>NC_092145.1:72629270-73318437 GCF_043159975.1 Macaca nemestrina
ATCACAAAAAATGGATAACCTAAAAGAAATGACTGTATTCTGAGAAACAATACAACCCACCAAGACCAAATCCTGAAGAAAGAAAATCTGAACAGACCAATAATAAGTATAAAAACTGAATCAGTAATAAATGTCTCTTTAAAGAAAAGTGCAGGACTTTGTGGTTTCACTGGTGAATTCTTCCAAACATTAAAGAAAGATTAATACCAAACCTTCTCAAACTTTTCTAAAAATTAAGACAGCAGGAATACTTCCAAACTGATTTTGCAAAGCCAGCATGACCCTGATGCCCAAACCAGATAGTAACATTATAAGGAAAGAAAGTTACAGTTCAATACCCCTGATGAACATAGATGCCAAAATTCTCAACAAAATTCTAGTAAATGGAGTTCAACAGCATATTGAAAAAATAATTTACCATAACCAAGTAAAATTTATCCCAAGGATTCAAGAATGGTCTAACATACACAAATTTAGAGATGAGATATACTATGCATTAAGGAATAATGACCAAAAAATATGATCTTAATAGATGCATAAAAAGCATTTGTTAAGTGTTCAAGATTCCTTCATATAAAAACTCTAAAAAATTTAGGTGTGGAAGGAATGTGCCTCAATACAATAATGGCCATATATGACAAACACACAGTTAACATAGTCAATGATAAAAAGTTGAAAACATTTAAGTTCAGAAAAAAGACAAAGGTGTCTACTCTCAACATTTTTATTTGAATACTGGCAGTAATAGCCAAAGAAATTAGGAGGAGAAATAAAAAACATTCAATTGAAAAGAAAAAATTAAAGTATTGCCTTTTTAATATGACATGATATTTTATACAAAATTATTAAAATTGTTGAAACTAAGAAATTACTTCAGTAAATTTGGAGTTTGTAAAGTAAACGTATAAAAAAGGGTAGAGTTTTTGTACACTAACCTTGAACTATTAAACAGTAGAAGCAAAAAGAAAATTACATTTACAATAGCCACAAACATTAAAATACTTGGAAATAAATTTATGCAAAGTGGTGAAAGACCTACACACTGAAACTGTAAAACAATGAAGAAATTAATGAAAGAAGGCATGAATAAATGAAAATATATCCTGCGTGTTTGTGTATAGGAATAATTAATATTGTTAACGTGCCCATACTACCCAAATGCTATCTAGAGATTCCATGCAATTCCTATCAAAATATAAATACTATTTTTATCAGAGGTAGAAAAAAACAATTTTAAAATTCATTTAAAACTACAAATGACCCGAATAGCTAAAGCAATCTGGAGTAATAAGAACAAAGCTGAAGACATCTCCCTATCTGACTTAAAAATATACTACAAAGCTATAGTAACCAAAGCAGCATAGTATTAGCATAAACAAAGACACCTAGAAGAATGGAATAAAGTAGTAAGCCAACAAATAAATCCAGGCATTGACAGTCCATTGATTTTTAAGAAATTTGCTATAAGTGCACATTGGAGAAAAGACAGTTTCTTTAAGAAATAGTGCTGGGAAAAGTGGATATTCACATGCAGAGGAATTAAATTAGACCCCTATATCACACTATATTAAAAAAAATCAACTAAAAATGGTCGAAAGACTTAAATGTTAAGACCTGAAACTGTAAAACTACTAGAAGAAAACAGGGGAAATGTTTCACGACATTGGAGTGGGCAATGATTATTTTAATGTCTATCCCCAAAAGCACAGGTAAAAAAGTAAAAATAGACAAATGGGATTACATCAAACTGAAAAGCTTCTGGACAGCTAAGGAAACAATAAACATAGCAAAGGAAACCTACAAAATCAGAGAAGATATTTTCAAGTACTTCATGTGAGTAGGGGTTAATATTCAGACATATAAGGAACTCCTGCAACTCAATAGCAAACATATAAATAACCTGATTAAACCATAAGGAAATAATCTAAATAGAAATTTCTCTAAAGAAGACATGCAAATGACCAACAGGTATGTAAAAACATTGTTCGACATTGCTAAACAAAGCTGAGAGCAAACTAAAACCACAATGAGATATTACCTCACACCTGTTAGAAGGGCTACTACAAAAAAGATGAATAAGTGTTGGTGAGTATGTGAAGAAAAGGGAAATTTTGAACACTATTGATTGAAATTTGAATTAGTACAGCTATTAAAAAAATAGAGTCAAGGGAGGGAAAATGGTCAACTAGAAGTTGCTAGTGTTTTCTGCTCTCATAGAAAGAAATATAAGAGGCAAGTGAATACTACACCTTCCACTGTAACATTCAGGTGTATATATGCATTGAAATTTATCCAGGAAACAACTTGACCCATGGATAACAGAGAAAAGAAAGACAGGATGACTCTGCCCCACCCCTACCCCGCCCCGTGAGAATAACATGGAGACAGGGGAGACTTTCCTGCCCAGGGAAACAGTGAGTGAGAAACCCCAAGAGCCTACATTTCTTCCATGAATCCTTGCAACCCTGATGTCAGGAGAGCCTCTTGTGAACCCGCTCCACCAGGGCCTTCAGTCTGGCATGCAGAGCTAGGTGGATTCTTGGCAGAGCCATCACTCAGGCACACATTGAGTCCTGGGAGCCTTGGGTCCCTGGGCATTGTGGCAATAGCAGCTGCATCTCCAGCAAAGGGGCAGTTAGCATCCCTTACACGCCCCGAGGCTGAATCCAGGGGCTGAGCAACAGTGGCAAGCAAGCAGGCTTTACTTTCATGAAAGCTTTCAGGAAAAGACCCACTGCCTGGGACTCCAGCCACCCACAGCCAATGTTCTTGGGCTGGCAGCAGCTACACAACTCCCTGAAATGAAACTCTCAGAGGAAAACTTGGGCTAGCATATTTGCGGCTTTGCAGCCTTTACTGCTATTGCCTTAAGGCTCTGGAAAGTCCAAGGTGACTAGGTACTGGAGCAGATCCCCAGTACAGCACAGCCACTCTTCAGAGAACTGGCCAGACTGTTTATTATGCAGGTCTCAGATCCCATTTTTCCTCATTCAGCAGGAGGTCTCAACCAGAGACTCCGCCCAATACCGGTTGGAAATATCAGGCCCTTAGCAGCTCCACACCCCCCTGGGACAGAGCTTCCACAGAGAGAAGTGAGGTGTCATCTTTGCTTTCTTGAAGCCCTTGCTTTAGCTGCCTTCAGACTCTGTAGAGTCTGTGAGAATAAGGGGCTGGTGCCCAACCCCAGAACAATGCAACTACTTAATGGAAAAGTGGCCAGCCTGTCTTCCATACAGGTCTCAGACATTACTTTTCCTCATTGGGAGAGGCTGCATGAACTGTAACTCCAGGATAACCACTTTGCTCCCAACTGATCACTTCAATAAAATGTGCTCAGTTTTTCTCTGAAGAGAAGATCCCAGAGTCAACCCACAACTCCTCCAGCATTGAAGCTGCAGCGGTACCTTTTTAAGCTCCCTCAGGCAGGGGAAGGAACAAAGGGCCTAGTTGCTATGCTGGCACCCCCAGTGCACAGCAGCCAACATATACAGAGAACTCCAGTCTCTCTACTATGGGAACTCCCATCTCCCACTCTTCACCAGGCAGGGACCCCAGTTCAGGACTGCAGAACAGCTACCAAACTCATGACTGAGAAAGCCCACTTGCTGTGGTTCTGAAATTTCCTGGGGAGAGGTTCCCAGAGGCAACCAACCGCTCCTCTGCCACTGCTACAGCAGTGGTTCTGCCCCTGCCGCCCTTGCTCTGAGGAAGAAATAAAGAGCCTGAGGGCTACACCCAAGTGTACAGCATGCCACAATCACCACATTAATAAGAGACCTGTCTCTCCTACTTGTGAGCCCTTGACTGCTTGCTCCACAACAACCAGAACCCCCAGCTCAGGCCAGCAGTGCAGTCACACCACCCTCTGGTTGAATACTCCCAGTAGTAACAGCTCTATGTTTCTTGGAGGTGGAGTTCCCAGTGGCAACTGAAAGCCCATCTGCCATTGCCTCTGCAGTGATACTGCCCCTGCTCCCCTCAAACTGAGGAAAGTGCAAAGACCCTAAGTGCCTTATCAACACTTCCAGCAAGCTGCAATTACCCTAAGTAGAGGAGGCCAATCTATCTCCCACAGGTCCCATCTACCATCCCTGCTCATTGCCAGGCAGAGATGCCCTGGTTTGGGCCCACAGTGAAACCCCTTCCTTCTGGGATGGCCACACTGATTGATTGCAGCTCCACATCTCTCCGGAGTGTAGCTCCAGAAGAAAAGCGAAAGACCCTCAGGCACAATTACTGTCAGAGGATCTTTTCCTAGAGGTCTCTTCCCCTACTGCCTCCAAGTTGAGGAGGGAAGATGAGATCTGAGATCAACCCAGAGCTGTGGTGTGCAGCCTGGGTTTGCCAAGTCATGATCTGCAGCCAGCATTCAAGTGGGAGAGAAGCCTATGCTTTCAGAGCACTGAAAGAAAGCACAGCTGTAACTGGGAAGAAATACAGAGAAGTCACATGATTGAGCAAGAGTCTACATACTGACAATTATGCTTAAGTGCCACATACCGGATCATATCTAAAATGTTTAACAACAAAAATACTTTGTTTAAGTACTACCCTGTGAAATCAAAGATAAGAAGTTAGCTTCAAATCAAGACCCTGTGCAAAGTGTTTACTCTCTGGAAACACTGGGAAAAGAATTTTGCTGAATGTACTCAATCTACACTGCAGTTAAAGGAACACATACAGAGAAATAAGAAAGAACCAGCAAAAGAAATCTGGCAATTCAAATGGCCAGAGTGTCTTCTGTCCTTGAAGTAACCACTCTAATTCTCAAGCAAGAGTTCTTAATAGGGATGAGATGCCTGTGATGAAATAAATAGAACTCAGAATATGGATAGGAATGAACATAATTGAGATTCAGGAGAATATCAAAACTCAATCAATGCAAGGAATCTAAGAATTACAAGAAGATGATACAGCAGCTGACATATGAAATAGCCAGGATAAAAAAGATCCTAACTGATCTCATAGAGCTAAAAAAATTTACAAGAATTTCTTTTTTTTTTTATTTCTATTTTTTTAAAAAAGGTCATACAAAGGCAAATTTTAAATGCTGTGAATACTTTGGGTGCATATTTTAGGCACCTGTTTGCTATCTTTTAATACAAAACTAAAATTTCTCAAATGTAAAATTAAGTAAACTAACCATAATATGTACACCCTATGAAAAAATAGTTTAGTCTAAAGGAATACAAACCTGCATGCTAATACAGCATTGGACTCAGGAAGGGGAACATCACACACCGGGGCCTATCATGGGGAGGGGGGAGGGGGGAGGGATTGCATTGGGAGTTATAGCTGATGTAAATGACGAGTTGATGGGTGCAGCACAGCAACATGGCACAAGTATACATATGTAACAAACCTGCACGTTATGCACATGTACCCTACAACTTAAAGTATAATAATAATAAATAAATAAATAAAAATTATTACAAGAATTTCTTAATGCAATCACAAGTGTTAACAGAAGAATAGACCAAGCCAAGAAAAGAATCTCAGAATTTGAAGACTGCCTCTCTTATTTCAGAGGATGAAATAAGATGGAGGAAGAAAAATCTGCCTCTCTGAAATAAGAGAGGCAAACAAAAGCTTTCTTTTTTAATGAAACTGAATGAAAAAAAAAAAAAACCTCCGAGAAATATGGGATTATGTAAATGGACCAAATCTACAAATCACTGGCATTCCTGAAGAAGACAGGGAGAAGGTAAGCAACATTAAAATCTTATTTCAGGATATCTTGCATGAAAACTTTCTCAACCTTGCTAGAGAGGCCAATATTCAAATTAAGAAAATGCAGAGAACCTCTGTGAGATACTACACAGCAAGATCTTCCCAAGACAAATAATCATTAGACGTTCGAAGGTCAAAATGAAAGAAAAATTGTAAATGACAGCTAGAGAGAAAAAGCAAGCCACCTTCAAAAGGGAACACCATTAGGCTAACAGCAGAACTTTCAGCAGAAACCCTACAAGCCAGAAGAGATTGGGGGCCTATATTCAACATTCTTAAAGAAAAAAATATCCAACCAAGAATTTCATATCCAGCCAAACTAAGACTCATAAGTAAAGAATAAATAAAATTATTTTCAGACAAACAAATGCTTGTTACCAGCAGACCTTTCTTACAAGAGCTTCTGAAAGAAACACTAAATATGGAAAGGTACTACAAAAACACAGTTAAGTACACAAGTGAGTGACACTTTAAAGCAACCACACAAACAGGTTCATATAATAACAAGCTAAGAACACGATGACAGGACCAAATCCACACATATCAATATTAACCTAGAGAGTAAATGGTCTAAATGCCCCAATTAAAAGGCACAGAGTGACAAGCTGGATAAACAAGCAAGATCCAATCATATGCTGTTTTTAATCTCATGTACAGACACACATAGGTTCAAAATCGAAGGATGAAGAATAATCTGCCAAGCAAGTGGAAAAGAGAGAAAAGCAGGAGTTGCAATCCTAACTTCAGACAATACAAATGTTAAAACCAAATTAAACTAACAAATATCAAGAAGGACAAGGGAGAGCATTATATGATGGTAATAGTTTAAATTGAAAAAGAAGGCCTAACTATTCTAAACATATATGCATCTAACTCAGGAGCACCTAGATTCATAGAGCAAGTTTGTAGAGACCTACAAACAGAATTAGACTCCTGCACAATAATAGTGGAAGACTTCAGTACCTCACTAAATGTTCTAAACAAATCATTGAGGCATAAAACTAACAAATATATTCGGGACCTAAAATAAACACTGGACCAAATGGACCTGATAGATTTCTAGATAATTTGCCAGCCCCAGAAAGCAGAATATACATTCTTCTCATTGCCACATGGCACATATCACCCCCTGTCTGAACACTTCTAGGAGTAATGGCTACTCTAAACTCTAAATGGAACTCTAAATTGGAAAACACAATAGGACATAAAACAATTCTCAGCAAATGCAAAAGAACTAACATCAAACCAACCACTCTCAGACTACAGCAAAATAAAATTAGAAATCAAGGCTAAAAATATTGCTCAAAGCCATACAATTATATAAAAATTAAACAACCTGCTCATGAATGACTTTGGGTAAGAAATGAAATTAAGGGAGAAATCAAGAAGTCTTTGAAACAAATGAGAACAGAATGTCTGGAACATAGCTAAGTGTTAAGAGGAAAAATTATAGCACTAAACACCCACATAGAAAAGTATGAGAGTTCTCAAGTTTACAACATAATATAACATCTAAAAGAACTAAGGAATCAAGAGCAAACCAACTCCAAAGCTAGCAGAAGACAATAACCCAAATCAGAGCTAAACTAAAGGAAACTAAAAAACAAACAAACAACAACAGACAACAAAAAAACATTTAAAAGATCAACAAATCCAGGAATTGGTTTTCTGAAAAATTTAATTAAATAGATAGACCACCAGCTAGAAAAATAAAGAAGGTAAGACAGAACACTCAAATAAACACAATTAGAAATGACAATGGTGATGCTATCACTGATGCCAAGGAAATACAAATAAACATCCCAGAATATTATGAACACCTCTATGCACACCAACTAGACAATTTAGAAGAAATTGATAAATTACTGGGTACATACACCTTCCCAAGACTGAAGCAAAAATAAATTGAATCCTTGAACAGTCCAATAACAAGCTCCAAAATTGAATCAGTAATAAATAGATTAACAACCAAATACAAGCCCAGGACCAGATAAATTTATGGCCATATTTTACTAGATGTACAAAAAGGAGTTGATAAAATTTCTACAGAAATTATTTCAAGTAATTGAGAAAAAGAAATTCTTCCCTAATTTATTCTATGAGGCCAGCATCATCCTGAAACCAAAACCTTGGAAAGATACAACAACAACAACAAAAAGAAAATGTTAGGCAAATATCCTGAATGAATATCAATGCAAAAATCCTCAACGAAAAACAGGCTAACCAAATCCAGTAGCACATCAAAAAGCATATTCACCATGATAAAGGAGGCTTTATTCCTGGTATGCAAGGTTGGTTCAACTTATGCAAATCAATAAATGTGATTATTCACATAAACAGAACTAAAGACAAAAATCACATGATTATCTCAATAGATTAAGAAAAGGTTTTTGATAAAATTCAATATCCTCTATGTTAAAAACTCTCAACAAACTATGTATTGAAGTAACAAATCTCAAAACAATGAGTCATCCATAACAAACCCACAGCTAATATCATACTGAATGGGCAAAAGCTGGAAGCACTATCATTGAAAACTGGCACAAGACAAGGATGCCCTCTCTCACCACTACTATTCAAAATAGTATTGGAAGTCCTGTCCAGAGCAATCAGGTAAGAAAATGAAATAAAAAACATCCAAATAGAAGGAGAGGAAGTCAAAGTATCTCTCTTTGCACTTAACATGATTTTATACCTAGAAAACGCTATAGTTTCAGTCCAAAAGCGGCTTTAAGCTGATAAAAAAAACTTCAGGAGAGTCTCAGGATACAAAATCCATGTACAAATATCATTACCATTCCAAAACACCAACAACATTAAAGACAAGAGCCAAATCTGCAATGTAATTTGATTCACAATCACCCCAAACAGAATAAAATTTCTAAAAATTGAACCAGAGAAATGAAAGATATATTCAAGGAAAACTACAAAACAGTGCTCAAAAAAAAAAAAAAAAATTCAGAGATGACACAAGTAAGTGGAAAAACATTCCATGCTCATGGATAGGAAGAATCATATCATTAAAATGGTCATCCTGCCCAAAGCAATTTAGAGATTCAACGTTAGTCCTATTGAACAATCAATTACATTTTTCACAGAACTAAACAAAAAAAAGGTTTCAAAATTCATATGGAACAACAACAAAAAAGTGCTCGAATAGCCAAAGCAATCATAAGCAAAATGAAAAAAGCTGGAAGTATCACACTACCTGACTTCAAATTATCCTGCAAGCCTAAAGTAACCAAAACAGCATAGTACTAGCACAAATACAGACACATAGGCCAATGGAACAGAATAGAGAGCCCAAAATAGGGCCATACACCTACAACCATCTGATCTTTCCCAAAGCTGACAAAAAAAAGCAATGCGGAAAGGGCTCCCTATTCAATAAATGGTGTTGGAAAACTGGCTGGTCACATGCAGAATATTGAAACTGGACCCCTTCTTTACAACATATCAAAAAATTAAAGATGGATTAAAGACTTAAATATAAACCCCAACACTATAGAAACTCTAGAAGACAACCTAGGCAATACCTTTTGGGCATAGGAACAAGGAAAGATTTCACGAAGAAGCCAAAAGCAATTGCAACAAAAGCAAAAATTGATAAATGGGATCTAATTAAACTAAAGAGCTTCTGCAGAGCAAAGAAACTATCAACAGAGTAAACAAACAACCTTCAGAATTGGAGAAAACGTTTGCAAATTATGTATCTGACAAAGGTCTAATATCCAGCATCTATAAGGAACTTAAATTAGCAAGAAAAAAAAATAAACCTATTAAAAATTGAACAAAGGACAAGAAAAAATCATTTTTAAAGAGGAGACACACCTGAAGCCAAATATGTGGAAAAAAAGAAGCTCAACAACACTGATCATTAGAGAAATGCAAATCAAAATCACAAGGAGATACCATCTCACACTATTCAGAATGGCGATTATTAAAAAGTCAAGAAACAGCAGATGGTTGTAATGTTGCAGGGAAAAAGGAATGCTTTTACACTGTTGGTGAGAATGTAAATTAGTTCGACCATTGTGAAATACAGTGTGGCCATTCCACAAAGATCTAGAAGCAGAAATACCATTTGACTCTACAATACCAATACTGTGCAAATACCCAAAGGAATATAAATAGTTCTGTTGTAAAGACACATGTATAGGTATGTTCATTGCAGCACTATTCACAATAGCGAAGACATGGAATCAACCTAACTGCCTATTAATGGGAAACTGGATAAAGAAAATGTGGGTATGTATACACCACAGAATAGTATGCAGCCATAATGAAGAACAAGATCATGTTCTTTGCAGGAACATGGATGGAGCTGGAGACCATTAACCTTACCAAACTAACACAGGAACAGAAAACCAAACACTTCATATTCTCACTTATAAGTGGGAGCTAAATGAGGAGAATACATGGACACAAAGAATGGAACAACAGACACTGGGGCCTACCAGAGGGAGGAGGGAGAGGACCCGGAAAAGTAACTAATGAGTACTAGGCTTACTAAGCTTAATACCTGGGTAACAAAATAATCTGTACAACACAGTCCTGTGACACAAGTTTACCCATATAACGAACATGCACATGTACCATTGACTTTAAAAATTAAAGAAATATATATATATATTATATATATATAAACTAAAGAAATATATATATTTACTTTGTATATATATAAAAATATATATTTACTTTATATATATAAATATATATATATATTTACATTAGGATTGATGGCAGCATAGTCTGAGACTGTACACTCTCTTTTTTTACAACCCTATTCATGTATTATTTGATAAATTATTAAAAGAAATTAAATTTTCAAAAAACATAAAAGAAAATAAATACAAATATGCTTTGGTTCTTAACTCCCTGTATGTAGAATCTGTCATACAGACTTTAAACATCAGCTGTTTTATATTCATTAATTTATTGATTTATTCAAATACATTTGTTAAACTCCTACTATTTGTCACTATCCTAGAAATTGAAGATAATTAGCGAAAAAAGATCCATGGTGAAAAAAGAGCTGGAATATTTATCAATACAAAAAGTTTTGTATAAATTGTTTTATGTCCATACTATGGACTAAAGTGTGTGAACCTACTTGACTCTTCAATAGTTTTGGAAGGACATCTATGCCAAACTGTTGACAGTTGTATAATAAAGCAGAACACAGAAACCTTGGGTATTTCTACCCCTAATAAAATTATTTGTAATTTACCTTTTCAAATTTATTGGTTTCCATTTTAAACTATAAACTTTGTTCTCAAAATTTCAAAGGAAGGCCAGGTGTGGTGGCTCACACCTGTAAACTCAGTACTTTAGGAGGTTGAGGTGGGTGGATCACCTGAGGTCAGGAGTACAAAACCAGCCTGGCCAACATGGTGAAACCCCATCTAAAAATACAAAAAATTTGCTGGGCATGGTTGCACATGCCTGGAATCCCGGCTACTTGGGAGGCTGAGGCAGGAGAATTGCTGGAAGCTGGGAGGCGAAGGTTGCAGTGAGCTGAGATCACACCATTGCATTCCAGCCTGGGCAACAAGAGTGAAACTCTGTCTCCAAAAAAATAAAAATAAATAAAAATAAATAAAAATAAAACATCAAAGGAACATCTTTGGGCTTATATTCTGAACTTTATGCTTTGCTTTCCTAATGCTTTATTCTCTGTGTCCTTTTAGTAACCAGACGCTTATTAATATACAATATTTTTAGATGGCATATTGTGTTTCTAACCTATATATAATGTAAATTGGGTAACTAATTTCTAGTAAAAGGAAACATTTCATTTATGTATTATTAACTGACAAAATTACAAGTATTTGTGGTATACAATGTGATATTTTAATATACATATTGTAAAAAAAATTACCCAAGGTGAGAACTGAATAGTAATACATAAAAGTAGTATTTCTGCTAAGTTTATTTAAAAACAAAGATCTGTTTATTAAACACATATATTATTTAGATAGTTTTTTTTCTCATTGTAGGCCACATCTATATTATGCAACTATCCAGAGAAACAGAAAAATCGAAAAATTGTAACCACATGCCCAGGTGTAAGGCTACCCAATGTCAAACAGCTGGAAATAGCTGGAAGCCTGACCAAAATGTTCAGTTTTTATCCAGATGTTTGGAATCACATAGTGGCAACCAAAGATGACATCCAAAGTCTAATTATTTTATCTCTTTATGAGGAAAAGCATGTCTACACCAAATGAATTACTCTACATTGATGGTATTTTGACAACTACCCTGTCACCACGGTAAAAAAAAAAATAAACAGATTATTTGTGTTTGCCTAAGAACTACTTATCCTACAATAAGTTTTTATTTCAGACCATAATGAATGTAATCAACCCTATGCTCTTCTCACAAACTACTTCTGATACTCATGGATTTACATGGTCTAGGCATAGTCCAGGACATCTTCTAACCTACTTCTCTATGAGAAACTAATAATGCCTTCCCAGAATACCGTGTTTGAACCATTTCACAACTGTGAGTCATTTTTTTTAACATGAAAATCCCCTTCAGTGGGGACTATTATCCTTTGTCCTTTCCAGTAATTAATATATATTTTGTCAGTAGCCATTCATCATATTTTTCCCAGCATCCAGTCCCTGTCCCAACCCTGATTGCCAATCATTTTCTGGAAACTTAGCTGTTTTGTTTTTAGAATGGACTATAACCAACCAAGGACCCAAAATCTCTCCTATGGTCTTTTTCCAAACTTTAGGCCTTGGAAAACCTTCAACTCAAATATACACACCATTGGGCTTATGTCGAAGTACTCACCACTTCAGTGTACCCCTCCATGTCACCTCAGATACAAAATTATTTTACCTGTAACCCATAATATAAAATAAACTCTTAAAAGTTTTAGCATAAAACACTTAAAAATAGCAAATTTGCTTGAATTTTATACCAGCATAGAGATAAGTTTCATTCCTAGTTAAATTTTCCTGAAGAACTACAGTAAAAGTGAGCTGGCACATGTTTACAGATACATTTCTATAATAGACAAGCAGGACAATTGTTGAGGAAAAATTAGGCCATTTAGGAAGACACTTAATGAGGAAGATAAAGTATTTTGATAGTAGGACTATTTTGTATGTGTAAAATAAAAAAACTTTTGAATAATCAGTTAGTGGTCTTGAAATTATTAATCAATAGGAGACTTTGCTGATTGATACCATTAGTTGAATCTGATGTTTTTGTTGATATAGTTATTTCATTTGAAAATCTTATCTATAATTCTAAAAAATAATTAACAGTAATTAAATTGGAGTTTTCAAAATAGGTTGGCTATTTTTATTCTCCTTAATAGAAAAGATTATTAAATCAATACCACATGTACCATAATATGCCCTCCACACATACAATCCATTTAAAGGGATAAATGTAGCTTTGTGTATACTATAGTGTTTGATGGCATTTAATTTTAGTTTTCTTTCAACTGTTGTTTTAGAAAGAAGATGTAATCTTTTAAAAATCTGTTGAAAGTGATTTTATAACATAGCAAACTATATTTTTTATATTCAATATTTTGCTCCCTTCATTTTTCCCCTGTATTTTACTATAGCTGTTTTTATTCTTTGGTAACGTTTATGTTATACTTTATTTTTTTACTTTATTTTTATTTTTTATTTATGTTACATACAAAGAAATTTGGTTATTAATGCTTTCTATATCTGATACTTTATTCTGGCATTTGAAACCAGTATTTTAAATTACATTTATTTAGAAGCCTTTGTGTAAACTATTATTTACTTTTTATTTCTTGTCTATATTTACAAGTGACAGCTCAGTGATGTTTACTTTCATTAGTTAATATGTTAAGAATATTTCAAATATGACTATAGCTTGGACATCCTTAAGTATGTGACTATAAAACTAAATACAGAATTAAAGTGATTATCTTGATACTTTGCATAGCACATTCTGTGATCTTCATTATCTGAATTTTTCAAAGTCTTGAATCAAAGTGGTTTAATCCTAAATGCTCTAATTGCATCAATTCTCCACTTGACTTCATATAAGCAGACAATTTTTATGTCATAAAATATAAACCTCATAGAAACATATTTTCACTCTGCAAAATATGCAGGAATGTACATGTACTTTGCTCTCCATTTACCAAAGTCATTTACAGCCATATGCATTAGGTAAAAACAGGCATGCATATATTCATAATTATGTCTGTGCTCTTCCAATTTCTTCCATTTTCTTCCAGCATAACAGTGCATTAGATTTTTTGGTAGTAATTGAATTGAGGACTTCTTTCAATCATTCCACATCATTTAATATTAATCTAGGCACCATAGTCTGTATCCCTTTTAATGCTGATTTTCAAAAATACTTAAGAGAAATGAAATTTTAAAATTTCTAAGTCATTGTTCAATTTACACATTTTTAAAATATCAGTCCACTTACCAGTGATGTACATAAATGTTTCCTATGAACAGAATTAATTTTTAATTTTACTGAATCAATGTTAACCAGGAAAAAGGTAATTGTTGTCAAGAGTATTCAAATTGTCAGAATATCCTTCAATCTAAAAGCTGTTAGAATCTGTGCAAAAGTAATTACTGAAACTCTATTCAACTGTAATAATAACCTGCCACTGATGACAGCAATTACTGGGAAAGCGTAATAGAAATCAAAGGCACATTTTTCTCTGACAAGTGCATTTCTAACTAAGGTTTACATTGGTTGAATAGTGTTGACAATGATGATGTGCTGTATCATTCTTAATCACCGCTGGCATGATGTTACAGTTTGAACTGCTTACTGTTAGAAAGAGACTAATTGCTTGTTTCATTTGACACTGTCCAGGCTCTCTGTACATAGGAATATATATTTTAGATGAATAGCGGTTAAATGCTATCTTCCTTTGCCTGTTTTACATCCTTTTAATGTGTGAGTTTTAAGTACATTTTACCTCAAATAAAAGAAACTGATTGCAGTAAAACCAACTGGCAAGAGAAATTTCTAAGATTTTTCAAAAGTGTGTTAACGCATAATTATGTCAAATTATGGATGCTTCTTTTAATTCTTACCTTTAGTAGTGGTCATCTTCACTATCAGCCCTCCTGGACATCCTCCCTACCATATCTTGAAGTGACATAACAAGCATCCACTTTCAAGGATTGTCTGTTATTATCACTAGTAACAACAACAACAAAACCTGAAGGAGGTATAAGATGGCCTATTGTCTTGAATGAATCTGAAGGTAAAACACTGTAGATAATGTATTTTTTTCCTCAAAAATAGAATAGATATGAGAGAATTAAAAGAAAAGAAATATAATCCAGTTTCACAGAAGAAACAAAGAAAAGGTATCAAAATTTAAGGGTCTTCAATATAAATTAATATTTAACATTTTTATACTGTTCAACTGAATTGAATTTTCTTCATTAGTTGACTTCTAAAGCAATTGTATAGCAATTTTCCCTAACACAATTGTGAGAAAAACATAAATATGTTATAGGGAAAAATCATGTGGCCCTCCTGTTTGGTGCCCAGGACACAAAACAATATTTTGGATAAAGATATTTACATCTTGGGTTTTAGACATTTTCTAGGACAAAGTTTTAAAACCAAGCTAAGTACATTGCTGCATGTTGTTATTTTTCTTTGTTCTAGACTCAACTCTGGCATATTCTCAGTGAATTAAGTTAGCTCAGTTCTTGTTAACAGTTTAAGCAGGAACACTCAATTCAAGTGATTTAACAACTCTGGTATGTGAAACTATACAATATAGGCTGTAGAGGCTGTGAAGAAAATATAATCTGCAACCTCTGTAGACACAGCCAGTAAATAAGCCATCCCTTAAACTGTTATGGGGACAAATTATGAGGATATACGCATTCACTCTAATAACATTAGTTTCCATACATTTATTCACTGTGAATTAGAACAAGCAAAATAAACATTGGATGAAAAGAATCAGTTTATTTTAGGACTCCAGGTTTTCAAAGAGGAAAATTTAATAAAATGTAAAGTTAGTCTCGCTGCAGTGGCTCATTCCTGTAATCTCAGCACTTTGGGATCAAGTAGATCACTTGAGGTCAGGTGTTCACGACCAGCCTGGCCAACAGGGTGAAATCCTGTCTTTACTAAAAATACAAAAATTAGCTGTGCATGCTGTTGATGCCTGTAATCTCAACTACTCGGGAGGCTAAGGCAAGAGAATTGCTTTAACCAGGGAGGTTAAGGTTGCAGTGAGCTGAGATTGTGATGCTGCACTCCAATTTGTGTGACAGAGGGAGACTGTCCCAAAAAATAAAATAAAATAAAATAAAAATGTTGCGTTATATCTTATTTCCTTGAGCAGCAGTTTGTAGTTCTCCTTGAATAGGTCCTTCACATCCTTTGTTAGCTGTATTCCTAGGTATTTTATCCTCTTTGTAGCGATTGTGAGTGGGAGTTCATTCACGATTTGGCTCTCTGCTTGCCTATTGTTGCTGTATAGGAATGCTTGTGATTTTTGCAAATTGATTTTATATCCTGCGACTTTGCTGCAGTTGCTTATAAGTTCAAAAAGTTTTTGGGCTGAGATGATGAGGTTTTCTGAATATAAAATCATGTCACCTGCAAACAGAGACAACTTGACTTGCTCTCTTCCTATTTGAATATCCTTTATTTATTTCTTGTGCCTGATTGCTCTGGCCAGAACTTTCAGTACTATGTTGAACAGGTATGATGAGAGAGGGCATCCTTGTCTTGTACTGATTTTCAAAGGTAATGCTTCCAGCTGTTGCCCATTCAATATGATATTGGCTGTGGATTTGTCAAAAATAGCCATTATTATTTTGAGATATGTTCAACCAATACCTAGTTTATTGAGAGTTTTTAACATGAGGGATGTCAAATGTTATCAAAGGACTTTTCTGCATCTATTAAGATAATCATATGGTTTTTGTCTTTAGTTCTGTTTATGTGATGGATTATGTTTATTGATTAGTGTATGTTAAACCAGCCCTGCATCCCAGGGATGAAGCCAACTCGATAGTGTTAGGTAAGTTTTTTTGATGTGTTGCTAGATTTGGTTTGCCAATATTTTACTGGGGATTTTCACATTGATGTTCACCAGGGATATTGACCTGAATTTTTCTTTTTTTGTTGTGTCTCTTCCCGATTTTGGTATCAGGATGATGCTGGCTTCAAAAAAAATGACTTGGGGAGGATACCCTCCTTTTTAATTGTTTGGAGTAGTGCCAGAAAGAATGGTACCAGCTCCTCTTTGTGTTTCTGGTAAAATTTACCTGTGAATATGTCTGGCCTTAGTATTTTTTTTTTTTTGGTTGGTAGTCTATGAATTTCTGTCTCAATTTCAGAGCTTGTCATTGGTCTACTCAGGGATTCAACTTCTTCCTCATTTAGTCTTGGTAGGATGTGTATGTCCAGGAATCGCTGCATTTCTTCAAGATTTTTGTAGTTTATTTGCGTAGAGGTGTTTATAGTATTCTCTGATGGTAGTTTGTATTTCTGTGGGGTCAGTGGTGATAGTCCTTTTATCATTTTTTATTGTGTTTATCTGATTCTTCTCTCTCTTCTCTATTAGTCTAGCTAGTGGTCTATCTATTTTGTTAACTTTTTTAAAAAAACTAGGTCCACCAATCAGACGTAGATTTGGTCCACCAATCAGATGTAGATTTGGTCTTTTCACATAATCCCATATTTCTTGGAGGCTTTGTTCATGTATTTTTACTCTTTTTTCTCTACAATTCTCTTCTTGCTTCATTTCATTCATTTGATCTTCAACCGCTGATATTCTTTCTTCCAGTTGATCGAGTTGGTTACCGAAGCTTGTGCATTTGTCACATAGTTCTCGTGTTATGGTTTTCATCTCTATCAGTTCTTTTAAGGTCTTCTCGCAATTAAAAGAACTAGAGAAGCAAGAGCAAACACATTCGAAAGCTAGCAGAAAGCAGGAAATAATTAAGATCAGAGCAGAACTAAAGGAGATAGAGACACAAAAACCCTCCATTAAATCAACGAATCCTGGAGCTGGTTTTTTGAAAAGATCAACAAAATTGATAGAGCACTAGCAAGACTAATAAAGAAGAAAAGGAAGAAGAATTAAATAGATGCAATAAAATATGATAAACGGGATATCACTACTGACCCCACGGAAATACAAACTACCATCAGAGAATACTATAAACACCTCTACACAAATAAACTAGAAAACCTAGAAGAAATGGATCATTTCCTGGACACTTACACTCTCCCAACACTAAACCGGGAAGAAGTTGAATCCCTGAATAAAATAATAGTAGGCTCTGAAATTTAGGCAATAATTAATAGCCTACCAACCAAAAAAAGTCCAGGACCAGATGGATTCACAGCTGAATTCTACCAGAGGTACAAGGAGGAGCTGGTACCATTTCTTCTGAAACTATTCCAACCAATAGAAAAAGAGGGAATCCTCCCTAACTCATTTTATGAGATGAACATCATCCTGATACCAAAGCCTGACAGAGACACAACAAAAAAAGAGAATTTTAGACCAATATTCCTAATGAATATCAATGTAAAAATCCTCAGTAAAATACTGGCAAACCAAATTCTGCGGCACATCAAAAAGCTTATCCACCATGATCAAGTGGGCTTCATCCCTAGGATGCAAGGCTGGTTTGACATACACAAATCAACAAATGTAATCCAGCATATAAACAGAACCAAAGACAAAAAACACATGATTATCTCAATAGATGCAGAAAAGGTCTTTGACAAAATTCAACAGCCCTTCATGCTAAATACTCTTAATAAATTCGGTATTGATGGAACATATCTCAAAATAATAAGAGCTATTCATGACAAATCCACAGCCAGTATCATACTGAATGGGCAAAAAATGGAAGCATTTCCTTTGAAAATTGGCACAAGACAGGGATGCCCTCTCTCACCACTCCTATTCAACATAGTGTTGGAAGTTCTGGCTAGGGCAATCAGGCAAGAGAAAGAAATCAAGGGTATTCAGTTAGGAAAAGAAGAAGTCAAACTGTCCCTGTTTGCAGATGACATGATTGTATATTTAGAAAATCCCATTGTCTCAGCCCAAAATCTCCTTCAACTGATAAGCAACTTCAGCAAAGTCTCAGGATACAAAATCAGTGTGCAAAAATCACAAGCATTCTTATACACCAGTAACAGACAAACAGAGAGCCAAATCAGGAATGAACTTCCATTCACAATTGCTTCAAAGAGAATCAAATACCTAGGAATCCAACTTACAAGGGATGTAAAGGACCTCTTCAAGGAGAACTACAAACCACTGCTCAGTGAAATCAAAGAGGACACAAACAAATGGAAGAACCATGCTCAAGGATAGGGAGAAACAATATTGTGAAAACGGCCATACTGACCAAGGTAATTCATAGATTTAATGCCATCCCCATTAATCTACCAATGACTTTCTTCACAGAATTGGAAAAAAAAAAAAAAAACTGCTTTAAAGTTCATATGGAACCAAAAAAGAGCCCGCATTGCCAAGACCATCCTAAGTCAAAAGAACAAAGCTGGAGGCATCACGCTATCTGAATTCAAACTATACTACAAGACTACAGTAACCAAAACACCATGGTACTGGTACCAAAACAGAGATGTAGACCAATGGAACAGAACAGAGCCCTCAGAAATAATACCACACATCTACAGCCATCTGATCTTTGACAAACCTGACAAAAACAAGAAATAGGGAAAGGATTCCCTATTTAATAAATGGTGCTGGGAAAATTGACTAGCCATAAGTAGAAAGCTGAAACTGGATCCTTTCCTTACTCCTTATACGAAAATTAATTCAAGATGGATTAGAGATTTAAATGTTAGACTTAGAACCATAAAAACCCTAGAAGAAAAGCTAGGTAATACCATTCAGGACATAGGCATGGGCAAGGACTTCATGTCTATAACACCAAAAGCAATGGCAACAAAAGCCAACATGGAAAATGGGATCTAATTAAACTAAAGAGCTTCTGCACAGCAAAGAAACTACCTCAGAGTGAACAGGCAACCTACAGAATGGGAGAAAATTTTTGCAATCTACTCATCTGACAAAGGGCTAATATCCAGAACCTACAAAGAACTCAAACAAATTTACAAGAAAAAAACAAACAACCCCATCAAAAAGTGGGCAAAGGATATGAACAGACAGTTCTCAAAAGAAGGCATTCATATAGCCAACAGACACATGAAAAAATGCTCATCATTACTGGCCATCAGAGAAATGCAAATCAAAACCACAATGAGATACCATCTCACACCAGTTAGAATGGCAATCATTAAAAAATCAGCAAACAACAGGTGCTGGAGAGGATATGGATAAATAGGAACACTTTTACACTGCTGGTGGGACTGTAAGCTAGTTCAACCATTGTGGAAAACAGTGTTGCAATTCCTTAAGGATCTAGAACTAGAAATACCATTTGATCCAGCCATCCCACTACTGGGGATATACCCAAAGGATTATAAGTCATGCTGCTATAAAGACACATGCACACATATGTTTACTGCAGCACTATTTACAATAGTAAAGACTTGGAATCAACCCAAATATCCATCAGTGTCAGACTAGATTAAGCAAATGTGTCACATATACACCATGGAATACTATGCAGCCATCAAAAAGGATGAGTTTGTGTCCTTTGTAGGGACATGGATGCAGCTGGAAACCATCATTCTTAGCAAACTATCACAAGAACAGAAAACCAAACACCGCATGTTCTCGCTCATAGGTGGGAACTGAACAATGAGATCACTTGGACACAGGAAGGCGATCATCACCACCAGGTCCTATTGTGGGGCGGGGGGGTGGGAGGGATAGCATTAGGAGATATACCTAATGTAAATGACGAGATAATGGGTGCAGCACACCAACATGGCACATGTAGACATATGTAACAAACCTGCATGATGTTCACATGTACCCTAGAACTTAAAGTATATAAAAAAACAAACAAACAAACAAACAAAAAAACTAGGTCTTGATTTCATTGATTTTTTGAAGTTTGTGTGTGTGTGTGTGTGTGTGTGTGTGTGTGTCTCCTTCAATTCTTTTTTGATCTTAGTTTGTTCTTATCTTCTGCTAACTTTTTGGATTAGTTTGCTCATGCTTCTCTAGCTCTTTTAATTCTGATGTTAGCGTGTTGATTTGAGAACTTTCTAGCTTTCTGATGCATTTAGTGCTATAGATTACCCCTAAACACTGCTTTAGCTGTGTCCCAGAGATTCTGGTACATTGTCTCTTTGTTCTCATTAGTTTCAAAGAGCTTCTTGATTTCTGCATTAATTCCATTATTTACCCAGGAGTCATTCAAGCACTGGTTTTCCAATTTCCATGAAATTGTTTGGTTTTAAGTGAGTTTCTTAATCCTGAGTTCTAATTTGATTGCACTGTGGTCTGAGAGACTGTTTGTTATGATTTCAGTTCTTTTGCATTTGTTGAGGAGTGTTTTACTTCCAATTATGTGGTCATTTTACAATAAGTGCTATGCCAATCAAATTATCATTGACATTCTTCACAGAATTAGAAAAAAAATATTATAAATTTCATATGGAATCAAAGAAGACCCTGTATAGCCAAGAAAATCCTAAGCAATAAAGAACAAAGCTGGAGGTATCACGCTACCTGACTTCAAACTATACCAAAGACTACAGTAACTAAAACAGCATGGTACTGTTAACAAAACAGACATAGAGACCAGTGGGGCAGAATAGAGACCTCAGAACCAATATCACACATCTACAACCATCTGATCTTTGACATGCCTGACAAAAACAAGAAATAGGGAAAGGATTTCCTAGTCAACAAATGGTGCTGGGAAAACTGTCTAGCCATATGCAGAAAAAAGAAACTGGACCCATTCTTTACACCTTATACAAAAAATTAACTAAAAATGGATTAAAGACTTAAATGTAAAACCCAAAACCATAAAAACCATAGAAGAAACCCTAGGGAATAACACTCAGATGGAGATAGGCATTGGTAAAGACTTCATGACAAAAAATGTCAAAAGCATGGGCAACAAAAGCCAGAATTGACAAACGGGATCTAATTAAACTAAAGAGCATCTGCACAGCAAAACAAACTATCATCAGAGTGAACAGGCAACCTACAGAATGGGAGAAAGTTTTTGCAATCTACCCATCTGAGAATGTATAATATCCAGAATTTATGAGAAACTTAAACATATTTACAAGAAAAAAACAAACAACCCCATCAAAAAGTGGACGAAGGACATGAACAGACATTTCTCAAAAGAAGATATTTACATGGTCAACGAATATATGAATAAAAGCTCAACATCACTGATCATAAGAGAAATACAAATCAAAACCACAATGAGATAACATCTAACACCAGTCAGAATGGCAGTTACTAAAAAGTCAGGAAACAATGGATGCTGGTAAAATTTGTGGAGAAGTAGGAATGCTTTTACACTGTTGATGGAAATGTAAATTCGTTCAACCATTGTGGAAGACAGTGTGAAAACTTGTCAAGGATCTAGAACCAGAAATACCATTTGACCCAGCAATCCCATTACTAGGTACATACCCAAAAGAATAAAATCATTCTACTATAAAGACACAAGCACATGTATGTTTATTGCAGCACTATTTACAATAGCAAAGACATGGAACCAATCCACATTTCCATCAATAATAGGCTCAATAAGGAAAATGTGGTACATGTACACCATGGAATACTATGCAGCCAAAGAAAGGAATGAGATTGTGTCCTTTGCAGGGGTGTGGATGAAACTGGAACCATCATCCTCAGCAAAATAACCCAGGAACAGAAAACTAAACAAGGCCTGTTCTCACTCATAAATGGGAGTTGAACATTGAGAACACATGGGTACAGAGAGGGGAACAACACACAGCAGGGCCTGTTGGGGGGTTTGGGGGTGAAGGGAGGAAAGTTAAAGGATGAGTCAATAGGTGCGGAAAACCAACATGGCACATATATACCTATGTAACAAACCTGCATGTTCTGCACATGTATCCCATTTTTTTTTGAAGAAATAAATAAAAATAAATAAATAAAATAAAAAAATTAAAAAGTAAAAGTAAACCATGATTTTTTTACAATTTTAAAGACATGACCTACAATAAAGGGGACAATAATTGTTTCTTTTTTTGACAAAACATAAATTATAGATAGGGAGGCAACACAGTACTGGGCTGTAGAAAACCTGATTTATATTTACAGTTGTGATAACTATCACTATATGAATTGGGGGAAATCGAAGTTTAGTGTTAAAGCCCAGTCCCCCAAAAAGAAAAGATCATATATAGTAGAGTAGTGAAATGCTGGACAGTGTTAGTCCATACTCAGTGAACAGAAAGCACTAACTGACAATAAAACTTTAAGCTTAGGAGGGAAATGAAGGCTCTCTCTGTAATTTCTGCTCTATTCAGCATGCTTTAACTTGTTTCAAATCTTCTTAATGGCAGATATGCTGTTTGAACCAACAATGCAAAGATTAAAAATATTTTTGATAGATTTCTCTTCATTTATAATCCTAGCATCCATTGTATTTTTATTTATGATTAAAACTCTCAGCAAAATTGACATAGAAGGGCCATACTTCAAGGTAATTAAAACCTTCTATGACAAACCCATAGCCAACATTATACTAAATGGGGAAAAGTCGAACACACTCCCATAAGAACTGGAACAAGACAAGGAAGCCCATTTTCACCACTTCTATTCAACATAGTACTGAAAGTCCTAGCCAGGGCAATCAGACAAGAGAAAGAAATAAAGGGCCTCCAAATAGATAAAGAGGAAGTCAAATATTTGCTGTTCACCAATGATATATTTGTATATCTAGAAAACCCTAAAGACTCATCCAAAAAGCTCCTAGATTTGATAAATATACTCAGTAAAGTTTCAAGATGCAAGATCAGTGTACACAAATCAGTAGCACTGGTAAACAACAACAATGACCAAGCTGAGAGTAAAATACAGAACTCAACCCTTTTAAAATAGCTGCAAAAACAGTGAAATGCTTAAGAATATACCTAACCAAGGCAGTAAAAGTTCTCTACAAGAAAACTGCAAAACATTGCTGAAAGAAGTCATTGACACAAACAAATGGAAACACATCCCATGCTCATGGATGGATAGAATCAATATTGTGAAAATGACCATACTGCCCAAAGCAATCTACAGATTCAATGCAATTCTCATCAAAAATGATATCATCATTATTTACAGAACTAGGAAAAACAATCCTAAAATGCATATGAAACCAAAAATGAGCCTGCATATCCAAAGCAAGACTAAGCAGAAAGCACAAATCTGGAGGCATCACATTACTCAACTTCAAACTATACTACAAGGCTATAGTTACCAAAACAGCATGGTCCTGGTATAAAAATGGGTATGTAGACCAGTGAAACAGAATTGAGAACTCAGAAATAAAGCCAAATATTTACAGCCAACTGATTCTTGACAAAACAAACAAAAATATAAACTGGGGAAACTCCATATTCAACAAATTGTGCTAAAATAATTGGCAAACCACATGTAGAAGAGTTAAATTGGATCCTCATCTATCACCTTAATACAAAATCAAGTCAATATGGATCAAAGTCTTAAATCTAAGACCTGAAACAATAAAACTTCTGCAGCTTTCAAAGCATTTAATCAATCATCTGTTTTATATTCAGATGCTTTAGAGAGTTTGAGATAGCATCACTTTTTAATAAATATATAGTCTCTCTCTTAAGGCTTCAGGCATGAGAACAAATATAAATTATACTTTGTGTTGCAAGACTACTACTAAGATTAACACAACACTAGGCAAGTATTTGGTATTTAATAAACTTATGTTGACTTATGTACATAGCAGTTACTTTGAAATGACCTCCACCACTTTTAGAGTCAGGGATAGTATAGTTTAAAGAGTTTCTGAAATAGTATAATATGGGAAAATGCTGGATTGAGAAGTCATCTAAAGTCTGTCCTTGATTCCTTGGAGAATTAGTTTACAAACTCTGTAAATGTACATGTCATCTCCTTTCTTTATATTCCAATTTTGCCACATTCAGAACACATTCACAACAAAATTTGAGCCTGTTATTGTTGCTTCCTGCATGTATAGGAGTTTTTAGAATATAAACTCCCTCAGTATATGGGCAAATCTGAAGTTAATATTGATTGGGCCACTTCCATAGAATTTAGTTTAGTGGTATTAGTTGTCAATTTACATAGCTCCCTGTTGAGACAGGCTCCTGGAAATTTACAAGTCTCATTTATTTCTTACATTGTCCCTTCACATAGAAGAGACAAAGAAAGTATGACTGCATCAGCAACACCTTTAACTTTAAAGGAAAAGGTAACTTAAAACATAATGTCTAGTAGAAGTCATCATGGGCATAAACACTAAGTGCAGGGGAGAAGCACATGAACAAAATTTCATGAGCTGAGCAAACTTTGGTGATTAGCAGAGGCCTCCAGAGAAAATCTGTTTATTATAATTACAGAGAAATCCTATAAACACATTAGAAAAACCCACTAAGTGCTGGGCGCAGTGACTCATGTCTGCAATCACAGCACTTTGGGAGGTTGAGGTAGTTGGAACACCTAAGGTCAGGAGTTTGAGACCAGCCTGGCCAACATGACAAAACTCTCTGTCTCTCCATGCCTGTAATCCTAGCTGCACAGGAGGTTGAGGCATGAGAATTGCTTTAACCCAGGAGGAGGAAGTTGCAGTGAGCCAAAATCATGCCATTGCACTCCAGCCTGGGCAACAGAGTGAGACTCCATCTAAAAATGAATAAAATTTTTTAAAAAGGAAAACCCACTAAGCACCTTCAAAATATATGTTTGTATTGAGCAGTGTTTCTTTGAAAAGATTTAGAGGTCCTGAACCAGTAGAAATGGTAAGACACAGAGAAATGGCCACTGGCACAAAACTAGGCGTGTAGAACAGTGAACCCACCCTCACCCTGAGTGTCCATTGCCACTTTCATGAGTACACACAGAGGGTGCACATAATCCTGTGTCCACCAGTAACCCAACCCTGTGTTAACACCACTACCAGCACAAATACATGTACAGAGGCTGTTAGGTACCTCCTACCCCCAACACTGTGCTGCCATTGCCACTGCAGCAAATGCCTGCACAAAGGCCAGCGCCACAGTACTTGTTAGCATGTCAATGCTATGAGTGTGCATCCAACTGTACTACTGCTGACACTACTTCTGGTATGAGCAAACAAGGATGGGTTCCACTGCCACTGCCCTACAAAACAGTTTGGCTGGTACCACCCATTGGAGTATTGTGAAAAGTAGTCTGGGAGCACATTATCCCCTGCTCCCCAGCCAGGAGAAATAAACTGGGCCTCAATACCTGTCCCTGAGAGTTAGAGCATGTAGTCCAAAACTCCTGAGAAGAGAAATGAATCCCGTTGACTGAACACACCCTGTACCACAATCAAATCTTCAAAGTCATCAAGTAATGTAAAAGAAAATTTAATAAATAAAAAACCATCCAAAGGACAGCAACTTCAAATACTAAAATAATATCAGCCCACAAGCATGAGAAAGTATCAGTGCACAATCTCTGACAGCTCAGAAGGGGAAAGTGCCTTCTTTTCCCTAAACAACCACACTAGTTCACCAGCAAGGGTTCTTAACCAGGTTGATATGGCTGAAATGATAGAATTCCAAACATGGATAGAAATAAATATCACCAAAATTCAGGAGATGTTGAAACCCAATTTAAGGAAGCTAAGAATCAGAGTAAAACAATACAGGAGGAGACAGAAAAAAATAGCTAGTATATAAAATAACGTAACCAAACTGATAGAGCTAAAACACACACTACAAGGATTTCATAACACAGTCACAAGCATTAAAAGCAGAAATAGATCAAGATGAGGGAAAAATCTCAGATGCTGAAGATTAGCCTTCTGAAATAAGACAATCAGACAAAAATAAAAAGAAGAATAAAAAGGAATAAACAAAGTCTTAAAAATATGGGATTATGGAAGGACACCAAATCTATGACTCATTGGTGTCTCTGAAAGCATTCTTCCCATGAGAATATCATCTATGGGAACTTGCCCAACCTAGCTATAGAAGAAAACATTCAAATTCAGGAAATTCAGAGAACTCCTGCAAACTACTTGCAATAATATAATCCTCAAGACAAATAATCATCAGATTCTCTAAGGTCAAAAAGAAAAAAAAAATGTAAAAGGCAGCTAGAGAGAAAGGACAGGTCACCTACAAAGGGAAGTCCATCAGTCTAACAGCAGATTTTTCAACAGAAGCTATACAAGCCAGAAGAGTTTTGGGGCCTATGTTCAACATTGTTAAAGAAAAGAAATTTCAACCACGAA
Organism: Macaca nemestrina; assembly: GCF_043159975.1. Classification (NCBI taxonomy): domain Eukaryota; kingdom Metazoa; phylum Chordata; class Mammalia; order Primates; family Cercopithecidae; genus Macaca; species Macaca nemestrina. The sequence goes on from NC_092145.1 coordinate 72,656,375, forward strand.
TTTCATATCTGGCTAAACCAAGCTCCATAGCAAAGGAGAAATAAGATCCTTTTCAGACAGGCAGATGCTGAGGGAATTTGTTACCAACAGATCTGTTTATACAGGAGCTCCTGAAAAAAATACTAAACATAGAAAAGGAACACTATTTCCAGCCACTATAATAACACAGTTAAGTACACAGACCAGTGACACTATAAAGCAACCACACAAGCAAGTCTGCATAATAACCAGCTAACATATGGTACATCTAGTTCTAGATCCTTGAGGAATCGCCATACTGTTTTCCATAATGGTTGAACTAGTTTACAATCCCACCAACAGTGTAAAAGTGTTCCTATTTCTCCACATCCTCTCCAGCACCGGTTGTTTCCTGACTTTTTAATGATCGCCATTCTAACTGGTGTGAGATGGTATCTCATTGTGGTTTTGATTTGCATTTCTCTGATGGCCAGTGATGATGAGCATTTTTTCATGTGTCTGTTGGCTGTATGAATGTCTTCTTTTGAGAAATGTCTGTTCATATCCTTTGCCCAATTTTGGATGGGGTTGTTTGTTTTTTTCTTGTACATTTGTTTGAGTTCTTTGTAGGTTCTGGATATTAGCCCTTTGTCAGATGAGTAGATTGCAAAAATTTTCTCCCATTCTGTAGGTTGCCTGTTCACTCTGATGGTAGTTTCTTTTGCTGTGCAGAAGCTCTTTAGTTTAATGAGATCCCATTTGTCAATTTTGACTTTTGCTGCCGTTGCTTTTGGTGTTTTAGACATGAAGTCTTTGCCCATGCCTATGTCCTGAATGGTACTACCTAGGTTTTCCTCTAGGGTTTTTATGGTATTAGGTCTAACATTTAAGTCTCTAATCCATCTTGAATTAATTTTCGTATAAGGAGTAAGGAAAGGATCCAGTATCAGCTTTCTACTTATGGCTAGCCAATTTTCCCAGCACCATTTATTAAATAGGGAATCCTTTCCCCATTTCTTGTTTCTCTCAGGTTTGTCAAAGATCAGATGGCTGTAGATGTGTGGTATTATTTCTGAGGACTCTGTTCTGTTCCATTGGTCTATATCTCTGTTTTGGTGCCAGTACCATGCTGTTTTGGTTACTGTAGCCTTGTAGTAGAGTTTGAAGTCAGGTAGCGTGATGCCTCCAGCTTTGTTCTTTTGACTTAGGATTGTCTTGGAGATGCGGGCTCTTTTTTGGTTCCATATGAACTTTAAAGCAGTTTTTTCCAATTCTGTGAAGAAACTCGTTGGTAGCTTGATGGGGATGGCATTGAATCTATAAATTACCTTGGGCAGTATGGCCATTTTCACGATATTGATTCTTCCTATCCATGAGCATGGTATGTTCTTCCATTTGTTTGTGTCCTCTTTGATTTCACTGAGCAGTGGTTTGTAGTTCTCCTTGAAGAGGTCCTTTACATCCCTTGTAAGTTGGATTCCTAGGTATTTGATTCTCTTTGAAGCAATTGTGAATGGAAGTTCATTCCTGATTTGGCTCTCTGTTTGTCTGTTACTGGTGTATAAGAATGCTTGTGATTTTTGCACATTAATTTTGTATCCTGAGACTTTGCTGAAGTTGCTTATCAGCTTAAGGAGATTTTGGGCTGAGACAATGGGGTTTTCTAAATATACAATCATGTCATCTGCAAACAGGGACAATTTGACTTCTTCTTTTCCTAACTGAATACCCTTGATTTCTTTCTCTTGCCTCATTGCCCTAGCCAGAACTTCCAACACTATGTTGAATAGGAGTGGTGAGAGAGGGCATCCCTGTCTTGTGCCAGTTTTCAAAGGGAATTTTTCCAGTTTTTGCCCATTCAGTATGATATTGGCTGTGGGTTTGTCATAGATAGCTCTTATTATTTTGAGGTATGTTCCATCAATACCGAATTTATTGAGCGTTTTTAGCATGAAGGGCTGTTGAATTTTGTCAAAAGCCTTTTCTGCATCTATTGAGAGAATCATGTGGTTCTTGTCTTTGGTTCTGTTTATATGCTGGATTATGTTTATTGATTTGTGAATGTTGAACCAGCCTTGCATCCAAGGGATGAGCCATCCCATTACTGGGTATATACCCAAAGGATTATAAATTATGCTGCTATAAAGACACATGCACATGTATGTTTATTGCGGCACTATTCACAATAGCAAAGACTTGGAGTCAACCCAATCTGTCCATCAGTGACAGATTGGATTAAGAAAATGTGGCACATATACACCATGGAATACTATGCAGCCATCAAAAAGGATGAGTTTGTGTCCTTTGTAGGGACATGGATGCAGCGGGAAACCATCATTCTTAACAAACTATCACAAGAACAGAAAACCAAACACCACATGTTCTCACTCATAGGTGGGAACTGAACAATGAGATCACTTGGACTCAGGAAGGGGAACATCACACACCGGGGCCTATCATGGGGAGGGGGGCGGGGGGAGGGATTGCATTGGGAGTTATACCTGATGTAAATGACGAGTTGATGGGTGCAGCACACCAACATGGCACAAGTATACATATGTAACAAACCTGCACGTTATGCACATGTACCCTACAACTTAAAGTATAATAATAATAAATAAATTTTAAAAAAAATAACCAGCTAACAACACAATGACCAGATTAAATTCATATATATCAATACTAACCTTTAACATCAACAGGCCAAATGGCCCAATTAAAAGGTACAGAGTGGCCAGCTGGATAAACAAACAAGACCCAATGGTATGCTCTGTTCAAGAGACCAACCTCACATTCAGTGACAGTCATAGGCTAAATTATAAGGAGATTGAAATAATTTACCAAGCAAATGAAAAAGAGAAAAATCAGGGCTTGCAATCCTAATTTCAGACAAACAGACTTTAAACCAACAAAGTTCAAAAAAGACAAGAAATAGCATTACGTATTGATAAAGGATTCAGTTCAACAAGAAGACCTAACTTTCCTAAATATACAAGCAACCAAAACAGGAGAACCTAGGTTCATAGAGCAAGTTTTTAGAGACCTTCAAAGAGACCTAGATTACCATGCAATAATAGTGAGAGACTTCCACAATCCACTGATAGTATTAGATCATCAAGGCAGAAAATTAACAAAGATATTCAGGACCTGAACTCAGTACTGAACGAAATGGACCTGATATATATCTACAAAACTCTCCCCACTGCCTCTTCAAAACAAACAAACAAACAAAAAAAACACTATATACGTTATTTTCATTGACACATTGCATATATTCTAAAATTGACCACACAATCTTACAGAAAACAATCCTTAACAAATGAAAAAAAGAATCAAAATTTTACCAACCACTCTTTTGGCAACAGAGCAATACGATTTGAAATCAAGCCCAAGAAAATTGCTCAGAACCATACAGTTCCATGGAAATTAACCTCCCCTTGAATGACTTTGGGGAAAATATAAAATTTAGGCAGAAATCAAAAAATTCTTTGAAACTAATTAGCACAAAAACACAACAAACCAGAATATCTGGGACACAGCTGAGGCAGTGTTAAGAGAAAATTGTCTAGCATTAAATGCCCACATTAAAAGGTTAGATCTCAAATTAGCTGCCTACTTTCTCACACACACTCACACACACACACCCACACCCACAACCAGACAAGCAAGAGCAAACCAACCACAAAGCTAGCAGGAGACAAGAAATAATCAAAATTAGAGCTGAACTAAAGAAAAATTGAGACATGAAAAAACATTCTAAAAATCAATGAATTCAGCAGTTGGCACTTTAAAAAATTAATAAGATACGCCGCTAGTTAGAGTAACAAAGAAGAAAAGAGAAGATCCAAATAAACACAATTAAAAACGACAAGGAGGATGTTACCACTGATTCCACAGAAATACAAATAACTATCTGAAATTATTGTAAACCTCTCTTCCCACACAAACTAACCTAAGAAAAACAAGAACTGGGGAAAGGATTCCCTATTTAATAAATGGTGCTGGGAAAATTGGCTAGCCATAAGTAGAAAGCTGAAACTGGATCCTTTCCTTACTCCTTATACGAAAATTAATTCAAGATGGATTAGAGACTTAAATGTTAGACCTAATACCATAAAAACCCTAGAAGAAAAGCTAGGTAGTACCATTCAGGACATAGGCATGGGCAAGGACTTCATGTCTAAAACACCAAAAGCAATGGCAACAAAAGCCAAAATTTACAAATGAGATCTAATTAAACTAAAGAGCTTCTGCACAGCAAAAGAAACTACTATCACAGTGAACAGGCAACCTACAGAATGGGAGAAAAATTTTGCAATCTACTCATCTGACAAAGGGCTAATATCCAGAACCTACAAAGAACTCAAACAAATTTACAAGAAAAAAACAACCCCATCAAAAGGTGGGCAAAGCTTTTGAACAGACAGTTCTCAAAAGAAGACATTCATACAGCCAACAGACACATGAAAAAATGCTCATCATCACTGGCCATCAGAGAAATGCAAATCAAAACCACAATGAGATAGCATCTCACACCAGATAGAATGGCAATCATTAAAAAGTCAGGAAACAACAGGTGCTGGAGAGGACGTGGAGAAATAGGAACACTTTTACACTGTTGGTGGGATTGTAAACTAGTTCAACCATTATGGAAAACAGTATGGCGAGTCCTCAAGGATCTAGAACTAGAAATACCATATGACCCAGCCATCCCATTACTGGGTATATACCCAAAGGATTATAAATCATGCTGCTATAAAGACACATGCATACATATGTTTATTGCGGCACTATTCACAATAGCAAAGACTTGGAATCAACCCAAATGTCCATCAGTGTCAGACTGGATTAAGAAAATGTGGCACATATACACCATGGAATACTCTGCAGCCATAAAAAAGGATGAGTTTGTGTCCTCTGTGGGGACATGGATGCAGCTGGAAACCATCATTCTCAGCAAACTATCACAAGAACAGAAAACCAAACACCGCATGTTCTCACTCATAGGTGGGAACTGAACAATGAGATCACTTGGACTCGGGAAGGGGAACATCACACACCGGGGCCTATCATGGGGAGGGGGGATGGAGGAGGGATTGCATTGGGAGTTATACTTGATGTAAATGATGAGTTGATGGGTGCTGACGAGTTGATGAGTGCAGCACTCCAACATGGCACAAGTATACATATGTAACAAACCTGCACGTTATGTACATGTACCCTAGAACTTAAAGTATAATAATAATTAAAAAAAAGAAAAAAAAAAGAAAATATAGAAGAAATGGATAAATTCCTAGAAACATTTACTCTCCAAAAAGTAAACAAGGAAGAATTTGTATCAGTGAACATAACAATGATTATCTCCAAAATTGTATCAGTAATAAATAACTTAACTTCATTCTGATACCAAAACTTGGCAGAGGCACAACAAATGAAAATTTCAGGCCAATATCCTTGATGGACACTTACACAAAAATCCTCAAAACAACAACAAACTGACAAACCAAATCCAGCAGCCCATCCGAAAGCAAATCCACTACCATCGAGTAGGCTTTTTCCCAGGATGCAAGAATTTTGCCACATATGCAAATCAATAAATTTGATCCATCACATAAACAGAACGAAAGACAAAAATTATATGATTATCTCAACAGATGCAGAAAAAGCTTTTGATCGAATTCAACATCCCTTCATGGTAAAAACCTCTCAATAAACTAGGTATTGAAAGAACATACCTTAAAATAATCAGAGACAGCTATGACAAATCCACAGCCAGCATCATACTGAATGGGCAAAAGTTGGAAGCATTCACTATGAAAACTGAAAAAACAAGGATGCCCTCTCTCACCACTCATATTGAACATAGTAGTGGAAGTCCTGGACAGAGCAATCAGGCAAAAGAAAAAGATAAAACATATCCAAATATAAAGAGAGAAAGTAAAACTATCCCTCTATACAAACAACATGCTTTTATAGCTAGAAAAACTCATAGTCTTGGCCCCAAAGCTCCTTTAGCTTACAGACAACTTCAGCAAAGTGTCAGGATAAAACATCGATGTACAAGATTCACTAACATTCCTGTATACCAACAACAGCCAAACTGAGAATCAAATCAGAAATGCAATTCCATTAATAATTTCCATGTAAAGAATAAAGTACCTGGGAATACTGTTAACTAGAAAGGTGAGTGATCTCTACAATGAGATTTACAAAGCACTGCTCAAAGAAATTAGAGATGACACAAGTAAATGGAAAAACATTCTATGCTCATGGATAGGAAGAATCAATAACATTAAAAGGGTCATGTTTCCCAAAGCAATTTATAGTTTCAGTGCTATTCCTATCAAAGTAACAAATACATTCTTCACAGAACTAGAAAAAAAACTATTTTAAAATTTACATAAGACAAAAATGATCCCAAAATAGCCAAGGCAATCTTAAGCAAAAGGAACAAAGCTGAAAAAATCATGCTACCCACCTTCAAACTATACTACAGAGCTACAGGAACCAAAACAGAATGATACTGGTACCAAAACAAACACATAGACCAGTGGAATAGAATAGAAAACCCAGTAATAAGACTGCATACCTACAACAATCTGATCTTAGACACAGCTAACAAAAATAAGAAATGAGGTAAGGACTCCCCTGTTCAATATGTCGTGCTGGGATGACTGGCTAACCACATGCAGAAGATTGAAATTGTATCCTTTCTTTACACCATATACAAAAGTCAACTCAAGATGAATTAAAGACTTAAATGTAAATTGCAAAACTATAAACACCCTGCAAGACAATCTAGTCAATACCATTTTGAACATAGGAACTGGCAAAGATTGTATAATGAAGATATCAAAAGCAATTGCAACAAAACCCGACATTGACAACTCATTTGAAAACAGACCAAAGACATGAACGGACACTTTTCAAAAGCAGACATACCCGTGGCCATAAAACATATGAAGAAAGCTCAGTATCACTGATCGTTAGATAAATATATATCAAAACCACAGTGAGCTGCCATGTCACACTGGTCAGAATGGCTACTATTAAAAAGTCAAACGAGTAGTTGGGTGCTGACGAGTTGATGGGTGCAGCACAGCAACATGGCACAAGTATACATATGTAACAAACCTGCACGTTATGCACATGTACCCTAGAACTTAAAGTATAATAATAAAAAAAAAATTAAAAAAAATTTAAAAAAAGCCTTAAATGAAAAAAAAAAAAAGTCAAAAACTAGCAGATGCTGGTGAGGTTGTGGAGAAAAGGGAGCACTTATACACTGTTGGTAGAAGTGTAAATTTGTTCAATTATTGTGGGAAGAAGTGTGGGGATTCCTTGAATAGCTAAAAACAAAACTACGATTTAATCCAACAGTCTCACTACTGGATATATTTCCAAAGGAATATGAATTTTTGTATCATAAAGACACATGCAAGTGTGTGTTTAATGCAGCACTATTCACAATAGCAAGGCATGGAATAAACCTTTATTTAGTCTTCCTCTGTTGAAGACTGAATAAAGAAAATGCAGTACATATACATCATGAAATACTATGTGGCCAGAGAAAATAGTGATATAATTTCCTTTGCAGGAACATCAGTGGAGCGGGAGGCCATTATTCTTAGAAAACTATCACAGAAACAGAAAACCATATACCATGTGTTCTCACTTATAAGTGGGAGCTAAGTGATGAGGATACATGGATACATAGTGGAGAACAAAACCTGCTGGGGGCTAGATAGCAGGAAGAGGGAGAAGAGCAAGCAAGATAACTACTGAGAACTAGGCTTAGCATCTGGGTGAAAAAAATCTGTACAACAAAGCCCTGTGACATGTCTTTACCTATGTAACAAACCTGCACACGTAAACCCGAACCTAAAATTTAAATTAAAAAAAAAAATAGCTTTAAAAAGAAAAGAAGTCTTTGGGAAAATATATTTAATAAACAACATAATAGCAATACTTGTTACTAATCATATGTTGAGCCAGTGTCTTCACGTGTTAATTTTTATAATATCTACAATAATTTTTCAAAAATAATTATTTCTTTTTATGAATACATTTATGAAAGGCATTATGTATGTTTCATTGTTTTTGCTTTATTTATGTGAAATGAAAGTTTTTGTGTCAAAAATTATCAAATATAAAGAGATCTTTGAATATTTTATTATAAGTTTTTCCCTTAATTATTACTGTTGAAAAAAGTTTTTTCAACAATAGTAAATAGATATCATTAAAAAAACACAGAAAATTATAATTTATTGTTTTTGCAGTTTTTCATTTGTTTTTTTGAGACAGAGTCTCATTCTGTCACCAAGGCTGGAGTGCAGTGGCACAATCTCGGCTCACTGCAACCTCCCCCTCCTGGGTTCAAGGGATACTACTATCTCAGCCTCCCGCGTAGGTGGGATCACAAGCGTGCACCATCATGCCTTGCTAATTTTTTTATTTTTAGTAGAGAGAAGATTTTGCCATGTTGGCCAAGCTGTTCTTCAACTCCTGGCCTCAAGTGATCCACCCACCTCGGCCTCCTGAAGTGCTGGGATTACAGGCATGAGCCACCATACCCAGCCAATTTATTGTTATTATTATTTATATAGTACATTTTTTTCCTTCACCTCAAAGTTTATGATCTGAAGAAAGATGTGTAACTGGGAAATAGCCAATCAGTCACCATGTCCTAATAATGTGCCTTTGATAGCATCTGCCATAGCTATCCATTGCTCTCCATTTTTACTGCTCCTGCTCTAATTCAGGCCCTCTTTAAATTTGACTGGTGTTATTACAACAAACTGTTAATTAGCCTTTCTCCTTTCTATCTTCTCTTGCTCAATCCATTTTGCACACTTCCAACTGGGTCACTTTTAATTGCCCCCCACTAGTTAGAAGGTAAAGTTAAAATAAATATCTTAAACCTCATTAAAAATCTGAAAAAATGTTTTAGTACCACTTTTTAGTACTTTCTCACATAATTTTCATAAAAATACCATTCTATTAAAATTTTTCTTTAATGACCTTTTACCATTTGTCAAATCTAATCTTCACTGTTCTTATCCGCTGCCCCCCCCCCCAACTTGTTATTATTACACCTGACACTGTTGCTTACATCCTTTTGGAAACACTTCTTTTTCTCTTGGATTTCCACTATTCAGGAAAACCTCCTTCATTTTCTGGTTCTGCCTCTTGATCTCTATTACTGGCTCCTCATTATCACCTCTTCAGTGTGGCAGCTGGGCAGATGGTCTTCATTCTAATCAAAGAGGGCAAGTCCAAATAATTAGACAGAAACCTTTTTTTAAAAACTTTTGCTATTAAAGTGGGCAAAGGATACGAACAGACATTTCTCAAAAGAAGACATTCATACAGCCAACAGACACATGAAAAAATGCTCATCATCACTGGCCATCAGAGAAATGCAAATCAAAACCACAATGAGATACCATCTCACACCAGTTAGAATGGCAATCATTAAAAAGTCAGGAAACAACAGGTGCTGGAGAGGATGTGGAGAAATAGGAACACTTTTACACTGTTGGTGGGATTGTAAACTAGTTCAACCATTATGGAAAACAGTATGACGATTCCTCAAGGATCTACAACTAGATGTACCATATGACCCAGCCATCCCATTACTGGGTATATAGCCAAAGGATTAGAAATCATGCTGCTATAAAGACACATGCACACGTATGTTTATTGCGGCACTATTCACAATAGCAAAGACTTGGAATCAACCCAAATGTCCATCAGTGACAGACTGGATTAAGAAAATGTGGCACATATACACCATGGAATACTCTGCAGCCATAAAAAAGGATGAGTTTGTGTCCTTTGTAGGGACATGGATGTAGCTGGAAACCATCATTCTTAGCAAACTATCACAAGAACAGAAAACCAAACACCGCATGTTCTCACTCATAGGTGGAACTGAACAATGAGATCACTTGGACTCGGGAAGGGGAACATCACACACCGGGGCCTATCATGGGGGGGGGGAGGGGAGAGGGGGGAGGGATTGCATTGGAAGTTATACCTGATGTAAATGACGAGTTGTTTTGTGCTGACGAGTTGATGGGTGCAGCACAGCAACATGGCACAAGTATACATATGTAACAAACCTGCACGTTATGCACATGTACCCTAGAACTTAAAGTATAATAATAATAATAATAATAATAAAAAGTTCTAATGTTTTTGCATCTGCACCCATTCTTTTATTTCCATCTGTTACGTTATAGAAATTGTATCAGCTGTTTTTTAAAGTTAACTTTTCTATTCTTTGAAGTACATTTATTCTAACTTCTCAGTAATCTTACACTAAAAAAGTTCCCTTTTTGCTCTTGAATATTTAGCTTCTAGTGTATCTTTCCCATAAACATTTACATAAGTTCAAATCTCCTTTATGTAGATAGATAAATAAAAACCCTAGTGTCACTCTAAGGATCTGAACCTACATCAACACTGAGCATCTATATGAGACTGACTAAAATGATTCAATTTGGCACTAGTCAGTACTCCACTTTCCCTCCACACCTTGTGTCAGCAGGCTCCATGGAGAAGCTAAACATAGTCAACAATGTAAACAATCTAATTGGAAATTGTGCAAAAAACATAAACAGAAATTTTACAAAAGAAGATATATGAATGAGAAATAAGCATAAGACAAGAAGCTTAACATCATTAGACTTTAGAGAATTGAAATTTAAACTGTAAGTAAATATCACTACACATCTATCACAATAATTTTTAATGTGTTGATCAAGGGAGATAGGATACATTATTTGATACATAGTATTGAGCAGACTAAATATCCACATGGAAAAGAAAGAAACTGAAACATTATCTTATACCATACAGAAAAATTAACTAGAAATGAATTAAATACCTAAGTATAGCACCAGAAAGTATAAAACTCCCAAAAGCAAACAAAGTAGAAAAGCTCCTTGACATTAGTCTTGGCACTGACATTTTGATAAGACACACATGAATGAAAAGCACAGGCAGCAAAAGCAAAAATAAAGTTCAACTACATTAAACTAGAAAGCTTCTGCACAGCAATGAAATCAGAAAAAAAGCAGCCTACAGATAAGAAGAAAATATTTCTTAACAACATATCTAATAAGGAATTAATATCTAAAATATATAAAGAACTCACAGCCTAATAGCCAAAAAGGAATAACCCAATTGAAAAATGAGCAAAGGACTTGATGAGTTATCTTTCAAAAAATGTATAAAGATGGCCAACAGATATATGAAAAGGTGACCAACATCGCTAATCATCAGGGAAATGAAAATCAAAAGCACAATGAGATATCACTCCACACCTGTTACAATGGCTATTATCAAAATGAGAAGAGATAGCAAGTGTTGTTGAGGATACTGAAAAAAGAGGACCACTTGCTTGTACACTGTTGATGGAAAAACAGATTAATATAGCCATGATGGAAAGCAGTATGGAGTTTCTTCAAAAATTTTAAATAGAAATAGAAATATACATAATATGACAATCCTTCTTCTGAGCATATAACCAAAGGAAAAGAAGTCAGAACCTTATAGAGATATCTGCCCTCCTATGCTCGTTGCAGCATTATTCACAATAGCTAAGATATGAAAGCAATCTAAGTGTTTATTGACAGATTACCCTATAAAAATGTGGTATAGAGAGGGGTAACTTAAAGATTGCTGACTAGATGCATTTTATATTCATCTTTTTCACCAATAACCAAAATAGTGAGCCATCACACTTAAATAAATTATCTAAAAGATAATCCTGAAATTTAGCAGAAAAGTCACAGAAAATGCTAAAAGCAAGGAAAGAGAGTAAAGCGAGGCTCTCAATTTGCTTGACTGGGATCTTCTGGGAGCCTAGATAGGCTCTATATAGCAAGAAAGGTGTAAGTGAAATATTTCCAAGAGCCCATATTTTTACCATGGACTCTTGCTATCTGAGACACAGGAGAGTCTCTCAACCCTTGTAGCCACTGAGACCAGCATAACCATTGCTTCAGAATGGAAGCTCACACTAATATCTACAAACCCATAAGCCTTAAGCAGCTATAGCACAACACTATTTTGAGAGCTCCCACCACACTGCACTCTGTCTTTGGGCACAGGAGAATCTGCATTGCCACATCCCTAGAGCCCTAATAACAGTCCCTTGTAGCCAGAATTACCAGGCTGAGGCAGGAGCCACTGGCAGCAGCTCCATCGCCGCACAGATTTTCACAAATCTGGAGGACAAATTACGTTGCTCACAGCCACCACCACTGGCAGCTGTAGGGTCAAAACATGTAAAAGCACATGGCCTTAGCTGCCTGAAAATGGCATTCTCACTGAAAGCAAACCAATTTTTCTCAGTAGCAGGGCTACAGCAAAGCTGCTGCTACTTCAACCTGAGCATTTCACTGGCATCCTGGGAATCACCACACCCCTGCCTACCACAGCCAGTGTCTTCATGCAACATATAAGGGAAGTGTCTGGGGACAGATATGCCAAGTCTGGCTCTATACTCTCAAGTATCTGAGCATGACATCCAAGGGCCTGAGTGTCCTCCAGCCCTGTCGACCATTATTGACACCTAAACAATCCTCTCAGGGTCTGAGGTCAGGACCACACAACCTGCTGCTGCCACTATGGGTAGCATATACCAAAAGACACTCCCTGTGAGCCTGTGAAATGGTTCACACAGTATGTCACAGTCACTGTTAACATCAGTGTGGACACATGGGATCTCAATGGGTTGTCCCACCACCGCTACAGCTATTGTCCATGCCATGTCCACTCACCAAGGGACCAAGAACCTGTTTGCCTACACAGACAGCTGTTGTAGTTTCCAGTTCCAGAGCAACCTACCTAGAGGCCCAAGAATCAGCCTTGTTAGTTTGAACCCACTAACATGTGACTAGTGTATGCCACCCTGGGGGCAGAAGACAGGCACAGTTGGCCAATCACTGCCACTAAGAGGACCCAGAGACCAGCCTACTTAACAGCCAAGTCCTCAGGAATACTTCACCACAGCCTCCACTAACAACTTTACCCTAAAGCCAACCTTGTCCAAACCATGGCTCATGGGCTGCCTACAGGCCAGGATGGATTTGAACGTGACCCAACACAAATCTGCCAACTTTCTTTAAAAATTAGGAGTGTTTCAATTGCTATAAAGAAAATAAAATACCCAAGAATACAACTTACAAGAGACGTGAAGGACCTCTTCAAAGAGAACTACAAACCTCTGTTCAAAGAAATAAGAGAGGACACAAACAAATGGAAAAAAATTCCATTCTCATGAATAGGAAAAAACAATATCATGAAAATGGCCATACTGCCCAAAGTAATTTACAGATTCAATCCTATTCCCATTAAGCTGCTATTGACTTTCTTCACAGAACTAGAAAAACTACTTTAAATGTCATACGGAACCAAAAAAGGGTCCATATAGCCAAGACATTCCTAAGCAAAAAGAACAAACTGGAGGCATCATGCTACCTGACTATACTATACTGACACTATACTACAAGGCTGCAGTAACCAAAACAGCACGGTAATGCTACCAAAACAGCATGGTAATGCTACCAAAACAGATAGATAGACCAATCGAAAGAATAGAGACCTCAGAAAAAAACACCACACATCTACAACAATCTGATCTTTGACACACCTGACACACACAAGCAATGGGGAAAAAATTCCCTATTTAATAATTGGGAATTAAATATACTGTATACTGGCAAGCCATATACAGAAAACCGGAACTGGACCCCTTCCTTACACCTTATACAAAAATTAACTTAAGATGGATTAAAGACTTAAATATAAAACCTAGGAAACACCATTCTGAACATCAGCCTTGGGAAAAAATTAATTTATGACTAAGTCCTCAGAAGCAATTGCAACAAAAACAAAAATTGACAAATGAGAACTATGTAAACTAAAGAGTTTCTACACAGCAAAAAGAATCAAAACAAACAAACAAAACCCATCAACAATGTAAACAGAAAATCTAAAGAATGGGAGAAAATATTTGCAAAATATGCACCCAACAAAAGAATCTATAAGAAACTTCAACAATTCAACAAGCAAACAACCCCATAAAAATGTGGGCAAATGATATTAGCAGACACTCTTCAAAAGAAGACATACTAGCTGCCAATGAACATGAAAAAATGATCAACATCACTAATTATCAGAAAAGTGAAAGTCAAAACCACAGTAAGATAACATCTCACACCAGTCAGAATAGCTATTACTAAAAAGTCTGAAAAACATAGGTACTGGCATGGCTGTGGAAAAAATAGAATGCTTATACACTGTTGGTGGGAATGTAAATTAGTTTAGCCACTGTGGAAAACAGTTTGGAGATTTCTCAAAGAATTTAAAACAGAACTAACATTCGACCCAGTGATCCAATTACTGGATATGTTCTCAAAGGAAAATAAATAATTCTGCCAAAAGACATATGCATTCATATGTTCATTGCAGCACTATTCACAATAGCAAAAGCATTGAATCAATCTAAGTGCTCATTAATAGTGGATTGAATAAAGAAAATATGGTATATATCCACCGTGAAATGCTATGCAGCCATAAAATAAAGAAAATCATGTATTTTGCAGCAACATGGATGCAGCTAGCGGCCATTATCCTAAGTGAATTAATGCAGGAACAGAAAACCAAATACCACTTTTTCTCACTTACTGGTGGAAGCTAAGCGTTGGTTACACGTGAGCATAAAGATAGAAATAACAGACACTAGGGATTACAAAAGGAGGTGAAAGGGAGGTTGCATAAGCTGAAAAAATACCTATTGGGTATCATGCTCACTATTTGTGTGGTGGAATCATTCAAACCTCAAACCTCAGCATCACACAATATACCAATGTAATAAGCCTGTACATATATCCCCCAAATCTAAAATAAAAGTTGAAATTATACAATAAGAAGAAAAGCAAAAAACAAATTATATATATGTTCACACATACAACGGATTCTCTCCAACCTTCATCTTAAATTCCCAATAGTTTCAACACTGTTGTACCGGTATAGGGTTATGGAATTGGTCTCCTAAGCAATCTGTTAGTCACTTGGGAATGTATTTTTTTTTTTTAAATAACTGAGTCCCACATTTTTTGGCCACCCTGTGTTTGCCTTAAAGAAGTTTCACCCATAGATTTCCCTTTTTTATAGTCTGAGTTGTTATTAAAAATATAAAACGCAGTTTGCACAATAAATCTTATATAAATATAATTCACACTACAATTCAATCAGAGGATTGTAGACTTATTTAATTCACAATCAGCAATTTACTCAGTAGTCTCTACAAATAATAGAGATGATGATGAATGTGGTTGAACAAATAGACAAGGTTTCCTAATTTCTCCATGCATACAATGACTTTGGAAAAAAGTACTAGTGAAGAAATAAATGAGTTTGAAAAAATTATTCTAAAAAGACATTTTCAGATCACATTAGAGAGATTAAATGTTTCCATGGTCTCTTGACCAGTTGTATGCTTTTTGGTTGCTTTCAGATTGATAAAAATGAAATCATTTTTAAAATTCCAAAAATAAAATTGGACAAATAATATGAATAAATGTTTTTCAAAAGAAATCATACAAATAACCAACAGGTGTATGAAAGAATGAACAAAATCATCAGGGAAATGCAAATCAAAACCACAATATGATATTTTCTTATCGTACTTATAATGGTTATTGTTAAAAATACAAAAAATAACCCTTAGACACTGTTGGTGGAAATGTAAACTAGTACAGATACTACAGAAAATAGTCTGAGGATTTCTCAAAACAACTAAAAATTGAATCAGCCTTGAATAAACAAAGAGATCAATGTATTTGCACACAAAATTTTTACACAAATATACATATTATCTTTACTTGTAACAGTCAATTAATGGAAGTAGCCCAGGTATTCTTCAGTAGGTGAGTGATTAAACAAAATGTGGTACTTCCAGAGAATGGAATACTCAGCAATCAAAAGAAACAGAGTCTTGATACACACAATGACTCATATAAATCTTCAAGAAATTTTGCTTAGTGAAAATCTCAGTTCTAAGAAGTTACACACTGTATGATTCCATTCCTATATCATTCTAAATTGACATAATTATAAAAATGGAAAACTGATTAGCAGTTCACATAAGTCAATGTAGGATTGGAAGAAAAATGAGATGGTTGTGGCTATAAAAGGGTAGCATGAGGAAACCTTATGGTTATAGAATTTGTGTGTGTTTTGACTCTACAGTAGTCCCCATTTATCCATGGAAGATATCTTCCAAGATCATCAATGAATGCCTAAAACTTCAAATAGCACTGAACCCTATATATACTATGTTTTTTTTTCTATACATACACACTTATAAAGTTTAATCTATAAATTAGACACATAAGAGATTGACAACAACTAATAATGAAATAGAATTAACAGTAAACAATAAGTAATGTGAATATGAGGTACCTCTCTCTATAAAATATCTTGCTATACTTTACTTACCCATTTTTGAACCACAGTCGACCACAGGTAACTGAAGCTGTAGAAAACAAAATTAAGGATAAGGGGGTCTACTGTATCAATGTGAATATATTGTATTGCTTTACTGTAGTTTCACAATATTGTAACTTCGGTGGGTGAAAACTGGGTAAGGAGCACATGGATTCTCTTTGTATTATCTCTTACAATGGCACGTGAGTTTACAATTATCTCAAAATTAAAAGCTTAATTAAAATATGTGTGTATGAATGCCTTCCCTCATACACACATTCTTTTACAGCTATTGTCCTAAATTTCTCCTCCTCTTCACAAAATTTTGAAAGAATTGACTATATTTTCATTCTCAATTTCTGCATATTCTACTAAATTATTAACTAATACGGCATTTAACACTATTATGCTACCAATCCAACTGTCCCCATCTTTGTTAATCCAATATTTACTTTGTAGTCCATGTCTTCCCTCCCTTCGCAACATCACTTTATGTCGTTGACTGTTCCTCTTTCTTGAAACACTCTTTTACACAGACATCTATTATACCACATTGTCTTATACTTTCTACCAACTTCTTGGCTGTTTTATTTTGGTGTCCTTTACCAGCTCACATTTCTCTACTGGATATTAAATGTTAGAATTCCTAAGGCTCAGAACTGGGTCCTCTTCTAGGCCACCTCATCAATAGTAAATATTTAAGTTAACATCTACAGTGCAATAAGATCTTAACAAGACAAGATCTTCTCTTTCGAGGGTCTTAAATATTATAAATACATATGAAATTCTTAACATACATATCTGACATTTCATTAGCATTATTTACTAATTTTAAATATGTAAACATATAGTACGGTGACCTTTATTTGTACCTTTGGCCTGGGAATTGACCAGGCAAATGTCTCTGGTCCAGCCTCCTTCTCTGAGCTTTAGACCTATATTTCCAACTGTTGCTCAAATTCTGCACCTGGATATCTCAAAATCAGCATATCCAACACCAGTTTATGATCTTTTTTCCCAAGGCTGGCTTTTTTTTCCAGTATTCTCAGTTTATTTATATGTTATCCCTATCAATCCAGTTATGTAATTGATAAATATATGAGTCATCGTCGATTGTTCCCTTCCTTTTATTATCCCTATAGTAAATACATTACTAAGTTCTTTAGATGTTACCTGTAAAGTATATCTCAAATAAATTCATTTTACTCCAACATCACCATCAACATCCTAGGCCAAGAGTTCATTTTTTGCCTAGGCTGCTGCAGTAATATCACAGCTAATCTCCCCATACCTATTCCTTCTTCTTTGTTATCTATTCTCCACATTTCAGACAGAGTGATACTTTTACGACACAAATGTGTTTATGTCACTACATCTCCTGATTAGTGACTTCAAGGGCTCCTTATGGACCTTAAATATTCAACTTCTTAATGTGGCCATGCTCCTGAATAGTTTGTCACTTCAAACCTTTCTAACTTTATTTCACAACATATTATGGCATTTTCTCCTCAGCATACCGAGCTTCTTGCCAGTCCAGAGACATTGTAAATCCTGCTGCTATTTAAAAAAAATGAAGAAAATTTATTTGTATATTAATTCATTAAAAATATAATAATATCCATATTGTATTTTTGGAGATTTAGCCTAGGAAACAATTAATGAGAAAAATGTTATATATAGGAAGATATTCACAATAGCAAAACCTTGAAAACCTTGAAAGTGTCCATAATTGAGGAAATGAATGACTAAATGATTACTTACAGACTCTGTGAAATATTATTACAACTACTAAGAGAGATAATATACTTAAAGCAAATTGTAACAGGTTTCTTTACGCTATTATTACTCCAGGTGAAATGTATATGCAAATGAACAAAGACTGGAAACAATGCATAGAACCTTTCAAAGCTGCTCTAACAATAGTATGAGGTTAGGAATTTATTTCTCAATTGTCTAATTTTTCCATAGTATTGCTATAAAGTTTTAATTCCAAAATATAATATATGTAATATAATAAACACTAATATATTTACTATGTATATGTAGGCCTGTGAAGACCAAATACTTTCAGCCTTTTTTAAGCTGAGAATATTTTCACTTTGCTTACATTTCTGATGAACAGTTTTGCTGGATGTAGAATTCTTGGTTAATCTTTCTTTTTCTCTTTCAGCCCTTTAAAAGAAAATTTTATTTGAGGTTAAGGGATACATGTGTAGGTTTGTTATATAGGAAAACTCATGTCATGGGAGTTTGATGCACAGATTATTTCATCACCCAGGTGATGAAATAGTACCCAATAGTTATGTTTTCTGCTACTGTCTTCCTACCATCTACCTTCTGGTCAGCTCCAGTGTCTGTGGTTACCCTCTTTGTATTCACTTTTTCTCCTAATTTAGTTTCCATGTATAAGTGAGAATATGTGGTATTTACTTTTCTGTTCCTGTGTTAGTTTTCTAAGAGTAATGGCCTCCAGCACCATCCATGTTCCTGCAAAAGATATTATCTAATTTTTTATGGTTACATAGTATTCCATGTTGTATATGTATCACATTTTCTTTATCCAGTCTTCTACTGATGGGCATTTAGGTTGATTTTGTGTCTTTGCTATTTTGAATAGTACTGCACTGAATGTACATGCGCTTGTGTCTTTATGATAGAATGGATTTATATTCCTTTGGATATTTATCCAGTAATAGATTTCTGGGTTGAATGAAAGATCTGTTTGTAGGACTTCATGGAATTGCCACATTGCTTTCCAGAATGCTTGAAGTAATTTACATTCTCATCAACAGTGTATAAGTATTCCCCTTTCTCTGCAACCTTGCCAGCATCTGTAATTTTTTGACTTCTTAATAATAGCCATTTTGTCTGGTGTGAGATAGTATCTAATTTTGGTTTTGATTTTCACTTCTCTAATAATCAGTGATGTTGAACTTTTTTACATGTTGTTGGCCACATGTATGACTTCTTTTGAAAAGTGTCTATTCATTTACTGTTCCCATTTTTTAATGGGGTTGTTTGATTTTTCTTGTAAATTTAAGTTCCTTATAGATGCTGGGCAATAGACCTTTGTCAGATGCATAGTTTGCAAATATTTTCTCCCATTCTGTAGGTTGTCTGTTTTCTTTGTTGATAACTTCTTTTGCTCTGTAGAAGCTCTTTAGTTTAATTAGATTCCATTTGCTTATTTTAGCTTTTGTTCCAATTGCTTCCGGCATCTTCATCATGAAATTTTTTCCAGTTTATATGTGCAGAATGGTATTGCCAAGGTTGTCTTCCAGGGTTTTCATAGTTTTGGTTTTACATTTAAGTCTATAATCCATCTTGAGTTGATTTTTGTACATGGGGTAAATAAGGGGTCCTGTTTCAATCTTCTGCGTATGGCTCCAGTTATCTCAACACCATTTATTGAATAAGGAGTCCATTTCCCATTGCTTGTTTTTGCAGCTTTGGTGAAGATCAGATGGTTGTAGGTATGAAGCCTTACCTCTGGGTTGTGTATTTTGTTCCATTCATCTAAGAGCCAGTTTGTGTACCAGAGTCAAGTTGTTTTGGTTACTATAGCCCTGTAGTATAGTTTGAAGTTGAGAAGCATGATGCCGTCTGCTTTTCTCTTTTTGCACAGGATTGTCTTGGCTATTCAGGCTCCTTTTTAGTTCCATATAAATTTTAAAATAAATTTTTCTAGTTCTTTGAAAAATGTAACTTGTAGTTTGATAAGATTAGGATTGAATTTATAAATTATGAAGAAGTATGGTCATTTTTACAATATTGATTCTACCCATCCATGAGCATGGGATGTGTTTCTATTTGTTTGGGTCATTTCTGATTTCCTCGAACAATGTTTTGTAGTTTTCCTTGTAAAGATCTTTCACCTCCCTGATTAGCTGTATTTGTTAAGTATTTCATACTTTTTCCAGCAATTGTGAATGGGATTTTTTTTTTCTGATTTGGCTCTCCACTTAGCTATTGTTAACTTACAGAAATGCTAGTAATTTTTCTATGTTAATTTTATATTCTGAAATTTTGCTAAAGCTGTTTATCAGCTTGAGGAGCTTTTGGGCCAAGACTATAAGGTTTTCTAGATATAGAATCATGTCATCTGAAAACAGGGACATTTTTACTTCTTCTCTTTCTATCTGAACGTGCTTTATCTTTTCCTTTTGCCTAATTTTTCTGGACAGGACTTCCAATATTATGTTGAATAGGAGTGACGAGAGAGAGCATCCTTGTCTTGTGCTGGTTTTCAAAAAGAATGCTTTCAGCTTTTGTGCATTCAGTATGATGTTGGCTGTGGGTATGTCATAGATGGCTCTTATTTTGATGCATGTTCCTTCAATATCTATTTGTTAAGAGTTTTAAACATGAATGAATCTTTCATTTTATTGAAAGCTTTTCTGCATCTATTGAGATGATCATGTGGCTTTTTCCTCTAGTTCTGTTTATGTGATGAATCACATTTATTGATTTGCATATATTGAACCAACATTACATCCAGAGACAAAGCCTATGTGATTATGGTGGATTAGCTTTTTGATATGTTGCTGGATTCTGTTTACTAGTATTTAGCTGAAATTTCTGAAGCATTTTCTTAGTCTTAAATTATATTTTTATTGCACTGTGGTACAAGAGAGTTGTTGGTATAATTTTCGTTCTTTAGCATTTGCTGAGAAATGTGTTATGTCTAATTGTATGTTTACTTTTAGAGTATGCATCATGTGCACATGAGAAGACTGTATATTCTCTTGTTTTGGAGAAGAGAATTCTGTAGATGTCTATCTATCCATTAATTCCAGTGGTGAATTAAGGTGGTGAATATGTTTGTTAATATTCTGGCTCTATAATCTGTCTAACATGGTCAGTACACTTAGTGGAGTGTTGAAGTCTCCCACTATTATTGTGTTGGAGTGTAAGTCTCTCTCTCTTTTTGTTTGTTTTTTTTTTTTGTTTTTGAGACAGTGTCTCACTCTGTCTCCCAGACTGGAGTGCAGTGGTGTAATCTCGGCTCACCGTAACCTCCACCAACTAGGTTCAAGCAATTCTCCTGCCTCAGCTTCCCAAGAAGCTGGTATTACAGGCATGTGTCACTACTAATTTTTGTATTTTTAGTAGAGACAGAATTTCACCATGTTGGCCATGCTGGTCTCGAACTCCTGACCCTAAATGATCCACCCTGCTTGGCCTCCCAAAGTGCTGGGATTACAGGGATAGGCCATTGCGCCCAGCCTCTCTTTTTTTTTTTTTTTTTTTGAAATGGAGTCATGCTCTGTTGCCCAGGTTGGGGTGCAGTGGCAAAATCTCAGCTCACTGCAACCTCTGTCTCCTGGGTTCAAGGGATTCTCCTGCTTCAGCCTCCCAAGTAGCTGAGATTACATGTGCCCGCCACCACACCCGGCTACTTTTTGTAATTTAGTAGAGATGAAGTTTCACCATGTTGGCCAGGCTGGTCTTGAACTCCTGACCAAAAGCGATTCACTTGCCTCAGCCCCTTGAAGTTCTAGGATTACAGGCATCAGTCACTGTTCCCGACCTTGGAACCTAAGTCTCTTTGAATGTCTGTGAAAAGTTGTTTCATGAATCCAGATGCTCCTGTCTTGTGTGCGTATTTAAGATAGGTATAACTTCTTGTTGAATGGAACCCTTTACCATTATGTAATACCCTTCTTTTAAAAAAAAAATTGTTAGTTTAATGTCTGTTTTATCTGAAATTAAGACAGCAACTCCCACTATTTTCCATTTTCCATGCGCTTGGTAGATTGCTAGATTTTTCTCCATGCCTTTATTTTGAGCTTGATATGGTTTGCCTGTGTCCCCACCCAAATCTTCTCTTTAATCCCCACACGTTGTGGGAGGCACTGAGGTAATTAAATTATGGGGCAGGTGTTTCTTGTGCTGTTCTCCTCATGATAGTGATATGTGTCACAACATCTGATAGTTTTAAAAATGGAAGTTTCCCTGCACAAGTTTTCTCTCTTGTCTACTGCCATGCAAGACGTGCTTTTCACCTTCCGCTATGATTGTGAGGTCTTCCCAGCCATGTGAAACTCTAAGTCCATTAAACCGCTTTTCCTTTCCAGTCTCAGGTATGTCTTTATCAAAAGTGTGAAAACTGACTAATACAGAGCTTATGGGTGTCACCAAATGTGAGATAGGCCTCTTGAAGACAGCATTCCATTAAATCTTGCTTCTTTGTCAAGTTTGCCACTCTGCCTTTTAATTGTGATACATAGCCTGTTTACATTCAAGGTTAGCATTGATGTGTGAGGATTTGATCCTGTCATTGTTTTATTAGCTGTTTAATATACTGACATTTGTGTGTGGTTGCTTTACAGTGTCACTGGTCTGTGTACTTACGTGATTTTTTGTAGTGGCTGGTAATGGATTTTTTTTCTTTCCAGATTAAGTGCTTCTTTCAGGAGCTCTTGAAGGCAGGTGTGATCACAAATTTCCTCAGAATTTGCTTGTTTGAAAAGTAAATTATGTCCCCTTTGCTTATAAAGTTTAGCTTTTCCATGTATAATATTCTTAAACTTTATTCTCTTCAAGAATGTTGAATATAGACCCTAAATCTTTTCTCACTTTTACTGTTTCTGCTGAGAAGTGCACTGTTAGTCTAATGGGCTTCCCTTCTAATGTGACCTTTCCTTTCTCTCTAGCTGCCTTTAATAGTTTTTTTCTTTCATTTGACCTTGGAGAATCTGATAATTATGTGTCTGTGGAATAATTTTTTTGAAGTATTTTGTGGGGGTTCCCTGCATTTCCTGAGTTTGAATGTGGGCTTTCTAAGCTAGGTTGGGGAAGTTCTCTTGAACGTTATTCTGAAATCTGTTTTCCAATTTGTTTCCATTCTCCCTATCTTTTACAGATACACCAGTGAGTTGTAGAATCTGTCTTATACATAATTCCATATTTTTCCAAAGCCTAGTGTATTTCTTTTTCTTCTTTTATTTTTACTCTTTTCAGAAACCCAATCTCCAAGTGCTGAGATTCTTTCTTTATCTTGGTCTATTCTTCTGTTCATTCCTTTTGTGTGTGTGTGTGATGTGGAGTCTTGCTCTGTCACCTGGGCTGGAGGGCAGTGGTGTGATCTTGGCTCACTGCAACCTCTGCCTCCTGAGTTAAAGCGATTCTCCTGCCTCAGCCTCCCAAGTAGCTGGGACTACAGGCATGCACCACTAGACCCAGCTAAGTTTTAGTAGAGACGGGATTTCACCATGTTGGTTGGCCAGGATGATCTCGATTTCTTGACCTCGTGATCCACTGTGCCCGGCCTCTTCTGTTCATTCTTGTTATTTCATTGTGAAATTCTTGTAGAGTGTTTTTTAGCTCTATCATTTTGATTACATTCTTTTCTATACTGGCTGTTTTGTCCATCAGATCCTGTATCATTTTATTGCAATTCTCAGCTTCTTTAGACTGGGTTTCTACATTCTTCTGAATCTCGATGATCTTCATTTCTGTCCATATCCAGAACTTCATTTCTGTCATTTCAGCCATCTCAGCTTAGCTAAGAACTTCTGCTGGAGAACTAGTGTGATGGTTTGGAGGAAAGAAGACACTCTGGCTTTTTGAGTTGTGAGAGTTCTTGTACAGGCTCTTTCTCATCTTTGTGGGCTGATGTTCCTTCAAACTTTGAAGTTGACTTCTTTGGATTTTTGTTGTTGTTGTTCTTTGCCTTATTTGATGATCTTGGGGTATTTGCAACTATGCCAGTGATGGCAGTGATAGCATGACTGGAGGGGCAAGGGACCCCTCTGACAACTGTGCAAGCATTCATGCTGGTGGTTGTTTTAGCATGAGGGCAGGGTGCTGAGGGGTGAAGGACTGTTTGCATCCTTCATGCTGTGTACATTCACGCTGATGACGGTGGCTGTTCAGGGTTGGGGGTGTGTTTGCTGTTTTCCGTGCCTTGTTTCACACTGGCAATTGTATCAGCTCAGGGACATGGTGCTGGCAGAGGCAGAGCTGGTGAGTTCCATGCCTGCTAATGCTCTGATGACAATGGTGATGCAGCAGGGGAAGTGGATGTGAGGTGGACTCATCTGGCAGCAGTGGCATGGTAGCTCAGGGGCATGGTGCTGGCAGAGGCAGAGCTGGTGAGCAGTATGCCTGCTAACACTCTGATGAAAATGGCAGTGCAACAGGACAAGCAGATGTGAGGTGAGCTCATCTGTCAGCAGTGGCATAGCAGAGTGCATGTGCACACATGTGCTGGCAGGGAAAGGAAAGTAAGGGCTGCCTGCATTCACAAACACTGGCAAAGTGATGTGGGGAGTGGCTTTGGGCAAGTGCCTGTAGGCAAATTGGCACAGGGGAAGCTGCAGTGAGGGAAGGGCACAAGTGGGCTGTTGCATGTCCATGGTGACTGCTCTGCTGGAGCACTCTGTTGATCTGGTGCCATCCACCAGCACAGGAGCTATGATGCTGGCTCACAGGAGGTACCTAGGGGCTGCACTATAAGTAGACACGGCTAGGCTGGGGCCCTGAGAGAGGCCAGACTACCAAAGGGTGCTCAGGTTGGACCAGCCTCTCACATGGGAAAAACACCCCTGCAGGGCTCAGGTCTGGCAGTTCCCCTAGAGCTAAAGTCTCCTCTGGGAGCAAATGTAGGCTAGAGGAATGGGTGTATTACACGGTGTTCTACTACAGATGCTCTCAAGCCAAACCCGCTGGGCTCCACCTCAGCTGAAGTTTTGCCCCGTCACTTCTCTAAGCAGGTTTCTTTGCCAACTCATGTGTCCATGGTATTCCAGGGGTCTCCTCCTTGCAGGATTCCAGAGACCTGTGGTAAAAGTGAGTTGATCCTTGCCTTTTCAACTCACGCCCTCTGCAGAAGTCGTTGTAGGCCAGGAATGCATCCTGGTGTATGGTAGCCCCGTGCAGAGTTCCCAGATTTCTCCCACTTCCGCCTAGCATCTGTGTCTTCCTTCTGTTTAGTCTCAATGCTTTCCCTTTGAATATGTGCTGGGAGTGCACCTGTCTTCCCGATGTCCCTGTCCTTCAGTGCCAGATATTCCTCCAGGCTACATCTAGTTGGCCATCTTGGGGCTCCTGCCTCAATTTTGCTTCTATATTTTGTAAACCCTAATATATTGTAAGTCCCTAATACATACTGTTAACTTAATTAACCCCTGCCCATTCTACACTTAAGCATTGCTTCCTTAGGATAGTTTCTCTGCCTCCACAGCTTAAATCAGGTTCCTGTGTTTTATACTTTTATAGTGTCATTTCTCTGTGTTTGTCAGTTCTTTCTCTTAGTTTTATTAAGATATAATCCACACACCATAAAACTGAACTTCTTAATATTGTACAATTCACCAAATTCCAGGATATTCACAGATATATCTCCCCTAAAAACTCATATATATATATATATATATATATATATATATATATATATATATTGCCTTTTCAACTCACGCCCTCTGCAGAAGTCGTTGTAGGCCAGGAATGCATCCTGGTGTATGGTAGCCCCGTGCAGAATATATATATATATATATATATATATATATATATATATATATATATGAGTTTTAAGATTTAATGACTGCCCTGCTTGGTTTCAGACTAGCATGAAGCCTGTAACCCCCTTGTTTTGGCATATTTTTTTCCTTTTGGAGCAGTAGTATTTAGCCAATGCCTGTATCCCCTCCTTCCTCCTTCACATTACTCTTCCTCCAACTCCATCCTCTACTCCTTCCTCCAACACACAAGGCTTGGCAGCCATTTAGGTTCTTCAATTTAATCTCTATTCTGGATATTTTGCATAAATGGAATTACATAATATGTGTATTTTGCGGCTAGCTTGAATTTGAATTTTAAAACTTTTATATCACCAGACAAGAATACAAGAATTCTCAACTGAAGCTCTATTTTCTTATTTGTGAAATAAAGAAAATAGTACCTCTTGGGACAGTTCAAAGTAATAAATCAAATAATAATATGTTAAAGCAGGCAGCACAGTGTCTGGCATACAGAAATTGCCAAATAAAATTTGAGTTGATTTTTTAGAACAATTCTAAGGCAGCTATCCCAAGTCTTGATGCCAGAAGCTTTCCCCATGTCTTTCTGTGCAAAGAGCAAAGGAATGCTTTACTCAAGCTATATTTATCAATTAAAATGGCTTTTTTCTTTTATTTTTAGTTGACATGTAATAATTGCACATACTTATAGAATACAGAGTGAAATTTTGATACATATATGCAATGTGTCATGATTAAATGTTAGTTTTAATTATGCATAATTTCTGTTATGTTGTTGATGCCTACATCTGCCACTAGATTGTAAACTGCATATTGGCAGTGACTGAGTGACTAAGTCTGCATTTTTTCAAAATTTATCCCTGGCAGCCAGTACTACTGTTTTTGACATATAATACTGTCTCCAGAAGCAATGATTGACTAGATTAGTGAATGAAAAGTGTTTGTGTATGTGTGTGGGTGGGTGGGTGTGTAAATACAAGGCTATATGGCAGATAGAGATTACTAATGGTATGTTTACCAAGAACATGGTTACCAACAAGAGTCATAGCTTGGATATTACTGATATAGTCATAGTAGAGACAGGCAGCTCAAAATAAGAAGAAGCTAAGGCCCCAGGCAAGGAAAGCTTTACCAAGTGAGTCAGAAAAGGAGCTCAGCAAAATTTGCTGAACTGGAAAGATAAATTGCATGAGACCTTTCATCCGGAACTAATTATAGTCTGCCCAGAATTCTATTTAGCTGAGGCCGAGTGTGTCTCCATTTAAATAATCTGCTACTATATATTTTCTTGCTTTTTAGATTTTCAGGTGAGTGCCAACTTTCTTGATATTCCTCTTTCTTACAGACAATGTGCATGGCAAAATTCTACAGGTGATGTTAATTCTTTTATAGGGGTTTAGGTTTTCCCTCAGTTTGGTAGACTATCTCTTATCTTAATATTTGTGATTCATTCATTAGAGTTTCTCAGTTCTACAGTCTCCAGTATTAATGTGAGATTCCAGCAGAAAGCTCTGTGAACTATATGTTAACAACTCCATCCTCTTAAAAAATCTTGTACACTCTCATGGCTTCCACAACCTATCAGATCTCAGGCTTCTACCATAACCTAAGTAAATTGTTTTCAAATACAGCCATTAGTAGTATTAGTCCATTATCACATTGCTATAAAGAACTACCTGAGACTGGGTAATGTATACAGAAAAGAGATTTGATCCAATCACAATTCTGCAGGCTGTACAGGAAGCATGGCTGGGTATGCCTCAGGAAACTTACAATCACGGTGAAAGGCAAAGAAGAAGGAGGCACATCTTACATGGCTGGAACAGGAGGAAAAGAGAACAGGAGGAGGTGCTACACACTTTCATATGAGCAGATCTTGTGAGAACTCACTCACTATTATGAGAACAGCAAGAGGAAACTCTGCCATCATGATCTAATGACCTCCCACCAAGCACCTCTTCCAATATTGGGGATTACAATTTGGCAAGAGATTTGGGCAGTGACACAAATCCCAACCATATCATTCTGCCCAGGCTCCTCTCAAATCTCATGTCCTTCTCAAATTGCAAAACACAGTCATGGCTTCCCAGCCATGTCTTAACTCATTTAAGCATTAACTCCACAGTCTTAACTCATTTAAGCATTAACTCAAAAGTCCACAGTCCAAAGTCTCATCAGAGACAAGGAAAGCCCCTTCTGCCTATGAACCTATAAAATCAAAATCAAGGTAGTTAATTCCAAGATACAATGGGAATACAGGCATTGGCTAAATACTACTGCTCCAAAAGGAAAAAAAAAATATGCCAAAACAAGGGGGTTACAGGCTTCATGCTAGTCTGAAACCAAGCAGGGCAGTCATTAAATCTTAAAACTTCAAAATAATCTCCATTGACTCCATCTTTCACACTCAGGCCCCACCAATACAAGGGGTGAGTTCTCAAGGTCTTGGGCATCTCCATTCCTGTGTCTTTGCAAGGTACAGCCCCCTCACCTGCTTTTATGGCTAGCATTGAGTGCATGCGGTTTTTCCAGGTGCACAGTGCAAGCTGTCAATGCGCCTGCCAGTCTGGGGTCTGGAGGACAGTGGTCCTCTTCTCACAGCCCCACTAGGCAGTGACCCAGTGGGGAATATGTGTGGGGGCTCCAACCCCACATTTCTTCTCCACACTGCTCTAATAGAGGTTCTCCGTGAGGACTCTTCTTCTGCAGCAGTCTTTTTCCTGGACATCCAGGGATTTCTACACATACTCTAAAATCTAGGTGGAAGCTGCCATGCCTCAACTCTTGCCCTTTGTGCATCCATAGGCTTAACATCAGGTGGAAGCCACCAAGGCTTACAGTTTGCACCCTCTGAAGCAATGGCCCAAGCTGTACCTTGACCACTTGTAGCCACAGCTGAAGCTGGAGCAGCTGGGATGCAGGGAGCAGTGTCCCGAGGTTGCACAGGGCAGCAGCGCTTTGGATCCTGCCCATGAAATCATTATTTCCTCCTAGGCCTACAGGCATGTGAGTTGGGTGCTGCCATAATGGCCTCTGAAGTGCCTTTGAGGCATTTTCTCCATTGTCTTGGCTGTTAACATTTGGCTCCACTTTACTTTTGCAAATTTCTGCAACTTGCTTGAATTCTTCCCTGAAAATGGGCTTTTTTCCCCCCACATGATTGGGCTGCAAATTTTCTCAACTTTTACAATCTCTGCTTCCCTTTTAAATATAATTTCCAGTTTCAGAACATGTCTTTGCTCACAAATATAAGCTCATACTGTTAGAAGCAGCAAGACCACATTTTGAATGTTTTGCTGCTTAGAAATTTCTACTGCCTGATACCCTGAATCATCTTTCTCAAGTTCAAAATTCCACAAACCTCTAGAACAGGGTCACAATGCCTCCAATCACTTTGCTAATGTGTAACAAAACTGACTTTTTCTCTAGTTCCTAATAAGTTCCTTATCTGTATCTGAGAGCGCCTAAGCCTGGGCTACAGTGTCCATACCACTATTAGTTTTTTGGTCACAAAAAAATTTAACAAGTCTCCAGGAAGTTCCAAACTTTCCCTTATCTTTCTGTCTTCTTCTGAGCCCTCCATACTTTTTCAACCTCTGCCTGTCACCCAGTTCCAAAGTCACTTGCACATTTTCAATTATCTTTATAGCAATGCCCCAATTAGTACATTCTCCATTTCTATATTAGTCAGTTCTCACATTTCTATAAAGAACTACCTGAGACTGCATAATTTATAAAGAAAATAGTTTAACAGGCTCACGGTTTCATAGGCTGTACAAGAGCATGGCTAGGGAAGCCTCAGAAAATTTACAATCATGGTAGAAGGTGAAGCGGGAGGAGGAATGTCTTACATGGCCCTGGCAGAAGAGAGAAAAGGGAAAGGTGCTACATACTTGTGAACAAACAGATCTTGTGAGAACTCACTATCATGAGAACAGCAGGGGGGAAGTCTGCCCCCATGATCCAATCACCTCCTACCAGGGGAGGTCCAATATTAAAAATTAGAAGTTAACATGAAATTTGGGTGGAGACACAAATTCAAACCATATCAACAGTTGATTCTCACTTTCCATGCTTCTGATATACATAAATTTAAGTTACCATAATTTAGTTAAATAATCTCAATAACATGATTCATTATTCTATTTTTACTGGGAATAATTGCATAAAGTACAAATATCACCGCTAGTTCTTTAGTTTCCAGATCACTATGTGAGCAACAGATGCACACTATCATTAGTGACCAATCACAACACATTTTCAAACTGCTTGTAATTGTTCACTTCGTGTCTGTTATTCAGAATATACACATATACACAGACAGAAAGTGTACAGTTAGGTTGCCTCTTCTCCAAGTGATTAATCTATGTGACATTGTAGAATAATGGATGGAGAGGAATTTAAGCAACAAAAATGGAAGCATGGAAAAGTGATAATGTTGAAAGTAAAAATTTGAGTAGAATGTAAATACATTTATAGAGGAAATAGCTGATGGTTTGAATGTTAATACTGCAGATATGCAGTCAGAAGAACTTAATGAAGGTTAAATTATTGACATAATTGCAGGAAGTGATTGCGCTGAAAAAAGATTAGCCAGAAGAAGTGAAACTAGAAAAAAGTTGCACATTAAAATAATCCTTAGAAACTTTTAACAATGTTAAAAATATATGAATAAAATTCTGGAAACTGATCCAAACTTAGAAAGAAGTGTTACCATTTGGCCAGATGCTTGCCAAATTGTATGCTTCAATTGTATGAAAAGAAGATGCTTGCTTTGTATTAGTTATACAACAAGAATAAAGCAAACACTGTTTAAACTTATGGTATTAACAATATAAATATTTATTAATATTTTATTACAAAGTTCTAAATAAATATTAGTTTTGTCATTTTAAATATTTCTCTATACACGTATCACAGAGAGTAAGAGAGTGTTTAATGTTTTAATATATAAGTTTAAAAAATTTAAGCCTCTAGTTGTTGTATTTTATACATTCTTTACTCACCTACATGCATTTTTGTTAGTTTTAATTCTGGTAACATACACACAACATAAAATTTACCATCTTAACCATTTTAAGTGTACATTGTTGTACAACCATTACTGCTATCTTTATAACATTCTCCATTTTTTAGAACTGTAATTCTGTACCCATTAAGCAATAATTCTCTATACCTAGTTCTCTGTAGCCCAAACAATGAGCATTCTACTTTCTGTATCCCTGAATTTCACTACTGTAAATAACTCAATAAGTGAAATCATAGCATATGTGTCCTTTGTTACTGGTTTATTTTACCTAGCACAATTTTCTTGAAGTTCATCCATACTGTAGTATGTGTCAGAATTTCCTTAATTTTTAAGGCTGAATAATATTTCATTGTATATATATACACCACATTTTGTTTATCCTTTCATCTGCCAGTGGATACTTGGTGTGCTTCCACCTTTTGGCTACTGTGAGTAGTGCTTCCAAAAATACTGATGTACAAATATCTCTTTAGGTTCATGATTGTAATACTTTGGGGTATATATACAGATGTACAATTGCTGGATCGTTTTGTATTTCCATTTTTAATTATTCAAGGAACCACAATACTGTATTTCATAGCAGTTGCACTTTTTGCATTTCCACTAACAGTGTGCAAGAGTTGCAATTTCTCCATATCCTGGCCAACACTGTTATTTTCTGATTTTTTTTTAAAAAAAATAGCTATCCTAAAGAGTGTGAGGTGATATTTCATTGTAGTTTTGATTTGCATTTCTCTACTAATTAGTAATGCCTTCAACGTTTTTATGTGCTTATTGATCATTTATATATATTTTGGGAAAATGTTTAGTCAATTCCTTTGCCCAGTGTTTACTCAAGATGTTTTGTTTTGGTTGTTGAGTTGTAGGAGCTTTTAATATATTCTTGCCAAATCTAATGTCATTAATGTGTGTGATTCACAGTCCTAAAAGACAAAATTCTGAAGAACATAATCCCAAATGCTGAAATCCTGAAAGATCAAAGTCCCTAAATTCTAAATCCTAAAATTCTGCAATTACTAATGTCTTAAATCCTAAAAATCACAATCCTGAACGATTAAAATTCCAAATGTTGAAATTCTAAAATTCTAAATTCTGTGGAGAAATGAATGTGTTTTCAGTTACAACCAGGATAGTTGCATCGTGTTAGGCAGAACTATCACCTTGGCATTCTTTATTTGCATTTTGTTAAAAATTGCGTTTAGTAAATTTGCTACAAAATTCTGCGATAATGCAAACTTCAGTTTAAAAGTCATCTTTTGGCAGCACTGGCATTCTTTTGAGCTGAGTAAATTTCAGGGGCTTTAAATTACTGAAAGCCACATTGGCCTGAAGAAGCCAGAAAAGTTACTGACTGGTTCAAAAATAATTATGTGAGGTAGAAAAATGACACAGATACTGTGATTGAAGGGGAAGAAATCTGGGAAGCCTGCTTAGTCACCAGGCACCAGAAGTGGCCCCCTGCTCCAAACCAGACCAAAGGAAGATGTGAGTGAAAGAACCACACAATACTGCACTCCCACCACAGACCTCTGTGATTCTAGATATGGGATTTTTCACAATTCACATAGAACTTTGAAATGGCAGGGAGACCCACCCTGGGAACTTGCACAGGCAGAGCTTGAGTCCATATGGAGCCTATCGGACTACCAATATCATTTTTCACAGAAATATTTAAAAAATTCTAAAATTTATATGAAACCAAAAAGAGCCCAAATAGCCAATGCAATACGAAGCAAAAAGAACAAACCAGAGGCATCACATTACCTATCTTTGAACAGTAATATAAGGCTAAGTTAACCATAATATCATGATACTGATACAAAAGTCAAACACATAGACCAATGGAACCGAATAGAGAACACAGAACTAAAGCTTCACACCTATCACCATCTGACCTTCAACAAAGTCAGCAAAAATAAGCAATGGGGGAAAGACTCCTTATTTAATAAATAATGTTGGGATAGCTGGCTAGCCTTGTGCAGAAGAAAAAGCTGGACTCCTACCTTTCACTGTATACAAAAATTAACTCAAGGTGAATTAAAGATTTAAGTGTATAGAAACTCAAATTATAGAAATCCTAGAAGAAAACTTGGGAAACACCATTTCCCACACTGGCCTTCAGGAAACAAAGAAACAAATGAAAACTTATGACTGAGTTGCCAAAAGCAATTGCAACAAAAACGGAAATTTTCATCTGGGACCTAATAAAACTAAAGGGCTCTGCCCAACAAAGGAAACTAACAGAGTAAACAGACAACCTCCAGAATGGGACAAAATATTTACAAACTATGCACGCAATAAAGATCTAATATCCAGAATCTATAAGGAACTTAACAAGCGTAAAACAAATAATTGCATTAAAAAGTGGGCAAAAGACATGACCAGACACTTCTCAAAAGAAGACACACAAGCAGTCAATAGTCATGTAGGGACATGGATGCAGCTGGAAACCATCATTCTTAGCAAACTATCACAAGAACAGAAAAACAAACACCGCATGTTCTCACTCATAGGTGGGAACTGAACAATGAGATCACTTGGACTCGGGAAGGGGAACATCACACACCGGGGCTTATCATGGGGAGGGGGCAGGGGGGAGGGATTGCATTGGGAGTTATACCTGATGTAAAAGACGAGTTGATGGGTGCTGACAAGTTGATGGGTGCAGCACACCAACATGGCATAAGTATACATATGTAACAAACCTGCACATTATGCACATGTACCCTAGAACTTAAAATATAATAATAATAATAAATGAATGAATAAATAAATAAATAATGCTCTGCATCACTAATTAACAGAAAAATGCAAATTAAAAGTACTATGAGATGCCATCTCACAACAGTCAGAATGACTTGTTAAAAACTCAAAAAACTGGCCGGGCGCGGTGGCTCAAGCCTTTAATCCCAGCACTTTGGGAGGCCGAGACGGGCGGATCACGAGGTCAGGAGATCCAGACCATCCTGGCGAACATGGTGAAACCGCGTCTCTACTAAAAAATACAAAAAACTAGCCGGGTGAGGTGGCGGGTGCCTGTAGTCCCAGCTACTCGGGAGGCTGAGGCAGGAGAATGGCGTGGACCCGGGAGGCGGAGCTTGCAGTGAGCTGAGATCCGGCCACTGCACTCCAGCTCGGGAGACAGAGCGAGACTCCGTCTCAAAAAAAAAAAAAAAAAAAAAAAAAAAAAAAAAAACTCAAAAAACAACAGATGTTGGTAAGGCTGCAGAGAAAAGGGACCTCTTATAAAATGGTGGTGGGGATATAAATTAGTTCAATCATTATGGAAAGCAGTTTGGAGATTTCTCACAAAACTTAAAATAGAACTACCATTTGAAAAAGCAATCTCATTACTAGATATACACCCAAAGAAAAATAAATTCTTCTACCAAAAAGACACATGTGCTTGTATATTAATCACAGCACTATTCACAATAACAAAGACATGGAACCAATTGGTGGATTGGATAAAGAAAATGCAGTACATATTCACCACGAAATATTGCAAAGCCCCTTTAAAATAAGAAATGATACCGTTTGCATCAACATGAATGCAGCTGGATGGCATTATTCTAAGTGAATAAATTTGGGAACAGAAAGAAAATATTGTATGTTTTCACTTATAAGTGGGAATTAAATATTATGTACTCATGGACAAAAAGATGAATACAGTAGACACTTGGGACTACTAAAGTGGGGGCATAGGGAGGTGGGGAAATGTTTGAAAAAGTAACTATTGGGTACTATTTTCAATATCTGGGTGATGGGATTTTTCATATTTCAAACCTCAGCCTCACACAATTTACACATGTAAAAAAACTGCACATCTGTGACCTATTTGTACATCTACATTTTTGAAAAATAAAATTTCTAGAAATCTTGCTTCTTTGGATGAATGTGTAAGTTGTGATGAGCATTATGGATTTTGATCATTCTGTCAAAAGACTTAGGTTGTCCATCACATTTCAGATAACCAAAGTTATAAACCTGAGTGTACATTATTCCCAAACTTAGCAATTTGCTTTTTGACATATTTCTACATAAACATGCTTTATCTGCTTATAAATTTTATACCCATGCAACTCTCCTTAGTCTACCTGAGTGTTTATGCTTACAAAAATATGTATGTTTTTATGATCATTTTTATTGTGTAATATGCCCTATGAAG
The DNA here is from genome assembly GCF_043159975.1 of Macaca nemestrina. Lineage (NCBI taxonomy): Eukaryota > Metazoa > Chordata > Mammalia > Primates > Cercopithecidae > Macaca > Macaca nemestrina. Next base: position 72,691,515 of record NC_092145.1, read on the forward strand.
TTTTCTCTCATTTTTATGTTTCTCAAATAAATATACATTTAATAATGTAAATAAATATATTTTACAGATTTTCAAACATTATTTTTCCAGAATAATATTTTTTAGATTTGATCTTTCAGGATTTTAACATTAAGTATTTTGGCATTTGAGATTGTTTCTTTTGGTTCTTTTGGGATTATGAATGACATACCATGAAGGTTTTTCTCCCTATCTTTTCTTCTAAGAGTTTTATAATTTTAGCTTTTGTTTTTAGGACTTTTATCTATTTTAAATTATTTTTTGTTTACTATGTGGGATAAAGGGCCCAACCTCCTTCTTTTGCATGTGAATATATTGTGACCAAAAAACATGTTTTTAAAAGACAGTCCTTTCTCTATTAAATGACATTTACACTCTTGTCAAAAAGCATTTGACCATATATGTGAAGCTTAATTTCAGGCTCTCTATTTTATTCAAATGGTCCATATGTCCATCTTTATGTCAAAGTAACACTGCTTTGAATATTTTAGCTTTTCACTAACTTTTGAAATTGAGAATTATAAGAAACTGATATTTGTTCATCTTATAAAATAATGATTTTGCTATTAGAGATCTATTGATATTTCAAATACAATTTAACATATGTTTTTTTCTATTTCTTGCAAAAAGTGTCACTGAGATTTTGTTAGGGATTGCTTTGGATCTGCACATATCTTTGAGTAACATTGGCATGTTAAGAATATTAAATCTTCCAATTCAAGAAGACATACTTTTATTTGTGTTGTCTTAAATTTTTTCGGCTATATTTTGTAGTTTTCAGTGTCCAAATTTTTGCCTCTTTGTTTATTTATTACTAAATATTTTGTTTATTTTGATACTATTGCCAATAGTATTGATCTATTAATTTCTTTTTACAATTTTAATTTTCTTTTAGATTAAAGGATATATTCACATGTTTGTTTTATGGGAGAAGATTGGGTTTCTGGTAAAGTCATTACTCAAATATTAAACATTGTATCCAACAGGTAATTTTTCAACCTTCACCCTGCTCCTAATTTCTCCACTTTTGGAGTCTCCACTGTCAACTTTTTTTTCATCTCTATATCTGTATATACCCATTATTTAGTTCCCACTTGTAATTGAAAACATGTATTTGATTTTCTGTTTCTGAGTTAGTTTACTTGAGATAATGGCTTCCTGCTCTATCCATGTTTCTGCAAAAAAATATGATGCTATTCTTTTTTAAGACTAAGTAGTATTCCACGATGTATCTATCTTTTTCTTAATCCAGGCAACCATTGATGAATACTTAGGTTGGTTTCATGATTTTGCTAAGTAGAATATTGCTGTGATGAGCAGGTGTCTTTTTTATATAGTGATTTATTTTTCTTTTGGCAGATACGCTATAATGGGATTGTTGGATCAAATAGTACTTCTATTTTTAGTTCTTTGAGAAATCTGCATACTGTCTTCCTTAGAAGTTGAACTAATTTACATTCCCACAAACTGTATAAGCATTCTCTTTTCTCCTCATTCATGCCAATATCTGCTCTTTTTCTTGACTTTTAAATAACCACTTGAACTGGTGTAAGATGATATCTCGCTGTAGTTTTATTTTGAATTTCTCTGACGATTAGTAACATTGAGTATTTTTTTATGTGTTGGTTGGTCACTAGTATTTCTTCTTTGAAAAATGTCAGTGGGCGGAGCAAGATGGCCGAATAGGAACAGCTCCAGTCTACAACCCCCAGCGCGAGCGACACAGAAGACTGGTGATTTCTGCATTTTCAACTGAGGTACTGGGTTCATCTCACTGGGGAGTGCCGGACGATCGGTGCTGGTCAGCTGCTGGAGCCCGACCAGCGAGAGCTGAAGCAGGGCAAGGCATTGCCTCACCTGGGAAGCGCAAGGGGGAAGGGAATCCCTTTTCCTAGCCAGGGGAACTGAGACACACAACACCTGGAAAATCGGGTAACTCCCACCCCAATACTGCGCTTTAAGCAAACAGGCACACCAGGAGATCATATCCCACACCTGGCCGGGAGGGTCCCACACCCACGGAGCCTCCCTCATTGCTAGCACAGCAGTCTGTGATCTACCGGCAAGGCAGCAGCGAGGCTGGGGAGGGGCGCCCGCCATTGCTGAGGCTTAAGTAGGTAAACAAAGCTGCTGGGAAGCTCGAACTGGGTGGAGCTCACAGCAGCTCAAGGAAACCTGCCTGTCTCTGTAGACTCCACCTCTGGGGACAGGGCAATAACAAACGCAGCCAAAACCTCTGCAAAGGCAAACGACTCTGTCTGACAGCTTTGAAGAGTGCAGTGGATCTCCCAACACGGAGATTGACATCTGAGAAGGGACAGACTCCCTGCTCAAGTGGGTCCCTGACCCCTGAGTAGCCTAACTGGGAGACATCCCCCACTAGGGGCAGACTGACACTCCACACCTCACACAGTGGGGTACACACCTGAGAGGAAGCTTCCAAAGCAAGAATCAGACAGGTACACTCGCTGTTCAGCAATATTCTATCTTCTGCAGCCTCTGCTGCTGATACCCAGGCAAACAGGGTCTGGAGTGGACCTCAAGCAATCTACAACAGACCTACAGCTGAGGGTCCTGACTGTTAGAAGGAAAACTATCAAACAGGAAGGACACCTGCACCAAAACCCCATCAGTACATCACCATCATCAAAGACCAGAGGCAGATAAAACCACAAAGATGGGGAAAAAGCAGGGCAGAAAAGCTGGAAATTCAAAAAATAAGAGCGCATCTCCCCCGGCAAAGGAGCGCAGCTCATCGCCAGCAATGGATCAAAGCTGGACAGAGAATGACTTTGACGAGATGAGAGAAGAAGGCTTCAGTCCATCAAATTTCTCAGAGCTGAAGGAGGAATTACGTACCCAGCGCAAAGAAACTAAAAATCTTGAAAAAAAAGTGGAAGAATTGATGGCTAGAGTAATTAATGCAGAGAAGGTCATAAACGAAATGAAAGAGATGAAAACCATGACACGAGAAATGCGTGACAAATGCACAAGCTTCAGTAACCGACTCGATCAACTGGAAGAAAGAGTATCAGCGATTGAGGATCAAATGAATGAAATGAAGCGAGAAGAGAAACCAAAAGAAAAAAGAAGACAAAGAAATGAACAAAGCCTGCAAGAAGTATGGGATTATGTAAAAAGACCAAATCTACGTCTGATTGGGGTGCCTGAAAGTGAGGGGGAAAATGGAACCAAGTTGGAAAACACTCTTCAGGATATCATCCAGGAGAACTTCCCCAACTTAGTAGGGCAGGCCAACATTCAAATCCAGGAAATACAGAGAACGCCACAAAGATACTCCTCGAGAAGAGCAACTCCAAGAAACATAATTGCCAGATTCACCAAAGTTGAAATGAAGGAAAAAATCTTAAGGGCAGCCAGAGAGAAAGGTCAGGTTACCCACAAAGGGAAGCCCATCAGACTAACAGCAGATCTCTCGGCAGAAACTCTCCAAGCCAGAAGAGAGTGGGGGCCAATATTCAACATTCTTAAAGAAAAGAATTTTCAACCCAGAATTTCATATCCAGCCAAACTAAGTTTCATCAATGAAGGAGAAATAAAATCCTTTACAGATAAGCAAATGCTTAGAGATTTTGTCACCACTAGGCCTGCCTTACAAGAGACCCTGAAGGAAGCACTAAACATGGAAAGGAACAACCGGTACCAGCCACTGCAAAAACATGCCAAAATGTAAAGACCATCGAGGCTAGGAAGAAACTGCATCAACTAACGAGCAAAATAACCAGTTAATATCATAATGGCAGGATCAAGGTCACACATAACAATCTTAACCTTAAATGTAAATGGACTAAATGCTCCAATTAAAAGACACAGGCTGGCAAACTGGATAAAGAGTCAAGACCCATCGGTCTGCTGTATTCAGGAGACCCATCTCACACGCAGAGACATACATAGGCTCAAAATAAAGGGATGGAGGAAGATTTACCAAGCAAATGGACAACAAAAAAAAGCGGGGGTTGCAATACTAGTCTCTGATAAAACAGACTTTAAACCATCAAAGATCAAAAGAGACAAAGAAGGCCATTACATAATGGTAAAGGGATCAATTCAACCGGAAGAGCTAACTATCCTAAATATATATGCACCCAATACAGGAGCACCCAGATTCATCAAGCAAGTCCTTAGAGGCTTACAAAGAGACTTAGACTCCCATACAATAATAATGGGAGACTTCAACACTCCACTGTCAACATTAGACAGATCAACGAGACAGAAAGTTAACAAGGATATCCAGGAATTGAACTCATCTCTGCAGCAAGCAGACCTAATAGACATCTATAGAACTCTCCACCCCAAATCAACAGAATATACATTCTTCTCAGCACCACATCGTACTTACTCCAAAATCGACCACGTAATTGGAAGTAAAGCACTCCTCAGCAAATGTACAAGAACAGAAATTATAACAAACTGTCTCTCAGACCACAGTGCAATCAAACTAGAACTCAGGACTAAGAAACTCAATCAAAACGCTCAACTACATGGAAACTGAATAACCTGCTCCTGAATGACTACTGGGTACATAACAAAATGAAGGCAGAAATAAAGATGTTCTTTGAAACCAATGAGAACAAAGATACAACATACCAGAATCTCTGGGACACATTTAAAGCAGTGTGTAGAGGGAAATTTATAGCACTAAATGCCCACAAGAGAAAGCAGGAAAGATCTAAAATGGACACTCTAACATCACAATTAAAAGAACTAGAGAAGCAAGAGCAAACACATTCGAAAGCTAGCAGAAGGCAAGAAATAACTAAGATCAGAGCAGAACTGAAGGAGATAGAGACACAAAAAACTCTCCAAAAAATCCATGAATCCAGGAGTTGGTTTTTTGAAAAGATCAACAAAATTGACAGACCACTAGCAAGACTAATAAAGAAGAAAAGAGAGAAGAATCAAATCGGTGCAAATAAAAATTCTAAAGGGGATATCACCACCAACCCCACAGAAATACAAACTACCATCAGAGAATACTATAAACACCTCTACACAAATAAACTGGAAAATCTAGAAGAAATGGATAATTTCCTGAACACTTACACTCTTCCAAGACTAAACCAGGAAGAAGTTGAATCCCTGAATAGACCAATAGCAGGCTCTGAAATTGAGGCAATAATTAATAGCCTACCAACCAAAAAAAGTCCAGGACCAGATGGATTCACAGCTGAATTCTACCAGAGGTACAAGGAGGAGTTGGTACCATTCCTTCTGAAACTATTCCAATCAATAGAAAAAGAGGGAATCCTCCCTAACTCATTTTATGAGGCCAACATCATCCTGATACCAAAACCTGACAGAGACACAACAAAAAAAGAGAATTTGAGACCAATATCCCTGATGAACATCGATGCAAAAATCCTCAATAAAATACTGGCAAACCGGATTCAGCAACACATCAAAAAGCTTATCCACCATGATCAAGTGGGCTTCATCCCTGGGATGCAAGGCTGGTTCAACATTCGCAAATCAATAAACATAATCCAGCATATAAACAGAACCAAAGAAAAGAACCACATGATTATCTCAATAGATGCAGAAAAGGCTTTTTACAAAATTCAACAGCCCTTCATGCTAAAAACGCTCAATAAATTCGGTATTGATGGAACGTACCTCAAAATAATAAGAGCTATCTATGACAAACCCACAGCCAATATCATACTGAATGGGCAAAAACTGGAAACATTCCCTTTGAAAACTGGCACAAGACAGGGATGCCCTCTCTCACCACTCCTATTCAACATAGTGTTGGAAGTTCTGGCTAGGGCAATGAGGCAAGAGAAAGATATCAAGGGTATTCAGTTAGGAAAAGAAGAAGTCAAATTGTCCCTGTTTGCAGATGACATGATTGTATATTTAGAAAACCCCATTGTCTCAGCCCAAAATCTCCTTAAGCTCATAAGCAACTTCAGCAAAGTCTCAGGATACAAAATTAATGTGCAAAAATCACAAGCATTCTTATACACCAGTAACAGACAAACAGAGAGCCAAATCAGGAATGAACTTCCATTCACAATTGCTTCAAAGAGAATCAAATACCTAGGAATCCAACTTACAAGGGATGTAAAGGACCTCTTCAAGGAGAACTACAAACCACTGCTCAGTGAAATCAAAGAGGACACAAACAAATGGAAGAACATACCATGCTCATGGATAGGAAGAATCAATATCGTGAAAATGGCCATACTGCCCAAGGTAATTTATAGATTCAATGCCATCCCCATCAAGCTACCAATGAGTTTCTTCACAGAATTGGAAAAAACTGCTTTAAAGTTCATATGGAACCAAAAAAGAGGCCACATCTCCAAGACAATCCTAAGTCAAAAGAACAAAGCTGGAAGCATCACGCTACCTGGCTTCAAACTATACTACAAGGCTACAGTAACCAAAACAGCATGGTACTGGTACCAAAACAGAGATATAGACCAATGGAACAGAACAGAGTCCTCAGAAATAATACCACACATCTACAGCCATCTGATCTTTGACAAACCTGAGAGAAACAAGAAATGGGGAAAGGATTCCCTATTCAATAAATGGTGCTGGGAAAATTGGCTAGCCATAAGTAGAAAGCTGAAACTGGATCCTTTCCTTACTCCTTATACGAAAATTAATTCAAAATGGATTAGAGACTTAAATGTTAGACCTAATATCATAAAAATCCTAGAGGAAAACCTAGGTAGTACCATTCAGGACATAGGCATGGGCAAAGACTTCATGTCTAAAACACCAAAAGCAATGGCAGCAAAAGTCAAAATTGACAAATGGGATCTCATTAAACTAAAGAGCTTCTGCACAGCAAAAGAAACTACCATCAGAGTGAACAGGCAACCTACAGAATGGGAGAAAATTTTTGCAATCTACTCATCTGACAAAGGGCTAATATCCAGAACCTACAAAGAACTCAAACAAATTTACAAGAAAAAGCAAACAACCCCATCAAAAAGTGGGCAAAGGATATGAACAGACATTTCTCAAAAGAAGACATTCATACAGCCAACAGACACATGAAAAAATGCTCATCATCACTGGCCATCAGAGAAATGCAAATCAAAACCACAATGAGATACCATCTCACACCAGTTAGAATGGCGATCATTAAAAAGTCAGGAAACAACAGGTGCTGGAGAGGATGTGGAGAAATAGGAACACTTTTACACTGTTGGTGGGCTTGTAAACTAGTTCAACCATTATGGAAAACAGTATGGCGATTCCTCAAGGATCTAGAACTAGATGTACCATATGACCCAGCCATCCCATTACTGGGTATATACCCAAAGGATTATAAATCATGCTGCTATAAAAACACATGCACATGTATGTTTATTGCAGCACTATTCACAATAGCAAAGACTTGGAATCAACCCAAATGTCCATCAGTGACAGATTGGATTAAGAAAATGTGGCACATATACACCATGGAATACTATGCAGCCATAAAAAAGGATGAGTTTGTGTCCTTTGCAGGGACATGGATGCAGCTGGAAACCATCATTCTTAGCAAACTATCACAAGAACAGAAAACCAAACACCGCATGTTCTCACTCATAGGTGGGAACTGAACAATGAGATCACTTGGACTCAGGAAGGGGAACATCACACACCGGGGCCTATCATGGGGAGGGGGAGTCGGGAGGGATTGCATTGGGAGTTATACCTGATGTAAATGACGAGTTGATGGGTGCAGCACACCAACATGGCACAAGTATACATATGTAACAAACCTGCACGTTATGCACATGTACCCTACAACTTAAAGTATAATAATAATAAATAAATTTAAAAAAAAAGAAAAGAAAAATGTCTATTCATGTCCTCTGCTCAGTTTTTAATTGCATTTTTTTCTGTTTAGTTGGTTAAGTTATTTGTTGATTCTGAATATTAGTATTTGTCAGAGGCATAATTTGCTAATATTTTCTTACATTTGGTAGGTTATATGTTTACTCTGTTGATTATTTAGCTGTGTAGAAAAATTTTAGTTTAATTATGTCCCATTTGTATATTTTTTTATTTTGTTGCATTTGTTTTTGGGGTCTTCCTTATACATTATTAGCCTAGGTCAGTGTCCAGAAGGATTTTTTCTAAGTTGTCTTCTAGAATTTTTATAATTTCAGGTCTGTCATTTAAGTCCTTGATCCTTTATGCATTAAGATTTCTTATTTTTCTTTTCTGATTTTTTATTTTTGGTATATAGAAATAGAAGTAGTTTTTGCATGCTATTTTACTGAAGTACTTTGCTTAATTCATTCATTTATTTTAACAGTTATTTTTATGGAATTTTAAAGATATTTTTGGTTTGTTTCATTTTTACTGTGGGAAGGACATGTAACATGCAACCTACACACTTCATTTTTAAGTGTAAAATGAAGTAGTGTTAACTGTAGTTAGAATATTTTGTAGTAGTTCTCTTGAACTTACTCATCTTGCATAGTTGAAGTTTCACATTCATTGATTAGCAGCTCCACATTTTTCATACTTTCCATACTGATCTACAAATTCAGTGCAATCTCTATCAAAAATCTATCTATCAAAATCTCTAGCAATGGCCTTTTATACAAAAGAAGTAAATAATTCCTAAAATTAATATGAAAACACAAAGGACCACCAATAACAAAGCCAACCCTGTGAAAGAACAAAGTTAAATTCTTTACACTCCCTGATTTCAAAATGTATTACAAAGCTACAGTAGTTAAAGGACTATGGTACTGGCATAATGACAGACATCTAAATTGATAGAACAGAATAGAGAATTCGGAAATGAAACTATCAAGACAGAATCATAAAGAAGGTAAATCCAGAGAGAGCACTAACTAGTAAGAAGATTGAATCACTAAGAAAAATCCTCCCAACGAAACAATAGCCCAGGACCACAAGATTTTCCTGGTAAATTTTACCAAATTTATAAAGCAGAATGAGCACCATTTCTTCATAAATTGTTCCAAGCAATGAACGCAGGATATCTTTCCGTTTATTGGTGTCTTCTTTAATTTTTTATCTTTTTTTTTTAGTTTTCAGTATACAAGTATATTACTTACTTAGTTAAGTTTATTCCTAAGTAATGTATTTATTGGATGCTAGTGTAAGTAAGATTTTCTTCATTTTGTTTCTAGATAATTCACAATAATTGAATAGAAATGCAAATGATTTCTGTATCTTGATTTTGTATTCAACAACTTTACTAAATTTGCTTATTAGTTTAAATAATTTTTTGTAGTCTTTAAAATTTTTTGTAATATTTAAAATTTTGGATAAGTGAACACTTAGTAGAGATAATTTCATTTCTTATAATTTAAATACCTTCCATTTATTTATTTATTTATTTATTTATTTATTTGCCTATTTTATTTTTGCTACAACTTCCAGTACTGTATTGAATAGAAGTGCAAGTCTAAGGATACCTTGTCCCTTGATCTTTTTTTCAGAAAAGCTTTCAATTTTTCCCTAATGAGTATGATGTGAGCTAAGAGCTTTGGATATATGGCTTTTATTATGTTGAGTTAATTTATTTCTGTTTCCTGTTTATTGAAAGTTTTTATCATGAGAGTGTGTTGAATTTGGTCACTTTTTTCTGTATTTATTGAGATAATTATATATATATATATATATATATATATATCTTTTTTTTTTGTTTTGTTTTGTTTTGTTGTTTTGTTTTGTTTTGTTTTGTTTTTTTGAGATGAAGTCTCGCTCTATTGCCCTGACTGGAGTTCAGTGGCACAATCTCGGTTCACAGCAGCCTTCACCTTCCAGGTTGAAGTGATTCTTTGCCTCAGCCCCCTGGGTAGATGGAATTACAGGCATGCACCACAACACACAGCTAATTTTTTTTATTTTTAGTGGAGATGGAGTTTCGTCATGTTGGCCGGGCTGGTCTCAAACTCTTGGCCTCAAGTGATCCACCCACCTTGGCCTCCCAAAGTGCTGGTAAACTTTGCTTTGTTAAGGTTGTGGATCACAATATATTTTAATTGGTTGAAGCATTCCTGAATTCCAGGGATAAGTATCACTTCTTCATGGTGTTTGATCATTTTAATGTGCTTTCACAATTTTGTTTCCTAGTATATTGTTGCATATTTTTGCATCCATGTTTATTAGGGACATCAGCCTATAGGTCTTATCATATTAGTTTCTTTACCTAGTTTCGATATCAGGATAATGCTGCTCTCACAAAATGACTCTATATGTATAAACTTTGTAAGTATAAACATTAGGAGAATCTTCATTTTGGGGGGAGGAACAATTTATGAAGAAATGGTGTTCATTCTTCTTTATAAATTTGGTAAAATTTACCAGGAAAATCTTGTGGTCCTGGGCTATTGTTTCATTGGGAGGATTTTTCTTAGTGATTCAACCTTCTTACTAGTTAGTGCTCTCTCTGGATTTACCTTCTTTATGATTCTGTCTTGATAGATTTTATTTTTGTAAGAATTTACCTATTTCTTTTTAGGTTATATAATTTGTTGGTATGAAATTGTTCATGAGAGTCTCTTATGATTTTTCTTATTTCTATGAAATCAGTTACAATGCACTTTTTTATTTTATGTATTTGAGTCTTCTTTTTCCTTACTTAGTCTAGCAAAGATTTTATTATTTTTACTGATGTTTTTAGAAAACCAGTTCTTAGTATTGTAGATTTTTTTTTTCTAGTTTCAGTTTTATGTATCTTTGCTCTAATGTTTATTATTTCCTCCCTTGTGGAAAAGTTAAAGTTTTTGTTCTTATTCTGTTTTCTTGAGGTGTGATGTTAGGTCATTTATTTGAGTACCTCATTTTTTTAAATGTTAGGTATAAATTTTCTTCTTAGTACTACTTTTGCAGGCATAGTATGTTTCATTTTGTATGTTTAGTATGTTTAATTTAGTATGTTCTCATTACTTTTAGTAAGTTTCATTCTTATTTTCATTTTTTTCAAAATATTTTCTGATTATACCTTTGATATCTTTGAATCATTTCTTATTCAGGAATTTGTTAATTAATTTCTACTTCTTTGTGAATTTTTCAGTTTTTCATCTGATATTAATTTCTAGTTGCATTTTATTGTAGTTGGAAATGAAACTTAACATAATTTTAATCTCATTTTTCCAGTTTTATTCAATTATAATGAAAAATAAAAATCACATAAATTCAAGGTACACAATGCGATGCTTTGATATATGTATAAATTATAAAATGATTGTCAAAATTAATATAAATAACGTGTATCTCCTTATGTAGTTATCTTTTCTGTGGTGAGAATAATTAAATCTTTTTTCTTGTCACCTTTCAAGTTTACAGTATATTATTATTAGTTATATTTACCATGTTGTACATTAGGTCTCTATAACTTTTTTATCTTATAATTCCAAATGTGTACCTTTTGACCAATATATCCCCATTTCCTCTTCTAACCATGGTCACTTTCTTTCTGCTTTAGTTTTCTTAGTTCAATTTTACAGATTCCAGATATACTGAGATCGGGCAGTATTCATCTTCCTGGGTCTGACTTATTTAAATTGGTAAAATGTCTTTTAGGTTCATCCATTTATTTGTAAGTGGCAAGATAGTTTTCAATTTTAAAGGTAAACAATATTCTATTGTGTGTGTATTTGTGTACATATACATGAACACGTAAGATGACTTCAAAAGATGTTGAGAAACAAAATTAAAAGTACAAATAAAAATTTATTTCTTAACATAAGCTCTATCTGTTTGAAAAAGCCATATTTCTGCTCATTTCTCTTATTAATGAATTTTTTTGAACATTTTGATGGGAAATTATTAGACATCTACCTTAGAATTCTGATTTTGCTCCTTTTGACTTCTTTTTAATTTCTTATCTCGAAATTTTTTTTAAAAGCCATCAATTTCAGCACACCATTATAAATGATGATACTAGTCATTTGGTCCATCCCTAAAGTATTGAGGGTCCTGGAAGTTGATCTGTGTGAGGGTCCTGGGAATTCACTATTTTAATGCAGTCTCTTTTACGTTATTAACTAAACATAAGTGGGTCCCCTTTAAATATATTTTTAAAATTAGAAAACAAAAAAGAAGCCAAAATGAACCAAATTAAGATTTTAAGGTGGATACCTAATAATTTTCCATGAAAATGCTCACAAAATTGCTCATTTGATGAGAGTAATTAGCAGGAACATTTTCATACTGGTGGATGGCTCTCTGGTAAAAGTTTCCTGTGCATGTTTTTGCTAAAGCTTTGACTAACTTTCTCAAAACACTTTCATAATAAGCAGATGTTGTTAGTCTTTTAGCCCTTAAAAATGTGAACAAGAGCAAAATTTCTTGAGAATCCCAAAAAAACTGTTGCCATGACTTGCTCTGTACTGTCTGCTCTTGCTTTGACTAAATGACTTCTGCTTTTTGGTAGCCATTATTTTGATTGGGCTTCGTTTCCAGGATCACACTGGGAAAGCTATATTTTATCCCCTGTTATAATTTTTCAAAAAAATGATTCAAGATATTAATCTTTTCTAAAATTTATCTTTGAAATCTCTGCTCTTGTCTGCAGCTAACCTGGACTCAATGGTTTCAGTATCTATCAAGTGGAAAATTTTCTCAACTTTACCTTTTCAGTCAGAATTTTGTAAGCTGAAACAACTGAGGTGTCTACGGTGTTGACTATCATTTCTGCTGTTAATCAATCAGTCTCCTCTATTTAGGGCATGGACAAAATGATTTTATTTCCTCAAATTCGTGTGGATGATCTGATGCTGCAAGTCTCATTGTCCCTTCTCTTAAAAAATTGAATTACCCATTTAGACACTGCTTGTTTCTTTTGGACATTTTCCCCATTAACTTTTCATGAAGCAACAATTATTTTTACCATTATTCCGCCCACACTTTTTCATAAATTTGATTTTTTATTTTCAATATCACCAGAATTCATGTTACTTTGATAGGGATGCTTTTCAAACTGATGTTTTATTCTTCTTATTGCCTCAAATTGTGTCCTATTCAAACATGAATTAGTATGAGTTTATTTTGGTGTAAAAATTAATTTATGAAGAGATTTTTTTCATAATATCCATTTTCATAAATTTTTTGAAGTCCCCAGTGTTTATGTGTGTGATATATTCTTATCAATTTATTTGTTGATGAACAATTAAATTGTTTTCATATCTTGGCTATTGTAAATAATCCTGTAATAATACAATAGTGCATATATATTTACAAAGTCTTAATTTTATTTGTTTTATATATATACCCAGTAGCGGGACTTCTGGATACTATGGTGGTTTTACTTTTCAATTTTTTGAGGAAACTCTATACTTTTTTTATAGTGGCTATACCAATTTGTATTTACACCAACAATATATATAGGTTATCTTTTCTCAATATGTTTGTCAACACTTAACTTTTGACTTTTTGATAATAGCCATCCTAAGAAGTGTGAGATAATATCCTATTGTGGTTTTGATTTTTATTTTTTTGAATAATTAGTGATGAGCATGTTTATATACCTGTTGCCTATTTTTATGTCTTCTTTTTTAAAAAGTCTATTTTGTCCTTTGCTAATTTTAAAATCAGATTATTTGATTATTTCACCACTGAGTAGTATAAGTTATTTATATATTTTTTATTTAATCTCTGATTAGATATCTGGTGCTCTGGTTTAAATGTGTTTTCTCCAAAATTCAGGTGTTGCCAATGTGACAGTATTAAGATGTGGGACCTCTAATAGGTGATTAGACCATGAAAGATTCTCCTTTGTAAATAGAATTAAGGCCTCTGGTGATATGAAAATAAAGCAAACTAGAGTGTGTTTTTCCTATTTTGTACTTACCATGACAGAAGGCTTCTGTCACCCCTGGTGTCTGTGAGGTTTTCCCCACACACACCAAACTATTCTACAGATGATTCTCCAGTGGACACCAGCTGGGTGTCCTCTAATGCAATTCAATTCAATTCGATTCGATTCTGACACTATCAGTTTTAGATCCCACTGCCTGATGGCTCAGTCCCAAAGGACTGATCCCACACTATGTATGCCAGTCACAAGCACTGGTTGTGACCTGTTCCTCTGACCAACAGCTGTAAATTAAGGTTTTCAAGCCTCCCTCCTTGGGATTTATTAATTTACTTGAGTGGCTCACACAACTCAGAGAAACACTTTACTTACATTTATACACTTATTCTATTACGAAGGACATAAATGAACAGCTATATAGAAGAGATGCATGTGGTGAGGTAGGGGAGAAGAGGTATACCTTTCATGCCCTCCCTGAGTGTGCAACTGTCCATGTATTCAGCTATCTTGAAGCCCTCAGAACTCAGTCCTTTTGGGTTTTATGAAAATACTATTATGTAAGGATGACTGACTGAATTATTAGCCCTGGGCTTATCAACTCAATATTTAGCCTCTCTTTTCCTTGTGGATATTGGGTGTGGGAGTAAAAGTTTTCAACACTCGAATTACATGGTTGGTTTCTCTAGCCAACAGTCCTCATTTTGAGGCTGTCTATTAAATAACAACCCCCAGCCACCTCATTAGGATAAAAAAGATACTCTTATTAATTTTAGTAGCTGTATGTCAGGAAATTGGGATAAAAGACAACTGCATAGTTTACAATATAAGAAGCTCCCTGCAATGGTAATTGACTGATGGAAGTTAGCTTTTGGGTTTCCGGTAGGAGTAGTGCAGTCGTTGCTAGAACCCAAAGGCAAGAGGGCCAGTCTTGGGAAACTGAATCAGGTTGCTTTGAGAAATAAGTGATGGGAAGAAGTTGGTCTCCTGCATGCTGACCTAGGAAGTCTAGGGCTAAACCTTCGGCATTATGAACATATAGGGTAAAATTTGCATTAAGGTTAGTTATGACCAAAGCTGGGACCTGTAGAAGGGCCTTTTTTAATTGTTCGAAGGAGCAAATTATATCCTGTGAAATATCTAAAGGTTCATCGAGATCCTCCTTTGATGTTGCATATAATGGTTTTGCTATAATTCCAAACTTAGGAATTCATAGCCTGAAATACCCCGTGAGCCCTAGAAAAGACCACAAATCCCACTTAGTGGTAAGCATAGGGAGGGAAGCAATTACTTGCTTCCATTCAGATGCAATTTATTTGGATGTGGGGTAGACTAAAAGACTCAGATAAGTGACTTTTGATGAGGTGATTTGGGCTTTGTCTTTAGATACCCGGTACTTGAGGCTGGATAAATGTTTGAGTAGGGTCACCGTGAGTGCTATACAAATTGGTTGTGAGGGGCAACAGAGAAACGAGTTATTCACATTCTGAAGAACAGTACTAGGTTGAAGTGGTAATTTTTGAAGTTCTTATGCCAAAGCTTGATGGAATAGATGGAGGCTATCTTGAATCCCCTGTGGTAGGATTGTCCAGGTTAACTGCATAGAAGTTTGTGAGTCTGGATCAGTCCAGGTGAATGCAAAAAGGGGATTGGAAGCTGGGTCAATGGAAACAGTGAAAAAGGCATCTTTAAGGCCTAGAACAGTAAAGTGAGTAGTGTTTAGTGGGATTTCAGAAAGTATAGTGTGCGGATTGGGAACTACAGGGTGAATGGGCATTATAGCTTCATTAATTCAGCTCAAGTCTTGGACTAACCTGTATTGTCTATTTTTTTTTCTACCAGAATGGGAGTGTTATGGGGAGAATTGGTGGTTGTTAAAATGCCAGCTTTTAGTAACCTGGTGATGATGGGTTTTATTCCCCTAAGTCCAGTCTGGCTGAGAGAACATTAGGGTTGTGAAACAATTTGGGAGGTGTTTTAAGTTTTATTACATGTGGCTGACTTTGGGAGGCTGAGGTCAGAAATTCGAGATCAGCCTGGGCAACATGGTGACACCCTGACTCTACTAAAAACACAAAAACTAGCCAGAAATGGTTGTGGGTGCCTGCAGTCCAAGCTACTTGGGAGGCTGAGGCAGGAGAATAAGTTGAACCTGGGAGATGGAAGTTGCAGTGAGCCGAGATTGCACCACTGCACTCCAGCCTGGGCAGCAGAGTGAGACTCTGTTTCCAAAAAAAAAATGTGGCTGGTGGTGTGTGGCAACAATGGGCTGAGAAGTGTCCCATACTATTGGGTTAACTACTTGGATTGAAGTTGTTGAGGACTGGGTTTCAGTTTTATTGTTTTCTGACTGGCAATGGAGCAAGTATGCTGGCACTTGAGGCAGAGTATTAAATTGTAATATGGTCCCAAATTTATTGAGTATTTCTCTTCCAATAAGTGATGTAGAACACTGTGGAATTACTAAAAATGAGTGAGTAAAGGCAGTATTGAATAAAGTGCAGTATAGTGGAGGTGTTTGAATGAGGGTTATAGGGTGGCCATCAACCCCAACAACAGAAATGGAGGAACGATTTTGGGGTCCAGAATATTCTGGAAAAAATTAGAAACTTACCTCAGTATCCAGTAAGAAGGAAATTGGCTTACAACATACTGTTGTGATTACCCTGGGCTCCAGAGACTTATGTGATATGGAGACAAGGAATTCCAGGCGCAGTCAGTCTTCAGTTGCTAGTGCCAACAAAAAAGAGAGGCTTCCTTGCTGTGGGTCCAGGGACCTACTAGAGAATGCTGTCAAACAGGAAGAGTGTTCTCATTGAGAGCAGTCTATTTTCCAGTGTCCCCACTTACCACATATAGGACAGAGTTTTGTTGGGGGCCATGGGTTTGGGCAGGCCTTTGCCCAATGTCCCGTGTTACTGCACCAAAAACAGGTGCCAGGGTCCTGAGAAGATGATCTTTCCTTGGAACCCCTCTGAAGGGCAGCAGCTAGCATCTGGTATTTAACATTAACCTGCTTCTCCTTTTGCATTTTATGTTCTTTCTCTCTGTTGTTGAAGACCTTGAAGGCCAGATATATAAGATCCTTTCGTGGGGTCTGTGGTCCCTCCTCTAGTTTTTGCAGCTTTTTCCTGATATCTAGTGCTGATTTTGAAATGAAATGTAAGCGAAGGTAGGCTTGATCCTCTTGTGATTCAGAGTCTAGTTTTGTGTATTTGAGCATGGTCTCTGATAACCTTTACAGGGAAAAAGCTGGATTTTCATTTGGGTTTTGGGTTTTTTCTCTTTTTTTTTTTTATAATTTACTGCCGTATGGGCACATTTTTCCATGCCAGCCAGGAGACAAGTGAGCATAGGATTTTAGCACTGAATGCCAGGTAAGTTTATCAGGGGTCTGCTCTGGAAACAGCATTGGCTACAACACGATTATGGACTACATCCTGCTGGTGAAGTGTATTGGAATGGGCTTGAGAGGCCAGCCAAATGCACTGTTTCTCATCTGGGGTAAGAGTGGCTGAGAGGATAACATAAACGTTATGCCAAGTAAGGTTATATGACTGAGTAACATTAAGAAACTCCTTTCGGAAGTGGGAAGGGTCAGTGGAAAAGGAACCAGGTGCTTTTCGATCTTAGATGTGTCTGGCATTGAGAAGGAACATGAACCCTGACTATGCCTTCTGCTCAGGCTACCTCACAGAGGGGAAGGATGGCTAGGGTTTGACTGTTTTTTTGAGCAAGTGATATAGATGGAAAGGGGAGTGGGGGAGGTGGCGATGGGGGCTGGTGGCTCTGGCAGGGGCCTGAAGCCAGTGGTATGGTGGAGGTTCATCACCATGGTGGAGCAGGACAGAGAAAGAGAGAGTGAGGGGGAAAATGACACATACTTTGAAACCATTATATCTTGTGAGAACTCACTCACTATCAAAAAAACAGCAAGGGGGAAATTCACCCCCATGATCCAATAACTTCCCATCAGTTTTGTCCTTGAACATCAAGAATTACAATTCATAGACCGGGCGTAGTGACTCACGCCTGTAATCCTAGCTTTTTGGGAGGCTGAGGAGGGTGTATCATGAAACCAGGTGTTTGAGACCAGCCTGGCCAATATGGTGAAAACCCATCTCTACCAAAAATACAAAAATTAGCTGGGCATGGTGGCATGCACCTGTACTCCCAGCTACTCAGGAGGCTGAGGCAGAAGAATCTCTTGAACCCAGCAGGCAGAGGTTCCAGTGAGCTGAGATCACGCCACTGCACTATAGCCTGGGCAACAGAGCAAGATTCCGTCTCAAAAACAAACAAACAAACAAACAAATAAAAAAACAGAAAAGAATTACAATTCAACATGAGATTTGAGTAGGGACACAGAGCCAAACCATATCAAGCATTCACTGGAAAAAACAAATAAACAAACAAACAAACAAAAAAATGGTGCCTTCAATAAATGGTGCTGGGAAAATAGGATATTCAAATCAAGAAGAATAGACTCCTATATCTCACCATACACAAAAATTAAATCAAAATGCATTAATGTCTTAAATCTAAGGCCTCAAGTCATGAAACTTCTATAAGAAAAAGTTGGAGAAAACCTCCAGGACAATATTCTGGGCCAAAATTTCTTGAGCAGTACCCCACAAACACAAACAACCAAATCAAGATGGACAAGTGGTATTATATTAATTTTGAAAGCTTCTGCACAGCAAACAAAATAGTCAATAAAGTGAAGGGACAACCTACAGAGTGGAAGAACATATTTGAAACTAACCATCTAACAATAAATTAATATCAATAATATACAATGAGCACTGATGACTTTATATGAAGAAATCTAATACTCTAATCAAAACATAGGCAAAATATTTGAGCAGATATTTCTGAAAATAAAACATACAAATGGCAAACACATATATAAAAATGCTCACCATCATTAATCAGAGTAATGCAAATTTTAAACTACAATGAGATATTATTTCACCCCAGTTAAATTAGCTTATATCTAAAGGTCAGGCAATAACAAACACAAACAAGATTGTGTAGAAAAGAAAATCCTTGTACACTGTTGGTGGGAATGCAAATTAGTACAACCACTATGGAGAAGAGTCTGGATATTTTACAAAAAACTAAAAATGGAGCTACCATGTGATCCAGCAATCCCACTGCTGGGGATGTACTCCCATGAAGCAAAATCAGAATATTAAAGAGATATCTGCACTCCTATGTTTGTTGCATCACTGTTTACAATAGACATAATTTGGAAGCAACCTAAGTTTTCATCAACAGATAAAGAAAATATGGGACATATATACAATAAAGTACTATTTAGTCATAAAAAAGAATGAGTTCCAGTCATTTGAAACAACACGGATGACACCGGAGAGCATTATGTTAAGTGAAAGAAGCCAGACACAGGGAGAAAAAAAATCACACATGCTCACTTATTTGTGAGATCTAAAAATAAAAACAATTGAATTAATGGAAATAGAGAGGGTAAGGATAATTATTACAGGCTAGGAAGGCTAGTGGAGGATTGGGGGAGAGAAGTGGGGCTTGTTAATGGATACATAAAATATAGGTAGAAAGTATAAATAAGACCTGCTATTTGCTAGTACAACAGAGTGACTGTAGTCAATAATAAGTGTACATTTTGAAATAGCTTAAGTGTAGTTGAATTGTTTGCACTCAATAGATAAATTCTCAAGGGAATGGATACTCCATTATTCATGATGTGCTTATTTCTCACTGCATGCCAGTATCAAAACATATCATATATCCCATAAGTATATATGGCTACTATGTACTCATAAATTATTTTTTTTAATTTACAAAAACAAAAATACCCAAAATTAATATACAAAATTCAGGGCCGGGTGCAGTGGTTCATGCCTGTAATCCCAGAACTTTGGGAGGCCGAGGCAGATGGATCACAAGTTCAAGAGATCGAGACCATTCTGGCCAATATGGTGAAACGTGATCTCAATCAAAAATACAAAAATTAGCTGGGCGTGGTGGTGCATGCCTTTAATCCCAGCTACTCGGGAGTCTGAGGCAGGAGAACTGCTTTAACCTGGAAGGTGGAGGTTGCAGTGAGCCGAGATGACGCCACTTAACTCTAGCCTGCAACAAAGTGAAACTCCGTCTAAAAAAAAAAAAAAAAAAAAAAATCAGTAGCATTTCTACAGGCCTACAATCTTAAAAAGATTAAAAAGTAATTATATTTATAACAGCCACAATAAAATTAAATACCTAAGTACCAACTTAACCAAAGAAGTAAAATATATCTATAATAAAAATTATACAACAGTGATAGAATAAATTGAAGAAGACACAAATTAAAAACAGATATTCAATGTTTGCGGATTGGCAGAATCAATAATGTTAAAAGTGTCCATACTAGTCAAAGTGATTTACAGATTAAATGCAGTCTCTTTCAAAATACCAATGACATTCTTTCCAGAATTAGAAAAAAAACATGAAAATTTATATAAAACTGCAAAAGACCCAGAATAGCCAAAGACGTTCTAAGTAAAAAACAAAAACAAACAAACAAAAAAAACTAGTGGTATCACATTGCCTGACTTAAAATTCAAATTTGTATACTACAGCACTATAGTAACCAAAATAGCACAGTACTGGCATAAAAACAGACAAAGGTACCAAGGGAACAGAATGGAGAACCAAGAAACAAATCCAAACACCTATAGTGAACTTATTTTTTACGAAGGTGTTAAGAACATACACTGGGAAAAAAGCAGTCTTTTCAGTAAATGATGCTGGGAAAACTGGATATCTATATGAAGAAGAATAAAACTAGGCCCCATCACTCACTGTATACAAAAATTAAGTTAAAATGCATTAACGACTTAAATCTAGTATGTCAAGGTATGAAATGTCTACAAAGAAAACATTGTTGAAACTATCAAAACCTTAGTTTGGGCAAAAATTTTTTGAGTAATACCTTGCAAAAACAGGCAACCAAAGCATAAATGAACTAATGAAATTACATCAAGTATAAAAGCCTCTACACAGAAAAGGAATCAATCAATAAACTGAAGAGACAACCTACAGAAATGGAGAAAATATTTGCAAACTACACATCTGACAAGAAATTAATAATCAAAGTATTTAAGGAGCTCAAACAAGTCTGTAAGAAAAAAACTAACAATACAATTAAAAGTGAACAAAATATTTAAATATAAATTTCTGCAAAGAAGACACACAAATGGCAAATAGGCATATGGAAAGCTTCTCAACATCATTAATCATAAGAGTAATACAAATGAAAACTACAATGAAAGATCATTTCACACAGTTAAAATAATTTATATCTAAAAATCAGGCAATAACAAGTGCTGGCATACTTGTGCAGTAAAGAGAATCCACATACACTGTTGGTAGGAATGTAAATTACTACAATCACTATAGATAACAGATTAGAAGTTCCTCAAAGAACTAAAAATAGATCTGCCACATAATACAGAAATCTCACTGCTGGGTATATATCCAAAGGAAAGGAAATCAATATATCAAGGAGCTATCTGCACTCCCATGTTTGTTGCAGTACTGTTCACAATAGCTAAGATTGGAAACAACTTAAGTGTTTAAAAATTGTAGAAGTATATTTACTAAAAAAAATACAAAGAATTAATGATAGATAATGTTCCCCTCTATGAAGATAAGCAAAATTGGTAAACCATGAGCCATGTTAAACAATAAACAAAAAAAATACCCAAATATATAATATTAGAAACAAAAAAAGGAAAGATTATAACTGATACTAGAGAAATACAGAAGGTTATTAAAGGCAATTATGGAAAATTATACATTGACAACTTGGAAAATCTAGAGTAAGTGGATGAATTTCTGACAACATGAGACCTACCAAGATTTGATTCAGAAAAAAATAAAAACCTGAACAGGACAATGAGTAGCAAGATTGAATCAGGAATAAAAACCCTCACAACAACAATGAAAAGTCTACAACTGGATGAATTCACTGTCAAATTCTACCAAATGCATAATAGAGAACTAATATCAATCATCCTCAAACTCGTCTAAATACTTTAAAAAATTATCCCCAACTCATATGACAGTGTCATCTTTACCCTGTTATCAAACTGAACAAAGACGCAACAAACAAAACTGTATGCGAACATTCCTAATGAGCAGTATTCAAGATCTCTTTATTATAAAATCCCTTAAGCTACTAGGCATAGAAGAAACATACCTCAAGTAATAAAGGCCATATGGAACAAACCCAAGGCTAACATAATAGTGAATAGGGATAAGTTAAAAGCAATCTTTTCAAGAACTAAAAAAGACCAGGGTGCCAACTTTCATCACTTTAATTTAACACAGAACTGGAAGTCCTAGTCAGAGCAGTCAGGCAAGAAAGAAATATAAAAGGCATTCACATTAACAATAATAAATTTATATTGTCCCTTTTTGCAGATCACATAATCTTATATTCAAAAAAACCAAAAGATTTTACCTAAAAACTTTTAAAACTTATAAATAAATTCAGTAAACTTGCAAAATACAAAATCAACATACAAAAATTGTTAGTTTTCATATGCAAATAATAAAATAACCAAAAAGAGATCAAGAACACAATTCTACTTACAGTAGCTGCAAAAATCTACCATGCCTAGAGACCTAGGAATATATTTAACCAAGGAGGTGAAAGAGTTCTAAATTGAAAGAAAAAATGAAGAAAATCTACTAGACACTGATTCAAAAATGTAAAATAACACAAACAACAGCAAAGACACCCCCCATGGTCATGAATCAGAAGAATTAATATCATTAAAATGAACGTATTTCCCAAATAAATCTACATATTCAGTGTAACTCCTATCAAAATAACAGTGCCATTTTTCACAGAAACAGAAAAAAAATCCTAAAATTAGTATAGAAATTTTTAAAAAGCAAGAATATATAAATAAATCCTGATCAAAAAGGACAAACTTGGAGGCATCACATTACTTAACTTCAAATTATACTACAAAGCAATAATAACCAAAGCTTCATGATATGGATATAAAAATAGACACATGAGTCAACGGAACTGAAAAGAGTATCCATAAATAGATGCATGTATGTGTAGCCAGTTGATCTTCAACATAGAATATACACTGGGGCAATGCCACCGTCTTTAATAAATGTGCTGGGAAAACTGGATAACCAAATTAAGAAGAATAAATGTGGACCTCTATCTCTTCCCATGAAATCAACTAATTGTACAGTAAAGACTTAAATGTAAGACCCAAAACTGTAATATTGTGAGAAGATAACAGAGGAAAATGGACATTTAGGACATTGTTCTGGACAAATATTTTATGGCTATGACCTGAAAAGCACAAGTAAGAAGAACAAAAATGGACTAATGAGACAATATTAAGCTAAAGGTTAAAATTCTGTAGTGTTTCTATACACTAAAAATGAAATAGCCAAAAGAGAAATTACGAATGCAATCCCATTTTTAATAGTTACAAAAAACACCTAGCAATAAATTTTATCAAAGAGTTGAAAGAGCTCTACAAGGAAAACTTAGAAAACAGTGAGTAAAGTAAATTGAAGAGGACATAAAAAATAAACGTATATCCCATCTTCAGGGATCAGAAGCATTAATATTTTTAAAGTTATCATACTACCCAAAGAAATCTGTAGATTCAATGCAATCCCTGTCAAAACACTAATATTATTTTCACAGAAATTGAAAAAAACTATCCAAAATTAGTATAGAACCAAGAAACAGCCAGAAAAGCCAAAGCAATCCTGAGCACAAAGACAAAAGCTGGAGGCATCATACCACCTGACACTTACCCAAGTAACAAACCTGCAAATGTACCTCCTAAACCTACAATAAAAGTGGGGGGGGGAAAAAAAGAAGATTCCATTAGTTTTATTTTGAAAACCAGAAAAATAAATTTAAGAGTGTGGACCCAGCGTCAGATTGCCAAGTAGAGCCCAGCTGAACCTAGTACCTTCCTCTAAGAAATGAGATTAATGAAGAAAATATCTCAAATAAATGATTTTAAGAATAAATAAAGCTATGTAAGAAAAAAGTCAATACATTACAAGGCTTTAGTATCCGTAACATCATGGTATTTATACAAAAATAGACACATAGACCAATGTAAAAGAACACAGAAAAAAATACATATTTGCAGTCAACTGATTTTTGACCAAGTAGTCAAGAATAAACTTAGTAAAGTTTGGTCAGACAAGTGATTTGACCATGAAAGATCCTTCCTTGTAAATAGAATAAAGACTTCTAGTGATCTTTAAAAAAAAAAAAAAAAAAAAAAAAAAGTGTGAGGACTAGCAGTAAGGATGCCATTTTTCTACCTTGGAGACTGTGTTTTCTACCTTGGTGAGGGTGTTCCCAGAAACAAAGCATATGTCAACCTCGCCCACACTTTTAACAGAGCATAACAACCCTGACCACAACAAAGCCTGATGGCCCTTACCACATCCTTCCCCAGCCCCCTACAGTTCCAACCTGCCAGCACTTCCCCAACTCCTCCCTTATAGAAAATTTATTATAAAAACCTCAACTTGTTAAGTGATCAAAGTTATCAGAGTCTCAACCAGATTCCTGACTGGGACCCCTTACAGGCTTATTCCTGTAAATAAACCTATTTGGTCATCGAGTTGCCTTATCTCCCTCACTCTCTTCACTTATATTTTTCCAACATTTGGTGCCAAAACCCAGAATGGGGTCTGGTTTTCATAGCAGAGAGGTTGTCTCTCGCAGCCTCCTGTTTCCAGCCCCATCGACCATCCTTCTTCCCACCTTCACATTCCAATCTCCGTTTTCTTCTCCCCTCCCTATCCCTTTCTTTACATGGCAACTCTGGCCAAAGGTCACCACCAACTGACGACCAGACATCACTTTGGACTGGTAAGCTTTTGGCAGCCCTCCCTTGGTGCCAGGAAAGGACGACCTCATCACCAGACAACTCAGGGAATCTGGAAAGAAAGGAGATGCCTTTTGTTTCTTCTCCTTTCTGTGAGGATTCAAGAAAACTGGGATTTTTCCTCAAAATCTTCTGCTGGGATTTTTGAGACAGTTGTTGGAAAACCTCAACTGACCCCGTCTCCCTTGGCTTCCATCCTGGAAAAGAGAAATGGTAACTCTACCATCCAAAATTCCCTTAGATTCGCTTTGGGCTATTTAAAATCCACACTCAATTGGAACTTACTGACACTATAAAACTTAAATGGTTAATTTTCTTCTGCAACGTGGCCTGGCGACAATACAAATTGGATATTGGCAGTTACTGGCCTGAAAATAGCACTTTCAATTTCCAAATTCAACGCAATCTTGACAAATTCTTACAACGAAATGGCAAATGGTCTGAGGACCCCTATGTCCAGACTTTCATGTATTTATGCTCAAAACCCTCCCTCTGTCAGACTTGTTCCCTTCACCAGTTGTTATTACTAAATGAAAATTCCCAGTTCCCTTCTCACCTTTCCCACTTAACAACCCTGTGAGCAAGTTTGGAACTTCCTGGAGACTTGTTGAATGGTTTAGACCAAAATGGTGATAATGATATTGACAGTGAAGCCCAGAGTGAGGTGGGAAACTTATTGGAAACTGGAGTAAAGGTCACTCTTGCTATGCTTTAGCAAAGAGACTAGTGACATCATGCCCCTGCTCTAGAGATGTGTGGAACTTAAAATTTCTAAGCAGCAAAGCTTTCAGGATGTGGTCTGGCTTCTTGTAACATTATGTGCTTATATGTATGAGCAAACAGATTATCTGAAACTGGAACTTGTATTTAAAAGGGAAGCAGAGCATAAATGTTTAGAAAATTTGTAGCACAACCATGTGGCGGAAAAGAAAAACACAATTCCTGGGAAGGAATTCAAGGCTGCATAAACTTGCCTAAGTAAAGAACAGCCAAATGTTAATAGCCAAGACAATGTGGAAAATGCTTCCAGGGCATTTCAGAGATCTTCTCGACAGTCCCTCTCATCATAAGAGGCCTATGATGAGAAAAATGGTTTTGTGGGCCATGCCCAGGGCCCCACTGCTCTGTTCAGTGTCATGACATGGCATCCTGCATCTCAGCCACTCCAGCTCCATTTTCAGCCATGTCTGATAAAGGCCAATGTACAACTAGGGCCATTGCTTCAGAGTGCAAATCACAAGCCTTGGTGGCTTCCATGTGGTGTGACACTTGTGTGTGTGCAGAAGGCAGGAGTTGAGGCTTGGGAGTCTCTGCCTAGATTTCAAAGTATATATGGAAATACCTGAATGTCCAGGCAGAAGTCTGTGGTGGGGTGGAGCTCCCTTGGAAGACCTCTACTAGGGCAGTGCAGATGAGAAATGTGGGGATGAAGCCCCCACATAGAGACCTCACAGGGGCACTGCTTAGTGGAGCCGTGAGAAGAGGGTCACCATCCTCCAGATCGCATGATGGTAGATCCACTGACAGCTTGCACTGTGCACCTGAAAAAGCCACAGGCACTCAATGCTGGCCCATGAAAGCAGCCACTGGGGCTGTATTCTGCAGAACTACAAGGGTGGAGCTGCCAAAGGGCTTGAGAGCTCACCCCTTGCATCAGTGTGGGCTGGATGTGAGACATGGAGTCAAAGGAGACCATTTTGGACCTTTAAGATTTAATGACTGCCCTGTTGGGTTTTGAACTTGCATAGGACCTGTAGCTTCTTTTTTTAGGCCAGTTTCTTCCTTTTGGAAATGTATTATTTACAAATACCTATATCGCAATTTTATCTTGGAAGTAACTTACTTGTTTTTGATATTACAGGTTCATAGCCAGAAGGGAATTACATTGTCTCAGATGAGTAAAGACTGGAGGACTGTTGAGAAAGAATAATTACATTTTGCAATGTGAGAAGTATATGAGATTTGGGAGGGGCCAAGGGTAGAATAATATGACTTGAATTGGTATTCTTGCCCAAATCTCATGTCTAATTGTAATCCCCACTTTTGGAGGATGGGTCTGGTGGGAGGTGATTGGATCATGGGGGCAGACTTACCCTTTGCTGTTCTCATGATTGTGAGTGAGTTCTCAGAAGATCTGGTTGTTTAAATGTGTGTAGCACCTTCCTCTTGGCTCTCTTCTACTGCTCTGGCCATGTAAGATGTGCCTAGTTCCCCTTCACCTTCTCTCATGATTGTATGTTTCCTGAAAACTCCCTAGCCATGCTTCCTGCCAAGCCTATGGAACTTTGGGGCAATTAAACCTCTTTTACTTATGAATTACCGAGTGTCAGGTAGTTCTTTATAGCATCGTGACAAGGAACTAATACATGCTTCTTTTTTTTTTTTTTTTTTTTTTTTTTTTTTACTTTTTTCTGCTTTCTTCTCTGTGTATTTTCAAATAAACTGTCTTCAAACTTCCTAATTATTTCTTCTACTTCATCCATCCTGCTGTTCAAGAATCCTGATTCATTCTTCAATATACCAATTGCATTTTCCAGCTCCAGAATATCATCTTGATTTTTCAAAATTATTTCAATATCTTTGTTAAATTTATCTGATAGAATTCTGACTTTCATCTTTGTGTTATGATTAATTTCTTTGAGTTTCCTCAAGACAGTTATTTTGAATTCTTTTTCTGAATGATCACAAATCTCTGTTTCCCCAGGATTGGCCCCTAGAATATTATTTAGTTCATTTGGTAAGGTCATATTTTTTTTTCCTGGATGATTTTAATACTTACAGATGATCTTCAGTTTGTGGGCATTGAAAAGTTGGTATTTCTTGTAATCTTCACTGTCTGGGCTTATTTTTAGCCATCCTTCTTAAGAGAATTTCCAGATAGTTGAAAAGACTTGGGTGTTGTGATCAAAACTGTATCTGCTTTAGGGGATATTCCAAACCCAGTAAGGCTGTGGTTCTTGCAGACTCATAGACGTACTGCCTTTATGGTCTTGAAAATGATGCAGAATTATCTGGTGTGTTTGGCAGAAATTCTTATTTTCTTCCCTTTCTTTATTCCAAAGATACAGAATCTCAGTCTGTTCTGAGCCACCTTATGCTAGGGTGGAATGACACAAGTCCTTCCGTGTCCACCACAACCAGGACTGTGCTAGGTCAAGCCTGCTGCCAGCAAAGCTCTGGATTTCACCCAAGGCCAGCTGTAACATCTATTTGGCTACAACTTATATTCATTCAAGTCCCTGAAGTTCTACATTCAGAAGGTGGCAAAACCAGTCAGGCCTGTGTCCTTCCCTTCAGAGCCATCAGTTGCCACAGGTCCCAATCAGGTCCAGTCACACCATCTAGAAACCACTCACTAGGCTCAAAATTTTCTTAAGTCTACGTAGTATTCTAACATACTGCAGTTGATCTGGCACTCAAGCAAAGACTGTATCCTCTTTTCCTACTTTCCCATCCCTTTTCTAAAGGTGGTCTCTGTTGTGGCCATGAGCTATGCAAACTTGGGTTAAGGTAGTGCTAAAACCAGCACTCCTTTAGCAATCCCTGCTGGTGTGTCAGTAGGTCATGTGTACCCCCGTCCTCTGGCTCTTGGCCCAGTTTAGCACTAGAACTCGCCTAGGAGTTGAAGTCTTTATGGCCTAGACTGCCTTTAAAGCATATTTTGAGCCCCAGATCACCTTAGCTTGTGGTGAAAGGGCTTGGGGAAACTTGAGTTTCTATGGCTGGGATTTGCAACTTCCCTCTGGCAAGGGTTGGTTTAAATGTTTTCTCCGTTTTCGAGCATCAGTTGAATTTGGTCTAGTTATTCTTTCTGCTATAACAGGGAAGTACTGAGTTTAAAGCTGTGCTCTCCATCATCCCACTGCACAGAAATGCTCTCTGCAGCACATTGCCTCTGCCATCAAATGAGGGAGCATTGCCACTGGTAATTCAATACATTATTTTCTACCTCTTTGGTGTCTCAGTGATGTAAAGTTACAACCAGGTACAGTGAGTGCTCAGCTCATTTTCAGTTCTTGTGAAGCTGCTTTTCCTGTGTAGAAAGTTGTTGAACTGGTATCCTTCTGAGTGGGACAATTGGTGCAGCCTACTATTCCACCATCTTGCTCTTTTCCCACTTCCTTACTGTGTGTGTGTGTGTATGTGTGTGTGTGTGTGTGTGTGTGTGTGTGTGTGTGTGTGTGTGTGTATATATATATATGTAAGTTCTCTTTTCATCTTAATTGTTTTTATTCTGCTTATATTATGTTTGGTTAATTCTTGCTTTTCTACTTTGTTAAGTCCATTGTTAGATTGCTTTTTTGGAATTTTTATAATTTTTTTGATGTAGATATCTATTGCTTTAAACTTCACTCAGCACAGTTTTAGGTAAATTTATGTTTTTCTTACACTATATGGTCATTTTTATTTTTTTCTAATATAATTTTTTAAAAATTATTTATTTATTGAGACAGCATCTCACCCTCTCCTCCAGGATGGAGTGCAGTGGTGCAAACACAGCTCACTGTAGCCTAAACCTATTGGGTTCAAGTCATTCTCCCACCTCAGTCTGTCAAGTAGCTTGGACTACAGGTATGCACCAATACACACAGCTAATCTTTGTACTTTTTGTAAAGACAGGGTTTTGCCATTTACTCAGGGCTGTCTTGAACTCCTGGGTTCAAGTGAACTGCCCACCACAACCTCCAAAAGTTCTGGGGTTACAAGCATGAGCCACCCTGTCCAAACTATCGTTGAAAAATTGTGTATTTATTTCTACATGACCCAATAATCTTTAGAAGTATTTGGTTTATTTTCCATGTATTTTTATAGTTTCTAAAGTTTATCTTATTATTTATTTCTAGCTTTACTTCATTGTAGTCTGAGAAGATACTTAATATGATTTAGATGTTTAAAAATTTCTTGAAATTTCTTTTGGCCTAACATATGGTCTATCCTACTGTATGTTTGTTGTGCTGCTGAAAAGACTGTCTATTCTGCAGTTATTAGGTAATAAATTTGGCTGATCCAGTGATGAGTGAATATATATATGGAATTGTTATATCACTTGGATACATTGGTCATTTTCCAATTATCCAATGACATTGTTTGGTTTACAGTTTTTGACTTAAAGTCTGTTTTATCTAATATAAGAATAACTACTCTTGCTTGCTTTTCATTTCTATTTAGATAGAATATCTTTTTTCCATAACTTTACTTTCAGTCTATATGTGCCTTAAAGGTAACGTGTATCTTGTATGTAGCATATATTTAGTTTATGTATTCTTTTATTATCATTCAGCCAGTCTTTATGGTTTAAGTGGGTGATTTAGTAAATTTACTTTCAATGTTGCTATTGATATTTGAGGTGTTATTTCTATCACACTGGTAATTGCTTTCTGGTTATTTTGTATACTCTTTATTCATTTTCTTTCTTTTATTGTTTGTTATCATGGTTTAGTGGTTTTTTTTTTTTTTGTAGTAGTATAATTTGAGTTTTTTCTCTTGGTCAGTTGTTTGCCTTACCAGTGAGTTTTATACTTTTGTTTCTGTGATAATAAATGTCATCTTTTCACTTCCAGGTTTAGTTGTACCTTGAAAAATTCTTGCATGACTTGTCTTGAGATTGTGAATTAACTTGTATGGCTGGTCTAGAGGTTGTGATATAACTTCTACTTTATAAAATTTATGATGGATTTTTTTTCTGGGTATAATATCTTTGGGTGACAGGTTTTTTTCTTTGATGACTTTGAGTATATCATTCCATTCTCTTTAGGCTTGTAAAATTTCTGATGGAAAATTTGCTGTTAGTCTGATGGGG
Source organism: Macaca nemestrina (assembly GCF_043159975.1). NCBI lineage: Eukaryota > Metazoa > Chordata > Mammalia > Primates > Cercopithecidae > Macaca > Macaca nemestrina. Next base: position 72,722,014 of record NC_092145.1, read on the forward strand.
CTTCCTTTATAGGTCACAGTGCTTTTCCCTTGTTGTTTTTACAATTATTCATTTGTCTTTGACATTAGACAGTTTTTGCATAGTATGTGATGAAGAAGACATTTTTCCATTTTATTTGTTTGGGGATCTCTGAGCCTCCTGTATCCGGATGTTGAAATCTCTTGCCTAGATTTGGGTGGTTTTCATCTATTACTTTTTTAAGTAGGTTATCTAACACTTTTTTTCCCCTCTCTTTGCTTTCTGTGATACTGATAACTTGAATATTTGGTCACTTTATGGTATACGATATGTCTCAAAGTCTTGCCCATATGTTTTAATTTTTTTTCTTTTTTCTGAATGGGTTATCTCAAAAGACATGGCTTCAAGTTTTGTGATTCTGACTTCTTAATTTATTCTTTTGAAGTTTTTCAATGTGTTTTATATTTTATTCAGTGAGGTCAGTTTTCCACTCAATAATATTTTTCAGTTTTCTTTTTTATCTGACTGAACTTCTTTAAGATCAGTATTTTGAATCTTCTTTTAAATTTTGTAAATTTGTTTTTTATTGGGATCCCTTTCTCGATAATGTTTGTGCTACTCTTTGGTGGAGTGTTTTCTATATGTATGTTAGATGCTATTGTTCTTTAGTGTTGTTCAAGTCTTCTATTTTCTTATTTTTCTTCTGTCTGATTTTTCTATCTATTAGTGAATGTGAAATAATGAAGACTTTATTACAGTGTCTATTTCTCCCTTCTAGTCTGTAATATTTGCTCCATCTGTTTGGTAAATAATAATTGTATGTAAATGTTTATGGTGGTTTTACCTTTATTGTGAATTGATCAATTTATTATATATAATATCCTTCCTTATCTCTTATGAGAGTTATTTTTAATACTGAAAGTACACTTTGTCTGATATTAATGAAGCACCCTCCTGTTCTCTTTTAGTTACTATTTGCATGTAATATATTTTTTCAATCCTTATGTCTGTGTCCTTACATCTAAACTAAGTTCTTACAGATTGTATATAGTTGGATTTTGTTTATTATTATTATGCTATTATTTTAATCCATCTGCTCATTTATAACTTTTGCTTCAGGAGTTAAATATTTTAATATTTTTAAAATAATTACTGATAAGGAAAGACTTAGTATTGTTATTCTGTTATTTCTTATATATATGTCATAGTTATTCTTACCCCCTTTCTTCATTCTATATTCTTATGTTTCTAGTTGATAGTTCATAATGACACATTTTACTCTCATCTCATCATATATTTATATATACATATATAATTTTAATTGTGTTTACCATGACTACATATAACATTGTAAAAGAATCATAATATATTATTAACCAATACAAAATTAACATTAATCACACACAACACCTCTACTTTTCAAAATAGATTCTTAAATTTTATGCTATGATAAAAAATGCATAACAAAATTTATCTTAACTAAGTTTACACATCATTGTTGTTAAGTGTATAAACATTGCTGCACAATCAATGTTCAGAACATTTCAATTTGCAAAACTGAAACTTGATTGAAACTAAACAAAAATTACTCATTTCTTCCGCCCCTTCCTCCCCTGGAAACCACAATTCTAGTTTCTGTTTCTATTAGTTTGATTACTCAGATGACTCATAAATGTGGAATTGGAATTGTGCAGTATTTTGCATTTTGTGACTAACAATAGATGATTTTTAGTACTATAAACTTTCCTCTTAACACTGCTTTAACTGTGTCTCAGAGAGTATAATATGGTGTATCTTTGTTCTCATTAGTTTCAAAGAATTTATAAATTTTTGCCTTAATTTTCTCATTTATTCAAAAGTCATTCAAGCATAGGTTGTTTAACTTTCAGTAATTGTATGGTTTTGAGTAATTTCCTTGATATTGATTTCTATTGTTATTGCACTGTGGCCTGATAATGTGTTTGGCATAATTTCAGCTTTCTTTAAATTTTCTGAAACTTGTTTTATGAAAAACTGTGTAGTCAATTTTAGAATATGTGCCATATGCCAATGAGAAAAAAAGTATGTTTTGTTGTTTTTGGGTGGAGAATTCTACAGATGTCTGTTAGACACATTTGGCCAATTGTCAAGTTCAGGTTCTTGTTAGTTTTCTGCCTCAGTGATCTGTCTAATACTGTCAGTGGTGTGTTGAAATCTACCACTATATTGTGTGGTTATCTAAGTCTTTTTACAGGTAGCTAAGAACTTGCTTTATGAATCTGGGTGCTCCTGTTTTAGAAAATTTTTACTTTTTTTAGTCGACCCCTCAAGTTTATTTTATTGTCATAAATTCTATATTTATTTATCATATACCAATTAACATAAAATTTTATATGGTTTAAATGGATGTCTTTTCCAAATCCCATGTTATAACATAATCATCAGTGGTGGAGGTGAGACCTTGTGAGAGGTATTTGGGTCATGGGTTCAAATTCCTCATGATAGCTTCATGCCTTACTCATAGTAATGAGCTCACATGAGATCTTGTTGTTAAAAAGTTTAGTATCTCCTCTCCTCTGTCTTCCTCCTTCTCTCACCATGTGACACGCCTGATCCCCTTTTGCCTTCTGCCATGAGTAAAAGATTCTAGAGGCCTCAGCAGAAGCCAAACAGATGCTGGTTCTATGTTGTAAAGCCTGAAGAACCATGATCCAGTTAAACCTCTTTTTAAAAATAAATTCCCCAGCCTCAGCTATTACTTTATAGAAGTGCAAGACAGAGTAGCAGTGATATTTTATGCTTTTTATTTTAAATATATAAAAGAGTTAGAAGTAGTTATGTAAGAAAATAAAAATAATATTTTTATATTTGTTAATGTATTTTCTTTTATTAGGTGATTTTATATTTTTATATGGCTTTTAGTTTCTGTGTACATCCTTTCATTTCAACTTTAAGGGCTCCTTTTAGCATTTTATGTATGATGGACATGCGGTAATACACTCTCTGAGCTTCTGCTTATACAGAAAGCCTTAATTTCTTCCTTATATTTGAAGAATTGTTTTCCTAGATATAGAATTTTAAGATGGCAAGGTTTTTTTAGCACTCAAAATTTGTCATCTCATTGCCTCTGACCTCAAAAGTTTCTCTTAAGATATCCACTGTTAATCTTATTGAGGATTCTTAGTATTTGATGAGTCATTTTTGTTTTGCTGCTTTCAATATAATTATTTTTGCTTGTTTTTATACAGTGAAATTATTACTTATCTCAGTGTAGGTCTCATTTAATTCATTCTGTTGAGGTTCCTTTAGCTTCCTGTATTTGTACATCCATGTCATTCATCAAACTGGGTGTTGGCCAATATTTATTCAAATAACCTTTCTGTCCCTTTCTCTTTTTATTTTTATAGAATTTTCGTAATGAGTATATTATTCTACTTTTTGATATCTCATTAGTCTCTTAGGCTCTGTTCATTTGCTTTTACTTTTTTCTCCTCTTTTATCCTTTGGCTTTTTTTTTTTTTTTTTTTTTTAATTCTTATGACAGTAAAATTACCAGTCTTTAAATTTGCTGATTATTTTTTCTTCCAGTTCAATTCTGCTGCTGAACTTCTAAAGTTTTTACCTTAGTTATCGTATACTTCAGTTTCAGAATTCAAAAATAATTTCTGTCTCTGCTAATAATTTCATTTACTATACATATTATTTTTTGTTTTCTTTAAGTTTTCCTTCTGTGTTAAGCTTCAGCTCTTTGGGCATATTTTAAACTTCTGTTTTAAAATTTTTGTGTTTTAGGTCCAAAGCCTGTGTTTATTTAGTGTAAATTTCTAAATGTTTATTTTGTTCCTTTGAATATGCTAATTCTCCTGTATACATGGTTGTTGTTAAATGTCTTAATTTTCCCTGCTTCTTCTTGGGGTAATTTATGTTCAATTGTATTTATCACCCTGTTATCTTTTGCCCCCAGACCCGTGTGCATCTGCAATATTTCTGCAGCCTTCACGTGCTGTGGCACTCATTCCTGATTTCTGTGTCCTTTACAGTTTGATATCTGACCTATTTCAAGCTATGCAGCTATTCACATCTGAACACAACAGTTGGGATGGAAACCAGTCTCTCAGCAGTACTTAAACAGGTCAGAAAGTTTCCAGCAGTTCCAGTCTTTTCTTTTTGTCTAAAAGGAGAAATCAGCAGTAGAGTAGCTTCCCTCAATCGACTCATTTCCAAGGAAGGGGTGAGGTAAGTTTGAACATAAATTACAACTAGTTTTCCATCATTTTCTTTTTTTTATTATTATTATTTTTTATTATTACACTTTAAGTTCTATGGTACATGTGCATAACGTGCAGGTTTGTTACATATGTATACTTGTACCATGTTGCTGTGCTGCACCCATCAACTCGTCGGCACCCATCAACTCGTCATTTACATCAGGTATAACTCCCAATGCAATCCCTCCCGCCTCCCCCATCCCCATGATAGGCCCCGGTGTGTGATGTCCCCCTTCCCGAGTCCAAGTGATCTCATTGTTCAGTTCCCACCAATGAGTGAGAACATGCGGTGTTTGGTTTTCTGTTCTTGTGATAGTTTGCTAAGAATGATGGTTTCCAGCTGCATCCATGTCCCCACAAAGGACACAAACTCATCCTTTTTTATGACTGCATAGTATTCCATGGTGTATATGTGCCACATTTTTTTAATCCAGTCTGTCACTGATGGACATTTGGGTTGATTCCAAGTCTTTGCTATTGTGAATAGTGCCGCAATAAACATACGTGTGCATGTGTCTTTATAGCAGCATGATTTCTAATCCTTTGGGTATATACCCAGTAATGGGATGGCTGGGTCATATGGTACATCTAGTTCTAGATCCTTGAGGAATCGCCATACTGTTTTCCATAATGGTTGAACTAGTTTACAATCTCACCAACAGTGTAAAAGTGTTCCTATTTCTCCACATCCTCTCCAGCACCTGTTGTTTCCTGACTTTTAATGATCGCCATTCTAACTGGTGTGAGATGGTATCTCATTGTGGTTTTGATTTGCATTTCTCTGATGGCCAGTGATGATGAGCATTTTTTCATGTGTCTGTTGGCTGTATGAATGTCTTCTTTTGAGAACTGTCTGTTCATATCCTTTGCCCACTTTTTGATGGGGTTCTTTGTTTTTTTCTTGTAAATTTGTTTGAGTTCTTTGTAGGTTCTGGATATTAGCCCTTTGTCTGATGAGTAGATTGCAAAAATGTTCTCCCATTCTGTAGGTTGCCTGTTCACTCTGATGGTAGTTTCTTTTGCTGTGCAGAAGCTCTTTATTTAATGAGATCCCATTTGTCAATTTTGGCTTTTGCTGCCATTGCTTTTGGTGTTTTAGACATGAAGTCTTTGCCCATGCCTATGTCCTGAATGGTACTACCTAGGTTTTCCTCTAGGATTTTTATGATATTAGGTCTAACATTTAAGTCTCTAATCCATCTTGAATTAATTTTCATATAAGGAGTAAGGAAAGGATCCAGTTTCAGCTTTCTACTTATGGCTAGCCAATTTTCCCAGCACCATTTATTAAATAGGGAATCCTTTCCCCATTTCTTGTTTCTCTCAGGTTTGTCAAAGATCAGATGGCTGTAGATGTGTGGTATTATTTCTGAGGACTCTGTTCTGTTCCATTGGTCTATGTCTCTGTTTTGGTACCAGTACCATGCTGTTTTGGTTACTGTAGCCTTGTAGTATAGTTTGAAGTCAGGTAGCGTGATGCCTCCAGCTTTGTTCTTTTGACTTAGGATTGTCTTGGAGATGTGGGCTCTTTTTTGGTTCCATATGAACTTTAAAGCAGTTTTTTTTCCAATTCTGTGAAGAAACTCGTTGGTAGCTTGATGGGGATGGCATTGAATCTATAAATTACCTTGGGCAGTATGGCCATTTTCACGATATTGATTCTTCCTATCCATGAGCATGCTATGTTCTTCCATTTGTTTGTGTCCTCTTTGATTTCACTGAGCAGTGGTTTGTAGTTCTCCTTGAAGAGGTCCTTTACATCCCTTGTAAGTTGGATTCCTAGGTATTTTATTCTCTTTGAAGCAATTGTGAATGGAAGTTCATTCCTGATTTGGCTCTCTGTTTGTCTGTTACTGATGTATAAGAATGCTTGTGATTTTTGCACATTAATTTTGTATCCTGAGACTTTGCTGAAGTTGCTTATCAGCTTAAGGAGATTTTGAGCTGAGACAATGGGATTTTCCAAACATACAATGATGTCATCTGCAAAGAGGGACAATTTGACTTCTTCTTTTCCTAACTGAATACCCTTGATTTCTTTCTCTTGCCTGATTGCCCTAGCCAGAACTTCCAACACTATGTTGAATAGGAGTGGTGAGAGAGGGCATCCCTGTCTTGTGCCAGTTTTCAAAGGGAATTTTTCCAGTTTTTGCCCATTCAGTATGACATTGGCTGTGGGTTTGTCATAAATAGCTCTTATGATTTTGAGATACGTTCCACCAATACCGAATTTATTGAGCGTTTTTAGCATGAAGGGCTGTTGAATTTTGTCAAAAGCCTTTTCTGCATCTATTGAGATAATCATGTGGTTCTTGTCTTTGGTTCTGTTTATATGCTGGATTATGTTTATTGATTTGTGAATGTTGAACCAGCCTTGCATCCCCGGGATGAAGCCCACTTGGTCATGGTGGATAAGCTTTTTGATGTGCTGCTGGATCCGGTTTGCCAGTATTTTATTGAGGATTTTTGCATCGATGTTCATCAGGGATATTGGTCTAAAATTTTTTGTTGTTGTTGTGTCTCTGCCAGGATTTGGTATCAGGATGATGTTGGCCTCATAAAATGAGTTAGGGAGGATTCCCTCTTTTTCTATTGATTGGAATAGTTTCAGAAGGAATGGTACCAGCTCCTCCTTGTACCTCTGGTAGAATTCGGCTGTGAATCCATCTGGTCCTGGTTTTTTTTTTGGTTGGTAGGCTATTAATTATTGCCTCAATTTCAGAGCCTGCTATTGGTCTATTTAGGGATTCAACTTCTTCCTGGTTTAGTCTTGGAAGAGTGTACGTGTCCAGGAAATTATCCATTTCTTCTAGATTTTCTAGTTTATTTGCGTAGAGGTGTTTATAGTATTCTCTGATGGTAGTTTGTATTTCTGTGGGGTCGGTGGTGATATCCCCTTTATCATTTTTAATTGTGTCTATTTGATTCTTCTCTCTTTTCTTCTTTATTAGTCTTGCTAGCGGTCTGTCAATTTTGTTGATCTTTTCAAAAAACCAACTCCTGGATTCATTGATTTTTTGGAGGGTTTTTTGTGTCTCTATCTCCTTCAGTTCTGCTCTGATCTTAGTTATTTCTTGCCTTCTGCTAGCTTTCGAATGTGTTTGCTCTTGCTTCTCTAGTTCTTTTAATTGCGATGTTAGAGTGTCAATTTTAGATCTTTCCTGCTTTCTCTTGTGGGCATTTAGTGCTATAAATTTCCCTCTACACACTGCTTTAAATGTGTCCCAGAGATTCTGGTATGTTGTATCTTTGTTCTCATTGGTTTCAAAGAACATCTTTATTTCTGCCTTCATTTCGTTATGTACCCAGTAGTCATTCAGGAGCAGGTTGTTCAGTTTCCATGTAGTTGAGTGGTTTTGATTGAGTTTCTTAGTCCTGAGTTCTAGTTTGATTGCACTGTGGTCTGAGAGACAGTTTGCTACAATTTCTGTTCTTGTACATTTGCTGAGGAGTGCTTTACTTCCAATTATGTGGTCAATTTTGGAATAAGTGCAATGTGGTGCTGAGAAGAATGTATATTCTGTTGATTTGAGGTGGAGAGTTCTATACATGTCTATTAGGTCTGCTTGGTGTAGAGTTGAGTTCAATTCCTGGATATCCTTGTTAACTTCCTGTCTCGTTGATCTGTCTAATGTTGACAGTGGAGTGTTGAAGTCTCCCATTATTATTGTATGGGAGTCTAAGTCTCTTTGTAAGTCTCTAAGGACTTGCTTGATGAATCTGGGTGCTCCTGTATTGGGTGTATATATATTTAGGATAGTTAGCTCTTCCTGTTGAATTGATTCCTTTACCATTATGTAATGGCCTTCTTTGTCTCTTTTGATCTTTGATGGTTTAAAGTCTGTTTTATCAGAGACTAGGATTGCAACCCCTGCTTTTTTTTTTCTCCATTTGCTTGGTAAATCTTCCTCCATCCCTTTATTTTGAGCCTATGTATGTCTCTGCATGTGAGATGGGTCTCCTGAATACAGCAGACTGATGGGTCTTGACTCTTTATCCAGTTTGCCAGTCTGTTTCTTTTAATTGGAGCATTTAGTCCATTTACATTTAAGGTTAAGATTGTTATGTGTGAACTTGATCCTGTCATTATGATATTAACTGGTTATTTTGCTCGTTGGTTGATCTAGTTTCATCCTAGCCTCCATGGTCTTTACATTTTGGCTTATTTTTGCAATGGCTGGTACCGGTTGTTCCTTTTCATGTTGAGTGCTTCCTTCAGGGTCTCTTGTAAGGCAGGCCTAGTGGTGAGAAAATGTCTAAGCATTTGCTTATCTGTAAAGGATTTTATTTCTCCTTCACTTATGAAACTTAGTTTGGCTGGATATGAAATTCTGGGTTTAAAATTCTTTTCTTGAAGAATGTTGAATATTGGCCCCCACTCTCTTCTGGCTTGGAGAATTTCTGCCAAGAGATCTGCTGTTAGTCTGATGGGCTTCCCTTTGTGGGTTACCCGACCTTTCTCTCTGGCTGCCCATAAGATTTTTTCCTTCATTTCAACTTTGGTGAATCTGGCAATAATGTGTCTTGGAGTTGCTCTTCTCGAGGAGTATCCTTGTGGCGTTCTCTGTATTTCCTGGATTTGAATGTTGGCCTGCCCTACTAGGTTGGGGAAGTTCTCCTGGATGATATCCTGAAGAGTGTTTTCCAACTTGGTTCCATTTTCCCCCTCACTTTCAGGCACCCCAATCAGACGTAGATTTGGTCTTTTTACATAATCCCATACTTCTTGCAGGCTTTGGTCATTTCTTTTTCTTCTTTTTTCTTTTGGTTTCTGTTCTCACTTCATTTCATTCATTTGATCCTCAATCGCTGATACTCTTTCTTCCAGTTGATCAAGTTGGTTACTGAAGCTTGTGCATTTTTCACGCATTTCTCGTGTCATGGTTTTCATGTCTTTCATTTCGTTTATTACCTTCTCTGCAATAATTACTCTAGCCACCAATTCCTCCACTTTTTTTTCAAGATTTTTAGTTTCTTTGTGCTGGGTACGTAATTCCTCTTTTGGCTCTGAGAAGTTTGATGGACTGAAGCCTTCTTCTCTCATCTCGTCAAAGTCATTCTCCGTCAAACTTTGATCCCTTGCTGGCGATGAGCTGCGCTCCTTTGCCGGGGGAGATGCGCTCTAATTTTTTGAATTTCCAGATTTTCTGCCCTGCTTTTTCCCCATCTTTGTGGTTTTATCTGCCTCTGGTCTTTGATGATGATGGTGATGTACTGATGGGGTTTTGGTGTAGGTGTCCTTCCTGTTTGATAGTTTTCCTTCTAACAGTCAGGACCCTCAGCTGTAGGTCTGTTGGAGATTGCTTGAGGTCCACTCCAGACCCTGTTTGCCTGGGTGTCAGCAGCAGAGGCTGCAGAAGATAGAATATTTCTGAACAGCGAGTTTACCTGTCTGATTCTTGCTTTGGAAGCTTCCTCTCAGGGGTGTACTCCACCCTGTGAGGTGTGGGGTGTCAGACTGCCCCTAGTGGGGGATGTCTCCCAGTTAGGCTACTCAGGGTCAGGGACCCACTTGAGCAGGCAGTCTGTCCCTTCTCAGATCTCAACCTCTGTGTTGGGAGATCCACTGCTCTCTTCAAAGCTGTCAGACAGAGTCATTTGCGTCTGCAGAGGTTTCTGCTGCTTTTGGCTTTTGTTGTTGTTTACTGTGCCCTGTCCCCAGAGGTGGAGTCTACAGAGACAGGCAGGTTTCCTTGAGCTGCTGTGAGCTCCACCCAGTTCGAGCTTCCCAGCAGCTTTGTTTACCTACTTAAGCCTCAGCAATGGCGGGCGCCCCTCCCCCAGCCTCGCTACTGCCTTGCCGGTAGATGACAGACTGCTGTGCTAGCAATGAGGGAGGCTCCGTGGGTGTGGGACCCTCCCGGCCAGGTGTGGGATATGATCTCCTGGTGTGCCTGTTTGCTTAAAGCGCAGTATTGGGGTGGGAGTTACCCGATTTTCCAGGTGTTGTGTGTCTCAGTTCCCCTGGCTAGGAAAAGGGATTCCCTTCCCCCTTGCGCTTCCCAGGTGAGGCAATGCCTCGCCCTGCTTCAGCTCTCACTGGTCAGGCTGCAGCAGCTGACTAGCACCTATTGTCAGGCTCTCCCTAGTGAGATGAACCCAGTACCTCAGTTAAAAATGCAGAAATCCCCAGTCTTCTGTGTCACTCGGCTCGCGCTGGGAGTTGGAGACTGGAGCTGTTCCTATTCGGCCATCTTGCTCCGCCCTCCTCCATCATTTTCAATGGGGTATTATGTTGATTCAAGATTTGCTTAGTTGCTGCAGATTTTTTACTTATTGCTAGAGCTCTCCCAAAACTATTTTAGTGAGTCTGTTGTTGTTGACTTGATGCTCCCATGAAGAAATAAGGACCTGAGCTTGCTAGTCCATCAGCTTGCTAATGTAATTCTGTTTTAATACAAATTTATAAAGATCCCAGAACAACTGAAATTTCTCTTTTGATTAGTAAGATTACATTTTTTGTTTTCAGCTTGCATGATTAATTTCATAACCCCACACTACCATCCATAGCAAAGACTGCTTCTATGGATTTTTCTTCCTGGCATTTCTCTCAAACTGCACACCTCTATTTCCTAACACTTTGTATTTATAATCACTTTAATATTGCTATTACATTTTACTTAGCTTAACCAAAGGTAAACTTAATACTTTTCTATTATACCACTTAGTTCCTCTAAATTCTCATCATGTTTAATAGTACACTCAAATTTTAATTTATTCATATTCAACATTTCACAATTATTTTTAAAATTACATATTTTCTTCCCTCAGTTTCTCAGTTTAACTCCCATATACTCCTAGAATCATCGAATTTTGGAGCTACAAAGGGAAAATTTTAGACATGATTGTATTAACCTCCTTTATCTTATATGTAAGAAAACTATGCTCTAACTAGTTTCAGATATGCTTTCAGATTTGTACATGTTACAATAAAGTTGTATTAAAAGATATATTTCTTTACTCTAAAGGTAACACTGTTTTGTAGGAATAAGATTATGCCTCTTCATTCAGTGTCTGTTATCTTGGCCTTTTTTCGAAATTTTCTCTCATAACTCTGGCCTAGATCTTCCTTGCCACATGCTTGGACCACTGTAATGTCCACCTTTACATCTGACTGTATCCAAATTTCTTATTTCCCTCCTCACCCCATTTTGTCCTCTATGTTGTAATATTCTTCATATATATCATCACATAACTCAACTGTTCAATGACCCACTCATGTCTCCCAGTTTAATTTCTGGAAGAGAAAATTCTACATTTGATAAATTAAAAAAATATTTTGTTTCTGTGGTCTACATTCCAGAATCTATTGTTGTTGATTACACTCATCTTTTCTTCTCATATATTACCAACCTATCATTTATAGTCTTGCACTAATCTCACTTTCTACTTGAATCTTCTATAAGTACTTTGTTCCTATTTGGAAATCTGTAGCAGTTTATCTTATATATTTTTGTTTTGCCTGCATTTCACAGCCTTGCAGTGCATACATATTTTCCTATGTCTTTAATTACTGATCAGTTCTTGAATGTAAGGACTGTATCATCAGCCACATGGAAATCCCTTATTCCTTGGCACAGTGCAATGTTCAAAGTAAGCTCTTAATATTTTGTTAATTGCTGATTGACATGTAAAACCACTGAACAAATGTTGAACAAGTCAGTAAATTATTTCTACATCCTCTGAACATGCAATAGCATGTGTTTATGAGATAACACAATGAGAAGAGAGACTGAAACAATCTCCACAGTCTACTCCCCTGGCACCATATCGAACTTGTAATTGCTTGCAGGTACTCCATCATAATTTTCTGCACCAAAAACTGTAGCGCATGCACTCATTTCCCCAAATCCATGCTTATTGTTTTAGAAAAAAAAATATTTCAACAATGTCGTTTTTTAAAACCAAGCTCTTGGCAAAGACTTTCAGTTTAACCCAATTCTTATTGCTGCTTTCCCTTGAGAACTGTAGCTGCTTTGTCTGCCTCTGATTGTTCCCACATGTAGCATACTAAACTCTCCAGAAAGGAGCGGTGCCCAAAATCTTGAGAAAAAGTCCTTGTTCCCACTCCTGTTGCCATGCGTCTGAGCCATTTGGAATTCAACCACAGAGTGGCACATATTATGATTCAGTCCTGTTGCCGTCAAGGGCCATATTTGTTACTTGAAATGTGAAAAAGGAAAATAAAGTGGAGAATAAACTAAATTTCAGCCAAATTTGCAGAAATTGGCAAATCTAGTTTCTACAACATGCCATGGTTACTGGCTTTGCCATAGAATGCAGTTCTTGCAATGTTAACATTGCACATTTTCTTTTGTAAAATATTTTATTTATTAAATTCTGTTTAGATAGCTTTGGAGCTGTAGTTTGTCACCCCACCCCACAGTGCTACTGCTGCTGTCTATTTTATTATACTCATTTTGTATTGATACATTATAAAACCACCAATAACCAAAGTACTACAGAAACTGCCTTATGATTCTTTCTTTCTCTCTCTCTTTCTCTCTTCATTTATCTTTCTGTGTCTCTCAATCTATTTTTCTCATGTTTGTGTATGTGTGTGTGTGTGTGTATACACATAAGTAAATATATGTATATTTATGTGTATATATCTTCTAGAAAGACTAATTCCACAAGCAGTCATTTGGACACAAACAAATAAACTAGCTTTTCATTTTCAGTGGGTGGTAGGATAGCCAACATCTGCCTTACATGAGAGTGTTTGCCTATATAACCTCACATAGTTTTCTATTGTTCTGAGAACTGCTGATGCATGTAATATAAAGTTCCCAGGAGCTAACACCTCCTGCTTTTAATTATATTTTCAGAATTATTTTGTTTGCCACAGAATAGACTGCATTTTTTTCCAGATGGTCACAATAAGTAAAATATTTGTATAGATCACCCATGATCTTAAAATATATTATTGTATTTATATTGTATTTCCATAATTAACATTGTCTTATAGGGATAGAAAAGGTAGTATTTTAGATGTTATCAAAGTGAAAATGTATGACTCATTCTATCTTCCAAGAAAATATTGAATAAATATCTGTAGTCCAATACCCCTAGTATATGATAAGAATAATAATCTACAGAAAGATCAAAATAACAACTAAATAGTTTCACTCACCATCTTCCCCAAATATTTGAATGATATAAAATCCAATTTAGTTACCATCTGTGCTAAAGCTTAAGATAGATCATTAATTTTCAAAAAGTTGGTAGAACACTGCAAACCACAGCAATAAATCTGGTATAAGATATGGCTTTCCTGAACTTAACTAAACTGCTTACAACTAAACTTGCTTTCCTTAACTGCTAACATAGTTTTACTAAAACCACGTTCTCCCAGAGTATTTTCTCCATCTAAGAATCTACGGCAGGTCTCTATTATATTTATAATAGAATTCAGAATATTTGTGCTCCTTTTAAGGCCCACAATCTTCTTATTCCATCATTTCTATATAACCTTATCTCAAACTCACCCCAAAGCAAGGTCACCTATCTTGTAAGATAAACTTCCTCATACATTCCGTATTACTTACCACCACCATACCATTATTCACATTGTGTTATAGAATAAGTATGCTTCTCCAACGGTCAATATTTATAACACATAATATTTTAAGGGCCAATTGAGGTCCTTTTTCTTCTCCAAAGTCTTCCCAGAATTACTTTGGTCCAAAATACACTTACATTTCTTGAGCTCTTATTACATATAGTTTCCATGTCACAACACATACTAAGTGTTTGGAATTCAACTCTTACTGCTCAATTTGCTCCATGTTCATATGTGATGTCTTTCTAAGCAAACTACACGTGTTTTAGGGACAATGACTACTTATCTTTTCAAATTATTATTTTAGGTTCAGGGGTACATGTGCAAGTTTGTTATGTAGGTAAATTTCATGTCACCAGGATTTAGTATACAGATTATTTCATCACCTAGGTGATAAGCATAGTAACTGATAGGTAGTTTTTTGTTTTGTTTTGTTTTGTTTTTATTTTATGTTCTCTTTCTACCTATTCTCCACTCTCAAGTAAGCCTTGGAGTGTATTGTTTCCTTCTTTGTGGCACAATGACTACTTATGTTTCTGTTTTGTATTCACCACTTAACACCCAGCATTTATTTCTGGACATTTTGCAAGTCCTGAACAAAGTTTTGATTAACTTATGCTCAAATATAAAATTGATTGCCCAGGCATAATTAATGTACATATTTAATTGGCTTTTTAAAAATCTAGCATTTAGATACATCTTTGAGATTATGTAATGCTTTATTTTATAATAACCTGATGTACATAGATTACTTTAAAAGTGAAATAACCTGTGTACTTGAATGCTTTTGAAATTTATTGTAGATATTATTAGAATAACTTTCATTATTAGGTTAGAACAGAACTTTTCTGAGTTAGGCACTCTGGAAATGGTTCTTCATGGAAAAATGAATTCAAATATTTGGGTTAAAGATTTTACTTGGCATTTATATGTATGAAAGTGCCATTATCTTTTAAAATATAAAATAATATTTTGTGTATATTTACTTATCCCCACTTATCACCATGTTGGCAACATTGCAACCATTGGTCTAAACTTTAAGAGCAATAAATAGGTTATGACACCCAAGGGAAGAAGCTTCGGGTTTTAAGGGCAAAATCTTAAGCTTTATATGCACGAAGCAAGAAATTACTTATATTAAATGTTGTATCTGTGATCTTTACAACATTTGTCAAATAGTCTGACTATTAGCCAACCGGTTGGTATGCAGAAGTATCTAAATCACATAAAATAATTGTGCCTAAATAATTCTGGTATCTTATGGTATAAGCCAGTTTTTAGTAAAGTGTAATTGAACATCTTGACAATCAATAATTTACTTAACTAATGCCAGTTTGTCAAATAGGGAAACTAGGGAGCCTGATACTAATATAATTTTAGAATATGAACAGCAGTAAAGCATTTCTGGATTGAGAGCTTAATATGTTTATTTCTTTTAAAATTTTACAAAGTGCTGGGTGTGGTGGCTTATGCCTCTAATCTCAGCACTTTGGGAGATGGAGGTAGGTGAATTGCTTGAGCCCAGGAGTTCACGACCAGCCTGGGCAACATAGTTAGAACTAATTTCTACTAAAAATTAAACAAAAACATAGCCAGGCATGGTGGTGCACACCTGAAATCCCAGTTATTCTGGAGACTGTGGCAGTAAGATCACTTGAGCCCAAGATACTGAGACTACTGTGAGCCATGACTGTACCACTGCACTCCAGCCTGGGCAACAGACTGAGACCCTGTCTCAAAAATAAATAAATAAAAATAAAATTTTACAAACTTTCTGATTTAGTAGTCATTAAAACCACATGAAAAATCTATTAGATATACCATCTTTTAAAATAAATACATTGTATTTTGAAAAATTGTGTTATTTCCCTGAAATCAAAGTTAGCAAACAATGGGGCTAATATAAATCTAGATATGTTCAACTTCGAAGCCTATACTAAAATTACTTTTGTAAAAATAATTATCCAGTTACGCTTCAACTTGTTTTAACTAGTGGAAAAAAAGCTTTTCAGCCCATTATGAGAAAGAAAATTTAACTTCTCTATTACATAACTGGATTAAATAAATCACTATAACCTAATAGAGCAGTTAATTTGACATCCTCACTTAACATATGGAAGAGCACATTTATGACACATTTATAGATATCATTATGGCATTGTATTTCAGAAATTAAAATGTAGATAAGATTTTGTCCCCAAAATTTTACTGCAGTAAATTTGTTTTAAGGAAATATTGAAGTAGCAAAGATGTATGTTTAAGAATATTAATTATTACAGTACTAAAAAATAAAATATAGAACAAAATCTGAGTACAAAACATGACTAGAATGTCAAATAGATGTCTACATTCCCATATTTATTGCAATATTTTCCATTATAGCCAAGATTTGCAAGGAACCTAAGTGCCTCTCAACAAATAAAAAGATTGTTTAAATGTTGTGTTTGTGTGTGTGTGTGTGTGTGTGTGTGTGTGTGTGTGATGGAATACTGCTCAATCTTTAGAAAAAATAAAATTTTTAAAATTGTAACAACATGAATAAAGCTAAAGGACATTTATACTGAAGGAAATAAGTCATGTACAGATAAACAAATATTACATGTTCTTGCTGATATGTGCAAGCAAAAATTTGAACTTACACAAGTAAAGATTAAAATGGTTACTACCAAAAACCAGGGCAGGAGTGGATGAATAAAGGAAAATGTTGGTTAAAAGATACAAAATTTCAATTAGACAAGAGAAAGAAGTTATGGTGATCTAATGCACATCAAGTAATTACAATTAATAATAATGAATTGCCTATTTATAATTGCCAAAATAGTGAATTTTAAATGTTCTTAACAAAAATAAACATGAGAAATGATAGATATATTAATTAAATTTGATCATTTCACAATGTATACATGTATCTATGTATCACATTGTACCCCATAAATATAGACAATTATTATTCTGTAATACGAATAAAATGTAAAAACAACTACAATGATTTAAATGTAGTCTTATAAAAGATAAAATAGCAATCATGTAAGGTGATTAATATGTCAATTAGCTTAATTGGTTGTGGTGTTTTTCTTTTTACAATATATACATACATCAAAACATCAAATTTTACACCTTAAAAATATACCATTTTGTCTATTATACCTCAATAAAGTTGGAAAAAAGTGGCATTGTGAATCACTACAAAAATCATAATGTTCAAAATTAAGCAGCATTAATTAAGCAGTTAGAATGTTAGTATCCTATGTCAGAAGAAAAGCAGAATAACATTTCATAACTACTCTACTCTTTCAGGAACATTTTCTAATTTAAGATGGAATAGGCTTTAAACAGGTAGATAGATAATAGAGTGATAATACATTGATGATAGATAGATAAAAAGAAAAAGAAATTGTTAGGTAAAGTAGATAAATTTAAAACTTCTGCTGTACAATTCTTAGATAAAATGGACTATAATTTGATAAGAAAGTAAAGAAAGATAAATTTAAGTCCCTGCACTCAAACATTACCAGTAGCAATGAGAATGTAGGTCACCAGAAATTTTTTGAGAAAAAGTGAATTATGGATGTTTTTAGTTTCTAGCCTCACATAATATTCAAATGCACAAACACATTATTATTACAACACTCTATAGTTCTTTCTCTGGAGAAATTTTTCTCCCATTTTTTTCTACTCCAGTGAACAATATTTAATCACAAGACCCTAGAAAAAAATAATTAATACAAATAATGATCTCTGAGTTGACATATTGGTTGAGAAAACAATACATTTGCAAATATCCATCAAAAGTCCATGCAATATTGCATTATGGTAACTCTTGTTCAATCATCTAAGAAATGCTTCTTAGATGACTAATACTTTTCAAAAATTATTTCAGTGATAAGAAAATTTGGCTTGGAGGGGGAGATGAAGCAAGGTACTGAAATAGAAAACTCCACCAATTGTCCCCCTTACAAGGACACCAAGCTAACAAGTATCTACAAAGAAACAACACCTTCATAAGAACAAAAAATCAGGTGATCTCTCATAGTACTTGGTTTTAACTTCACATCACTGAAAAAGGCACTGAAGAGACAGAAAAAAGGTTTTTAAAATCATTGACTCCACCCATTCCCCAGCCCCAGAAGTGGTGATGTGGGACACTGAGCATCTCTGGGTACTGGGGAAGGGAAAACATAGAAATTCTGAGGCACTGAACTCAGTTCTGTTTATTTAGAACAAAAGGAATAACCAGACCAAACTCAGCTGATGCCCACCCTTGGAGGCAGCATTTAAACCAGCCCTAGCCAGAGGGGAATTGCTAATCCCAGTGGTCCTAACTTGAGTATTCACAGCCCTCACCATGGAGGGCCAAAGTGTTCTCGGTCTCTAAGTAAACTTGAAAGGCAGCCTAGGGAATAAGGACTGAAAATGGTAGGCAAGTCTTAGGGCTGAACTAAGCCCTGAGACAATGGAATAGGGGGTCATGTGACAAACTGAGACACCAGCTGAGGCTGCCAAGGGAGTGTTGGCATTTCCGCTCCCCTAACCACAGGCTGAAAAGCTCACAGATCCAAATAAGGAGAGGAGTAAAAAAGAGTGGGGAGAACTTTGTTTTGCATCTTGGATACCAGCACTGTCATAGAAGGATAGGGCACTGGTGAGAGTCATGAGGCCCCCATTCCAGGCCTTAGCTCCCAGACAATATTTCTAGACACATCCTAAGCCAGAAGACAACTTGCAGCCTTGAGGGAAATGACCCAGTTCTGCCGCATTTATCACCTAAAGATTGAAGAACCCTTTGATCCTGAATAAGCTGCAGCCATACTCGGGTACTACATCCAGGGCCTTGATAAGCCTCTGAGGCTTTCTGGCTTCAGATTAGATATAGCACATTACCAACTGTGTTGGCCATGGGGCAAAACTCCGTCTGCTTGAGAAAAGTAGAGGAAAAAGTAAAGAGGAATATGTCTTACACTTTAGGTACCAATACCACCACAGGGGGCTAAAGCACCAAGCAGAATGTTGGGGTCCCTGATTCCAGGACTTAACTCTTGAATGGGATTTCTTGACTTTCCCTGGGTCAGAGGGAAACCCATTGCCCTGAATGGTGAGTCTCAGGCCCGGCAGCATTTACCACAAGCTGACTTAAGAGACCCTGGACCTTAAGGAAACACTAGTGATAGTCTGGCAGTACTTCAGGTGGCCCAGGGCGGCAGTGGCTACAGTTTGAGGCTCCTCTGCTTGTATAAATGGGAGGGAAGAGTGACTAGGACTGTGTTTGTGGTTTGAGTGCCAGCTTAGCTGCAATCCAATAGAATACAAGGTAGAGTTCTAAGGTGTTTGACTCTAGTCTTCATCTCCCAGATGATACTTCTGAAGCAACCTGGGGACTGGGGGACCTCATCACCCTGAAGAAAAGGATGCAAGCCTGGTTGGCTTCACCACATGTTTATTGTAGAGCCCAAGGACCTTGAACAAACATAAGCAGTAACCACAGAGTGGTTACTGCAGGCCTTTGGCAAGACTCAGTGTGGTGTTATCTTCAGGTCTGACCCAATGCAGTCATAGTGGTGGTGATCAAATAGGTGCCTATGTCATTCCACCCCTCAACTTTATGTGGTTCAGAACGCAGAGAGAGAATCTGTATGTTTGGCAGAAAGTAAGGGAAAAGAACAAAAATCTCTGCCTCATGATCCAGATAAATCTCCTGAATCTTGTCTAAGATCATCAAGGTAGTGCTTCTACAAGACTGCAAGAACTACAGTGTTACTGGGCTTGGAGTGTACTCTAAAGCAATGAGACCTTACATTACAACACCCAAGTCCTTTAAAATATCTCAAAAACCTTTTTAAATATAACTACAAATAAGCCCAAATAGGGAACACTATGATAAATACCTAACTCTTACATGCCTAGATACCAAAGCCCATCTACTAACATCAATATGATCCAGTAAAGCAAGACCTTACCAAATGAAATACATAGAACACTAATAATGAATTCTGGAGTAAATAGAAATATGTGACCCTTCAGACAGAGAGTTCAAAATAGCAATGTTGAGGAAACCCAAAGGAATTCAAAATAACACTAAGAAGGAATTCAGAATCCTGCCAGATAAATTTATCAAACACATTGAAATAATTAAAATGTATCAAGCAGAAATTCTGTAATTGAAAAATGCAATTGGCATATTGAAGAATGCATCAGAGTCCTTTAAAACCAGAATGGAACAGTTTGAAAATACGCAGTCAGATTAAAAAAAGTAAAAAGAATATAAAAAACAATGAAACCTTCTCACAGGATCTGGAAAATAGCTTCAAAAATTTTTTGGCCTTCAGTCATTGACCTTAAAGAGGAGGTAGAGAAAAGTTGGGGTAGAAAGCTTATTCAAAGAATAATAACTGAGAACTTTCCAAACCTAAAGAAAGATATCAACGTCCAAGTACAAGAAGGTTATAGAACACCAAGCAGATTTAACTCAAAGAAGAGTACCTAAAGGCATTTAATAAACTCCCTAAACTTAAGGATAAAGAAAGGATCATAAAAGCAGCATAAAAAAAAAGAAATAAGAAATAAATAACATACAGTAGAGCTCCAGTATGTCTGCCAGTAGACTTTTCAGTGGAAACCATACAGGCCCAGAGAAAGTGGCATGAATTATCTAATGTGCTGAAGGAAATATCTTTTACCTTAGAATAGTATATCTTTTGAAAGTATTCTTCAGATATGAAGGAGGAATACACTTTCCTACACACACAAAAGATGAAGGATTTCATCACCACCAGACCTGTCCTACAAAAAACTGCTACAGGAAATGCATCAATTCAGATGAAAAGAATGTTGATAAGCAATAAATAGTCAGCTTAAAGTATAAAACTTACTGAGAATAGTAAACACACAGAAAAACATAAAATATAACATTGTAACTGAGGTGTGAAAACTACTTTACCTAAGTAGAAAGATTAAATGATGAACCAATCAAAAATAATAACTAAAACAACTTTTCAAGATATAGAAAGCAAAATAAGATATAAATGGAAACCAAAAAAAAGTTAAAAAGAGAAAGGACAAAGTTAAGGCAAGTTTTTATTAGTTTTATTTTTCTTGTTTGTTTCTTTATGCAAATACTGTCAAGTTGTTATCAGGTTAAAATAATGGGTTATAAGATAATATTTGCAAGCCTCATGGTAACATCAAGCCAAAAAATGTACAATAGATACACAAAACAGCAAGAAACAAAATTATATTAGCAGAGAAAATTATCTTCACTATAGGAAGACAGGAATGAAAGAAAGAAGAAAGAGAAGACCACAAAACAAACAGAAAACAAATTTAAAAGTGGAAATAATGGGTGCTTAGTCATCAATAATAACATTAAATGTAAATGGACTAAACTCTCACATCAGAAGTCGTAGGCCAAATAAATGGATAAAAAAACCAAAATGTTGCCTACAAGAAAACACTTCACCTATAAAGACACACATAGACTAAAAATAAAGGGATGGAAAAAGGTGTTATATGCCAATGAAATCTAAAAAGTGTAGGAGTCACTAAACTTATACCAAATAAAATACATTTCAAAACAAAAACTATCAGAGAAGACAAAGACGGTCACTATGTAATGATACTGGTGTCAATTCAGTAAGATAATATAACAGTTTTAAACATGCATGCACCTAACACTGGAGCACCCAGCTATATAAAGCAAATATTATGCAAATCACTCAATGTAATCTATCATATCAACAAAATGAAAAACAAAATTCACATGATCATTTCAGTTGATGCTGAAAAAGTAGTTGATAAAATTCAAAATCCTTCCATCATAAAAACCTTCAAAAAATTGGTAATAGGAGGAACATAACTCAGTCTAATAAAAGCCATATATGACAAACAGCACATTATCATCTGAATAGGAAAAAACTGAAAGCCTTTCCTCTAAGATCTGGAAAATAACAAAGCTCTCCACTGTCATCACTGTTATTCAATATCATAATGGAAGTCCTAGGTAGAGTAAGGAAACAAGAGAAAGATATAAAAGGCATCCAAATTGGAAAGGAATAAATCAAATTATCCTTGCTTAAAGGTGATATGTTCTCTTACTTGGAAAAACCCAAAGACTCCACAGAAACACTATTAGAACTGGTAAACATATTGAGTAATATGGCAGGATAAAAAAATTCAGACAGAAACTTCTGTAGCATCTCTATATGCCAACAGAGAACAACTAAAAAAAAGACATAAAACAATAATCTCATTTACAATAGCCACATATAAAATTAAATATTTAGAAACAAACCAAAAATTTGGAAGATCTCTATAATAAAAACTATAAAACACTAATGAAAGAAATTGAAGAAGAAAACAACAAATGCTAAAATATTCCACATTCATGAATTGGAAGAATTACTATTGTTAAAATGTCCATAGTACCCAAAGCAATCTATTAATTCAATGCAATCTCTGTCAATATAACAATGGCATTTTTCACAGGAAAAAAATATGAAAATTTATATGGAACAATAATAAACCCAGAATAACCAAAGCTATCCTAAGCGAAAGAAAAAAAAAAATGGCAGAATCACATTACCTGACTTCAAATTATACTACAGAGCTATAATAAAAGCAATATGGTGCTGGCATAAAAAAGACACATAGAAAAATAGAACAAATTTGACAGCCCAGAAACAAATCCACACACGTTAACTCATTTTTTACAAAGGTGTCTAGGTGCCTAGAATATGTACTGGGGAAAAGACAGTCTCTTCAATAAATGATGCTGAGAAATCTGTATATCCACATGCAGAATAATAAAACTAGACCCCTATCTCTCACCGTATACAAAAATCAAATCAAAATAAATTAAAGACTTGAATCTAAGGTCTCAAACCATGAAACTGCTTTAAGAAAACCTTTGAGAAAATCTTCAGGTTCTTGAGCAGTATTCCACAAGCACAGACAACCAATGCAAAAGTGGGCAAATGGGATCACATCAAGTCAAAATGCTTCTGCACAGCAAAATATATCAACAAAATGAAGAGGCAACTCACAGAATGGAAATAAATATTTGCAAACTAAGCCTTTGACAAGGGATTAATAGTCATAATATATAACAAGCTCAAACAACTCTATAGGAAAAATTCTAATAATCATATGGACAAAAGATTTGAATAGACATTTCTCAAAATGAGACATGACAAACAGGTGCTCAAAATCATTGATCATCAGGGAAATGCAAATATATATATAATATATAAAAAGGTGCTCAAAATCATTGATCATCAGGGAAATGTAAATCAGAACTACAATGAGATACAATCTCACAGCAGTTAAAATGGCTTATAGACAAAAGACAGGCGATAACAAATGCTGGTGAGAATGTGGAGAAAAGGGAACCCATGTACATTTTTGGTGGGAATGTAAATTAGTACAACCAATACGGGGAACAGTTTGAAGGTTCCTCAAAAAACTAAAAATTGAGCAGCCATATCATCCAGCGATCCCACTGCTGGGTATTTACCTAAAAGAAAGGACGTCATAATATTAAATAGACATCTGCAGTCTTAAGTCTGTTGTAGCACTGTTTACAATAGGAAAGATTTGGAAGCAACCTAAGCGTCTATCAACAGATGAATGGATATAAAATGTGTTACATATACACAATAGAGTACTAGTCATCCGTAAAAAAGAATGAGATCCAGTCATTTGCACCAACATGGAGGAAGCTGGAGATCATTATGTTAAGTAAAATAAGCCCAGCACAGGAAGACAAACATTATATGTTCTCACTTGTTGTGGAATCTAAAAAAACAATTGAACTCATGAACATAAAAAGTAGAAAGATGGTTGCTAGAGGCTGTGAAGTGTAGTGGGGTGCCAGGAGTGAGGTAGGGATGGTAATGGTAAATGGGAAACAAAAATAGTTAGAAATAATGATTAAAGCCTACTATTTGCTAACAAAAAAGAGTGACTGTCGTCAACAATAACAGCATTATATATTTTAAAATAACTTAAATAGTGTAATCGGATTGTTTGCAACTCAATGACTAAATGCTTGGCGTAGTGGCTACCCCATTCTTTATGATGTGCTTATTTCGCTTTGCAAGCCTTTATCAAAACATCTCATCTACCCCATTAATATACGCCGCTACTAGGTACCCACAAAAATTAAAAATAAAATAACATGTTTTTAAAGAAAAATTTGTTTGATGCGATTTGTAACTTTAGGAAAAAGAGAAAAATAAAAAGGGAAGATTATGAAATGTTTAAATGTAGGACTAGTTTATATAAAATATTATTACTGTTCTTTGAAAAATGAATAACACAGTGAAAGAGTGATACAGAGAAATAAGTATGTGAAGTAACATGTTAACTAACCTGATTTTCTCATCTCACAAATTACGCCTGTATAAAAGCATCACATCGCAATTAATAAATATATACACCATTTGTTTGCCAATTATAGTAATATAAAATAAATCAACAAGAATGATTTCAATGTAGGCTTTTAATCTTTTTCAAGGTGTCTTGTAATGTTTGGCATAATCTAGGATATATGAAAAAAGATGTCATGGAAAAGCAACTTTCAAATAAATGATGCTTTGTTTTACATTTTTAAAATAAAATCATTTTAATTAAGAATGTTTTTTAAATATTTGACTTGAAGTAAGTAGTTGGTAAAGTTTGTAATAATCTGAGTAAATAGAAATAGATGGCCTCTTTATAATTAAAAGATAGCTTTCATACTAGCCTCATTTATAACAACATGCACAACTCAGATTTCTTAAAAATTTTCTCGTGTAACAAAATTTGAATGAAGTGCAGTCATAAAAGTAGTAATAATTCTGTATTATTAAATATATATTACCAAGGTTAAAAGAGCACACAACTTCTATAAAAAATTATTTTGCTTCAAGCCATCTTTAAATGTGTGTATGCTGGCATTTTTTTTTTCAGTTTTTTTCTTCTAACTTCAGAGTCTCAACTCTGCTACTGCCTAACTGGTGACATTTTCAAATCTCTTCCTCTCTCTGGATATGAGATAGACAAAAAAATATAATAACATCAACAAAAAGCTACATGATCTGTAACATCTAAAATAAAAAAGCAATACAGTGGAGAATGAAGAACCTTTCCAAAAATACCAATAAAAATTAGATAAAAATTCACATAAAAAATAAAACTTCAATCCATTCTCTTCACTGTACACAAACATTAATTCGTATTAGATACTAGAACTAAATATAAAGCTGAAAGATTAAAATATTGGCTGGGTGCAGAGGCTCACACCTGTAATCCCAGAACTTTGGGAGGTAGAGGTGGGAGGATCACCTGAGGTCAGAAGTTTGAGACTAGCCTGGCCAACATGGAGAAACCCTGTCTCTACTACAAATACAAAAATTAACCAGGTGTTGTAACGGGCACCTGTAATCTCTGCCATTCAGGAGGCTGAAACAGAAGAATCGCTTGAACCTGAAAGGCAGAGTTTGAAGTGAGCTGAGATGGCACCACTGCACTCTAGCCTGGGCAACAGAGCAAGGCGGCATCTCCAAAATAAATAAATAAATAAATAAATAATATTGGAGAAATTTTGTAACATTTGATTAAGCAAATATAATGTTTAAAAAGATATATTAGACTTATGTTTCTGGGTTCTAGTTCAAGATGGCTGACTAGAAACATTAAATGCCCATCTCTTCACAAACAAGAACCAATGTTGCAAATGAGTAATTATAACTCAATTAGAATACCAAGGGAAGAGTGCTGAAGAACTCACAGGAAGAAGCTGGGACACAGACAAAAAGCAAGAGGCTGGTGAAGACTGGCTAGGATAATTGAGGGTCTTCGTATTTCATCAAAAGGGTAGGTAGGAGTGTTTTGGGTGTCCTTCCCCCTGCGGTGGACTGTATCTGAACTTCTGGAGAGCTCCTTCGCCCTTCTGAACACAAACATGAGTGTGGGTGGTGATTTGAGGATTCCTTGAGGGCACGGCACGGCACAATACTACTAACTCATGCTGGGTGGTCATTTGTTCTCCCTTTGATCCTAAGTGGTGGCTGCATGGCACCATATTTGGGGTTTAGGCTTTAGGGGATGCAGTTCTTCTCAGGGGACACAGTTCTTCCCAGTGAACCCCAGCCCTTGTTTCTCCGCGTAACAGGACACCCTGCTAACATTCTCCAGCATTCATTTGGAGTGCATAAGTCACACAGAGCTGGATGGACCCACAGGAGCTGAAGTATTCCCAGAGGTCTAGCCCTGAGGTAGTAGTTCTAGAAGAAGGGAGAATGCAGCACACCAATGGAGCACCCCTTGGAATAAGAATAAGAATAAAGAGTGTTCGCCTTCCTGTGCCTGAGAACTTCCTGCTTGCGGGCTGTGAGTGATGGCACTGCCTCCAGCAGAGACATTGGTGTGGTGCTTGGCTCTTCAGTGAAGGAGTGTAATTTCATCCTACCAACTGATAGGCCTTGATGTTCGGGCCCAGGTGTGGAGAGGGAGACTTTTCCTCCCCCTTTGCCATTGGTGCTGACACCGTCATGGCTGCTTCAATGGGAAGTTGGCAGAGGCACAACAAAAGATGGATTTTCTTGGGCTTTTAGGGCCTACTGTGACCCCACTGTCAGTATGACCATCAGGCTAAGGATGGAATGAAAACTGGGGCCCCTGTACGTCTCTGAACAGAGTGACAGCATTTCTGTACTAGACAGCAGGAGAGACAGTGGACTGGAGAAGCATGAAAGCTACTCAGACACCAACTGGGATGGATAACAGAGTGGTGGCATCAATCCTCCCCTAAGCCCAAGCTGCACAGCTCACAACTGCAAAACAGACCTTCTGCTTGAGGAGAGGAGAGAAGTAGGAAGAACTTTGCTCTTACATGCAAACGCCACCTAATAACTTGGAGATCAAACTGCCCAACTCAATACAAAATCTGCTTACACTAGTGCACAGTGCTTGGAAATGAAATAAGCGTCTTAGACTTCTGCCATTCCAACACTGCATGCCCAATGCACCATTACTACTAACAGAAAGCTAAGTATATCTAAGACCAAGAAATTTATACAAAGTTTTTGCCACAAAACATAAAAAACAGAACTAATGGCAAATAAAAAAGAAAAGGTGCTACAACCTTTTTTGTTTTGTCTCCCTCAGGAATACCTATGACTCAAGGACTTAGATGTTTTATGTAATATCATACTTCTCAAAGGCTTTGTTCATTTTTAAAATAAAATTTGTTCATTTAAATTAAATATAAATGGAAAAAAGTTAATTCAAAAATATGTAAATTCAAAAATATGAAGAAGACAGATGAGAAAGAACCAAGAAAACAACTCAGGCAGCATGAATAAAACAGTGTTATGACACCCAAAAGAGGATCGCACTAGCTGTCTAGCAAGGGACCCTAAGCAAAATTAAATATTTTTAATACCACATAAAGAATTCAAGATATTGATTTTTAAAAACTCCTTGATATTCAAGAGGAATCTGAAAACAAATACAAAGTAATCAGAAAATCAATACGTAAATGTACCAAAATAATGAATATAAAACAAACAAATAAACAAATTAGAATTTCTGAAAATTAAAAAATATATACTGAAGCCTTAAGAATAGACTAGAAAGAGCAGAAGAAAGAAACTCAGAACTTGAAGACAGGTCTTTTGAATTAATTTATTCTCACAAAAATATAGAAAAAAATCTTAAAAATGAACAAAGCCTTTGAGAAAAATAAAATTAGATGAAATGCCTAAACCTGAAATTCATAGGTATTTCTGAGACAGCAAAAAGCATAAAGGCTTGAAAAACCTCTTTGAAGAAATAATTTGAATAAAAAATTTCTAGTCTTGCAGGAGATTTAGACATCTTGATACTAAAAGCTCCGGGAATTCCAAGTAAATACATTACAAGAAGGAATTCACAAAGACATATTGTTAACAAACTATCTAAAGTAAACATGAAAAGAAAAAATCCCTAAAATCTGTAAAAGAAAAGCATCTAGTCATCTATAAAAAAACCCCATGACACTAACAGTGAACTTCTCAACAGAAGATATAAAAGCCAAAGGATATTGGGATTTTATTTTAAGACTTAAAAAAATACTGTCAACTATGAATTTTGTATTTTGCTAGAATAAGCTCCATGAATGAAAGAGAAATAGTTTTTAACAGATAATCAAATGCTGAGGAAATACATCAACACTACACTGGCCATACAATAAATGCTCAAGTGAGTTCTACATGTGGAAGCAAAAGGTCTATACTTATCACAAAAATGCACAAAAGTATAAATCTCACATCTGGGAAATCAATTACACAAATAAAACACAAAGCAACTAGATAACAAATTAACATTATGGCAGGAGCAAAACTTCACATATCAATATTAGCTACAAATGTAAACAAACTAAATAAATATTCTATTTAAAAATATAAATTGGTGGAATGAATAAAAGAAAATCAAACTATATTCAACTTAGAAGAAATTGGTTAACATAATTATTGCCTGAAGGTAAAGACGTGAAATGAGATATTTCATGCAAATGAAAACCAAAATAGCATGAGTAGCTATGCTATTATAATAACAGATAAAACATTTTAAATTAATAATCCTAAAAAATACAAAGAAGATTATTACATGATGATAAAGGGACAACTTCATCTAGAAGATATAACAATTCTAAATATATATGCACTCAATGACAGAGCACCCAGATTCATAAAAGGAACACTAGTAAACCTAAGAAAACAGATAGTCATACAATAATAGTGGGGGACTTCAAAACTCCACTGACATCACTATTTAGATCCCTGAGAAAGAAAATCAACCAAGAAAAACTGGACCTAAGTTGGACTTTAAAGCAAATGGACCTAATAGAAATTTACAAAACTTTCTACCTGAAAATCACAGAAGAGACAGAGCAAGATGGCAGAATAGAAGGCTCCACCATTTGCCTGCACCCCAGAGACACTAATTTAAAAACTATTTGCACACGAAAAACTTTTATATGAACAAAAAATAAGGTAAGCCCTCATAGTACCTGGTTTTAACTTCATATCCCTGAGAAAGGTACTGAAGGGATAGAAAAAAAATAGTCTTAGTTTACCAGCACCACTCCTCCTCCAACCCCTGAAAGTGGCAATATGATGTAGAGAGCACCTCTGGATGCTGGGGGAGAGATAGCACAACAAATGTAATGCATTGAGTTTGGTGCTTTCCTGTTAGAGAAGAAAAAACAATAAAAAATAATTGGACCAAACTCAATTAACACTAGCCAACAAAGGGAGCATTTAAACCAGCCCTAGCTAGAGGGGAATCATGGATCTCAGCAGTTTGAACTTGAGTTCCTGCAAACCTCACGGTAAACTTCACCACAGCGGGCTAAATTACTCTGTGCTCTAAACAAACTTGAAAGGTAATCTAGGCCATAAGAACTGTAAGTTGTAGGTGAGTCCTGGTGCTGAACTGTGTCCAGAGACAGTGGACTGGAGAAGCATGAGAGCTTCTCAGACACCACCTGGGGTCGATAATGGAGTGGGGGCATCACTCCTCCCCTAAGCCTAAACTGCACAGCTCACAATTCCAAAACAGACCTTATGCTTGAGGAGACGAGAGAAGTAGGAAGAACCTTGTCTTACGTTTTGGATATCAACGAGTTACAGCAGGATAGGACACTGGTAAGAGTCATGAGGCTCCATTTCCAAGCCTTAGCTCTCAAAATACACACCCTGGGCAGGAAGAGAACCTGTTGCCTTGAAGAAAAAGGCCCCGTCCTGGCAGCATTCACCACCTGCTAACTGAAGAACCCTTGAGTACTAGAGAACCAACAGCAATACCCAGGTCCTATGTTGAGGAGTTTGAATGAGCCTCTGAGAATTTCTTCCTTCAGGTGAGACTCAGCACATTACCACCTGTGGTGGCTTTGTGGAAAAACTCTTTCTGCTTGAAAACAGCAGAGAAAAGTAAAGGAAACTTTGTCTTGCACCTTACGTACAAGCATGGCAACAGAGATATAGAGCACCAAGCAGGCTTTTGGGGTTCCTGATTCTAAGACCTGACTCTTGGATGGCATCTTTGTACCTGGGCCAGAAGGAAGCCCAAAGCCCTAAAGTGTAAGTCCTAGACTAGGAACTATTCACCACAAGCTAACTAAATAGCCATTGGACCTTAAGGAAACATTAGAGGTAGTCTGCAGTACTCCCTGTGGTGGCAGTTGCTATAGAGTAAGGCTCTTCTGCTTTTGAAAAGGAGAGGGAAGGATTATAAGAACTGCATCTTGTGGTGTGAGTGCCAGCGCAGCTGAAGTACAACAGAACAGACTTCTAAAGTGTTTGACACTAGTCCTAACTCCCAGGCAGCAACTCTTCTCCCACCAACCAGGGGAAACTTACTGCCCTGAAGGAAAAAGCACATTCCTGACTGGCTTTTCAACTTACTGATTGTGGAGCCTCAGGGTCTTCAAGAAACATAGGCAGTAGCCAGGGAGTGGTTATAACAGACCTTGGGCAAGAAACAGTTCTATGTTGGCTTCAGGTCTGACCCAGTACAGTCATAGTGATGGTGGCCACAGGGGTACTTGTTTCACTCTATTCCTAGCTTTACATGGCTCAGAACAGAGAGGGGGACTCTTTTTTTAATGAAAATAAAGAAAGAGAAACAGTCTCTGCCTTATAATCCAGAGAATTCTTCTGGATCTTTTCCAAGACCAAAAAGATGATACCACTGTGAGTCTGCAAGAATCACAGCACTACTGGGCATTAGGTGTCCCTAATCCAGATACAGGTTAGATCACAACACCCATGTCACTTCAAATATTTCAGAAGCCTTCTCAAGAAGGAAGGGTACAAATAAGCGGAGAAAGTGAAGACTACAATAAATACGTAACTCTTCAATGCTCAGACACTGAAGAATATACACTAGCATCAACACAGTCCAGGAAGACATGGCCTCATCATTAAACTAAATAAGCCACAAGAGATAATTTGTGGAGAAATAGAGATATGTGACCTTTCAGACAGAGAATTCTAAATAGCTGAGTTGAGGAAAAGCAAAGAAATTCAAGATAAAACAGACAAAAAATTCGGAATTATATCAAATAAATGTAACAAAGAGATTGGAATAGTTAAAAAGAATCAAGCTGAAATTCTGCAACTGAAAAGTGCAATTGACACACTGAAGAATGCACCAGAGTCTCAATAGTAGATTTGATCAAGCAGAAGAAAGAATAAGTGAGCTTGAGGACCATCTATTTAAAAATACACAATCAAAGGAGACAAAAGAAAAAATAATATAAAACAATAAAGCACATCTACAGGAGCCAGAAAATAGCCCCAAAGGGGAAAATCTAAGAGTTATTGGCCCGAAATAGGACTTAGAGAAAGAGATGAGAGTAGAAAGTGTATTCAAGATGATAACAGCAGAATTTATCAAACCTAGAGAAAGATGTTTACATCCAAGTACAAGAAGATTATAGAACACCAAGCATATTTAACCCAGGGAACATTACCTCAACACATTTAATAATCGAACTCCAAAAAGTTAAGAATAAAGACAAAATTATAAAAGTAGCAATAAAAAAATAAATAAAAAATGTATAATTGTGCTTCAACATGTCTGGCAGAAGACTTTTCAGTGAAACTCTTACAGGCCAGGAGAGAGTGGCATGACATATTTAACATGCTAAAGAAAATAAAAAATTACCATAGAATACTATATCTGGCAAAAATATTTAAACATAGAGGAGAAATAGATTTTTCATTCAAACAAAAGTAGGGGAATTTCATCAACACCAGACCTCTCCTTCAAGAATAAATTCTAAATGGAATATTTTAATCAGAAAGAACAGAAAGTTAATGAGCAATAAGTAATCACCTGATGGTTAAAAACTCATTGGTAATAGTAAGTATACAGAATAACAAAGAATATCATAACAATGTACCTGTGATGTGTATACTACTCTTTACAACATAAAAGATTAAACAATAAATGAATCAATAATAATAACAACTACTACTTTTCAATATACAGACAGCACAATAAGATATAAATAGAAAAAACAAAATGTTAAAAAGTAAGAGGACAAAGTTAAGGTGAGTTTTTTATTAATTTTCTTTTTACATGTTTGTTTATACAAATACTGTTTCATGTTAAAGTAATGGGATGTAAGATATTATTTGCAAGCTTTAGGGTAACCTCAATCCAAAAGCCTACAATGGACACAAAAACTTAAAAGCAAGAAACTAAATGATACTATCAGAAAAAAAGTATCTTCATTAGAATAAAACAGGAATGAAATAAAGAAGGAAGGCAAGACCACAAATAACAAATAACAAAATAGAAGATGCAAGCTTTTATTTACGAATAATAATATTGAATTTAAATGGACTAAACTCTCCAACGAAAAAACTAATACTGGCTGAAAGGACAAAAAAAGAAGACCCATTAATCTGATTCTACAAGAAACAAACTTCACCTCAAGAAAAAAAAAAAAAAACACAGACCAAAGTAGAGAGATGGAAAAAGATTTTTTATGCCATTAGAAACCAAAGAAGAATGGGAGTAGCTAACCGTGGATGAAATAAATTTCAAGCTAAAAACTAACAGAAGGGGCAAAGTGGGTCACTATATAATATTAAAGATGTAAATTTATTAAAAAGGTATAATAATTTTAAATATATATGCATCTAACACTGGAGCACCCAGTTATAAAAAGCAAATATTATTTGAATTAAAGAGAGAGATAAATCTCAACATAATAATAGCTGAAAACTTCAAACCCCACTTTCAGCATTGTGCCAATCTTTCAGAAGGAAAATTGACAAAAAGAATCATACTTAATCTGCACAATAGACCAAATGGATATGATAAATATTTACAGAACATTTTATCAAATGGCTGAGAACACACATTATTTTTATGAGCACATAAATTATTCTCACAGCTAAACTATATGTTAGTTTACAAAATAATCTCGAAACATTTTTTAAAAATGAAATAATATTAAGTGCCTTCTCTGACCACAATGGAATAAAACTAGAAATTAATAACCAGAGATTTTTTTAAATTATAAAAATATATGGTAATTAAACATCATGCTCCTGCATGAGCAGTGGGTAAAAAGAAATTAAGAAGAAAATTGAAACAAATTTTGAAACAAGTGATAATGGAAACACTACATACCAAAACCTAGGAAATATAGAAAGGCCATACTAAGAAGGAAATTTAATCTTATGAGTACCTACATCAGAAACACAGGAAAAACTTCAAATAACCAATCTAAAAATGCATCTTAAAGATATAGAAAAGCTAGAGCAAACTTAACCCAAAATTACCAGGGGAAAATAAATAATAAAAATAAAAGTTGAAATAAAATTGAAATGAGAAAAGCAATAAAAAAGATAAGTGAAGCAAAAAGTTAGTTTTCTGAAAAGCTAAACAAAAATGACAAGCCTTTAGCCAAATTAATTTTTAAAAAGGAGAAAATACAAATAAACTCAGAAATGAAAAATTAGGCATTAAAACTAATTCTGCAGAAATGCAAAGGATAATTAGTGGTTACTATAAGCAACTATATACCATTATATTGCAATACTAAGAAATGGAAAAATTCCTAGACACATAAAACCTGCCAAAATTGAACCTGCAAGACAAATAGCAAGTAATAAGGTTGAAGTCATAATAAATGTCTCTCAGTAAAGAAAAACCCAGGACACAATGGTTTTACTACTAAATTCTAGCAAACCTTTAAAGAACTAATACCTATCTTACTTAAACTATTACAAAAAATTAAACAGGAAGAAATACTTTCAAACTCATTCTAGGAGGCCTGTATTAACCTGACATAAAAACCAGACAAAACAAAATAAAAATAAAAGTACAAGACAATGTCTTTGATGAATAATGATGCAGGGTCTTCCACAAAATATTAGCAAACCGAAATCGTCAATGCATTAGAAAGATAATTTATTATGACCAAATGGGATTTATTCCTGCGATGCAAGGATGGTTCCACATATGCAAATTAATCAATGTAATCTATTTTTTAAACAGAATGAAAGATAAAAACCATATGATCACTTCAATTGATGCTGAAAAAGCTTTTAATAAATTTCAACATCCTTTATCATAAAAACTCTCAAAAATCTGAGGATAAGAAGAATATACCTCAATATAATAAAAGACATGTATGACAAACCCACAGCAAGTATCACAACGAGTGGAGAATAACTGAAATCTTTTCCTCTGAGATCTAGAAAATGGTGAGGATTCTCACTTTAATTACTGTTATAAAACTTAGTAATGGAAGACCTAGCTAGTAAAATTAGACAAGATAAATAAATAAAGGACATCCAAATTTGGAATGAAAAAAGTCAAATTATCCTTTTTTTGCAGATTATATGATATTATATTTGGAAAATGGTAAAGAATCTACAGGAAATATTAGAACTGATAAAAAATATTCATAAAAACTGATAAAGTTGCAGGATACAAAATTATCATAGAAAAATTAGTAGTATTTCTATATGTCAACAGTGAGCAATCTGAAAAAAATAAGAAAAGTAATTCTGTTTACAATAGCCGCAAACATAATTGAACACCTGGGAATTAGCCAAAAAGTGAAAGATCTCTATAATAACATCTATAAACCACTGATAAATTGAAGAGGAAACAAAAAATGGCCTAATATTTTTTTTTTCCATGAATTGGAACAACCAATAGTGTTAAATGTTCATACTACCCTAAGCAATCCACAGATTCAGTACAATCTTTATCAATATACTAATGGCATTCTTCACAGAAATAGAAAAACATACATATATAATTTATATGAAACTACAAAAGACTCAGAATTCCCAAGGCTTTCCTAAGAAAAAGAACAAAAGTGGAGGAATTAAATTATTTGACTTCAAATTATACTACAGCGCTATTGTAACTAAAACAGTGGGGTACTGGCCTCTCAATAGTCACATAGAACAATCAAAAAGAATAGAGAACCCAGAAACAAATCCACACATTTACAGTGAACTCATATACAACAGATGTGTGAAAAACATATACAGGGAAAAAACAGTCTCCTCAGTTAGTGGTGGTGAAAAAAAATTGATATTAATTTGCAGAGGAATGAAACTGCACCCATATCTCTTGCCATATGCAAAAATCAAATCAAAATTGGTTTTAGACTTAAATGTAAGACATTAAAGTATGAAACTTCTACCCAAAAGCTTTGGGAAAAATCTTCAGGACATTAGTTTGGGCAAAACATTTCTTGATCTATATCCCACAGGCACAGACAACCAAAGCAAAAATAGACAAATGAAATCAAATCAAATTAAAAACCTTCTGCACAACAAAGTAAATAGTCAACCAAGTGTATAGACAACTGACAGATTGGGAGAAAATATTTGCAAATTACTCATCTGACAAGGAATTAATAACCAAAATATACAAGGAGCTCAAACAACTCTATAGGAAAAAAATCTTATAATCCAATTAAAACATAGCCAAAAGATTTGAATAGAGATTTCCGGAGAAAAAAAAAAAAAAGACATGCAACTGGCAAATAGGTGATATAAAAAAAATGCTCAACATAATTGATAATCAGTGAAATAAAATCAAAACTATAATGACATATCATCTCACCCCATTTAAAATTGCTTATATTCAAAATACAGGCAGTAACAAATGCTGCTAAGGATGTGAGAAAAGGAAACCCTAATACACTGCTGGTGGGAATGTAAATTACTACCGCCACTTTGGGGAACAGTTTAGATGTTCCTCAAAATCTAAATATTGAGCTACCATGTGATCCAACAGTTCCACTGCTGGGTAATACCCCCATAAAAGGAAATCACTATATCAAAGCGATATATGCACTTTTATGTTTGTTGAAGCACTGTTTACAATACATAAGATTTGGAAGCAACCTAAGCGTCGATCAATGGGTTTATAGGTTAGAAAAGTGTGTAACATATACACCGTGGAGTATGATTCAACCATAAAAACGAGATTCAGTCATTTGGAACAACATGGATAAAACTGGAGATCATTGTTTTAAGTCAAATACAGAAAGAAAAGATATTATATGTTTTCACTTATCCATGGGTCTAAAATCAAAACAATCAAACTCATGAATGTAGAAAGTAAAAAGATTGTTACTGCAGGCTTGGAAGCATTTCAGGAGCTGGAGGGAAGGTGATGATAATGGGTACAGAAAATAGAAGAAGACCTACTATTTGGTAGTACCATTGGATGACTGTAATTATAACTTAAGTGTGCATTTTACAGTAAATAAAAAGTGTAATTGAATTATTTATAACATGAAAGATAAAATACTTAAGGAGATCAATACTCCATTCCCCATGATGTAAATATTTCACATTTATGCCTGTATCAAAACATCTCATGTACATCATGAATATATGCACTTACTATGTAACCACAAAAATTTTAAAAATATATTTGTAAAAGAAAATTATAAAATATACATTTTTTCATCAGACATAAAACATTCTCCAAGATAGACCATGTGTTAGGCTACAAAACAAGTTTCCATAAATTTTTTAAAAACTCAAACTTATATCAATTATCTGCTTAAACAATAGGGGAATAAACCTAAAAATCAATATAGTAAAAAACTCTCAAAACTATACATATGTATTGGAATTAAAACAACTTTTTAAAACAATTTTTGATCAATGACAAAATGTATATAAAAGTTTAAAAACTTTCTGATATGAATAAAAATATAGACACAACATACCAAAACCTCTGAGATCCAACAAAATAATTTATAGAAAGAAAGTTTACAGAATTAAATGCCTACTTGAAAAAAATTGAAAGATCACAAATTAATGACATAATATGGATTGCTATGGATTGCAAAGAATTAGAAAAACAATGACAAACCAAACCCAAATCTAGCAGAAAATGAGAAATAACAAATGTCAGAACAGAACTCAATAAAAATGAGACCAAAAAAAAAGGATCAACAAAATAAAAAGTTTTGTTTTTGAAATATATGTTAAATAAATTGATTGCTAGCCAGACTATTCAAGAAAAGAAGAGAGAAGATTCAAATATACACCCTTAGGAATAAAAGAGAAGACATTAAAACTGATATGACAGAAATACAAAAGATCACAGACACTACTATGAACAACTCTATACCCACAAACTAGAAAACCTAGAGGAAATATATATCTAGAAATATAAAACCTTCAAAGACAGATCCAGGAAGAAATAGAAATCCCAAGCATGGTAATAATGACTAGTGAGATTGAATGAGTATTTAAAA
This sequence comes from Macaca nemestrina, assembly GCF_043159975.1. Lineage (NCBI taxonomy): Eukaryota > Metazoa > Chordata > Mammalia > Primates > Cercopithecidae > Macaca > Macaca nemestrina. The sequence goes on from NC_092145.1 coordinate 72,759,059, forward strand.
AAACTCAACGACAACAACAACAAATAAAACCCCAGGACCAAATAAATTCATAGATGAATACTGCCAGATGTACAAATAACTGATACCAACCCTACTATCAATGTTTCTAAAAATTGAAGAGAAAGAAGTCCTCTCGTACTCATTCTGTGAAGCCCATTATCACCCAGATATCAAAGTCAGGCAAGGACACAAGTTAAGAAAAGTAAAGTACAGGCCAATATCCCTGATAAGCATAGATGCAAATTTCAACAAAATACTAATCAAGTTCAACAACACATCAAGAAACAACACACCACTATAAAGTGAGTTTTATTCCAGAGATGAAAGGATGGTTCGACATATACAAATCTTTAAAGGAGATTTACCACAAAAGCATATATTTTTAAAAACCCAATATGATTCTAAAAGTAGATGAAGAAAAAATAAAACAATAAAGTCAGCATCTGTTCCTGAAAGAAGCTCTCAACAATATAAGTATAAAGGAAACATACCTCAAAATAATAAAAACCATATGTGACCAATCCACAGCCAAAATTATACTGATTGTGGAAAGGTTGAATACATTCCACGTATAAATTGAAATAAGACAAGGATGCCCCTTTCACTATTTTTATTAAACATAGTACTGGGAGTCATAGCCAGAACAATCAGGAAACAGATAGAAACAAAAGGTGTTCTAACTGGAAAAAAGAATTTCAAATTATCTGTTTGTTGATGCTATGTTCTTATACCTAGAACACGCTAAAATTTCTTTCTAGAATCCTAGATTTGATAAATGTGTTTAATTAAGTTTTGGTATATAAAATTAATATAAAAACTTCAGTAGCATTTGTGTTCACCAATTTGAGAACCAAATTGAGTAACTTTCATTTACAATAGCTACAAAGAAGTTTAATATGTATAAATTACACTTAACCCAGGAGTTGAAGAACCTCTACAAGAAAAACTACAAAACACAAATGAAATAAATTGTAGATTAAACCAAAAAATGGGAAAATATTCCATGCTTACATACTAGAAGAATTAATATTGTTAAAATGACCATAATGCCCAAAGCAATCTATGAATTAAATTCAATCTTCATCAAAATACCAACATCATATTTTTACATAATTAGAAAAAAAATCTTAATATTTCTATGGAACCAAAAATATGTCCCAATAGCCAAAGCAATACTTAGGAAAAAGAATAAAGCTGAAGGAATCATATTACTTCACATCAAATTATACTACAAGATTATAGTCATCAAAATGTATTACTAGTATAAAAATATACACCTAGATCAATGAGAGTATAGAATCCACATAAAACTATATATGTACAGCGAATTGACTTCTGACGGAGTCAACAAAGACATACACTGTGGAAAGATGCCTATTTAATAAATGACACTGTGAATATTGGAGGGCCATATGCAGAAAAATGAAATTGGACATCTACTTCTCACCATATACAAAAATCAACTCAACATGGTTAAATATAAAATCTGTAACCATATATATTCTAAACATAAACATAGCAAAACCTCTTCTTGACATTGTCCTAGGCAAATAATTTATTACTATGATTCCAAAAGCAAATGAAAAAAAGAAGGAGCTAAAACAGAAATGGGACTTAATTAAACTAAAAAATGTCTGCACAGTCAAAGAAGTAATTAAGAGAGTAAACAGGCGGTTCACAAAATGCTGTAAATTATTTACAAATATGCATCTAAGAAAAGACTAATATCCAGAATGTACAAGGATCTCAAAGAGTTAAACAAGAACAACAACAAACAAACAAAACAAAATAATGCCATTAAAAATAGGCAAAGGACATGAACAAGTATTTTTTTAAAAGATGACACACAAATGGCCAATGCACATATGAAAAATGCTCAATATCACTAATGATTAGAATAACACAATTTAAAACCACCATGAAATACCATCTTACACCAGTCACAATAGCTATTATTAAAAAGTCAAATAATAAAATGTTGGCAGGGATGTAGGAAAAAGGTTCTGCACATACACTATTGGTGGAAATGTAAACTAGAAGAGCCTTTATGAAAAAAAAAAAAAACAGTATAGAGATTTCTCAAAAAAGTAACAACAGAGTTACCATTTAATCCAGCAATTCTACTAATGTGTATCTACTCAAAGCCACGGAAAGAAATATATCCAAAAGATACCTTCACTTCTAAGTTTATTGCAACTCTTTACCATGTCAAATATGTAGCATCAAGCTAACAGTTCATCAACGGATGAGAAGAATAAAATCCTGTCTTTTGCAACAATGTAAATAAAACTGAAGGCTGTTGTCTGAAGTGAAATAACTCAGAAAGTCAAATATAAGTGGGAGATAAAAATGTGTATACACAGACATAGAGAGTGGAGTAATAGACAATGAAGACTTCAGACAGGCTGGGTTATGAGAGGGAGGAGAGGAATAAAAAAAAATTATGTAATAGGTAAAATGTACACTATTAAGATGATGGTTACAAAAATGGCCAGAGTTCACAACTATACAATATATCCATATAACACAACTGCATGTGTAACTCAAAAGTCTGTCTATCTATCTATCTATCTATCTATCTATCTATCTATCTGTCTGTCTGTCTGTCTGTCTGTCTGTCTATCTATCTATCTATCTATCTATCTATCTATCTATCTACCTATCTATATGGCTTTTGCATGAACAATAAAACAGTCAAGAGAGTAAAGAGACAATGTATGGAGTGGGAGAAAAATATTTGCATATCACATATATAAGGGGTTAATATTCAAAATACATAAGAAACTCAAACAACTCAATAATTTTAAAAATACCTTGATTAAAACATAGTCAAATGGTTTGAAGAGACAATTCTCAAAGGAAGACATACAAATAGAAAAGAGATATGTTAATCATACAATATCACCAATCACCATAGAAATGTTCATTGAAACCACAATGAGAGGCCACCTGTAAACCAAAAATAAAATTCTAAGACACCCTCAACCATCTGAAAGTACATCCCCCTCAGCCAGTGAACTCTAAAATGTAACCTGAAAGACTGGTTCAGGTCATGACAGGAAGTGGAAGCCAGATATGCCTCACTATACTCTCCAGCATTAACATCAACACAGAACTTAAATCTGATAAGAAACATTTACAATCTATTGTTTCTGAAGCCTGCTATGTGGAGGCTTCATCTGCATGATGAAACTTTGCAGCAACCTCTTATTTTAACCCAGGCACTCCATTTTATTGATAATAACTCTTTCAACTAATTGCCAGTCAAAATAATTTTATATTTATCTCTAGCCTACAACCCCCTACTTTGAGTTGTCCCACCTTTCTGGACTGAACCAATGTATATCGTAAATGTATGTGTTTCATGTCTCCCTAAAAGGTGTAAAATAAAGTTGCACCCTCACCACCTTGGGCAAACGTTCTCAGGATCTCCTGAGGGCTGTCTCACAGCCATGATCAATCATATTTGGCTCAGAATAAATCTCTTTCACTACTTTACAGAATTTGACTTTTTTTGTTAAAAATAATTTGGCATCTAATGAGGGGCCTAAGAGAGGACTCAAGATCCTGAGGGATTTGCCCAAACATTGAGCTAAAGTACCAGCAGGGGTCTATTGAAAACCTCCCCAACTTTGAATTTTTCCTCTGGTGAAACTTGTAAGTCCTCCTGAGCCCAGAACCTCCCTTTCATTGATGTGCCTTGATTTATTCTGTGCTGTTTTTTTTTTTCTCTTCCTAGGAGGTTATTCTTTAGGATCATAATTCAAGTTTGGAGATGGATTCTACAGGATCTTCTCCATTGATTTTTTTTTTTTTTTTTTTTGGAAAGACAAGGAGAGTGACCTCCTTTCTGCAACCTATTGCTAGTTAAGAAGTGCATTCTAAAGGGTCTTTTTCATTGCTGTTTCTCTCTAAATTAATCTTGATTTGGCTTGTCTGTGCATTTGCATAAGGAACAGAACTGTTGTTTTTATAAATAAATGAGAGACTGAGTTTTCTCAGCTCCAAAGACAATGAAATTTTTTTCCTTTCACCTGAAATGCACCCCTGGGTGACCAGAGTCTGAGTGGGAGTTTCTGGGTGACTGACCCCTTATTACCTGAAGCAACCCCACAAGGAACCCCCAATAAAATTAATTTAAAAAGACTTGTTCAGGGAAAGCATATAGGAGCTGGTCACTGCATGGTTTGAGCCCTCCTGGAGGTGCTAGACCTGCTGAGAGAGAAACTGAGACACATAAGAGGGTTGCAACAAATCAGTGATGACACACTGTGGAGGACTGTCCACAACCAGCACACTTCAATCCCCCACACTAAAATCCTAGGAGATATATATATATATATACACATATATATCCTTTTAGTTGTTTTTTTATTTCTCTCCTATTGTCACTGGTGGAAGGTATCTGAGTTACAGGCAGTGAATTTGTACGGATCTGAAGCAACCTCAATTCTTGCCTCCTCAGAAGTAAGAATTCAACTAAGAGGCATAAGGCAGAAATAGAGACTGAAGCAAGTATTAGAGCAGGAGTGGAAGTTTATTTAAAAAGGCTTTAGAACAGGAAAAAAAAGGGAAACAAAAAGAAGCTTGGAAGAGACTCAAGTGGGCATGTGAAGGTCAGGTGCAATTTTTAACTTTAATCTCAGGACTTTATAGGCTGGCCCCTTTTCCATGATTCTTCCCTTAGAGTTCACTGCCCACATGTGCAGTGCTTTCTTTATGTTTGGAAAGTGAGCAAACTCAATGTGTTTAGAAAGTTATACATATGTCCATCTGAAGCTTTCTTTCCTTTTCCAGTGGATTGCCCCCATGAGGTCATACTTCACCTCTTTCTCTCTTAATGCACGTGCCTGCGAAGTTCCTTCTCTCTGAAGCCTGCATTTAGTTAACACTTCAGCGCAATAGGTGTGGACCATCAAGAAATGGCCTCTTCCCAGTGCTCTTGGAGGAACAGAGCTGAGAAAGCATGCAGTTTCTTAGGCCTAATAAGCAGACACAGCTGGAAGGCAAAAAGAGATCAACAAAAATCAAGTGTCCCATTTTACAACTATTTTACCATGCATGTCACTGCAAAGTAATCCAAAGTCAATCAGCCAATTCTGTGATTAACCTATCCCCCATGGGAGTCTTATCTCTCAGTGCAGGGTGGGGATGTTGTAATACATTCCATTTGGCCCAGAGCATGCTTCTCTGATCCAAACATGCAAAGAGGTGGGTATTCCTCCATAACTGCCATTAGCCATCCATATAAATATATTTACTACCTAATTATTACCAAAGTTCTCTCAAAATGGAAAGTAATTTCTGATACTCTCAAAAGTCAAAAACATCAGGTAATGCAAAACAAACAGAACACAGCCTTATATTTTGAAAGGTATCTATTTACTTTTAACTCCTGGGGTCCCATAAGGAAAAGACATTTTTTTTTTTTTCCAAAATGAGGTCTGTGGTTCCCCTATGGTTTTGCCGAGAAGTCATAAGCTGGTAGTAATGATTTTGGGTCCTCTGATGTGTGCATCAAAACTGGCAAGAAAATAAAACAGAATAAAACAATTGAGTCAACAGAGAAAAAATTATTGAAAAAAATAAGATTCAAGAAGAGAAAAAAACAAAGGCTTTTAAAATTTGTATAGCTTGGTTAGCCACTTTTATTTAAGCTGGCTTTTAACCATAGAGCTCTTAAGAAAATCCTTTCAAATCTCTTATTACCTGACTTTAGCCTGACCCAAAAGCCAATATTTCTGGCTTTAGCAAAGTAAACTCACAGGTTAAACCAATAAGCCTTAACTAAAGTTATGACTTATTCATGAGTTTATGAGGTATTTTCAAAGAGGTGTAAAGCAGATTTTACATGATTTAGAGTTTACAAAGGTAGCTCTGATAAAGGAAAAATCAAGAAGGGACGTCAGAAGTCATTCATGGAAGAGCAGAGAATACAGTGATTTTTTTTTTCATTTATTTATTATTATTATACTTTAAGTTGTAGGGTACATGTGCATAACGTGCAGGTTTGTTACATATGTATACTTGTGCCATGTTGGTGTGCTGCACCCATCAACTCGTCATTTACATCAGGTATAACTCCCAATGCAGTCCCTCCCCCATTCCCCCTCCCCATGATAGGCCCCGGTGTGTGATGTCCCCCTTCCCGAGTCCAAGTGATCTCATTGTTCAGTTCCCACCTATGAGTGAGAACATGCGGTGTTTGGTTTCCTGTTCTTGTGATAGTTTGCTAAGAATGATGGTTTCCAGCTGCATCCATGTCCCTACAAAGGACACAAACTCATCCTTTTTTATGGCTGCATAGTATTCCATGGTGTATATGTGCCACATTTTCTTAATCCAGTCTGTCACTGATGGACATTTGGGTTGATTCCAAGTCTTTGCTATTGTGAATAGTGCCACAATAAACATACGTGTGCATGTGTCTTTATAGCAGCATAATTTATAATCCTTTGGGTATATACCCAGTAATGGGATGGCTGGGTCATATGGTATATCTAGTTCTAGATCCTTGAGGAATCGCCATACTGTTTTCCATAATGGTTGAACTAGTTTACAATCCCACCAACAGTGTAAAAGTGTTCCTATTTCTCCACATCCTCTCCAGCACCTGTTGTTTCCTGACTTTTTAATGATCGCCATTCTAACTGGTGTGAGATGGTATCTCATTGTGGTTTTGATTTGCATTTCTCTGAAGGCCAGTGATGATGAGCCTTTTTTCATGTGTCTGTTGGCTGTATGAATGTCTTCTTCTGAGAAATGTCTGTTCATATCCTTTGCCCACTTTTGGATGGGGTTGTTTGTTTTTTTCTTGTAAATTTGTTTGAGTTCTTTGTAGGTTCTGGATATTAGCCCTTTGTCAGACGAGTAGATTGCAAAAATTTTCTCCCATTCTGTAGGTTGCCTGTTCACTCTGATGGTAGTTTATTTTGCTGTGCAGAAGCTCTTTAGTTTAATGAGACCCCATTTGTCAATTTTGGCTTTTGCTGCCATTGTTTTTGGTGTTTTAGACAGGAAGTCTTTGCCCATGCCTATGTCCTGAATGGTACTACCTAGGTTTTCCTCTAGGATTTTTATGGTATTAGGTCTAACATTTAAGTCTCTAATCCATCTTGAATTAATTTTCGTATAAGGAGTAAGGAAAGGATCCAGTTTCAGCTTTCTACTTATGGCTAGCCAATTTTCCCAGGACCACTTATTAAATAGGGAATCCTTTCCCCATTTCTTGTTTCTCTCAGGTTTGTCAAAGATCAGATGGCTGTAGATGTGTGGTATTATTTCTGAGGACTCTGTTCTGTTCCATTCGTCTATATCTCTGCTTTGGTACCAGTACCATGCTGTTTTGGTTACTGTAGCCTTGTAGTATAGTTTGAAGTCAGGTAGCGTGATGCCTCCAGCTTTGTTCTTTTGACTTAGGATTGTCTTGGAGATGCGGGCCCTTTTTTGGTTCCATATGAACTTTAAAGCATTTTTTTCCAATTCTGTGAAGAAACTCATTGGTAGCTTGATGGGGATGGCATTGAATCTATAAATTACCTTGGGCAGTATGGCCATTTTCACGATATTGATTCTTCCTATCCATGAGCATGGTATGTTCTTCCATTTGTTTGTGTCCTCTTTGATTTCACTGAGCAGTGGTTTGTAGTTCTCCTTGAAGAGGTCCTTAACATCCCTTGTAAGTTGGATTCCTAGGTATTTGATTCTCTTTGAAGCAATTGTGAATGGAAGTTCATTCCTGATTTGGCTCTCTGTTTGTCTGTTACTGGTGTATAAGAATGCTTGTGATTTTTGCACATTAATTTTGTATCCTGAGACTTTGCTGAAGTTGCTTATCAGCTTAAGGAGATTTTGGGCTGAGACAATAGGGTTTTCTAAATATACAATCATGTCATCTGCAAACAGGGACAATTTGACTTCTTCTTTTCCTAACTGAATACCCTTGATTTCTTTCTCTTGCCTAATTGCCCCAGCCAGAAGTTCCAACACTATGTTGAATAGGAGTGGTGAGAGAGGGCATCCCTGTCTTGTGCCAGTTTTCAAAGGGAATTTTTCCAGTTTTTGCCCATTCAGTATGATATTGGCTGTGGGTTTGTCATAAATAGCTCTTATGATTTTGAGGTACGTTCCATCAATATCGAATTTATTGAGCGTTTTTAGCATGAAGGGCTGTTGAATTTTGTCAAAAGCCTTTTCTGCATCTATTGAGAGAATCATGTGGTTCTTGTCTTTGGTTCTGTTTATATGCTGGATTATGTTTATTGATTTGCGAATGTTGAACCAGCCTTGCATCCCAGGGATGAAGCCCACTTGATCATGGTGGATAAGCTTTTTGATGTGTTGCTGGATCCGGTTTGCCAGTATTTTATTGAGGATTTTTGCATCGATGTTCATCAGGGATATTGGTCTAAAATTCTCTTTTTTTGTTGTGTCTCTGCCAGGCTTTGGTATCAGTATGATGTTGGCCTCATAAAATGAGTTAGGGAGGATTCCCTCTTTTTCTATTGATTGGAATAGTTTCAGAAGGAATGGTACCAACTCCTCCTTGTACCTCTGGTAGAATTCAGCTGTGAATCCATCTGGTCCTGGACTTTTTTTGGTTGGTAGGCTATTAATTACTGCCTCAATTTCAGATCCTGCTATTGATCTATTCAGGGATTCAACTTCTTCCTGGTTTAGTCTTGGAAGAGTGTAAGTGTCCAGGAAATTATCCATTTCTTCTAGATTTTCCAGTTTATTTGCGTAGAGGTGTTTATAGTATTCTCTGACGGTAGTTTGTATTTCTGTGGGGTCGGTGGTGATATCCCCTTTATCATTTTTAATTGCGTCGATTTGATTCTTCTCTCTTTTCTTCTTTATTAGTCTTGCTAGTGGTCTGTCAATTTTGTTGATCTTTTCAAAAAACCAACTCCTGGATTCATTGATTTTTTGGAGGGTTTTTTGTGTCTCTATCTCCTTCAGTTCTGCTCTGATCTTAGTTATTTCTTGCCTTCTGCTAGCTTTCGAATGTGATTGCTCTTGCTTCTCTAGTTCTTTTAATTGCGATGTTAGAGTGTCAATTTTAGATCTTTCCTGCTTTCTCTTGTGGGCATTTAGTGCTATAAATTTCCCTCTACACACTGCTTTAAATGTGTTCCAGAGATTCTGGTATGTTGTATCTTTGTTCTCATTGGTTTCAAAGAACATCTTGATTTCTGCCTTCATTTCGTTATGTACCCAGTAGTCATTCAGGAGCAGGTTGTTCAGTTTCCATGTAGTTGAGCAGTTTTGATTGAGTTTCTTAGTCCTGAGTTCTAGTTTGATTGCACTGTGGTCTGAGAGACAGTTTGTTATAATTTCTGTTCTTGTACATTTGCTGAGGAGTGCTTTACTTCCAATTACGTGGTCGATTTTGGAGTAAGTACGATGTGGTGCTGAGAAGAATGTATATTCTGTTGATTTGGGGTGGAGAGTTCTATAGATGTCTATTAGGTCTGCTTGCTGCAGAGATGAGTTCAATTCCTGGATATCCTTGTTAACTTTCTGTCTCGTTGATCTGTCTAATGTTGACAGTGGAGTGTTGAAGTCTCCCATTATTATTGTATGGGAGTCTAAGTCTCTTTGTAAGTCTCTAAGGACTTGCTTGATGAATCTGGGTGCTCCTGTATTGGGTGCATATATATTTAGGATAGTTAGCTCTTCCTGTTGAATTGATCCCTTTACCATTATGTAATGGCCTTCTTTGTCTCTTTTGATCTTTGATGGTTTAAAGTCTGTTTTATCAGAGACTAGTATTGCAACCCCCGCTTTTTTTTGTTCTCCATTTGCTTGGTAAATCTTCCTCCATCCCTTTATTTTGAGCCTATGTATGTCTCTGCGTGTGAGATGGGTCTCCTGAATACAGCAGACTGATGGGTCTTGACTCTTTATCCAGTTTGCCAGTCTGTGTCTTTTAATTGGAGCATTTAGTCCATTTACATTTAAGGTTAAGATTGTTATGTGTGAACTTGATCCTGCCATTATGATATTAACTGGTTATTTTGCTCGTTAGTTGATGCAGTTTCTTCCTAGCCTCGATGGTCTTTACATTTTGGCACGTTTTTGCAATGGCTGGTACCGGTTGTTCCTTTCCATGTTGAGTGCTTCCTTCAGGGTCTCTTGTAAGACAGGCCTAGTGGTGACAAAATCTCTAAGCATTTGCTTATCTGTAAAGGATTTTATTTCTCCTTCACTTATGAAACTTAGTTTGGCTGGATATGAAATTCTGGTTTTAAAATTCTTTTCTTTAAGAATGTTGAATATTGGCCCCCACTCTCTTCTGGCTTGTAGAGTTTCTGCCGAGAGATCTGCTGTTAGTCTGATGGGCTTCCCTTTGTGGGTAACCCGACCTTTCTCTCTGGCTGCCCTTAAGATTTTTTCCTTCATTTCAACTTTGGTGAATCTGGCAATGATGTGTCTTGGAGTTGCTCTTCTCGAGGAGTATCTTTGTGGCGTTCTCTGTATTTCCTGGATTTGAATGTTGGCCTGCCCTACTAGGTTGGGGAAGTTCTCCTGGATGATATCCTGAAGAGTGTTTTCCAACTTGGTTCCATTTTCCCCCTCACTTTCAGGCACCCCAATCAGACGTAGATTTGGTCTTTTTACATAATCCCATACTTCTTGCAGGCTTTGTTCATTTCTTTTTCTTCTTTTTTCTTTTGGTTTCTCTTCTCGCTTCATTTCATTCATTTGATCCTCAATCGCTGATACTCTTTCTTCCAGTTGATCGAGTCAGTTACTGAAGCTTGTGCATTTGTCACGTATTTCTCGTGTCATGGTTTTCCTCTCTTTCATTTCATTTATGACCTTCTCTGCATTAATTACTCTAGCCATCAATTCTTCCACTTTTTTTTCAAGATTTTTAGTTTCTTTGCACTGGGTACGTAATTCCTCCTTCAGCTCTGAGAAATTTGATGGACTGAAGCCTTCTTCTCTCATCTCGTCAAAGTCATTCTCTGTCCAGCTTTGTTCCGTTGCTGCCGATGAGCTGCGCTCCTTTGCCGGGGGAGATGCACTCTTATTTTTTGAATTTCCAGCTTTTCTGCCTTGCTTTTTCCCCATCTTTGTGGTTTTATCTGCCTCTGGTCTTTGATGATGGTGATGTACTGATGGGGTTTTGGTGTAGGTGTCCTTCCTGTTTGATAGTTTTCCTTCTAACAGTCAGGACCCTCAGCTGTAGGTCTGTTGGAGATTGCTTGGGGTCCACTCCAGACCCTGTTTGCCTGGGTATCAGCAGCAGAGGCTGCAGAAGATAGAATATTTCTGAACAGCGAGTGTACCTGTCTGATTCTTGCTTTGGAAGCTTCCTCTCAGGGGTGTACTCCACCCTGTGAGGTGTGGGGTGTCAGACTGCCCCTAGTGGGGGATGTCTCCCAGTTAGGCTACTCAGGGGTCAGGGACCCACTTGAGCAGGGAGTCTGTCCCTTCTCAGATCTCAACCTCCATGTTGGGAGATCCACTGCTCTCTTCAAAGCTGTCAGACAGAGTCGTTTGCGTCTGCAGAGGTTTCGGCTGAGTTTGTTATTGTTTACTGTGCCCTGTCCCCAGAGGTGGAGTCTAGAGAGACAGGCAGGTTTCCTTGATCTGCTGTGAGCTCCACCCAGTTCGAGCTTCCCAGCAGCTTTGTTTACCTACTTAAGCCTCAGCAATGGCGGCCCCCCTCCCCCAGCCTCGCTACTGCCTTGCCGGTAGATCACAGACTGCTGTGCTAGCAATGTGGGAGGCTCTGTGGGTGTGGGACCCTCCCGGCCAGGTGTGGGATATGATCTCCTGGTGTGCCTGTTTGCTTAAAGCGCAGTATTGGGGTGGGAGTTACCCGATTTTCCAGGTGTTGTGTGTCTCAGTTCCCCTGGCTAGGAAAAGGGATTCCCTTCCCCCTTGCGCTTCCCAGGTGAGGCAATGCCTCACCCTGCTTCAGCTCTCGCTGGTCGGGCTGCAGCATCTGACCAGCACTGATTGTCCGGCACTCCCCAGTGAGATGAACCCAGTACCTCAGTTGAAAATGCAGAAATCACCGGTCTTCTGTGTCGCTCGCGCTGGGAGTTGGAGACTTGAGCTGTTCCTATTCGGCCATCTTGCTCCGCCCCTTCGATTTTTTTTTTTTTTTTTTATCATTCCTACAACTGGTTTTCACAGAGAGACAGAAGCCAAGAGTGTGACTGGTAAGAACTTTTCCCCTTTGGTTGGCATGCCAGGCATCTTGGTTTCCCTTCCCTGAGCAGCCCTAGTAACCTTGCTTGCCACAGCCTGGGGACTAAATCACAACAGAAAGGAAAATTATCTTTTTCTGTTTCATACATCCTTTTAATAAGACAAAAGCCATTTAAATTCTGTTAGAAAGTTAAGATTTGTATTGCCATGCATGTCCTGTGAAGGGGGAGTAGATAAAGAAGTTATCTACATACTGTAGAAGTTATTCTCCCTCAAGAGACTGCTTAGAAATTTGCTGGAGCTTGTCTGAATATATGTGGGCTATTTTAGAAATTACCAGGGACCAGTGAAAGAATGTCAGTTGGTCCCTGAAGTAATACAAAGGGGTGTGAATCTTTTCTTTTGGAGAAAGGAGATGCCATTTGCTATACTCAACAGGCTTAGCCCTGTCCTCCTATTCTACTTTTAGTTATAAAAGACTTAAGAGGCTAATCTGAGGACCTCTTGCCCAGGGGTACTAGATTCCAAGGCTAAATTTTGTAATTTTTTCTCAGTACATTTTTAAGCCAAGCACTTTAAGGTTTGGAAAAGCTAATCTTGTCCCAGTTTTGAGGAATGCATTCAAAAGAGGCATCTCCTGTGGTATGTAGATATGATTACATATATGCCATTTGCAAAGAGAACGGAGGAGAAAAAGGAGAAAGAAATGAAAAAGAATGCATTCCCCCTTTCTTTCTAGTATTCTGGATGAGGTATCCCGCATCATCCTGGGTTCTGGACTTAACAAGTCTTTATAATGTACCCTTGGTCCCATCTCATTGCAATTACTCACTTGAGAGCAGAAGAGTTACTGTAGTGAACAGTGGGTCTTTGCTCATTCCTGGGGTTCCAGAATTAACATGTCCTTACTGGGTACTCTCCTGGCCTTTCATTTCTTTTCCAATGGTAATCTGTTAGCCTGGGGCCATCCTTCATATCTGTCTTGTATGTCTATCACATCTGTGGCCTTGGGCCAACCCATATTCTTTTATCCATGACCTTATAGTAACCCTCATCCAGAATATTTTAGTAATGAAATGATTATCTCCTTTTTGGGGAAGCCTATTTCTCTGTTAACTGCCAGAAGTCCTGGACTTCCTTTGCCCCTCTATTAGAAAATTACCTAGAAAGTCTTGATGACCATTGAGAAGGGTGTGGAAGTAATTAGAGAAATTGAAGGTATAGGAGGAAGTTGAAGGAAGCCCAAGGAATAATTATTGAAAGAATTCATATGCGCACAAAAACAGCAGATCTTGGATTCAAGGGGGTAACGTTTATTTGTCCTCTGGATATAAAACAGTAATCTCTGAGGATTTATGGCTTGGAGTAAGCATTTCTCCTTTTCCCAAAGTTGTCCCAGCTTAAAAAGCAAGAGGTTTGGATTCTTAAAGAGCCAAGTCAAAACCCTATGCAGACAGAGAAGCTGCTTTTGGAAGCCATCAGAAAACTTAGCTCTGGGGTGTAACAAGAACAGAAATCACGTGGCGAGTTGTAAGAAGCTGGCAGAGCCAGAGTTTCAATTAGTGTCTGTCCAGGCCATGTGCCAGCAGGCAGAGAAAAAAACTGAAGGTCACCCAAGCTGGTAAAAACAAATACAAACCTCAGGGGATATCCACAAGGGAGCCTGAGCCTTTGTTGCTGCACAAACACAGAGAGCCATGGGCCTGTGAATAATAACAGGGAGTATGTGTTTAAAAAGTCACATGGTATGAAAAGTGAAAGCAAAGAGGCAGGTTTTCTCCCAAGGTGGGAGGTCCTGCAGGTGCACAAAATCATTTTAGAACACATACACACAGAAAACAGGAGAATAGACAGTGCATGTTTTTGGAAAGGAGCCAATTTTAGGTGGAAAGAAAAAGCAGAGAAAACCCCAGACATTGTAAGGTTTTTAGGCCTTAGCTTCACCACTGCTATGAGCCTCTTTTCTAGGACGGCAATTAAATGCCTCCAATCTGCTCATTGTGGACCCTAAAGTCATTCCCACCCTGAGAAGCCACCCATCAGGGTGAGCTGTGAAATCAGTGATGGGGAGCAGAGTCGCTTATGGCCAAGAGGAATTATTCTGGGGGTTGGTTAGTAAGCAGAAGAGAGATAGGAAAAATCATGCACAGGAGTCAAATGCCTCCAGACAAAGGAGGCTACACATAGAGATCTCTTATCGCTGGGGAATGTATCTGAGTCATGTGGCAACAACTATGTTGCTGGTGGAAGGTATCCGAGGAAGGAAGGTAACCTAAATTCTTGTCCCCTCAGAATAAAATAATTTAACTGAGGGGAATACAGCAGAAAAAGAGATCAAGGCAAGTTTCAGAGAATGAGTGAAAATGAAAGTGACAGGAGGCAGCCAAATGCCTAGGCAGAAAGGGACAGGTACCCAGTGAAACCCCACCTCTAAGCCAAAGACAGTTTAAACCCTGAAAGCCAAGCTACAAATTACATCCTTGGGCTGGATTGAGAATTTTTTCTCTTGTTTGGCATGCTTTCTTCTGATTGATTCCCACACTTCACCTATTTTACATATACCTACCCTTTCCGAATTGTTTTTCTACACTGTAGTGTTCACCTTTGAGTAGTGTTTTCACTTTAACTTTTTTGCATACTCACAAACCAATCAGAACCCTTCCCCATCCTGTCCATATAAAGACCCCAAACTCATTCAGTACAGGGAGAGAAAACCTGACTTCAGGGAAGAGACAATCTAACTTTGGGGAAGATGACCTGCCCTTCCCATCCACTCTTCAGCTCCCCTCTTCATCGAAAGCAATTTTCATCACTCAATAAAATTCTCCACCTTCACCATTCTTCAACTGTCCAGGTGACCTCATTCCTCTTGGACACAAGACAAGAGATCAGGACCCACCAAGTGTGGGTACCCAGAAAGACTTCATACTGGCCCTTTGCCCTCAATGGCAGAGGGCAGCTGTCCCACACAATGAGGTAAGGGGTCAACTGAGCTTCTAACACAATACCATTCACCAATTGTGGAACTAAAGGAGCACTGTCACACCACCTCTGGGGATTCAGGGTTGTGGGCACCCTCACATGGGCACCACCATATACCCCTGAAGGCAACATGCCTGGTCTGGTCACGGGCACTGCACAGAGCTTATTTTTGTGTTGGTGCCCAGAGAAACTAGTCAGATCCCACACTCTCTCACTCCTGTGCTTTCTGCCACAAGGGGCAGAGCATGGTGGGCTGAGTAGAGGGGACACCCCCACCATGAGCTCAGCAAAGGGGCTGAGAAAATTCCTGAATCATCTGGGAGCTCACTCCAGATTTGACAGAAGGCTAACTGATTGTAGACCAGACACTTCACTTTTTTTTTCCCCCAAAACTTCTTGTCCTCAGACTTTCCTTTGAATGCAGATGAAGTACTGAACCTCTGACTAGCCAGTTGAACGTGAATGGAACAGTTACAGAGAGAGGATGTGACCCTACCAACTCTCTTGTTTTAAAGGAATGTTGGCTTTGTTTCCCTTCATGGAGGTCTAGCCATCACATGGGACCAGAATGAGGTCCTAGGGAAACTGAATGCATCTAGTTGAGGTCACTTTTCAATGTTGCTGGAAGGCTCCTAGACTTGACTCCATCCCAATCACCCATAGGTCATCAGCCAAGAACCCCATATTTGTATGGTATTTTTTCTTCCTTATTTCATGGTTTGAAATGATTCCTATCTCTTCTTTCATAATGTTAAAAATATTGCTGCAAACTGAAGAAATACTACTGGGTAGAATGAGCATTTGGCCCAGCCATCAGATTTGCGATTCAGAACAATGCAATTTTCATCTGTTCTTAGAGGCAAGGAGGGTACGGTGATCAAGAGTCTCTCCCCTGTTGAAGAAACCCATTTGCAAAGAGCAAGAGGCTTTTTACCCCAGGCTCCTTCCCACCCCTGCACTTAAACTGCTTTTTTTTCTTTCCTTTTCTCTACCATGTCAGGAGTTCAGACAGCCCTGCAAATACAGGGAACTTTTCTATACAAGAGCTTTTTTTTTTTTTTTTTTTTAAAGCATCTTACTAGGCCATACACCAATTCATAGGACTCCCTAACCTAAAGAGTCCACGCACCCTCCTGAGACACTTTTTTGTCCCAAACTCAATTACAAGCTTCTGCTTGAAGCTCTAGGAAGGAAAAAACTAGATCTGAGGGATCCAAAGCCAGGAAACAACAAAAGTCAAAGTGCCCAGCACAGGTGAGCATGATTAATTACTGTAGATTAGCCACCCCCATTTCCCCATTTCATAGATAAAGGTTATGCTAGTACCCATGGCATAAATTAGGTTTGGGGAGTTAAAAGGTTACTGACGGCATGGGGGAATGAAAGCACATAAGTGAGTGCAGATAATCCCTACCCTCTAGGTCCCCTGTCATTATGGGTGAAAGCCACATTGGAACCCATGGGCATAACACTGCTGAGGTCATCAGGACTCGGATGAAGGAAGGGGGATGCCTTTTCTTTCTCCCCCTCATGTACCCCAGGTATTTTCTTGGAAGAGAAATAGGGATACAATTTTTCCCTCTTTCAAGATGGGTAATGAATCATCTTCAGTCTGTATTTCTCATGGATGCCTCCTAAAATACTGGGAATCCTTTGAATAAAACAAGACATTCTTCTTCCTTTGTTTTCTCCTCTGTCATTTCTCTGCAGATGTGTAATTGTGTCCCCTGTACCATAAGACAATCCCCTCAGATGCGTTCCCCAAACTAGGAAAAGTTACTTTCTCCAAACCTTAAACTTCTTGGCTTAAAATTGAACTTTAGGAAAGGGAACCCAGAAGCCTGACATGTTAGCAAAAGGGTAAAGGTTTTTTGTTTGTTTGTTTATTTTGTTTTGTTTTCTCCAGTCAGACTTCTGGGGTCTCTATCTCCGTGCAAACCAGTAAAAGTAATGGTAAAGATTACTGCAATGTTTTGAAAAAACTTGATGAGATCAAAAAAACTTGTTTGAAAAACATGTTGTTTTAGGTTTTTTGGAACTTGACCTTTTAACCACATGGCAGTATTTTCTTTTGGTCTTTGCCATTCTACAATGGTGTCCTGTGTTCAATACTGGCTTAGGGAATGAGCACTTTCTGGTTAATATTTGTGTAATTTTTACTATTTGCTGATTCTCTTCCTCTTCATGAAAAACTTCTAGCTTCCTTTCTTGAATCTTTCTTTTTCTGAGCTACGTTTAAACACTCTGCTTATCACCTCTTTGAAAATACCTCATATACTCACAATTAAGTCATAACCTTAGTTGAGGCTTATAGGTTTTATCTGTGAGGTTACTTTTGGTAAAGTTCAAAAGCCAGGAATATTGGACACTTTGCGTGGCTAAAGTTGGGTAACAAGCAATTTAAAAGGATTCTCTTTTTTTTTTTTCTTTTTTTTTGAGACAGAGTCTCACTTGTTCTCCCAGGCTGGAGTGCAATGGCACCATCCAGGCTCACTGCAATCTCTGCCTCCCAGGTTCGAGTAATTCTCCTGCCTCAGCCTCCCGAGTGGCTGGAATTACAGGCACACAGCATCATGCCTGGCTATTTTTTTTTTTTTTTTGTATTTTTTATAGAGATGGGGTTTCACTATGTTGGCCAGGCTTTTCTCAAACTCTGGATCTCAGGTGATCTGCCGGTCTCCACCTCCCAAAGTGCTGGGATTACAGGTGTGAGCCACCACACCTGGCCTAAAAGGGTTTTCTTAAAGAGTTCTATGGTTAAAAGTCTGTTCAATTAAATGTGGATATCCAAGTCATAGGTATATTTTAAAACCCTTTGTTTTTTTCTTCACAAATCTTGTTTTTCTGAAAAAAGGTTATTTCTCAGTTGACTAAATTATTGTTCTTCATTTTGACTTGCCACTCTTATTGCATGCATCAGAGGCCCTAAGATAACTTCTCAGAGCATGGGACTCTATGGAAAATGGAGACTATGCCACAGGCCCCATTTTGGGGAAACAGTTTTGTTTTTCTAATGAAACCCCAGGAACTAAAACCAAATAGATCCCTCTCAAATTATAATTTTTGTCATACAGATATACATGTTGATTAGACCTTAGAAACTGCATGTTTTCCTAGCCCTGCCTCTTGAATCACTCCACCCTGAGACCAGCAATCCAATTAGGATATCAGTAAATGAAAAATCGTACAATTACTGGATCTTCTTCTGTCTTTCTAAGTAGTTATATGTGTGTTATATTTGTTCTAATTAATTGACTAAGAATAAAATAAGTCCTTAGCACAAATTTTTTTGAAGAAAAGATAAAAGGTGTTACACCTTTTAGTTCACATGATCTTAATCTTTGAGAAATAAAAACAGTTTTAAATATTATTGGCAAAATACAAATGTCTTCAAAATGTAAATATGTGGTCTAAATTATACAGCTTAGATATTAGGTTTCCTAAATGTTTTAAGGTTTATAGAGTGCTTTCATTGGTTTTGAGACCTAATTGACTTGCTTGCTTTACAATTTGGTAAGGTCTGGAGAAATATGAAATTAACCACACTCCTAATTTTGGTTGATACAGAGTGCTCCTGGAGCACCCAAAAGAGAGGTAAACAGTATTATTTGACATATTTGACATGTTTAGCTACATGGAATTGCCAAAATAAAAAAATAAAAAATATGTGTATATACACACACACATATACATACATATATATGCACATATATAGATATATACTTAATTTTCTTCACATTATATTTTAGTGAATACTATTAATATATGTTTCAAAATTGTATTAGATTGTTAAAATTCTGTTGTCTGAGTATATGCTATCAATCATAATTGAGGATATTATGTTAAGGTATTGTAAGCCACAGAAATAACCAAGTTTCCTTGTCAAATGTGTTTTTGACTGTAACTACCCTGGATATTTTGTTATTCATGAATTGATATCTTGTTTTGATCCTTTTCAAAATATGACTTGTAATCAGCTATAGAACTTTGACAGGTGATCTTAAATGCAGATTTCTGATAACTTTGGAGATTGTGATATTGGAATATCAAGCAGAACAAAAACTGAATAAAAAACTGAAGTGATTTTTTAAACATTTTTCTTAAAACATTTCTGATCCTTATTTTGTTTTTTCAGAGTCAAAGAAGTCTTTATTTTGAGCTACTTACAGCCTTTAATAGTTGAGTAAAGTATACTCCTGTGAACAAAATTTAGAGCATATTTATTTCTCTCTGCTTGACTTCTCCAGAATTTGGAAACTATTTGTGAGTATTCCTAACTTAAGGCAATATAGTTTGCCTCAGTGTAATAAGAATCCATTTTCTTCTGCAAAAGGACACAACTGGAGAAACTGTTTTACCAAAGTTTTGACTGGAAGGGTGTGCTTAAATTTAAGGAATCAAGCTTAATTTGCAGAGCCAATAAGAGCCCCTTGGGAAAAATGGCCTGATACCTTGTCTATGCAGTCCCCGTACAGGGTTCCTAACCTATTGTGAGTAAATAATGTCACTTTGTAACAGACCCAGGAGCCTCATATTCTTGAGACCTCAAGAAGAGAGTAATCTAACCAAATCAAAGGTATTTGAGGGCACAAATCCATTGCTGGGCTTGGGTTTAGAAAATCTTATGTGGGTTTTTTTTTTGGTGGAACAGAGTTCCATCAAGGCCAATTTAAAAAGCCTATGTGAAAATTATTATTCTTGCTGCACTTTATGCAAATAATCAGACCAAGGATAAAAGTAAAATGTATTTTGCATACAACTCAGTCCTATCACGATTTGTTTTAAAGAAAAATGAGAACTGCAGAGAGAAAAATTATTTTTCAAAAATTATTATGCACTTATTAAATTCTAGTCTCATTAGTTGTTTCTAAGTTTTCACCTACATTTTAGACTAATCCTGATTATTTTTGTGAATCAACTAATGATCTCTAGCTACAGCTCAGTAGAAACAAAAGAAATGGGTAATGTAAAAAATCTGGATCAATATTCTAGTGCTGGGCAATTATCCTAAAAATTCTGCCAGGTGTCAGGAGTAAATAGGGTGCTCATAACCCAGAGGTTTATTTGGGAAAATAAGACCAAGGGAGCTAGTAAAAGCCAAGCCCCATGCATACAAATCTTAGCAGACATAACTATAGCCACCAGTTATCTGGGTGTGTTGGCAACCCTGGCATTTATTAGTAGTCCTTACTCCCTTGTTTTGTTTTGATATATGTCTTCTAATAACCTGAATTGCTTCTTCTCACTGAGAGGCCATCAAACTCCAAATGATCATGTAACTGGAGCCTCAGGCAATAGCTTTCTTTTACCAGGGATCCTTAGATAGGCTCCTGAGGGAAATCTAACTGCTCTTTTCTCAAAACACTGCCCATGCTAGCAAGAACTGGTAAAGATCAGTCTTCATGCCTATTCTAATGGAATTTAGACATATATCTTCAGATGGGGGGAAAATAGCAACAAGAGGCAACCAAATGCCTAGGCAGATATGGGTGGTTACCTGGGGAAACCCCAGCTCCAAGCTGAAGACAGTTTAAAGCCTGAAAGCCAAACTACAAGTTAAATCATCTGACTAGATTGAGAACTTGTTTTCTTATTTGTCATTATTTTCTCTGATTGATCTCCACACTTTACCTATTTTACAAATATCTATCCTTCCCTACTTGGTTTTCTACACTGTCATGCCCATCTTTGAGTGTTTTCACTTTAACCTTTTTTTGCATACTCAGAAATGAATCAGCATGCACTCTCCATCCTGTGCCTATAAAGACCCCAGACTCAGTAAGTGGAGGGAGGGATGACCTGACTTTGGGGAAGAGACAATCTAACTTTGGGAAAGATGACCTGTCTTTCCTGTCCCCTCTCCACCTCCCTTTTTCACTGACAGCTGTTTTTATCGCTCAAAATGTCTCCACCTTTTCCATCCTTCAACTGTCCATGTGATCTCATTCCTCTTGGATTCTGGATGAGCTAAGGACCCACTGAGTGTGGGTACCCAGAAATGCTGTCACACCAGCCCCTTGCCCTCATGGGTGAAGGTAAGCTGTCCAATGCAATGAAGCAAGGGGCCAACTGAGCTGCTAACACAATCTTGTCTGTGGATAATGGAACTAAAGCAATGTCACACACCCTCTGGGGATTCAGGGTCATGGGCATCCTCACATTGGCATCACTGTGCCCCCCTTGAGGTGACACATGTGGTCTGGCTGTGGGCCCCACGTGGAGCTTGCTCCAGTGTCAGTGCATGGAGTGGCCAGATGGATTCTGCACTCACTCACTCATGCCTGCTCTGACGGCAGGCCCTGCATGGAGCTTGTTCCTGTGTCAGTGCCTGAAATGACCAACCTGATCCCACACTTGCTCACCCATGTGCTACTTTCTGCAAGAGGTTGAACATGGTGAGCCAAATAGAGAGGATGTCCCTGCCATGAATCCAGTGAAGAGGTTGATAAAAATCTTGCGTCATCAGTTTACTTAAAATGTCTTTAGAACAGAAAAGAAAAAAAAAAAAAGCACACTTGGAAGCCCAAGTGAGCATGTGAAAGTCAAGTGCAATGTTTAATCTTGATTCTAGGACTTTATATCCTGGCCCCTTTCTCATGATTCTCACCTTAGTGTGGGCTGTCTGTGCCTGCAGTGCCTTTTTTATGCTTGAGAGGTGAGAACACACAGTGTATTTAGGAAGCTGTACACATGCCCACCTGAGGCTTTTTTCCCTTTTCCAGTGTAATGGTCCCTGAAAATCATACTCTGCCATTATCTCTCTTAATGTGCATGACAGGGAAGTTGCTTCTCTCTGGTGACTGCATTCAATTAACACTTTAGTGCAACAGGTATTGAGAATCAGGAAGTACCCTCTCCCTGGTGCCAGCTGACAATGTATCACTTTTAAAGACGTAGTGCGATAATTGCCAAACCATCACCCAACATTCCTAGTGGGTGGAGGAAAGTCCTCTTTACCCAACTCATGCCTAATTATCTGCAGGAGTATGACCTTGTTCTTTTTGAGGAAGTTTTTTTTTTTTTTTTAATAGTCTTTAACAGCATGAGATTTTCTAAAGAAAATACAGAAGGTACCAGACTCTCTTTGGAGGAGAAACTTCATTTTCAGTATCTAACCCAAGACTAACTGTATCTGGGACTACAGGCACCCACCACCACTCCCAGTTAATTTTTGTATTTTTGGTGGAGTCAGGGTTTTATCACGTTGCCCAGGCTGGTCTCAAATTCCTGACCTCAAATGAACTTGAGAGAGATGATTTAAGGTATCTTGCGGAAGAAATTTCTAAGCAGCAAATCATTCAAAAGGTAACTTGGGTGCTGTTGAAGGCATTCCATTTTAAAAGGAAAATGAAGCATAAAACTTCAGAAAATTTGCAGCCTGACAATTTGATGAAAATGAAAACCCCATTTTCTGAGGGAAATTCAAGTTAGCTGCAGAAATTTGCATAAGTAATGAGGAGCTGAATGTTAATTCTGAAGACAATGAAAAAAATGTCTCCAGGCCATGTCAGAAACTTTCATGGCAGCCTCTCCCATCCAGGCCCAGAGGCCTAGGAGGAAAAACTGGTTTTGTGTGCTGGGACTAGGGTCCCCATGCTGTGTGCAGCCTATGGACTTGGTATCCTGTTTCCCAGCCACTGAAGCCAGGGCGGAAAAGAGACAGCATAGAGTTCAGGTCATTGCTTCAAAGGGTGCAAACCTCAAGTCTTGGTAGCTTCCACATGGTGCTGAGTCTATAAGTGCACAGAAGTCATGAACTGGGTTTGGAATCGTTCGTCTAGATTTCAGAGGATGTATAGAAATCCCTGGAAGCCCAGGCAGAAGTTTGCTGCAGGGTGGGGCCCTCATAGAGAACCTCTGCGAGGGCAGTGCAGAAGTCCCCACTGGGCCACTGCCTAATTGAGCTATGAGAGGAAGGCCACCATCCTCCAGAACCCAGAATGCTAAATCCACTGACAAATTGTGCTGTTTGCCTGAAAAAGTTGCAGACGCTCAAGGACATTCCATAAAAGCAGCTGAGAGAGAGGCTGTACCCTGCAAAGCCACAGGAGTGGAGCTGCCCAAGACCATGAGAATTCACCTTTTGCATCAGCATGAACTGGAGATGAGACATGGAGTCAAAGGAAATCATTTTGGAGCTTTAAATTTGACTGTCTTGCTGGATTTTGGACTTGCATGGGACATGCTACCCATTTGGAACAGCTGCATTTAACCAATGTCTGTACTCCCATTGTATCTAGGAAGTAACTAATGTGTTTTAAATTTTACAGGCTCATACGTGGAAGCTACTTGCCTTATCTCAGATGAGACTTTGGACTGTGAACTTTTGAGTTAATTCTGAAATGAATTAAAACTTTGGAGGACTCTTGGGAAGACATAATTTGTTTTGAAATCTGAGGCCATGAGATTTGGGAGGGGGCAGGGGCAGAATGATATGATTTGGCTGTGTCCCCATCCAAATCTTATCTTAAATTGTAATTCTTACAATCCCCACACGTTGTGAAAGGAATCTAGTGGGAAGTCATTGAATCATGGGTGCAGGTCTTTCCCATGCTTTTCTCATGATAGTGAGTAAGTCTCATGAGATCTGACAGTTTTAAAAATGGATGTTTCCCTGCACAAGCTCTCTATTTTTGTCTGCTGCCATCTATGTAAGATGTGAATTGCTCCTCCTTGCCTTCCACCTTGATTGTGAGGCTTCCCCAGCCACATGGAACTGTGAGTCCAATTAAATCTATTTTTTTGTGAATTGCCCAGTCTCAGGTATGTCTTTATCAGCAGCATAAAAACAGACTAATACACCAACCATCAAGAATTTTCTGCCTCCATAGAATTAAAAGAAAATATTTACTGACAGAATAAAGATAACTTGTGACAAAGCCTCCTAAGTAAAATACTCCCAGTTATGACTTTTAAAGATAAGTATATTTTTTTAAAAAATCAAAACTTTGTCTTAGAACAATGCTTGTGTTTTGTATAAATAATTGCTATAAATCTATAACTAAAACCAAGCTTACAGTAACTCAATGCATAGAAGTTAAAAGTAAGTCAGTTTTGTAGCTTTACCTTTGGCCTTTTGCTTGTGTGTTTTCTACTTAAATGATATTAATAATAATAATAATTGTAAGGGGTAATGAATTCTTGTCCATGTTCAGTCCTATCTCATCTAGAACAATTATCTAGCTGTAAGTATTGTTGACTAAGTCCCTTGGCTAAAGGAAGTCTCATCAATGAACCAGATAGACCCAGGGCAGGAAGCCATGTCACTCTGGCAATGCTATGGGAAAATAAATACATTTGGGTGGCCATTTGTATTGCCTCTATCAAATCTTGGCCAGAGTGGGAGAATGTAAACCAAAAATAAAATTGAAAGGACCCCAACCATCTGAATAGACTTCCTACTTGGGCAGGACACTCCAAAATTTAACCTGAAAGACTGATTCAGGCCATGATAGAAAATGGGGGTTGGATATGCTTCATTATATCCTCGAGTATTAACATCAATGCCGACCTTAAGTCTATTAAGAAACGTTTATAATCTATTCACCCTACTTGGATACTTCATCTGCATAATAAAATATGGTCTCCAAAACCTATTTTTGTAACCCGAGCATTTCTTTCTATTGATAATAACCTTTTCAACCAATTGCCAATCAGAAAAATTTTAAATCTACCTATAATCTTGAAGGTCCCTCTTTGAATTGTCCTGCATTTCTGAATTTAACCAATGTATATTTTAAATGCCTTTGACTGACGTATCATGTATCCCTAAAATGAACAACACCAAGCTGCACTCCAACCACCTTGGGCACATGTCCTCAGGATCTCCTGAGGGCTGTGTCAGAGGCCATGGTCACTCATATTTAGCTCAGAATAAATCTCTTCAAATATTTTACCGAGTTTGACTATTTTTATCAACACGCCTCAATTGTTGCAATGGCTATTATAAAAAAAGACCAATGATAACAAGTGTTAATAAAGGTACAGAGAAAAGAAACTCTTGCACATTGTTGGTGGGAATTTAAATTTCAACAGCCATAATAGAAACTTTATGAATGTTTCTTTAAAAATAAATATAGCGTCCATGCACGGTGACTAATGCCTGTGATCCCAACACTTTGGGAGGTCAAGGTGGAATGATCACTTGAGTCCAGGAGTTTAAGATCAGCCTGGGAAACATAGAAAGATCCCATCTCTACAAAAACATTAAAAGATTAGCCAGGCATGGTGGCTCATGTCTGTGGTCCCAGCTGTTCCTGTACAAAACTGATGGTAAGGCTGCTTATACTTATGGTCCAAAAACAAGATGCAGATGAACTGGAAAAGAAGAGAGTTTATTTCTGTAACCAGGTACAGGGAGAAGGCTGGGAAAATATTGCCAGAACAACTCAAAATTACAAAGTTTTCCAGGGCTTATATACCTTCTAAGCTATATGTCTACATGTAAGTGTGCATTTATCTAAAGATGTAAGTGATTACTTTCACTTATTAATGATAAGTATTTCTAGTGATGAATACATTAATTAGTATTAGAATACATTAATTGATTGATTTAATCACTCCACATTGTATATATTCATCATAACATTGCATTGTTCCTTGTAAAAATATGCAATTACCATTTGCCATTACAATAAAATAAGCAAAAGTAAATAAAAACAAACATTTCTTATTTTTATGTAAATAAAAAATAATCAGATGAGTGGATAGTGTTATACCCATGCAATTGAATATTCATTAGAAAGAAGACAAATGAATGAACTATAGCTACATGCAACAATATGGTTAAATCTCAAGCTGAGGGAAAAAAGAAAGACCGTAAAAGCAGATAATATGTGATTGCAGTAATAATTTTATACAAAATGCAAGTAGATTTTTGGTTGCCTAGGGATGAGAGGGGGTAAGAAGTGGATGTGGGGGTAAAGGTTAGGAGGTGAGATTAAAAAGTGGCCCCCAAAATTTGAGAGGTCATGGCAATACACATTTTCTTAAATGTGGCAATGGCCTCACAGATGTATATATAATGTCAAGCATAATTAATTTTATATTTTAAATATGCACAATTTATGTTGTGCTATTTATACTACAATAAGTTACTTAAAAATTTAGAAAAGTGGAAATATTACTAAGTGCCTATGTGCCGTGAACTGAACTAGATATTTGTACGTATATTTTCTTATTTGAAATCTGGCTATTGCTACAGTTACAAGAGACTTCCTCACAAGAGGTAATCTGAGCTTTCAAATGTACATTATTTTGTTTGATAATCACCACTTCTATTGCCAAAAGAGTAACATTATGCAATGCTAAAAAACTTCTGAGTTTTTTTTTTTAAATGAGAAAACATACCCTTTTTTCAAAATTGACTTTTCCAACCTAGTATATATTTTTTGGAGAGGTAGGGCTTTCACATTTAGGATTTTACTTAGGGTGACTTAAAATGGGTGTTTTGCTTGATAAATAAAACTCAGAAGCATAATTTTTCTGAATGCTGCACATAAAATTTTAGTGGAAAAGCTGTGCCAATATTAAATACAAACCTGATTAAAACTTGTGTACCTCTGATTTTCATGCAAAAGTATTGATTGATTGAGAAATTACCATGTGAAAGTCCTCATGTAGAGAGCTGAAATAAAATTTATTTTCTAATCCATATTTATTTATATATTTTGTCCTGAAGAAGACAAAGTTTATATTTGGTTGTGCCTTTAAAAAAATTTCTCAAATGCTCCATCACCTCTCTAGATGATTGGCTGTCAGTAATCAATGATTTTCAAAAGGAAATCTATTCAAACAACTCATCTCTTTTTTGAAAAATTTTGAAGTTTTATTCTAAAATCTCATTTTATACAAAGTAAATGTTGCAGTTTAAGGCATTATCATTAATAAACACGCAGTGGCATCCACACATTCAAAGTGAATACAATCTTAGAATAAAATAGTGCAGAATAAGAGTAAAGTCCTTAATATATTGGTTCTTTTCGATTCTCTGTTTTGATATTGTTGAGGCTTCCCTCTCTTCATGAGTCTTTGTTCTGCCTGCATTACAATTAATCCAAGCATTACTAAAGAAGTGAAATTGACAAATCAATCAATTGTTAAGAGTCTATATGTGTGGTTCAATTTTAAGAATGTATTTTTGAATTTCAGTTCTTTTACTCAAATGTATTGTATCTCATGACTTGGAAATATAACATTTGTTTTTTAAATCTTGCCCTGTTTCTAACAATGAGACCTATGAAATTAAACCTATTTTTTTTGTAAAATATTATAATGTATCTGATTATCTCTGCTAAACAGCTTAAAAACATATATTTTATTATAATTTTATTTACTAAAACTATCTACAGTCTTTCTATAGTCACAATATTCCTGAAATTAATAAAATTGAAATATTATGCATATTGAATTATGCATAAAATTTGGCCACCCAAAAAAAGTATGCAATATGATTTTCTTAGTCCTTTAGCTTGTTGAAACTTTCACTTTTTTAAAATTCAATTTTACAAAGATGATAGAATCAGGTATGCCATTGCAAAACTCAACTTGTGATTCTGGTTTATTTAATATGAAAAAGTTAATGTTGACAAGGAAAGTATCTTGTCCACTGTACAATTGGTGTGAAGATTTTGTTGTTGTTGTTTTGAATCGAAGTCTTGCTGTATTTCCCAGGCTGTGTTGTTGTTGTTTTGAATCGAAGTCTTGCTGTATTTCCCTGGCTGGAGTGCAGTGACATGATCTCGGTTCACCACAACCTACACCGCCCGGGTTCAAGTGATTCTCCTGCCTCAGTCTCTTGAGTAGCTGGGACTACAGGAGCACGCAACTGCGCCTGCCTAATTTTTTTTGTATTTTTAATAGAGATGGGGTTTCACCATGTTGGCCAAGCTAGTCTTGAACCCCTGACCTCAGGAGATCCGCCCACCTTGGCCTCTCAAAGTGCTGAGACTACAGGCATGAGCCACCGCGCCCGGCCTCACTTTGGAATTTAAAAGATAAAAGGACATCCTGGGGATCCACTACATAGAAAACATTTTTTTTTCCAGGCAGTGTGAACAGCACTGTGAGCTATACATAGTTGTCAGGGGCTTACAGTCTACTGGGTATGACAAAACTATATATAATCAATTTTAAGCAAGCTGTACTATAACAAGTGATGGAATAGAGGATCAAATAATATACTTTGAACTGTGAGGAAAGAGAGAAATTAATTTCTAACTGATGAGAAAAATTTCTGAGAACGTTCATGGGATATAAAATTTGAGTTATTTATAAATAGGTAGGATTTCAATGAGTAAGTATAAACTCTGAGTGGTAGAGATCTTTTCACTATTATTCTGTATTTGCTATATAATTTTCCAGACTCACTCTTGGCATTCATATATACAAAAAAATCAGAACTTTCAAAATAATTAGAGAAAGGGAGGTGAGCATGAAGCATTAGAGGGTGGAGGGCATGCAGCCCAGCATGCGTAGTCAAATTATCTCACACAAGTAGAATGTATCCACTTCCAAGATAAC
Source organism: Macaca nemestrina (assembly GCF_043159975.1). Classification (NCBI taxonomy): domain Eukaryota; kingdom Metazoa; phylum Chordata; class Mammalia; order Primates; family Cercopithecidae; genus Macaca; species Macaca nemestrina. Next base: position 72,787,730 of record NC_092145.1, read on the forward strand.
TAATCCTGAAGTTTCTTCTTTTAAAGTATTTTTTAAAGTTGCTATGATTATCAATCACTTATGTTAAACATAGTTCCTACTTCCCCACCTTCCTTTGAATCTCGTTTCTGGTTACAGGTTCTCCTGAAATATCTCTATTTTGTATTCGACACCTGTGCGGTCAGTGTTGAGAGAAAAAAGTTTCCAAAGTGGGACACACTCATAATTTTAGTGAAAGATCAGAAAATGTAGTTCTCATAGAAATAACATAAAAAATTCTTTTCCCTTCCTCCTCCACAAAGGATGTCTGGAAAGAATGCTATATTCTAATCAATTATAACCTGACTGCATAAGATAATGGCTTGTCAATAGAAGGATAATCTACCCAGAGATTAGAAAAAAAGAGAACCAGTATAATGCTGTTTTAGTTACTATAACCTTGTAGTATAGTTTGAAGTAAGGTAGCTTGATGTCTCTAGCTTTGTTCTTTTAGCTTAGGAGTCCCTTGGCTATTCAGACTCTTTTTTGGTTCCATATAAAATTTTATATATCTTTTTTCTAGTTCTTTAAAGAATTTTAATGGTAGTTTAATAGGAATAGTGTTGAATCTATAAATTGCTTTGGGCAGTATGGCTATTTTAGTGATACTGATTCTTTCCATTTATGAGTATAGAATGTTTGTTTATTTGTGTTATCTCTGATTTCTTTGAGCAGTGGTTTGTAGTTCTCCTTGCAGAAATCTTTCACCTCCTGATATGGTTTGGATTTGTGTCCCCACCCAAACTTCATGTCAAAGTTTAATCCCCAGTGTTGAAGAAGGGGCCTGGTAGGGGGTGATTGGATCATGGGGGTGTGCTTTCCCACCTTGCTGTTCTCATGATAGCGAGTGAGTTCTATGAGATCTGCTTCTTTAGAAGCATGCGGCACTTCTCCCTGGGCTCTCTTCCTCCTGCTTCAGCCATGTAAGACATGCCTCCTTTCTCTTCTCCTTCTGCCATAGTGGCAGGTTTTCTGAGGCTTCCCCTGCCTTGCTTCCTATAAAGCCTGTGGAACCATCAGCCAAATAAACCTCTTTTCTTTATAAATTACCCAGTCTCTGGTCCTATCCGCTTACATGGTATACATGAAAGTAAACATGGCTGCCTACAATTCCCCAATTATGTACCCTACAATTAGAGGTGACATTTAAAGTATTTAACCACCAATCAGAATAGATGGTTTTTTTTTTTTTTTTTTCATAACACTGATGCACATTTGACCCGGGCAACCACACTGATTCTAGTCCAGGGTTTCAGAGAAAGGTTGACCTGAATCTCAGTCTCAAATCCAAAAATCTTAGGACACAAATTTATTGACCAAGTGCCAATATGAATCAAGTGCCCATGTCTGGACAGATTAACTGCGGTACAAAGAAGAGTCATACAATAGCACAACTTCAACATGCAGATGGAAAGGGAGGGTCGTTCTTAGAAAATGAGTCCTCATCAGAAAATCTGTCAGATACTTACTACAAACATCTAAGTGTGAGCTCAGGAGAAACACTAGCTTTTGGGAACCATCAGCATGTGGATGGTAATGATGTCATGGGAGAAGGTGAAGATCATTTAGGGAAGATGTGTATGGATGAAAGAGAAGGCTAAAGAAAAAGAGCTTTAATGTCTATAATTAATGAAATTTGGCAGAAAAAAAGTCACCTTGAGGGCGACTCAGAAAGAATGACCAAAGGGGTTAGAGGCAAACCAAAAGAATATGTAGAGAATATATTGTCAGGAAGTCAGAGAAACAAAGGGATTCCAGATGACACTCCATGTAAAATGTTGCATAAAAATCAAATGCCCTTCTGAATCAGCAAGAAGAGGACTTTGGAAGCTAAAATAAGAGCAATTTCAACAAAATTGCAGGGACACCAGCAAGAATGTTGAGGGTGGAGTTGTGAGTAAGAAGTGTGAGAATGGGTGCAGCATGTAACTATCATACTCAGAAGAAGCTGGAATCCCTAAAAAGCACAAAAATATTTTTGCGTATGTAGATATATGACTAGTGAGATTTGACACAACTCTGTGATTGCTTTTATTTACAGTTTTTGATACCCTGAATATAAATTCTGGTTCAGGACCATGTTTTATGCAAATATGAACTTCCCAGGCTTATGTTCATTATGAAAATGGATTTTTTCATACCAAAGCAATACAAACTATGGAAAAGTATGTAAGTAAAATCATAAAATGTCCATTAAAAATCATAATTTTATTACCCTTAAAATATCAACCAGTCTAGGGTAGTTATTTGTACAAATATAAGAACAGTTAGCTAGTTAACTGTATTCCTATGTATTTAATTCTTTTGTGGCAATTGTGAATGGAAATTCATTTCTGGTTTGGCTCCTGGCCTGACTGTAGACCAGTGGAACAGCATAGAACCCAGAAATAAGACCACCCACCTACAACTAACTGATCTTCAACAAACCTTGCAAAAAACAAGCAATGGGAAAAGGAATCACTATTCAACAAATGGTTGTTACAGAAATACAAACCAAAACCACAATGAGAAACCATCTTGCACCATTCAGAATGGCTATTACTAGAAAGTCAAAAAATAACAGATGTTGGCAAAGTTGTGGGATAAAAGGAACACTTACACACTGTTGGTGAGAATGTAAATTAGATCAACCATTGTGGAAGACGGTGTGATGATTCCTCAAAGACCTAAAGACAGAAACACCTTTCAACCCAATAATCCCATTACTGAGTACAAACCAAAGGAATATAAATCATTTTATTATGAAGACACATGAATATGTTTGTTCATTGCAGCACGATTCACCATAGTAAAGACATGGAATTAACCTAAATGCCCATCAGTGATAGACTCGACAAGGAAGAATATGGTACATATACACCATGGAATACTATGCAGCTGTTAAAAGAAAGAGATCATGTCCTTTGCATGAACATGGATGGAGCTGTAGGCCATTATTCCTAGCAAATGCAGGAACAGAAAACCAAATACTACATATTCTCGTTTAAAAGTAGGAGCAAAATGATGAGAACCCATGCACACATAAAAGGAAACAACACATATTGGGGCCTATTGGAGGGTGGAGGATGGAGGAGGGATAGGATCAGGAAAAATAACTAATGGGTACTAGGCTTAATACCTGGGTGATGAAATAATCTGTATGACAAACCCCCAAGACAAAAGTTTGTCTATGTGACAAGCCTGCCCTTGTCCCCCTGAACTTAAAAGCTAGATAAATTTTAAAAAAAATTACAAAGTGAAGCAAAGGGATAGATTTCTATAGTATATCTTCATTATCAGAGACCCAGAAGGAAATATATCCAGAGTAAACAGTAATCCAAGTGGCATTATTTAATAAAATTTCCTTTAAGCCAACTTCTTTGTTTTCATTCCAGGTTCATCAACTTTTTGTTCTAATTTGTTCTCCCAAGTAAATTTATCCATAGAAAAGTGTGCAGATAAAACGAAAACTAGTTACATCACCAGTTTATGTCTTCTAGAGTAAATAAATCAGCACTCTGTTTTTGTTGTCTATTCCACCTAAATTTGATTAATATGTCACCTCTAAGCAAAAATAGAAAAGTTGAAAATTAAAACCAAGGCTCTTGGGAGGCAATATAGCCCAATGGTTAAAAGACTAAATGATTTTATAAGAACAAAGTCTTTGAGTGCCTTACTATTTGATCCGAAGTGCCCTGAAAATTGTAAATGTTCTGTAATACTAATTAAATGAATCAATCACTAAATAAATAATAATCATGGGTACAAATATCCCTTGACGACTTAATCCTGTGAGACCCTGGGCAAATTACCTACTATGCTAAGCTTTATTTCCTCAACTGAAAAGTGCTGCCTCTCAGGGCAAATGAGATGCTACAGGTAACTTCTGAAATTATATTAGGTATATCTTAATTACACTAAAAATGTTAATTGTGTTGCTGTTAATAGTAGTTGTAGTTGTGTTAATATTAGTAATGGCATTAGAGGAGGTAACCCACAAAGTTGCTGATTTTCAGGGGCCCAATTGAGCAACTAGTCATAGTGCTAATATATCTCTTTTAGCACAACAGTGTTTAACATGCTCCATATCCACATCATCACTAGTCAATCGGCACAGATCAAAAGAATAAAGCCATTGAAAAATATACCACCTGAATGAGCAAAAGTTGCAATGTCTGTCAGTGAAGCCAGGTGAGCAGAGTGTTCTGGCCATTCTCTCACTGCACAGTGTAGACCCTTCGAAAAGTATCTGCAGACTGAATTTAACATTTTTCACTTTTCTGATTCCATTAATGTCCAAAATAGAGTTCTTATCTCTTACAGTTTTTGTGAAGTATTTATAAAAATATACATGAAAGTTGCTGCCAGAGGGCCTGTCATATAGCAAGTACTCCATAAATATTAACTACCGGTAGTTTCCATTTATGTAATCTCCAAAACAATCTTAAAAAGTAGTGCCATTATTTTACTTATTTTAAAAATTTAGAACCACGAAAGGTCATTAATTCACCCAAATTGATACAGACAGTAAGTGTCATAGTCAGAATTCAAATACATGTCTACCTGACATCTTTTCGCAGTTTATTCATTACAATGACTACCTCCCACAAAGAACACTCATAAGGTAATCTGATTCATACTGTGATATGAGTATCTCATTGCACTTCCTCAGCCAGGGAAATTTTAATTTTTGATATCTTAACATCGTCACTGAACACACACTTTCTACCTCCTACCAGACTTTTATCATTGTGTAAACTTTTCCCTTTAGATAAAAACTTATTTTAGATAAATACCTAGCGATGAGACTGTCGGGTCTAGGTATTTAGATAAATACCTAGCGATGAGACTGTGATCAGTGTGATGGTTAATACTGACTATCAACTTGATTGGATTGAAAGATGCAAAGTATTCTTGCTGGATGTGTCTGTGAGGGTGTTGCCAAAGGAGATTAACATTTGAGTCAGTGGACTAGGAGAGGCAGAGCCACGCTCAGTCTGGGTGGGCACCATCTAATCAGCTGCCAGTGCGGCTAGAAAAAAGGAGATAGAAGAAAGTGGAATGAGCAGACTTGCTGAGTCATCTAGCCTTCATCTTTCTCTGGTGTTGGATGCTTCCTGCCCTTGAACATCAGACTCTGGATTCTTCAGCTTTTGGACTCTTGAACTTAAACCAGTGACTTAAACCAGGGGCTCTGGGTCCTTTGGCCACAGATTGAAGGCTGCACTGTCGGCTTCCTTACTTTTGAGGTTGTGGGATTCGAACTGGCTTCCTTGCTCCTCAGCTTGCAGATGGCCTTTTGTGAGACTTCACCTTGTGATCGTGTGGGTCAATACTCCTTAATACACTCCTCTTTATATATACTTCTATCCTATTTGTTATGTCCCTCTAGAGAACCCTAGCACAATCAGTGTATATTTTATGTCATAAGAAACTGCCAAAATATTTCCAAAGCAGCTTTACTATTTCCTGAAAACAATGTATAAGGGTGTCAGTTTCTCCACATCCTCCCTAACATTTCATATTTTCTGTGTGTTGTGGTGATGGTGGTTGTTTTATTTTGGTCATTCTAGCTTGCATAATGCAATGTTTCATTATGATTTTAATTGTGTTTTCCTAATGAATAATGATGTTGAACACATTTTGATTTGCTTATTTGCCATATATCTTTGGCTCATTTAAAAAAATGTGTTTTTTTTCACTTTGCATTGAGTGTAAGAAGTATTTATATATTCTGGATACAAGTTTTTTATCAGGTATATGTTTTGACACGTTTTTTTCTGCTGTGTGTCCTGTCTTTCTATTACTTTAACATTGCTTTTTCAAAAAGCAGAAATTTAAAATTGTGATAAAGTTTATTTTTTCAATTTTTAATTTGACATTTTGTGCTTCTGAGGTTTGAAGAAATATTTGCCTAGCCCCAAATCACAAATATTATCTCCCATATTTCCCTATAGAAGTTTTTTCTTAAGCTAAAATATATTTATTAACTCATTTTGTAGTTTTAACACACTGATATACTAAAGTCTTAAGAAATTTGTCTAAAAGTTTAAAACTAATGAGTAGCTGAGCCAAGATTTGAAACAAGTAATGGTTCTTTTTTTAAAAATATATATATTTTAGGTTCAGTGATACATGTGCAGGTTTGTCATGTAGGTAAGCTCATGTCACAGGGTTTTGTTGTACAGATTATTTCATTACCCAGGTACTAAGTCTAGTACCCAGTAGTTATTTTTTCTGATGCTCTTCTTCCTCCCACTCTGCATCCTCAAGCAGGTTCCAGTGTCTGTTGCTCCCCTCTTTGTGTTCATATATTCTCTTGATTTGGCAACCACTTAAAGTGAGAACACACATTATTTGGTTTTCTGTTCCTAGTTTTCTAAGGATAAGCGCCTCCAGTTCTATCCATGTTCTTGCAAAGGATGTGATCTTGTGATTTTTATAGCTGCATATTCCATGGTGCATATGTAGCACAGTTTCTTTATCCAGTTTACCACTGATGAACATTTAGGCTGATTCCATATCTTCACTATTGTGACTAGTCCTGCAATGAATGTACACATGCATGTGTCTTTATGATAGAACAATTTATATTCCTTTGGGTATATACCTAGGGAAGAAATTGCTGGATTGAATGGTAGTTCGTATTTAGCTCTTTGAGGAACTGCCACATTGCTTTCCATGAGGGTTGAACTAATTTGTACTCCACCAGCAGTACATAAGTGTTACCTTATCTCCACAAGATTGCTAGCATCTGTTACTTTGTGACTTTGTAGTGATAAACACTTTGAGTGGTGCAAGATGGTATCTTACCATGGTTTTGATTTTCATTTTTCTACTGCTTCGTGATTTTGAGCTTTTTTCATATGCTCCTTGGCCACATGTATGTCTTCTTTTGAAATATGCCTGTTCATTTCCCTTGAACCAATTATTAATGGTTTTTTTTTTAATTTGTTTAACTTCCCTATAGAGGCTACATATTAGACCTTCCTCAGATGCATAGTTTGTATATATTTTCTCCCATTCTATAGATTGTTTGTTTACTCTTCTGATCGCTTCTTTTATTGTGCAGAACCTCTTTAGTTCAATTAAATTGCATTTGTCCATTTTTCCTTTTGTTGAAATTGCTTTTGGTGTCTACATCATGAAATATTTTCCAGTTCCTATGTCCAGAAGGATATTACCTAGGTTGTCTTCCAGGGTTTTTATAGTTTTGAGATTTACATTTAAGTCTTTAATCCACTTTGAGTTGACTTTTGTATATGGTGTAAGAAAGGTGTCCAGATTTAATCTTCAGTATGTGGCTAGCTAATTATCCCAGTACCATTCTTTAAATAGGAGCTTTATCCCCATTGTTTGTTTTTGTTAGCTTTATCAGAGATCAGATAGTTGCAAGTGTGTGGCCTTATTTTTAGGCTATTTTGTTCCATTGGTGTATGTGTTTGTTTTTGTGTCAGTACCATTCTGTTTTTGTTACTGTAGCCTTGTAGTGTAGTTTTAAATCAGGCAGAATGTTTTCTCAAGCTATGTTCCATTTGCTTAGAATTGTCTTGGCTATTTGGACTCTTTTTTTGGTTCCATATGTATTTTAAAATTGGTTTGTCTAGTTCTGTGAAATATCTCAATGGTAGTTTAATAGAAATAGCATTGAATTTGTAAATTGCTTTGGGCAGTATGACCATTTTAATGATATTAATTATTTTCTTTTCCATGAGTATGGAATGTTTTTCCATTTGTTTTGTCATCTTCAATTTCTTTAAGCAGTGGTTTGTAATTATCATTGTAGAGATCTTTCACCTCCTTGGTTAGCTGTATTACTATGTATTTCATTCTTTTGGTGGCAATTGTGAATTGGATTGCATTCCTAATTTGGCTCTGAGATTGACTCTTGCTGTTGTATAGGAATGCTAGTGATTTAGATATTGATTTTGTATTCTGAAACTTTGCTGAATTTGCTTATCAACTTGAGGAACTTTTAGACTGAGACTATGGCATTTTATAGATGTAGAATCATGCCATTTGCAACCAAAGATAGTTTGATTTTCTCTCTTCCTTTTGGGTACCCTTTAGTTCTTTCTCTTGTCTGATTTCTCTGGCCATGATTTCTATTATTATTATTATTATTATTTTCTTTTTTTATTATACTTTAAGTTCTAGGGTACATGTGCACAACGTGCAGGTTTGTTACATATGTATACATGTGCCATATTGGTGTGCTGCACCCATTAACTCGTCATTTACATTAGGTATATCTCCTAATGCTATCCCTCCCCTCTCCCCCCACCCCAAAACAGTCCCCAGTGTGTGATGTTCCCCTTCCTGTGCCCAAGTGTTCTCACTGTTCAATTCCCAACTATGAGTGAGAACATGTGGTGGTTGGTTTTTTTGTCCTGGCGATAGTTTGCTGAGAATGATGGATGGTTTCCAGCTTCATGCATGTCCCTACAAAGGACACAAACTCATCCTTCTTTATAGTTGCATATTATTCCATGGTGTATATGTTCCTCATTTTCTTAATCCAATCTATCATTGATGGACATTCGGGTTGGTTCCAAGTCTTTGCTATTGTGAATAGTGCCACAATGAACATATGTGTGCATGTTTCTTTATAGCAGTATGATTTATAATCCTTTGGGTATATACCCAGTAATGGGATGGCTGGGTCAAATGATATTTCTAGTTCTAGATCCTTGAGGAATCGCCATACTGCCTTCCACAATAGTTGAACTAGTTTACAGTCCCACCAACAGTGAAAAATTGTTCCTATTTCTCCACATCCTCTCCAGCACCTGTTGTTTCCTGACTTTTTAATGATCGCCATTCTAACTGGTGTGAGATGGTATCTCACTGTGGTTTTGATTTGCATTTCTCTGATGGCCAGTGATGATGAGCATTTTTTCATGTGTCTGCTGGCTGCATAAATGTCTTCTTTTGAGAAGTGTCTGTTCATATCCGTCGCTCACTTTTTGATGGGGTTGTTTGTTTTTTTCTTGTAAGTTTGTTTGAGTTCTTTGTAGATTCTGGATATTAGCCCTTTGACAGATGAGTAGATTGCAAAAATTTTCTCCCATTCTGGAGGTTGCCTGTTCACTCTGATGGTAGTTTCTTTTGCTGTGCAGAAGCTCTTTACATGGTGCTGGGAAAACTAGCTGGCCATAAGTGGAAAGCTGAAACTGGATCCCTTCCTTACACCTTATACAAAAATTAATTCAAGATGGATTAAAGATTTAAATGTTAGTCCTAAAACCATAAAAACCCTAGAAGAAAACCTAGGCAATACCATTCAGGACATACGCATGGGCAAGGACTTCATGTCTAAAACACCAAAAGCAATGGCAACAAAAGCCAAAATTGACAAATGGGATCTAATTAGACTTCCAATATTATTTTGAATAGGAGTGGTGACAGACGGCATCCTTGTCTTATGCCAGTTTTGAAAGGAAATGCATTCAGCTTTTAACCTTCGGTATGATGTTGGCTGTGGGTTTGTCATAAATGGCTCTTGTTATTGTAAGGTATGTTCCTTCAATACCTAGTTTATTGAGAGTCTTTAACATGAAGGAATGTTTAATTTTATCCAAGTTTTTTCTACATCTTTGAGAAAATCCTGTGATTTTTGTCATTAGTTATGTTTATGTGATGGATCACATTTATTAATTTTCTTAAATTGAGCCAATCTTGCATCCTAGGGATAAATCCTACTTGATTGTTGTAGATTAGCTTTTTGATGTGCTGCTGGATTTCGTGTGCTAGTATTCCATAGAGAAAGTTTGCATAGATGTTCTTCATGGAACTTTAGCCTAAATTATTATTTTTTGTTGTGTCTAGGCCATATTTTGGTATCAGGGTGTTGCTGCCCTCATAGAATAAGTTGAGGAGGAGTCCGTTCTCAAATTTTTGAAATTGTTTCAGTAGAAATGGTAATAGATCTTCTTTGTGCATCTGGTAGAAATCATCTGTGAATCTTTCTAGTTCTAGGCTATTTGTTTGGTAAGCTACATATTACTGACTAAATTTTGGAGTTCCTTATTGGTTTATTCAGGGATCTAATTTCTTCCTGGTTCAGTCTTGGGAGGGTATATGTGTTCAGGAATTTATTCATTTCTTCTACCTCTTCTAGTATGTGTGCATTGAGGTGTTCATAGTAGTCTCTGGTTGTTATTTGTATTTCTGTGGGGCCAGTAGTAACCTCCCATTTGTCATTTCTAATTGGGTTTCATTGAATCTTCTTCGTTTTCTTCTTTATTAGTCTAGTTAATGTTCTATCTATGTTTTTAGGGTTTTCAAAAAACAACTCCTTGATTCATCAGTCTTCTGAATGACTTTTATGTCTCAATCTTCAGTTCTCTCTGATTTTGGTTATTTCTTGTCTTCTGCCAGCTTTGGAGTTGGTTTTGCTCTTGCTTCTCTAGATTTTTTGTTGTTAGGTTGATAATTTGAGATCTTTCTGACATTTTGATGTGTGTATTTAGTGCTATAAATTTTTATCATAACCCTCCCTTGGCTATGTTCCAGATATTCTGTTTGTTTGGATCTTTCCTCTCATTAGTTTCAAAGAACGTCTTGATGTCTGCCTTAATTTCATTATTTACCCAACAGTCATTCAGGAGCATGTTGTTTAATTTCCATGTAATTGTGAGATATTGAGCAATTTTCTTATCCTTGATTTCTATTTTTATTGTGCTGTGGTCTAAGAGAGTGGTTGGTATGATTACATTTCTTTTATAATTGCTGGGGCATATTTTATTACAATTGTGTGGTTGATTTTAGACTATATATGGTGTCATCATGAGAAGAAAGCACATTATGTTGTTTTGGGGAAGACAGTTCTATAGATATCTATCAGGTCCATTTGGTTCAGTTTTGAGTTCTGGTCTTAAATATCTTTGTTAATTTTCTTTCTCAGTGATCTGTCTAATGCTATCAATGAGGTGTTGAAGTCTCCCACCATTATTGTTGGGCTTCTAAGTCTCTTTTAAAAACTCTAAGAACCTGCTTTATGAATCTGGGTGCTTCTGTGCTGGGTGAATATATATTTAGTATATTTAGGTCTTCTTGTTGAATTGTACCTTTTACCATTATGTAATGCTCTTTCTTTGTCTTTTTTTTTTTTTATCTTTGCTAGTTTAAAGTCTGTTTTGTTTGTATAATTAGTATTGCAATCCCTGCTTTTTTCCATTTTCCATTTTCTTTGTAGACATTTTGACATGCCTTTATTTTGAACATAAAGATGTCATTGCATGTGAGATGGGTCTCTCAAAGATATCATTCCCCTGAATCTTACTTTTTTATCCAACTTGTCACTCCCTTTTAATTGGGTCATTTATCCTTTCGATATTCATGGTAGTATTCATATGTACGGATTTGATCCTGTCATCATGCTGTTAGTTTGTTATTATGCAGACTTGTTTATGTGGTTGCTTTATAATATTACTGGTCTGTGTACTTAAATGTGTTTTTGTAGTGGCTGGTTATAGTCTTTCTTTTCCATAATTAATGCTTTTTTCAGGACCTCTGGTAAAGCAGGTCTGGTGGTAATGAATTATCTCAGCATTTGCTTCTCTAAAGGGCAACTTATTTCTCCTTCACTTATGAGGCTTAGTTTGCCTGTATATTTAATTTTTCCATGCAATTTATTTTCTTTAAGAACATTAAATGTACCCCCCTTATGCCTTCTGGCTTTTAGAGGTTCAACTCAGAGGTCTACTGTTAGTCTAATGGGCTTCTCTTTGTATGTTACCTGTCCTTTCTCTCCAGCTGCCTTTAACAGTTTTTTGTTTGTTTGTTTGTTTGCTTTCATTTCAACCTTGGAGATTCTGAGGAATTTGTGTGTTGGGTGTAATCTTTTTGATAAGTATTTTGCAGCAGATCTCTGTATTTCCTGAGTTTGAATGTTGGCCTTTCTAGGTAAGTTGGGAAACTTATCATGGATGCTGTCCTGAAATATATTTTCCAAGTTGCTTCCATTCTGCCCATGTCTTTCAAAAATACCCATATGTTGTAGATTTATTCTCCTTACATTACACCATATTTCTCAGAGGTTTTGTTCACTTCTTTTTATCTTTTATTTATTCTTGTCTGAATGTCTTATTTCAGAAAGCCAGCCTGCAAGCTGTGAGATTCTCTCCTTACCTTTGTCTACTATGCTGTTAAAATTTGTGATTACATTATGAAATTATTGTAGTGTGTTTTTCAGCTCTATGAACTTGACTTTGTTCTTTTCTGTACTGACTGTTTTCTCTGTCAGCTCCTGTGTTACTTTATTGTAATTCAAGCTTCCTTGGATTGGGTTTCAACATTCTTTTGAATCTCTATGATCTTCATTCTTATCTGTATTCTGCATTCTGTTTCTGTCATTTCAGCCATCTCAGCTTGGTTAAGAACCATTGCTGGGGAACTAGTACAGTTATTTGGAGGAAAAAAGGCACTATGGCTTCTTGAGTTGTCAGAGTTCTTGCACTGATTCTTTCTAATCTTTGTGGGCTGATGTTCTTTCAGTCTTTGAAGTTGCTGCCCTTTGGATTTTTTTGTTTTGTTTTATACCATTTGATGACCTTGGAGATTTGATGGTAACATAAGATGGGTCCAGTAAATTGGCTGTGTTTCTGGAAGATTTTAGGGGGTGAGGTTCAGATCTGGACTTGTGAATGATGTTCTCTAATTCTTGGAGACTGGTATTGGGCTGCAGGTATGTTCTCTGTCTCCTCAAGGTTACGAACCTGCTGTGCTGTGAGGACCGAGATGCTCTCTCACTGCTGGTCATAACATTCTGAAATGTGGTGCTAGCCAAAGTGTTTCATAGGGTAGTGGCAGTGGCGTCTGTTCTTCTTCGCACATGCCAGACAGCACCAGAAGAAGAACAAGAGAAGCAGCAGCATGGCATAGTAAATGCTCATCACCTGCAGTGGGGTGCTACTGGGTATTACTGTGTGTCGCCCTCCATGTGGGGGTCCACAGCAGTAGTCTTGGCAGCATGACAAGAGGGGGTGGGGAACCCAGCAAGCATCTGTGCATCTGTTTGTGCTGGTGGTGGTGTTAGCCTGGGTGTAGGTCACTGGTGGAGGCAGGAGTGTGTGAACCCTCATGCACATTCACACAGGCAACAGGGGCCACCCAGGGCAAGGATGTGTTCACTGTTCTTCATGCCTAGGTGTCTGGTTTCATGCCAGTGGCAGTGTTATCACAGGGGCAGGGTGCTGTTGGGCTTTGTACCCACCAGTGTTCCAATGGCAATGGTAGTACAGTAGGGTAAAGGGGTGCATTTTGCACTCATGCCAGCAGCAGTGCCACAGCAGGGTACACACTTACATGGACTTGGTGGGTAATGGGAGGCAAGAGTCACTAGTGCACATACACACACCAACAATGTAATGTGGGAGGTGGCTGTGTGTGAGTGCATGCAGGCAAAGTGGCACTGGAAAGACGGTAGTGTAGGGAGGGTGCAGGTAGGCTGTTGTGTGTCTGCAAGGGTCACTTGGCTAGAATTTTCTACATTCATGTGCCATCGGCCACTGCAGGAGCTAAGATGTAGGCCCCTAGGAGGTAACTCTCTTGCTACCCAAGGCATGTTCAGGCTCGGGCCACAGGAAAGGCCAGCAGACGAAAAGGTGCTGAGGTCAGACCAGCCCTGAACCTTCAGTGTTCAGGTTCAACATTTCCCCTGGGGCTAAAATCTCCTATGGAAGCAAGTTGAGCATACAGAGATCGGCATTTTTGACTGTTCTTTATTACAGGCACTTCTGCACCAAAACCTCTGGGGTCTGCAATGACTGGAGTTCTGACCCTATTATTTCTCTAAGCAGCTCTCCCTGCCAATTCAAATGTCTGTGGTGGTCATGGGGTCTGCTCCTGTTGGGATTTCGGAGGTCTGTGGCAAGAGTGGGTTTCTCCTTGCCTGCTTTAATCACCCCTTCCCTTCCCTAGTAGTTGCTGTGGGCCAGGAACAAGTCTTAGCGTACAGGTAGCCCTTTCAAGGTTCCCAGTCTCTTCCTTTTTCAGCTCAGTATCTGTGCCTTTCCTCTGTCCACTCTCATTGCCTTTCCTCTGAATATATGCTAGGAGTGCACAGTCTTTCTGATGTCCTGGTTCTTTGGTGACAGGTGTTCCTCCTGGTTGCATCTAATCAGCCATCTTGCCAAGAAAACCCCTAAAACCGGTAACGGTTATCATGCTAGCATTATGTGTGTTGCTGTGTTTCTTGTCATTTAACCAGGTATTAATTTTTTTTATTTGATGGTTTTATTTAACAACTCTATTGGGGTTTTAGACAACAAAATTTAGACAACAAAAATCACATCATTAAAAACGTTCAGTTTGACTGGGCACAGTGGCTCATGCCTGTAATCCCAGCACTTTGAGGGGCTGAGGCAGGCGAATCACTTGAGCTCAGGAGTTTCAGACCAACCTGGCCAACGCGGTGAAACTCCGTCTCTACTAAAAATACAAAAATTAGCCAGGTATGTTGGTGAGTGCTTGTAATCCCGGCTACTTGGGAGGCTGAGGGAGGAGAATCACTTGAACTTGGAAGGCGGAGTTTGTAGTGAATGGAGATCGTGCCACTGCACTCCAGCCTGGGCAAAAGAATGAGACTCTCTCTGAAAAAAAAAAAGGCAGTGATACGAGTTTCAGTAAATATGTGCTGTTGTGCAACCATCAAGTTGGACAACAAACCACAATCAAGTTTTAAAGTATTTACTTCATCTCAAAAAGTTGCCCTTTTACTCTCTGACATTTCAATCCATGCTTTCACTCCTCATCCCAGGCAAAAGCAACTTATACTTTTTGTCAATAAAATTGAGACTTTTCTAGAACTGTTATAGAAATAAACATACAGATAAAAGTATACAGTGATGTATAAATGAATTTATACATTATGTAGTCTTTTTTATCTGACTTATCTTATTTAGCGTGCTGCTTTGAGATTCACCCATGTTATTTTATATATCAGTCATTCATATTATTTTATTGTTGAATAATATTACTTTGTATGGATACACCATATTTCATTTATTCAATTCATCTGTTGATGGACATTTCATATGTTTCTAGTCTTGTGATATTACTATTAATGAACTTATGAATATTTTTGTACAAACCTTTGTGGACAGTTGTTTTTATTTTTTTATTTTTTGATTGATATCTAGGAGTGTAATTACTTCATTTTATAACACATGTGAGTTTAACTTTATTAGAAAGGGTCAGGTGCAGTGGCTCACGCCTGTAATCCCAGCACTTTGGGATGCTAGGGCAAGCGGATCATCTGAGGTCAGGAGTTTGGGACCAGTCTGGCCAACATGGTGAAACCCCATCTCTAAAAAAATATAAAAATTAGCTGGGCATGATGGTGGGTACCTGTAATCCCAGCTACTCAGGAGGCAGAGGTGGGAGAATCACTTGAACCTGGGAAGCGGGGGTTGCAGTGAGCCAAGATCACGTTATTGCACTCCAGCTTGAGTGACAGAGTAAGACTCCAACTCAAAAAAAAAAAAAAAAAAAGAAAGAAAGAAAGAAGGAAATGGCCAATTTTTTGGCAAAGCTGCTGCTTCATTTCACATTCTCTCTATGTATAAAGATTCTGGTTTTCCGGCTAGTTAGTCCATTCTACATCATTACTAACATTTTGGTATTAGGAGGCTTACTTTTGTGTGTGTGTGTGTGTGATGTCTCACTCTGTCGCCCAGGCTGGAAAGAGGCTTACTTTTCTAAGGCATCCTATTAGATGTGCAGTGTTATCTCAATGGGGTTTTTATTTTTACGTTCCTAATGAAAGCTAGTGTTTAACCAATTTTTACATGCTTATTGGCATTTTTGTACCTTCTAGGGAGAAGTGGTTATTCACATTATTTACCCTGTTTTATCACACATGCAAACACACACACACGTGCACACACACACACATATATATATACATAGAGAGAGAGAGTATATATATATATGGAATTGTTATATATCTATAGTATTAGTCTGTTCACGTGCTGCTAATAAAGACACACCCGAGACTGGGTAATTTATAAAGGAAAGAGGTTTAACAGACTCACAGTTCCACATGGCTGGGGAGGTCTTATAATTATGATGGAAGGCAAATGAGGACCAAAGCTAAGTCTTACATGATGGCAGGCAAAAGACTTGGGTAGGAGAAATCCCGTTTATAAAACCATCAGAACTTTTCATATTTATTCACTACCATGAGAACAGTACAGAGGTAACCATTCTCATGATTCAATTATCTCCACCTGGTCCTGCCCTTGACATGTGGGGATTATTACAATTCAAGGTGAGATTAGGGTGAGGGCACAGTCAAACCATTACACACACACACACACACACACACACACACATATATATGCAAACACACATGTATATATGTGTATATATGTGTATATATATGCGTGTATTTATACATATATACTTTCCACTGAATTATGTTTATGTTTGCACCTTTGTTTAAAAAATATATATGTAATTTTCACATAGTTCTCCAAGTATGTCACTTGTGTTTTAATTCTCTTTCAATAGTATCTTTCCAGGAGCAGAAGTTACTAATTTCAATGAAATCTAATTTTTAATTAATTTTAAATATTTTTGCTCATCACAAGAAATCTTAGACTTTCTTTTGTTTTTTAAAATTCTATTTATTTTAAATACACTTTATTGTGTATGTTTAAAGTTTCCATCATAATATTATGGGACAAATAAGGTAAAATGGTTGCTATAGTGATGGAAATTCACATATATTGTTGTACATACATTTTTCTTGACAAGAGCAGCTAAAATTTACTTATTTAATACAAATCTCTGATCCAATACAATTGTATTAACTATAATCCTCATGTTATACATTATATCTTTAGACTTGTTCATACGACATATCTGCTATTTTGTATGTTTTGACCTATAATACATATACCATATACTCATTTCCTCTGGCCAAATACCCCACTTCTAGTTGCTAATGTTTTATTTTCTATATCTGGGTATTTGATGTATTTTTAAAGAGACTCCACATACAAGTAATTTCACGTAATGCTTTTCCTTCTGTGTCTCTTATTTAATTTAGCACAATGTCCTTCAGTTTCATCCATGTTGTGGCAGATGATAGAATCTCATTGTTTTCGAGGCAAAAGATTGTTTCACAGTAAAGGAAACAATCAATAAAGTGAAAAACAACTTAAAGACTAAACAAAATATTTGCATCCTCATATTTGATAAGGGATTAATATCCAAAAATCAGAAATAACTCTTACTACTCAATAACAGAAAAACAAATAATATGATTAAAATGGGCAATAGACATGAATAGATATTTCTCCAAAGGAGACATAAAAGTGACCAATAGATATATGAAAATATTCTCAATATCACCAATCATCAGGAAAAGGCAAATTAAAACCCCTCTGTGATACTACCTCACACCCATTAAAGTGGCTATTATCAAAAGGCCAAGATATAACAAATGTTGATGAAGATGTGGTGAAAAGGGAAGCCTAGCATACTGTTAGTGGAATATAGATTAGTGCAACCATTAGCTCTTACTCTTTCAGCTATGATCAATTTGGAATTAACTTTTAATTATGTTGTGAGGTAGGTGTCAAGGATATACCTTCAACATTTTGGATGTTGTGAGTTCATGTGTGTGTTTTTCATATGGCTTTACAATTATTACAGTGCCATTTAATGAAAGGAAACTTTTTACCTTTTTATTTATTTATTTATTTATTGAGACGGAGTCTTGCTGTGTCACCAGGCTGGAGTGCAGTGGTGCGATCTCAGCTCACTGCAACTTCCACCTCCCAGGTTCAAGCGATTCTCCTGCCTGGGCCTCCCGAGTAGTTGGGGCGACAGGTGCACGCCACCACGCCCAGCTAATTTTTGTATTTTTAGTAGAGACAGGATTTCACCATGTTGGCCAGGATGGTCTCAATCTCTTGACCTCGTGATCTGCCCGCCTTGGCCTCCCAAACTGCTGAGGTTACAGGCATGAGCTACTGCACCCGGTCCTTTTACCCTTTTAGTGACATTTGCATTTTGATCAAAAATTACTTATTCATGTATTATAGGTATATTTATATATTGCGTTATGTTTTGATTAATCTATAGTTTCATGCTTATCCTTATCATTTACTTTGTGAGGAGTGTTGATATCTGTAACTATAATTGTGGATTTATTTCTTAACTTTTTAATTACCTCAGTTCCTGTTCTATGTATATTACAGCTATGTTTAGTATTCATTTATATTTAGAATCATTATGTCTTTTTGATAAACTAATCTACTTTGGTGTCTAATAATGTTTCATTTAAAGTTTATTTTGTATGATATTGCATAGTAATTCCATTTTTTGTTTAAGTAGTGTTTCATCATACATCTTTTCTCATTTTTTCACTTTTAACATATTTACTTCTTTATATTTAAAGTAAGTTTCCTATAGATAGAATATAGAAGGATAAAATTTTCTTATTTAATTGGACAATCAATGCATCTAATTTGGATATTCAGTAAATGTATATTTAATGTAATAATTGATATAACTGATTTAAAATCTACTGGGCAACTGATTTCTTCCAACTGTTTGATCTGGTGTTTTTTACCTTTTTTTCTGTCTGTTTTTTGTTTTTTTTTTTTTTTGCTAACAACTTTAAGTTGTATTTCGTATACAATACAACATACATATTTAAATTGTACATTTAATGGATTTTAACTTGTTCACAGTTTTCAAACTATCATCACAAAATAATTTTAGAATATTTTTACTACTAAAAAGAGACATTTTTTACCCATTGTGATGGTTGGTTTTATATGTCAACTTGACTGGAAGTGCCCCAGTAGCTAAGAAAACATTATTTTGGGGTGTGTCTATTAGGTTGATTCTGGAAAAGCTTGACATTTGAATCAATAAACATAGTGAAGATTGCCATAATCAATTTGGGTAGGCATTATCTGATTAGTTGAGGATTCAGATATAATAACATAACAGAGAAAGGGCAAATTTGCTCTCTTCGCTTGAGCTGGGCCATGCATGTACTCCGGCCCTTGGATATCAACACTTCTGGTTCTTGAACCTTTGGCCTCAGCCAAGGACTTGGACCATTGCCTCCCATGGTCCTCAGGCCTTCAGACTTTCACTGTCACTGCACTACTGGCTTTCCACAGCCTCAAGCTTAAAGTTGAATAATGTGCTATTTCTCAGTCTTCATAATTTCGTAAGCCAATGTTTCATAATAAATCATATATATATATATATTTGTGTGTGTATATATACATATATCTATGTGTGTGTTTATATCCTACTGGTGGTGTTTCTCTGAGGAATCCACAGTAATACAGATTTTTATACCAAGAGTGGTTCTAGAAAAAGAATTTTCAGAATAAATTTTCTAAAATTTGTTATGAGGTTTCTGAAATTTTCCCTCTAATATCATTAGATTTAAAGATACTAAAGTTTCTATTTCCAGTAGTAAAGAGAGCATCTAGAGCTATGGTGTGAACTATTTATAGAGATACATAAAATATCTGCTTTAGAACTCTTAATTAACTACTTACAAAATCAAGGAGCTAACTGACTCTGTATGTAATAGTTTCAAGCATTTTTGTAAAACTAAGAAACATAATGTCATTGGTTGATTGTTTCTAAAGTCACTGGTAAAAACAGTAAAAGAAAAGCATGAGCTAAAGGATTTAGATTTACAGCTCAAGTGCCACATAAGTGACATAAGAGCTTCTATGTATTTCCCGAATGAGTACTTAATCTTTTGTAGTAGCAGAACCAATATTTACAAAATAAAATGTGGAGTCTCATCCTTTATTTGGATGAACTACAGCAAAAATTGAACTCCCGTTTTCACAGGGCTCTACCATAAAAGTGATGGCACTCAGTGGGAAAAAAGTGGGATCATATAACTTGTGATTAGAGCATATGGAAAAACTCTGATGAAGCTAAAAATATTTATCTCCTAAATTCTGATGAGTTGTTTTTCCAAATGAAAGAAGTCTCCCCACCCACCTTGGAAGCAGCCTCTCCAACCCCAGCAGAAGTAACCTTGCCACCACCATGAGCAGTGATCTGCAAATGCCAATTTGTATTGTCCTTTACACCGAGAGTAGTATCTGCCTTTGCAACTCCTTATAAGATAATTAATTTTACATTGCCTGAATTAATGGTAATGAACTCCCCGAGGCAATTTTTGTGCAAGACCATTCTGATTGTCTTGAAGATGCACCTGCTATTGCCCCTCTTTGATACTAGACCAATAACTATACTAAAGTGCCAACAGGTCCCCAAAGGTGAAGCACAAAGTATGACCCATGAGAACATATGCTACACCCCAGAGGAAGAACTTGAATTTTCTAATTTATACAACCAGAAATCTGGGAAAACTGTGTATGAATGGGTGCTAACGGTGTGGGATAATAATGGAAATAACATAAAATTAAATACAACAGAATGTATTAATATGGGTTAATGAAGCAGAGATTCAGTATTTGATGATGTAGCTTGGGGGGTTATAAAGGACTCCAACAGTTTAGTTGATTGCTGAAACATAGACCAAAAGATGGCCAACTCTGAGTGAACTGAAAATGCTCAACCTCCCTTGGTTTAATGTAGAAGAAAAATCCACAGCCTTAGGGAGTTTAATATGTTTAAGTAGATTTGTATTTAATACCTACTTATCTGTACTAAGAGGTTCCGGAAGGCATATTTTTCACCAAAACTTTTAGAAATAAATTTATGAGGAATCTTCTCAGTATTTTTGAATAGTCCCATAATTATTTTACTTTGTAGCACAGAATTTACAGTGGAATGATAATAAGTGTTGGTAAAGACGTGGAGAAATTGGAATGCTTGAACAGTCTTGGAAGGAATGTAAATTACAGATTCATTATGAAAAACTGTATGGAGGTTTCTTATAAAACCAAAAATAGAATTACCATGTAATACAGCAATTCCACTTCGGGGTATATATCTCAGTAACTTGAAATCAGTATGTTGAACAGATACCTGCACTCCCAGTCATGAGATTGCTGGGTCAGATAATAGTTCTGCTTTTAGCTCTTTGAGGAATCACCATACCGCTTTCCACAATGGTTGAACTAATTTACACACCCTCCACTAGTGTATAAGTGTTTTATTTCTTTGCAACCTTGCCAGCATCTTTTATTTTTTGACGTTTTACTAATAGCCATTGTGGGTGGTGTGAGATTGTATCTTATTGTGGTTTTGATTTGCATTTCTCTAATGAGCATTGGTATTGAGCATTTATTCACATGCTTGTTGTCCGCCTGGAAGTCTTCTTTTGAGAAATGTCTGCTCATGTCTTTTGCTCACTTTCTAATGAGGTTGTTTGCTTTTCTCTTGTTAATTTGTTTAAGTTCCTCATCGATGTTAAATATTAGACCTTTGTCATATGCATAGTTTGCAAATATTTTCTCACATTATGTGGGTTGTCTGTTTACTATGTTGATAGTTTACTTTGCTGCCCAGAAGCTCTTTCATTTAATTAGATTCCACTTGTCAATTTTGCTTATGTTGTGATTGATTTGGTGTTTTTGTCACAAAATCTTTGCCCATTCACATGTCGAGGAAGGTATTGCCTAGGTTGTTTTCCAGGGTTTTTATAATTTGAGGTTTACATTTAAGACTTAATCCATTTTGAGTAGATTTTTGTGTATAATGTAAGGAAGGGGTTCAGTTTAAGTCTTCTGCATATGACTAGCCTGTTATCCTAGCACCATTTATTTAATAGGGAGTCTTTTTCCATTGCTTATTTTTGTCGACTTTCTCAAAGATCAGATGGTGATAGATGTGCTGCCTTATTTCTGAGTTCTCTATTCTGTTCCACTGATCTATGTGCCTGTTTTTGTACCAGTGCAATGCTGTTTCGGTTCCCATACCCTTGTAGAATTTGAAGTCAGGTAATGTGATGCTTTCAGATTTGTTCTTTTTGCTTAGGATTGTCTTGGGTATTAGGGTAATTTTTTGGTTCCATATAAATTTTAAAATAGCTTTTTCTAGTTCTGTGAAGAATGTCGTTGGTACCTTTATAGGAATAGCAATGAATCTGTAAATTTCTTTGGGCATTAAAAGCAGTGTGGCCATTTGAATGATATTGATTCTTTCTATTAATGAGCGTGAGATGTTTTTGCCTTTGTTTGTGTTTTCTTTGATTTATTTGAGGAGTGCTATATAATTCTCATTGTATAGATCTTTCACCTCTGTGGGTAGCTGCATTTCTAGGTATTTTACTCTTTTTGTGGCAATTGTGAATGCGGTTACCTTTCTGACTTGGCTCTTGTTTATATATAGGAATGAGAGTGATATTTATACATTAATGTTGTATCCTGCAACTATACTGAAGCTCTTTGTAACCTGGAGGAGCTTTTGGTCCAAGACTATGGGCTTTCCTAGATAAAGAATCAGGTCACTTACAAACAGAGATAATTTGTCTTTCTCTCTTTCTCTCTCTTTTTTTTTTTTGGATGCCCTTTATTTTTTTCTTCTTCCTGATTGCTCTGTCTAGGATTTCCAATACTATATTGAATAAAAGTGGCAAGAGAGGGTTTCTTTGTCTTATGTTGGTTTTCAAGGGGAATTCTACTACCTTTTTTCCATTCAGTATAATGTTAGCTGTGGGTTTTTCATATATGGCTCTTATTATTTTGAGGTATGTTCCTTCAATACCTACTTTATTGAGAGATTTTAACATAAATTTTTGTTTACTTTTATTGCAAGCCCTTTCTGTGTCTACTGAGATAATCATGTGGTTTTTGTTTTTACTTCTGTTTATGTGGTGAATCACATTTATTAATATGTTTGTGTTGAACCAACCTTGCATCCCAGGGTTAAACCTTACTTGATCATGGTGAATTAGCTTTTAGATGTACTGCTGGATTCAGTTTGCAACTATTTGTTTACGGATCTTCGCATCAATGTTTATCAATGATACTGGCCTGAAGTTTTAAGTTTGTTGTGTCTCTTCCAGGTTTGGGTATCAAGATGATGCTGATCTCACAGAATGAGTTGGGAAAGAGTTCCTCCTCCTCAGTTTTTTTTAAATTGTTTCTGTAGAAATGGTACCAGGTCTTTTTTGTACATCTGGTAGAATTCAGCTGGGAATCCATTAAATCTCAGGCTTTCTTTGGTTGGTAAGTTATTTATTACTGATAAAATTTCAGAACTCATTATTGGTCTTTTCAGGGAATCAATGACTTTCTAGCTCAGTCTTGGGAGAGTGTATGTGTCTAGGAATCATCCATCTCTTCTACAGCTTCTAGTTTATATGCATATAATTGTTCATAATAGTCTCTGATTTTTTTGTTTTTATTTCTTTGAGGTCTTTAACATTTTCTTCATCATTTCTAATTGTGTTTATTTGGATCTTCTCTCTTTTCTTATGTATTAGCCCAGTTATTGGTATACTTATTTTAACTAATTCTCCATAAAACCAACTCCTGGATTCTTTTATCTTTTCAATGGTTTTTCATGTGTTAATTTCTTTCAATTCAGGTCTGATTGTTGTTATTTCTCATCTTGCATTAGCTTAGGGGTTGATTAGTTCTTGCTTCTCTAATTTTTTTTAAGTTGCGAAGACACACTGTTAATTTGAGATCTTTAAATTTTTAGATGTGGGCATTTAATGCCATGAATTTTCCTCATAACACTGCCTTAGCTGTTTCCTGGAGACTCTGATGTGTTGTATTTTTGTTCTCATGATTTTCAAATAACTACTTGATTTCTGCCTTTATTTCTTTATTTACCCAAAAGTCATTAAAGAGCATGTTGTTTAATTTTTGCATTATTGCATGATTTTAACTGATATTTATAGTTTTGACTTCTGTTTTTATTGTATTGTGGTCCAAGAGTATGCTTGGTATGATTTTGGTTCTTTAACATTTGCTGAAAATTGTTTAATGGCCAATTATGTGGTCAATTTAGATTATGTCCCATGTGCTCGTGAGAAGAATGTATATTCTGGTTTTTTGGGGGGTGGAGAGTTCTGTAAATGTCCATCAGATCCATTTGGTCCAATATTAAGTTAGGTCCTTAATATTTTTGTTAATTTTCTGCCTCAATGATCTAATACTGTCAATACAGTGTTGAAGTCTCTCACTATTATTGCATGGGAGTCTATATCTCTTTGTAGGTCTCTAAAAGCTTGCTTTATAAATCTGAGTGCTCCTGTGTTGGATGCATATATATTTAGGATCATTAGGACTTCTTGCTGAATTGAACTCTTCACCATTATGAAATACCCTTTGTCTTTTTTGATCTTTGCTATTTTGAAATATATTTTTTTTCCTGAAATTAGGGTTGCAACTCATGCTTTTATTGTGTGTTTCATTTCCTTGGGAGATTTTCCTCCACACCTTTATTTTGAGCCTAATTGAGTCTGTTTACACAATGCCATAAAGAACTCCCTAAGACTGGGTAATTTATAAATAAAAGAGGTTTAATTGACTCACAATTCCACATGGCTAGGGAGGCCTCAGGAAATTTAGTCACGATGGAAGGCACTTCTTCACAGGGTGATGGGAGTCAGAAGGAGTGCCAGCAGGGAAAATGCCAGATGCTTATACAACCATCTGATCTCCTAAGAACTCACTTACTATCACCAGAACAGCATAGGGGAGTGATCCCCATGATTCAGTTACCTCCACCTTGTCTCTCACTTGACAAGTGTGGAATTATGGGGATTACAATTTATGACGAGGTTACGGTGGAGACACAAAGCCTAACTTGTATCAGAATGTCATTATTTGTGAGATGGATCTCTTGATAACAGCATATCATTGGATCTTGCTTTTTAGTCCTGACTGACATTCTGTGCCTTTTAAGTGGGGCATTTATCCTGTTTACATTCAAGGTTTGTAATGATATATGTTGAATTGATCCTGTCATTGTGCTGTTAGCTGGTTATTATGTTGGCTTGCTTTTGTGGTTGCTTTATAGTGACACTGGACTGTGTATTTGTGTGTTTTTGTATTAGCTGGTAGAGGTCTTATCTTTCTATATTTACTGCTCCTTTCAATATAGCTCTTAAGGCAGGTCAGGTCGTAATGAATTCTCTTAACTTTTGCTTATCTGAAAAGAATCTTATTATTCCTTCACTTAGGCAGCTAACTTTAGCTGCATATAAAATTCTTGGTTGAAGATTTTTTCTTCTTTACAGATATTGAATATAGGTCTCCAATCTCTTCTGGCATATAGGGTTTCAGCTGAGAGCTGCACTGTTCACCTGATGGGAATTTCTTTGTAGGTAACCTGCCCTTTCTCTTTGGCTTAGTTTAACATCACTTTTTCTTTTTTTCATTTCAACCTTTAAAAATCTGATGGTCTTTGGGATGATCTTCTTATGTAGAATATTTCAGGAGTTCTCTGTATTTTCTGATTTTGAGTGGTGGCCTCTCTAGCAAGGTTGACAATGTTTTCATGAATGATATCATGAAATATGTTTTTCAAGTTGTTTGCTTTCTCCACCTCCCTTTTCGGGATGCTAATGATTCATAGATTTAGTCTTTTTATATAAACTTGCATTTCTCAGAGGTTTTGTTCATTCCTTTTTATTTTTCTTTTGCTATTTTTGTCTGATTGTCTTACTTCAAGGAACCAGTTTTCAAGTTCTGAGATTTTTTCATCAGCTTGGTTTATTCTGCTGTTAAAACTTATTATTGCATTGTGAAATTCTGGTATTGCATTATCCAGCTCTTTCAGACCTCATAGGATTTTTGTTGTTGTTGTTGTTTGTTATTGGCTACTTTGTCTTTCAGCTTCTACATCCCTTTATTGTGATTCTTATTTTCCTTGATTTGGGATTTGCCATCCTCCTGAATCTTGCTTATATTTGGTTCTATCCATATTCTGAATTCTATTTCTGTCATTACAGCCAATTCAGCCTGATTAAGAACTCTTGTTGAAGAACAGGTGCAGTTGTTTGAAGGACATATGACAATCTGGCCTTTTGAGTTATTGGAGCTCTTGAGATTTTTTTTTTTTATCTCATCTGTTAATGTGGGCACTCTTGTATTAATAACTGCAGTGTAGATTGAGAACAGCCAATAGACTTCTTTTCCACATGTTTTCACCAGGCTGGGTCTTTATGAAGAATCTTCAACTACATCTGCCTTTTTGTCTATGTTTTCAGAGGGGGTTATGTTAGTGAGTTGTTTTCATGTTGAAGCTTTAGGGTGTAATCCAGCAGGTAGCACTTAGGCTTATTGGTCAGTTGTTAAACTCTTGATCAGTTGTGTGGCCCTGTTTTCTCACAGTTGCAGCCATGTTCCCTTTCTGTGCTCTGAAAGTGTTGATTTCTCTCCTCCATGAATGCTGGCTGCAGGTTGCAACTTGGCACTCCTGGGCCTTCCACTGCACTTTTGGGGTGAACTCAGTATTTATGTTTCTTTCCCAACTTGGAGGCAGCAGAGAAAGGGATCTTTATAGTGTTTTTCTCCTGGGGGCTCCATCCTAGAGAGATGCAGTTCAGCAATCCCTCAGTGCAAAAAACCCAAGATTGAGGGTATGTGCTATGGGCCCAAGCCAGAAGTTCCCTGTCTGGTGACAAGAAGCAGGAAGTGGGGTGTGTGGCACCCATGGGAAATGGACTGGCCTCCTCTCCTAGGGTTGACTGCAGCTTGATGGAAGAATGGATAAGGCACTTAGGGTCTTTGCCCCTTTGTTAGTTTGAGGGTGGTAAGGGCAGTTCTACTGCAAAGGCAGTGGCAGAGACTTTCAGTTGCCCCTGAAGGTTCTGCCCAGGGAGTTGCTGAGTTGCTACTGGTTTGATACCTCTTGTATGATGTGGCTGGAGGCCCAGTTTTGGAGGACAGTCTTATCTGGTGAGGAGATATGAAAATGTGCACCTGATTTCTGTTTTTTTGTTTGTTTGTTTTTTCAATTTAGATGCACTTTATTTATTTTTCTTGTCAGATTGTTCTAGCTCTAAGTATGACTTCCAATACTGTGTTGAAAAACAATGGTGAAAGTGGGCAACCTTGTTGTGTACCAGATTTTATTAGTCCATTCTCACACTGCTTGAAGAAATACACAAGACTGAGTAATTTATACATAAAAAATGATATTCTGTCATTTGCAACAATGTGGGTGGAACTGAATATCAGAATGTTAAACAAAATAAATGAGACACAGAAAACAATCTTTGCATATTTTCACTATTTGTGCAATGTAAACATCAAAACAAACTTATGATGATGGAGAGTAGAAGAATGGTTTACCAGAGGTGGGACACAGTAGTGGGCAGGTAGCAGGAGTAGGGGATGGTTAATGGCTTTAAAAGAAAATAGAAATAATAATAAGACCTAGTATTTGATAGTACAGGAGGGTGACTATAGTCAATAATAATTTAATAATACATTTAGAAATAAATTAAAATGTAATTTGATTGTAACACAAATGATTAATGATTGAGATAATGAGTATCTCATTTTCCATGATGTGATAATTGCACACTGCATGACTGTATAAAAATATCTCATGTATTTCATAAATATATACACCTACTATATACTCACAAAATTAAAATTTTCTAAATAAAGAATATTCTATTGTATTTAATTCACAAGAAATCAACTAATTATAGCAAGGCATATAAATTAAAATTACAAGAAAGATAAAGATAAATCCTGCTAACATTAATAAAAACAAAACTAGAGTAGTTATATCAGTGTTTTATTAAAGATAGATAAATTACATATTGACAAAGTGATAATTTTCAACAAAGACATAATTATTAATGTGTACACACCTAACAGCAAAGCATCAAAATATATGAGGCAAAAACTGATAGAATTGCAAAGAGAAATAGATAAATCCATTGTTATAGTTGAGAATTTTACATATCTCTATCAGTAATGGGCAGATCCATCACACATAAAATTAGTAAGGATATAGTTAAACCTAACAACATAATCAATCAAATGATTATAATTGTCATCTATAAAATAATTTTTACAATAACAGTGTAATACACATTTTTCTCCAGCTTGCATAGAATATTCCTCAAAATATATTTCATTCTGTCTGGGAGCATTGGCTCACATCTTGTAATCCTAGTTCTTTGGGAGGCAGAGGCAGGAGGATTTCTTGATGCCAAAAGTTTGAAAACCAGCCTAGGCAACATACTGAAAATGCTCCTGTATTAGTCTATTTTCACACTGCTGATAAAGACATACAGGAGACAGTGAAATTGATACAGGAAAAGGTTTACGGGATTTATAATTTCATGTGGCTGGAGAAGTCTCACAATCATGGTGGAAGGCAAGGAGGAGCAAGTCACATCTTCCATGGATAGCAGCGGGTAAAGAGAGAGCTTGTATAGGGAAACTCCACCCTATAAAGCCATCAGATCTTCTGAGACTTATTCACTATCATGAGAACAGCATGGGAAATACCTGCCCCATGTTTCAATTACCTTCCCCCACATCTCTCCCACAACATGTGGGAATTCAAAATGAGACTTGAGTGGGAACACAGCCACACCATATCATTCCACATCTGGCCCCTCTCGAATCTCATGTCCTCATATTTCAAACCTAATCATGCCTTCCCAAGAGTCCCTCAAAGTCTTAACTTATTTTTGCATTAACTCAAAGTCCATAGTCCAAAGTCTAATCAAAGATAAAGCAAAGCCCTTCCACCAATGAGCCTGTAAAACCAAAAGCGGATCAGTTACTTCCTAGATATATTGGGGTACAGGCATTGAGTAAATACAACCATTCCAAATGGGAGAAATTGGTCAAATCAAAGGGGCTACAGATTCCGTGCATGTCTGAAATCCAGCAGGGCAGTTAAATCTTAAAGCTTCAACAGGATCTCTTTTGACTGCGTGTCTCATATCCAGGTCACACTGATGCAAGTGGTGGATTCCCATTGTCTTGGGCAGCTCCATCCCTGTGGCTTTGCAGGGCACAGCCTCACATCCTGGCTGCTTTCATGGGCTGGCATTGAGTATCCATGGCTTTTCCAGGTGCATGGTGCAAGTTGTCGAGGATCTACAATTCTAGGGTCTAGAGGATGGTGGCCCTCTTCTTATATCTCCACTAGGCAATGTCCCAGTAGAGACTCTGTGTGGGGACTCTGACTCCACATTTGCCTTCTTCACTGCCCCAGCAGAGGTTCTCCATGAGGGCCCTGTCCATGCAGCAAACTTCTTCCTAGGTATCCAGGCATTTCCATACTCCACTGAAATCTAGGCAGAGGTTCACAAACCCCAATTCTTGACTTCTGTGCTCTGTCAGGCTCAACACCACATGGAAGCTGCTAAGGTTTGAGGCTTTTGCCCTCTGAAGCCACGGCCTGAGCTTTATGTTGACCCCTTTCAGGCATGGCTGGAGTGGCTGGAATGCAGGGCACCAAGTTTCTAGGCTTCACACAGCATGGCAATTCTGGGCCCAGTCCATTAAACCACACTTTCCTCCTAGGCCTCCTGGCCTGTGATGGGAGGGGCTGCCATGAAGACCTCTGATATGCCCTGGAGACATATTCCCCATTGTCTTAGGAATTAACATTAGGCTCCTCATTAACTATATAAATTTCTGCAGGTGGTTTGAATTTCCCCTCAGAAAATGGATCTTTTTTTTCTATTGCATTGTCAGGCTGCAAATTTTCTGAACTGTTATGCTCTGCCTTTCTTGCAAAACTGAATGCTTTTAACACCACCCAAGTCAAGTCTTGGATGCTTTGCTGCTTAGAAATTACTTCCACCAGGTACTCCAAATCATCTCTATCAACTTCAAAGTTCCACAAATTCTAGGGCAGGGGCAAAATGCCACCAGTCTCTTTGCTAAAATATAACAAGTGTTGCCTTTTCTCCAGTTCCCAACAAGTTCCTCATTTCCCTCTGAGATCACCTCAGCCAGGACTTTATTGTCCATATTGCTAACAGCATTTTGGGAAAAGCCATTCAACAAGTCTCTAGGAAATTCGACACTTCCTCACATTTTCCTTTCTTCTGAGACCTCCAAATTGTTCCAACCTCTGCCTGTTACCCAGTTCCAAAGTCACTTCCACATTTTTGGGTATCTTTATGTCAGTGCCCCACTCCTGGTACAAATTTACTGTATGAGTCTGTTTTCATGCTGCTGATAAAGACGTACCCAAGACTGGGTAATTTATACAGAAAAAGGGTTTTATTGGCCTTACAGGTTCTACATGGCTGGAGAAGTCTCACAATCATGGTGGAAGGCAAGGAAAAGCAACTCACATCTTACATGGATGGCAACAGGCAGAAAGCTTGTGCAGTGAAACTCCACCTTATAAAATCATCAGATTTCATGAGACTTATTTACTATCATGAGAACAGCATGGGAAGACCTACTCTATGATTCAATTACCTCCCACCACATCCCTCCCACAAATTGTGGAAATTCACAATGAGATTTGAATGGGGACACAGCCAAACCATATTACATACCCTTTCTAAAAATAACTTATCTGGGTGTAGTGGCACATTCCTGTAGCCCCAGCTACATGGGAGGCTGAGGAGAGAAAATTGCTTGAGCCCATAAGCTCAAATCTGCAGTGAGCTCTTACTTCACCACTGTACTCCAGCCTGAGTGACAAAAAGAAAATCTGTCTCTCACTAAATATATATAAACACTATACTCTGGCCACAAAATACACTAAAACTGATTTAAAATATTATAAATTACAATGTCTGTTCTCTGACTACAATAAAATTAAATTGAAAATTAATAATGGAAAGATTGCTTTAAAATATCAAAATACTGTGAGATTAAACAGCACACTCCTAAATAAAATGTGTCAAAGAAATAATTTTGGAAAAATTTAAAAATGTATTTTGAACAAAATGAAATTGAAAATACAATTATCAAAATTCATAGGATGGAGTAAGAGCAGTGTTTAAGAAAAAATTAGCATCAAATGCATATATTGAAGAAAAGAGGTTTCAAAATCAGTAATTTTAGATTCCACCTTAGGAAAGTGGATAAGTGAAATAAAAAAAGAATAAAAATAAAAGAAAATAAAAAGTAGAAAAATTAAAATCCAAAATAATCAGAACAAAAATAAAATTAAAAATTTGAACAGAAATCAATAAAATTGAAAACAGAAAATTAATAGAGAAAATCAACAAAATTAAAAGTTGGTCTTTTCAAATGTTCAAAAAAAAATTCTTGTCATTGTAAGAAAACACACACACACAATTCACTAATATCAGAAGTTAAATAAAGAATGTTACTACAGATCCCATGAACATGAAAAGATAGTAAAGGAACATATTGAACAAATGTATTTTCAAAAATTAGATAATCCAACTGAAAGAAATAAATTACTTGAAATATGCAATCTGCCAAAATTAAAGCATTACCAAAAAATGCAACAAACTAATATTTCTCATGAACATAGATACCAAAAATTCTCATCACAATGTTAGCATACTATAATTTAAAAATTATACAAAAAATTATACACTAAAGACCAGGTTACATTTATCCTATGTATGTAAGTTTGTTTTAACATTCAAAAATAACTTTATGTAATGCATCATATTAACAGGTTAAATAACAAAACATACATAATTTTATCAACAAATTAAAAAACTGATACAATTCAACACTTCTTCATAATTAAAACTCTCAGAAAACTAGAAATTGAGGGGAAAATCCCTCAACTTGATAAAGAACACCTGCCAAAACAAACAAACAAATGAACAGCTAACTTAATACTTGACTGGGAGAAACTAGATGCTCTCTTACCTAAGATTAGGAAAAATTTTTAAATATCCCTTTTTTCACTTATTTTCAACATTATAATGGAAGTATAGCTAATGCAGTAAGACAAGAACAGAAAATGAAAGGTATTCAATTTGAGAAGAGAAAATACTTTTTGTTCTCAGATAATAAGTTTATCTATGTAGAAAATCTGAATAAATCATCAAAAAAGTTCCTGGAACTAAGAAGCAATTATAGGAAGGTTGAAGAATACAAGGTTAAAAGCAAAAGTCAATTATTTATTTATATACCAGTGATAATTTACTAGAATCCAAAATTAAAAAGGCAGTACCATTAACAAATTCGCCAACAAATTAAGTACATAGAAATAAATTATATGTACAAGACTATTATTAGGCAAACAAAAAATTCTTGAAAAATTTATAAAACTCAGATAAATAAATATTTAATGTGCATATAAGAAAAGATTCAATGTTGTCCAGATATCAATTTTTTTCTATGTTGATCCATGTATTGAAAAACAATCTCAATTAGAATTCCAGTGAGTTATTATATAAATACCAACAAACTAACTTTTAAGTTTATACAAAAAGGAAAAAATATACAAAATAGCTAATATAAATTTGAGGAACAAAGACAAACCTGAAGGACTAAAACTGTGTATTCTAAAGATATACTCTAAAAGTACAGTAATCAATGAGCGTGGTATTTGTGAAGAAAAAGACTAGTAAAAAATTGTAACAAAGTAAGCAGAAGTATACTCACACAGTCAAGTAATTTTGATAAAAATCAAAAACAATAAAATGGAGAAAATATTGGTTTCTTTTAAATAAACATTTGCCTTTATAACAAATGACATTGGAACAGCTGGATATGCAATGCAAAAAAAAAAAAAAAAATCTGGATGCAGATGTTACACTCTTTATACAAATTAACACAAAATGGATTATAGACCTAAATGTAAAATGGAAAACAGTAAAAGAGAACTCTTAATATATAACATCTGCATGCCTTTGGGTTTGGTAATGACATTTTAAATCCAGCACAAAAACAAAAAATTATGAAATAAATAATCTTTATTAAAATAAAAATGTCTGCTCTAAGACAGTATCAAAAATAAGAAGATAAGCCACAGACTTGGGAATATATTTGCAGAAAATATATAAGATAAATGATTTTATCTGAAATATACCAAAAAAAAATCTTAAAATTCAACACAAAACGAATAGCCTGATTAAAAATAGACAAAATATCTGAAGAGACACTTCACCAAAAAAATACACAAATAAAAAACAAACATATAAAATATGCTGTATAAATTTTGTTATGGCATAATTGAAAATTAAAACAACAATGAGATACATAGCAATAGAGAGTAAAATATTGATTACCAGAAGCTGGGGTGGTTGGAAGGATGGGTTTAAAAAGATCTTGATTACAAGATACAAAATTACTCTTTGATTAAAAGAAATAGTTACTGCGTCATCTAAGTGTAATTACATCCAAGTGTAATTTTGTAACCTGTAACCAAGATGGTTTTAACCCCACCTTTCCAACCCCCAGGCTCTGCTAATCACCATTTTAAATTGCTGAGAGTGGATATTAAGTATTGTCTTTAAAAAATAACTAAGTTAGGTTAGGTAATGCATATGTTAATTAGATGAATTTAATCATAAAAAAATATATAATCAAAATATATTGTATATCATAAATACATACAATTTATCTGAAAATGTAAATTAAATATAAATAAATTTGAAAATAAATAAACTAAATCTTTATAGACACAGAAAGATGGGGTATTTACCATATGATGTTTTCGAAGCATTTCTGCTTAATCAAAAGTAACTTTAATACATTTTTATTTTTTATTAGATACCATTTTCTACTTGCAGAAGAAAACAATTTTCTCAATTGTATTTTTTAAATAAAATGTTTTGTTAGGTAAATGAAACAAAAAATTGTGACTATAGAATCTAGAGAGTCTACAAGGCATTTGGCAAAAATAATATCATCCAAAGGAAAAAAAGCACAGCAATCAGATAGCACTATACACCTATTAGAATGTTGAATATACAAAGCATTGACAACACCAAATAGTGGCATAAATATGGAGAAAGAAAAACTTTAACTCATTTCTGGTGGGAATGCAAAATAATGTAACTATTTTGAAAGACAGTCTGAAATTTTCTTTTTTTATGTAACTTATTTAGGGGTAGATGAACAGGTTTGTTATATAAGTAAATTTTGTGCCATGGGGGTATGGTTTACAGATATTTCACCACTCGGACAATAAGCATAGTGCCCAATAAGATCGTTTTTTAATCTTTACCCTCGTCCCTCCCTTCGCCCTCAGGTAGGCCCTGGTGTTTGTTTTCCCCTTCTCTGTGTCCCCATATGTACTAATGGTTTAGCTCCCACTGGTAAGTAAGATAATGCAGTATTTAGTTTCCTAATCCCATGCTAGTTCACTTCGGATAATGGTCTCCAGCTCCATTAATGTTGCTGCAAAGGGCATGAGCTCCTTTTTTAAAATCATTGTGTAGTACTTGCATGTACTATATTTTCTTTATCTAGTCTACTGATGATGGACATTTACATTGATTCAAATTCTATGCTATTGGGAATAATGATGAGATGAACATACATGTACATGTGTCTTTATGATAGAATTATTTATTTTCTTTTGGGTATATGCCCAATAATGGGGTTGTAGGATCAAATGGTAAATCTACTATGAGTTACTGGACCAATCAACAAACTGCTTTCCATAGTGGCTGAGTTAATTTACATCTCTACCAGCAGTAAATTAGCATTCCCTTTTCTCCACAACCTCGCCAGCATCTCTTAATTTTTGACTTTTTAATAATACTATTCTGACTCTTGTGAGATGGTGTCTTAATTTGCATTTCTCTAGTGATTAATGATGTTAAGCATTTTTATATGCTTGTTGACAATTTGTATGTCTTTTTTTTTTAAAGTGTCTGTTCATGTCCTTTGCGCACTTTTTTGATGGGGTTGTTGGATTTTGATGGTTAATTTACTTATAGATTCTGGGTATTAGAACTTTGCCAAATGCATAGTTTGCTAATGATTTTTCCAGTTCTGTAGTTTGCCTGTTTACTCTGGGAGTAATTTCCTTTGCTGTGCAGAAGCCCTTCAGTTTCATTATGTCACATTTATCAATATTTGTTTTTGTTGCAATTGCTGTTGGCATCTTCATCATAAAATCTTTGCCTGGCTCTATGTCTAGAATGGTATCTGCTAGGTTATCTTTAAGTATTTTTATAATTTTAGGTTTTATAATTAAGTATTATATTAATCTTGAGTTGATTTCTGTATATGGTGCCTGGCAGTGGTCCAACTTCAATCTTCTGCATATAGCTAGTCAGTTACCCCAGCGCCATTTATTGAACAGGAGATCCTTTCCCCTCTGCTTGTTTTTGTCAAACCTTATCAACCTTATCAGATAATCTGATAATTATCAAATTATCAGATAATTAAAGGTGTGCAACATTATTTCTTTACTTTTTTATTTTACTTTAAGTTCTGGGATACATGTGCTGAATGTGCAGGTTTGTTACATAGGTTTACATTTACCATGGTGGTTTGCTGCACCTATCAAGCTGTCATCTGGGCTTTAAGTTCTGAATGCATTGGGTATTTGTGCTAGTACTCTCCCTCCCCTTCCCCCGACCACCCGACAGGCCCTGGTGTGTGATGTTCCCCTTCCTGTGTCCATGTTTTCTCATTGTTCAGCTCCCACTTATGAGTGAAAACTTGCGATGTTTGGTTTTTTGTTCCTGTGTTTATTCTGTTCAATTGGTCTATGTGTCTATTTTTGGTATCAGTACCATGCTGTTTGGTTACTGTGGCCTTGTAGTACAGTTTGAGGTCAGGTAACATGATGCCTCTAGCTTTGTTCTTTTTGCATAAGATTGCTTTGATTTCTACAAAACCAAACACGTTACAATACAATCTAACAATTCATGTTCCTTTGCTGTTTATCCAAATAACTGAAAACATTTTGTACACACTAATACCTGCACATAGATGTTTACAGCAGCTTTATTATAATTGTCAAAACTTGAAAGCTAGATGTCCTTTAGTAGATGAATAGATAAATAAACTGTGGTATGACAAGACATTGGATTATTATTGAGTGCTAAACAGAAATAGGCTACCAAGCCTTTGAAAAACACTGAAGAACCTTAAATGTATATTATTAAGTTAATTGAGCTAAACTAAAAAATGTACTATCGTAAAATAGCAATTCATTGTCATTCTACAAAATGCAAAACTATAGAGATTGTAAATAGATTGGTGGTTATCAAGGATTGCAGAATGGGATGGTTGAACGGGCAGAGCAGTGTGAATCTGTAGGGCAGTAAACTTATTTGGTGTGTTACTATAATTGTGGACGCATATTATTCTTTATCAATGCCCATAGAATTTACAACACCAAGTGTGTATCCTAATGTGAACTACAAATGTTGGGTGATGAAATGTCCATGTAGATTTATTAGTTTTTACAAATGTACCACTCTACTTTGAAATGTTGATAATGGTAGTGTTGTGGGACTTCCTCCTTAGTTCAGCTAAAACGGGGTCCTTGTCACGTGGCCACAAAAAATTAGGCTCGCAGATTATTTGAATGGGGAGGAAAATGGGACATATTGGGCAAAAGGAAAATACAATGGAAACAGGAACCCTCCACAAAGCCAGAGTCTCTGCTAGTGCACTTTATGCCTCACAGATTGAATCCCAGGTTCCACCAAGGAAGAGGAGGGGCCAGGCTCCTCCCTGCTGTAAAAAGTGCGAACTTCTGTCGCTCCATCCCAGCATGCACTCCTCCCAGTGCGCGGGCTGATTGGAGTTTCTTTGGGGACCCCTTTCCACCTGCTGTCTCATTCCCGCCTATAAAGAAGTACATCTAACTGCTGTTAAAATAAGGATAAAGATAAGGACAAAGACCAATCTTAACTACTGCTTCCTGCTGAAGGGGGGTGTAGTTTTGGGGAAACGGGTAGTTAGCTCTCTGTCAGAGGCCTATTTAAGGGTTCTCAGCAGAAGGGACCATTGTCAGAGGCTCCAGTTGCTTGACCATTTGGAGTTTGATGGCCTGAAGGCAAGAAGAGATAAACCAGGTTATCAGAAAACATGTATCAAAAGGAAACAAAGGTAAAATCCTGAGGCCTTTTACCAGTTTGCATAGAGAGAAGGAGGCCAAAAGCTTGACTGGCAAAAAACTTTACCCTTTTGCCGGCATGTTGGGTTTCCGGGTTCCCTTCCCCTCAGCCCAATCTTAAGCCAACCAGTTTAAGGTTTGGGAAATTAACTCTTTCCAGTTTGGAGGATGCATCTGAGGGTGGTGCTCCATAGTACGGAGATACTGTTACTTATCTGTGAAGAGAGAATCGAGGAGGAGAAAAAAAAAAAAAAAAAACGAAGGCATTTTTTTCAAAGGAGACCCAGGGGTACAGGATGCATTTGAAAGGGGTAGAGATCAAAGATGAATGGCCGTCTATCTAGAAAAAGGGGAGC
Source organism: Macaca nemestrina (assembly GCF_043159975.1). Taxonomy (NCBI): domain Eukaryota; kingdom Metazoa; phylum Chordata; class Mammalia; order Primates; family Cercopithecidae; genus Macaca; species Macaca nemestrina. The sequence continues at coordinate 72,824,968 of NC_092145.1, forward strand.
AGGCATCCCTGGTTTGTTTATTTTCCTAGCAAATACCCAGGGTATGTGAGGAAGAGAAGGAAGAGCATCCTCTTTCCCTCTTCTGTCCTTGTACACCTGAATCCCTGTGACCTTGGCAGGCACCAAGATGTGTGCCAAAGTGGCTTGCACCCATGAAGCAGGGGGGCCTAGGGCGTGGAAATTATCTGCTCTACCCATGTATGACGTATCTCTCCTGCTGCCCTATCTCCAAAGACCCCTGCAGTAGCCTTGAATTCCCTAGACCTCATTTATGCCATGGATACTAACATGGCCTCTATCCATGAAATGGAGAGCTTGGCTTAATCAAAAAGAATCAGCCACAGTCACCTGCACTGTGCCTTTTAGCCACCATTATCATCTGTCCCTCTATCACTCAGATCCAGTTTTCCTTCCTAGGGCTTCTCCCCAAAGCTTGGAATTGAGTTTGGGACAAAAATATGTCTGGGGAGCTTGCATGGGCTTCTTATAAGCCAAAAGCTAAGGTGAAGCTGTGAAACTGAGTCCTCCTCCAACAATAGAGAGAAAAGGATGTCTTGTGACACGCCCAGATAATTGGTGGCTATAGTTATGCTTGCTAGGATTTGGGTGCATGGTGCTTGGCTTTGGTTAGCTCCCTTAGTCTACTTTCCCCAAAGGAAACCTCCAAATCATGGGCATTCTATTTATTCCTACCACCTGCTAGGATTTGCAGGATAGTTGTTCAGAACTAGAATATTGATCCAGATATTTATATTACCTATCCTGCTTTTTCGTACTGAGCTACAACTGGAGATTGCTGGTTGGTTCACTGGAACAAGAAGGGTTCGTCTAAAACTGTAGGAAAAAACTTAAAAACAACTAATCAGTTTAGAATTTAATGACAAATGTGTCAAAAGTTTTGAAACATAATTTCTCTTTCTCCAGTCCTCATTTTTGTTAAAATCATCATAGGACTGTGTTGTTTGCAAAGTAGACTTAAGTCTTATACTTGAACTGATTATTTGCATAAAGTGCAGCAAGAATAATTATTTCTACATAGAGCTTTTCAATTGACTTTGATGAAACACTGTTCCAAAAGGAATCTCAGAAAAGATCTTTTAAAGCTGAGTCCAGCCATGGGTTTATATCCTCAAATACCTGTGAGTTGGGTGAATTTCTCCCTTTAGTTTTTTGAAATGGAGTCTTGCTGTGACACCCAGGCTGGAATGCAATGGTACGATCTTGGCTTACTGCAGCCTCTGCTTCCTGGGTTCAAGCGATTCTCCTGCCCCAACCTCCTAAGTAGCTGGGACTACAGGCACGAGCCACCACTCTTGGCTAATTTTTATGTTTTTAGTAGGGACGGGGTTTCACCATATTGGCCAGGCTTGTCTTGAACTCCTGATCTCAAGTGATCTGCCCTCCTTGGCCTCCCAAAATGCTGAGGGCTTCTAATTATCTCATATTAAAGAACATATTTTATTGTTCTTACACAACTCGCATGTACACCTTACTTCCAGTAGTCTCAATTACATGTCATAATAACTCCTAGCAATTTTTACATAAAATAGTGATTTTAATGTAAAACCTGGTAAGTTGTTTTAATTGTGTGCTAGGTGCAGTCAAGGTTTGACTCCCAGAAAAATTAAGTGTGTGGTTAGTGTTCTATGTTCCCAGACTTTACCAATTGTGAAGCTGACAAGTAAAATAGTTCTCAAAACCCAAAAGGCATAACCTGAAAACACTTAGCAAACCTTGCATGTGACCTGCATAATTTAGTTCACCTATTTACATTTTGAGGACATCTGCTTTTCACCAATAATCTTTAAGGCTGTTTTTTTATTTCTCAAAGATTAAAATCATGTGAACTGAAAGGTACCACAGCTTTTATCTTTCCTTTGAAAAAAAGAAATATTTGATCCATGTGCTTGTCTTCCTTTAGGACAAATTAATTCGAGGTTTCTTTTGTTTGTTTGTTTGTTTTGTTTGTTTTGTTTTGTTTTGTTTTGTTTTGTTTTGTTTTGTTTTTGATGGAGCCTTACTCTGTCGCCCAGAGTGCAGTGGTGTGATCTCGACTCACTGCAAGCTCCGCCTACCGGGTTCACGCCATTTTCCTGCTTCAACCTCCTGAGTAGCTGGGAATACAGGTGCCCGCTACCACGCCCAGCTAATTTTTCATATTTTTAGTATAGATGGGGTTTCACCGTGTTAGCCAGGATGGTCTGGATCTCCTGACCTCATGATATGCCTGCCTCGGCCTCCCAAAGTGCTGGGATTACAGGCGTGAGCCACCGTGCCCAGCCAATTAGAGCTCTTTTTACAGACATCATGCACAACAAATATATAGTTACACAGAAAGGCAGAAGAAAACCCAGTTGCTGGTGGGGCCCTTTAAGAGACAGGGCTAGGAAAACATGCAGATAACAAATCAGAAAGGGCTCATTTCCTAAGGCAGGATTGCTAAACAAAGCCTTGCCACTGGGTTACAGACGCAACCCCATGACATAAAACAAGTTGGAGGTATGCAGCAAAGTTTGATATGAACCATATAGACATGCAAAGCACACCAGATTGTCTACAGCTTAACACCAGCCTCACAAATCCTTTTTCACAATTAAAACTTCACAGAAAATGTAAACAAAGATCCTTATTGTTCTTAGCATAGCAAAACATCTTCTAAAAGGAAAAACCTCACTTAAATATTAACTGCTTACTGAGTGGAGAAAGGGAAGAAAAGAAGCAGTTTTAAAATGCCTGGGAAAGAATCACTTATTCTTATGCAACTGGTTCTTCTACCAGGGAGAGAAGCTTAATTACTGTCCAATAAAGTTGAACCCCTTGGCTGGGTGAGGGGAAGATGCTATGGATGTGTGGTGCTCCCCAGTCCCAGATGCGCGGGGAGTAGAAGTGAGGAGATGAGGGAAGCCGCACGTAAAAAGGAAGGAAAAGGCCATGGAGACTGAGGCTGACCTTCTGAATCCCTGGGAGTGACAGAAGTGGGGGCATGGTATCCCCTACCCTCAGGAGTCTGAGAGTGAGGCCAGGTGTGGTGGCTTATGACTAATCCCAGCACTTTGGGAGGATGGGATGGATGGATCACTTGAGGTTGGGAGTTCGAGACCAGCCTGGACAACACGGTGAAACACTGTCTGTACCAAAAATACAAAAATTAGCCGAGCATGGTGTCAGGCGCCTGTAATCCCAGTTACTTGGGAGGCAGAGGCAGGAGAACCACTTGAACCTGGTTGGTGGAGGTTGCAGTGAGCCAAGACCGTGCCATTGCATTCCAGCCTGGGCAACAAGAGTGAAACTCTGCCTCAAAAAAAAAAAAAAAAAAAAAAAAAAGAATTCCAAGGGTGAAAAGGCTTAGAAACAACAATGAGAGGTTTTGAGTCCCCATTGTACTCACCTCTTCTGAAGCCTCATGTCCTGGGCATCAAAAATGTTATAGGACTTTCTTCTTGGTTTTGCTAAAAACAAGGTCCTTGTCAAATGGCCATGAAAAATTAGGCTTGCAGATAATTTGAAGGAGGAGACAAATGGAATTTATTGGGCAAACATAAAATAAACAGGGACACTCTGCAAAGCCAGGGTCCCTGCTGGTGCACTTCCCACCTCACAAATTGAATCACAGGTTCCACCCAGGGGAAAAGAGGGGTCAGGCTCCTTCTGCTGCATATGACACACACTTCTATGGCTCCACACAAGCGTGCACACCTCCCAGTGCATAGGCTCATTGGAGTTTCTCTGGGGACCCCTTCTCACCTGGCCGTCTCAATAGAGTCTGTGTGTTTGTGAAGGCAGAGTATGTATAGGTAAGTTATTTGTATTTTCCCCTCAATTTATCTGTAATTCTAAAACTTTTCTAAAAATACAGTGTAGTTATAAAAGAATTGTGAAAAATATAAGTTTGAAATATTTTTAATGCTTCCATATTTTTCTTTACCAGTGTTCTTTGTCTTTTCATGGGGATTTGTTATTCTTTGTTTTCCATTGCTTTTAGCTTTACAAATGTCCTTTAGTATTTCTTGCTAGGTAAGATTGCTATCAATAAATTGTCTCATTTATTGCCAGTCTAGGAATGTTTCTATTTTAAATCTATTGCTGAATGTTAGATTTGTCAAATGTAGAAATATTACTTGAGAGTTTTATTTAGTACATTTGTGCTCTTTGAATATGCAATCCCACTGCCTTTTGGCCTCCAGTGTTTCTTAGAAGAAGTCAGTTGTTAATCTTAGTGAAATTTCCCTGTAAGTAAGGAATCTTTTTTTCCTCCTATCAAGATTTTTCTCCCAATATTTACCTTTTGGCATTTTATCTATATTGTATCTGAATGTGGATCTCTTTTTTTTAATCTTACTTGAAATTTGAAGAACTTTTAGATGTGTAGTTTAATGTTTTTCAATAAATTAGGGAAGTTTTTAGTCATTGTTATTTTATTAACACATAATAAGGATACACATTTATAGTGTACATGTGATGTTTTGTTACATGAATACAATGTGCAATGATCAATTTGGGGAATTTGGAGTATCCATCACCTCAATTATTTATTACTTCTATATTTTGGAAACCTTTCAATTCCTCTCTTACAGCTATTTTAAAATATATAAACATTATTATTGACTATAATCTCCTTACTCTGCTGCTGAAGTTTATAACTTATTCTATCTAAATGTGTTTGAACACATAGGCCAACCTCTCTTTACCCCTTGTCTCGCACATACAGTATGATTCTACTTTCCATCTTCATGTTATGATCTTTTTTAGCTCCCATGTATGTATCTCCATGCCTGGTTTATTTCACTGAACATACAGACCTCCAGTTTAATCAATGTTGCTACATCAACAGGATTTTATTTTTTAAGACAAAGTACTATTTCATTGTGTGTGTGTGTATATATATATATATATATACATATATATATATATATACATTACACATTCTTATTCAATTTGTCTATTGATGGACACTTAGTTTGATTCCATATTTTAGCTATTGTGAATAGTGCTGCAATAAATATGTAAGTGAAGAGATCTCTTTGATATACTGACTTCTTTTCCTTGGGATAAATACCTAACAGTTGGACTGATGGATTATACAGTAGTTCTATTTTTAGCTATTAAAAAATCTCAATGGTGTTTTCCATAGTGGCTGTACTAATTTAGATTTCCACTAACAATATTTAAGAGTTCACTTTTATCAGCATAGGTTTTTTGGCAATTTTATTAATAGCCATTCTAACTGGGGTAAGTTGAATTCTCATTTTGGATTGGATTTGCATTTTTCTTATGATTAGTAATGTAGAGCTTTTTTTTTTTTTTTCATATATACCTGTTAGCCATTTGTATATCTTCTTTTGAGAAAAGTCTGTTTACATATTTACGTCTTCTTAAATTGTGTTATTTGATCATTATTTACTATTGAGTTTTTAAATTCCATGTACATTCTTGATATTATGCACTTGTCAGATGAATAGTTTACAGCTATTTTCTCTCATTCAACAGGGTGTCTCTTCACTTTGTTAACATTTTGCTATGCTATGTAGAAGCTTTTTTATTGTAAAATAACCCAATCAGTGCCGAGTCTGTCCTGCAAACTCTGGCTGAGTGACAGATGAAAGAAGTATGCTGACACAGGTATTTTGCCTGACAGTGTGGCTAGGGGACTGCATCCCTCAGCACCACCAATGAGAGTGCTGCAGCCACTGAGAGAGTGCAGCAGCCACCAAGAGAGTGCAGCCCCCATAAACCAGCCCTGTTCATATTTATTTATTACAGATTTAATGACAAAGGCTTGGAGAAAACACAATTTGTGGATAATAAACATTGTCAACCCCCTCCCCCTGCTCCAATAGAGAGCAGTCCTGCAAGCAAATGGTCAAAGGTTGGTTTCTAGAGACAGGAATAAACAAATGTATCCAGATAAATTCGTTTACATTCCTTTGTTATCTACCCATTGCTCTCAGGCTCCAGATAAGATTATTTGGCTGCCTTCAGCCATAATTCTTTCCTGAAGTTTTGCAAAACCTCCCAGCCTTCCAAAAAGGTTTGTGTCTTTCCCTATAACTTTTTCTTACAATTTTTCCCACCACCCTGACCAAACTCCTACAAATTAGTTTATTTTTGTTTTAGTTGCCTGTGCCTTTGAGCTCTTAGCCATGAAATATTTACCTCGACCAATGTCCTGAAGTGTTTGCTTTTGGTAGTTTTATGGTTTCAGGTCTCACAGTTAAGTTGTTACTCCTTATTGAGTAGATTTTTGTATATGATAAGAGATAGGGGTTCAGTTTTATTGTTTTGCACATGGATATCTAATTTTCCCAGCATTATTTATTGAGGAGGGTGTCCTTTTCCCAATTTATGTTCTTGGTGCCTTGTCAAAAATCAGATAGCTGCACATATGTAAATTTATTTCTGGGTTCTGCATTCTGTTCCGCTGGTCTATATGTCTTGTTTTCTGCCAGTGGCGTAATGTTTTGGTTACCCTAGCCTTGTAATGCATTTTGAAGACAGATAGTATGATATGTTCATCTTTGTGCTTTTTGCTCAGAATTGCCTTGGCTGTATAAATTTTTTGTTGTTGTTTCATACATATTTTAGATTTTTTTTTTTATTTCTGTGAAAAATGACATCAGTATTTTGATAGGAATTGCATTGAACATGTATATTGCTTTGGGAAGTGTGGCTATGTTAATGGTATTAATTGTTCCAATTCATGAACATGGAATGTCTTTTCATTTGTTGTTTCTTCTGATATTTCTTTCATCAGTATTTTGTAGTTTTCTTTTTAAGTTTTCTTTATTAAATTTATTGTTAGGTTTTTTTATTATTTTTGTAGCTATCATTTATCCAATTGCTTTCTTGATTTCTTTCTTAGATAATTCAGTATTAGTATACAGAAATTCTACTAATTTTTATGCAAATTTTATATCCTGACACTTTGCTTACTCTGTTTATTATATCTTGGAGTGATGTGATGAACTCCTTAGATTTTTCTTGATGTAAGGTCATAACATTAGCAAAAGAAAACTATTTGAATTCATCTTTTTCCATTTTAATGACTTTCATTTCTTTCTCTTGCCTGGTTGCTCTGACTAGAACTTCTAGTACTATATCGATAAGGAGTATTGAAAGTGAGTATCCTTGTGTCATTCCAGATCTTAAAGGAAATATTTTTAGTGTTTCCTCATTCAATATAAGCTCTGGGTTTATTATATATGGCCTTTATTACATTGCGATATGTTCCTTTTAAGCTTAGTTTGTTGGGAGTCTTTATCATGAAGGGATGTTAAATTCTATTAAATGCTTCCTCTCATGTCACAACATGCCTGGCAAATTTTTGTATTTTTAGTAGAGACAGGGTTTGATCATATTGGCCAGGCTGTGTATCACATTTTTTGATTTGCAAACATTTCATCATTCATGGATTCCTTGGATAAATCACACTTAATTATCGTGTATTATATTTCTAATATGCTGTTGTATTCACGTTGCTAGTATTTTGTTAAGAATTTTTCCATCTATGTTCACCAGAGACATTGACATGTAGGGCTGTGTGTGTGTGTGTGTGTGTCTAGTTTTGTTATGGTTATTGCTGGCCTTCTAGAACATGTTAGGAAGAATTTTTTCTTCTACAATGTTTTAGAATAGATTGACGATATGGATGTCAGTTCCTTTCTTGAATCTTTGATAGAATTCTACAGTGAAGCAATCCAACCTCAAACTTTTCTTTGTTGAAAAAATTTTAATTACTGATTAAATCTCATTACTTATTAATAGTATGTCCACGTTTTCTATTTCTTCTGGAATCAATCTTGGTGGGTTGCATTTCTCTAGAAATACATTCATTTTCTCTAAGATTTTCCAGTTTATTAGTGTATAATGGTTAATGATAATCTGTAATTAGTTGTAATGTCTCATTTTTCATTTTCAAGTTTGTTTATTGGATCTTTTCTTAGTCTAGTTATTTGTTTTTCTATTTTGTTTTGTATTGCTTTTTTTGGTCTTTGTTTTGTTTAGCTTTGCTCTGATTTTAATCATTTTTTCCATTTTACTTATTTTTGGTTTGGTTTGTTATTAATTTTCTAGTTCCCTGAGGTGTATTATTAAAGTCTTAATTTGAAATCTTTCTACTCTTTTTTTGAAAAAGGTGTTTACTGTTATAAACTTTACTCTTAGCATTACTTTTGCTATATCCCAGACATTTTCATATGTTGTATTATCATTTTCATTTGTCTTAATAATTTTTTTCTTTCCACTTTAATTTCTTTTTGACCCAATGGTCATTCAGGAGCATGTTGTTTAATATACATGTATTTTTACTGTTTTTGAAGTTTCTCTTGTTATTGGTTTCTAGTTTTATTTCATTTCTCTTTGAGAAGTTGCTTAACTTTTTTTTTTTTAAGTTGTTGATACATATTTTGTGTAATAACATATGGTGTGTCCTGGAAAATATTCCATCCATTGATGAAAAGAATGTCATAGAAATGTCTTTAAGGTCCATTTGGTGCAATATGCAGTTTAAATCCAATGTGGGTTTTGTTGTGGTGGTTGTTAATTTTCTATTTAGATTATCTAATACTGAGAGGAGGTGTTAACATTCCCAACTATTAATGTATTGCATCTTTCTCTTTAAATCTAATAATATTTGCTTTATATATCTGGGCAATCCAATGTCAGGTGCAAATAAGTTTATAATTTTTTACATCCTCTTTCTTCACTAAGTAAAAACCTTTGCTCTTATCATTATTTTTTAATTAATGTCTTTGATATAAGTAGATCTCTTCTTATTTGGCTTTTGTTTTGTTTGCATGGAATATTTTTAAACCAACCAATTACTTATAATCTAAATGTGTCTTTACAAGTGATATGAGTTTCTTATTGGTAGGATAGTTGAGTCAGCATATAATTTTATTTTTACCCCATGAATCAGTCTATATCTTTTAAGTGGTTAGTTTAATCTGCTTATATTCAATGTTAATATTACTATGTAAGGGCTTATTCCTGTTATTTTATAAATTGATTTCTGGTTCCTTTATATTTTTTATTCTTTTATTTTTTATTTTTTATTATTGTGGCTTGGTTGTTTTTTGTAGTGATAACATTTGAGTTATTTCTCTCCCTTATTCATGTATTTGCTCTAGATTGAGTTTTATACTTTTATGTATTTTCAGGAAGTTAGGTATCATTCTTTTATATCCAGGTGTTGGACTCCCTAAAGCATTTCTTGTAGGGTTAATCTAATTTTAATGAATTTCCTTAGATTTTGCTTCTCTGGGAAAGATTTGTTTTTTCTTTCAGTACTTTTAATATATCATCCTATTCCCTCCTGGCCTGTAATTTCTGCTGAGAAATTAACTATTGGTAGGCTAGAAGTTCCCCTTATAAGTGACTAGATGTGTTCTCTTGGTGATTTTAGAATATTATTTTTGTGTTTAACTTTTGAAAGTTCAACCCCTGTAGAATGAAAAGATCTGTTTGAAATGTATCTATTTGGGGATCTCAGCTTTTTATGCATGAATGTCCAAATGCTTTACTAGAGTTGAAAAGTTTTTAACCACCATTTTGTTAAGTAGGTTTTCTGTCTTTTATATTTTATCTTTAACTCCCAGTACCTCCAAAATTTGAATACTTGATTGCTTTATGGTGTCACATATGTCATATTGTCTTTACCAATTCTTATTTATTTATTCACATTTATTTTTGTGCAACTCATTTATTTCAAGAGATCTGTCTTTAAGTTCTGAAATTCTTTCTCTGCTTGATTTAATAAATTGCTGAAGCTTTAGAATGTATTTTTTTTTTCAATGAATTCTATATTTCCAGAATTTCTTTTTGGGTCTCTTTTATGATATCTATCTTTTTGGCAAACTTTTTATTTATATTTTAAATTCTTTGTCTCATTTATTTGTATTTCTCTATTCTCTTGTAAATCATTAAGCTTCTTTAGTGGCAGTATTTTGAAATCTTTTTCCAGGATTTTATAATTATTTTTCATTGGAATATTTTTTGGGGAAACTACCCTTTTTGAAAGCATTTTATTTTATTGCCTTTTCATTTTTTGTGTGTATGTTTTTACATTGATATTTGCACATCTTATATAACAGCCAATTCCTCCAATTTTTTGAATTTGCTTTACCATGAACTGGTGAGATTTAGTGTAGTATGGGCTATGGTGGCTTCCCCTCAGGAAGGCATGGTTGCCTCCACCCAGCAAAGCCATGGGTGAGGACAACTGCCATAATATATCTGAAAAGCATAATCTTCATCAAAATGTATCTGGAAGGCAGGACCTCCACACCAATTATCCTGGAGGGCAAAGCATTAAGCCAGAGAATTAAGCTTGAAACTTAAGGTCTAATAAAATTTTCTCTGTTGGGTTTTGGACTAATTTAGAACTTGTCGCTATTTTATGCTTCCCTATCCTACCTTTAGGAATGAGAATGAATAGTTCTCTCTTATTGCACCATTGGATTTGGAAAGCAAGTAGTACTGATATCACAGGTGCTCAGTTGGAGAAAAAAATCATCTTAAAAAGAAATGTACTTTCATTCTCACCCATATCTTGTCTAAATGACATTTATGTGAGACTTTAAAATTATACTTTAAAATTGATGCTGAAATTAGTTAATACTTTTGGGCTATTAGGATGGAATGAATGTATTTTGCATAACAGAAGAATATAAATTATGGGGAAGCAAGTGTGGAATGTGATGGTATGAATATTTGTGTCACTCAAAATTTATATGTTGAAATCCTAACCCCCAAGGTGATGATATTATTATATGAGACCTTCGGGAAGTGGTTTAGGTCACAGGGGTGGAGCCCTCATGAATGGGAACCAGAAAGTGAGCCCTCACCAGATAGTGAGTCTGCTGATGCCTTGATCTTTGACTTCTCAGCCCCCAGAACAGCAAAAAATAAACTTCTGTTGTTTATAAGCTACCCAGTATATGATATATTGTTATAGCTGTTGCAATGGACTAAAATGGGGGGGGGGGCAGGTATGGAATATTTATATCCTTTAGCCCAATTTACATATTGAAAAGTAACACCTATTATAATGTTAGGAGGTGGAATTTTGGAGAGGTAATTACGTTATGAGGGTAGGAGCCTCATGAATGAAACTAGTGCCTTTATAAAAGAGACCCCAATCACTTCTCTCACGACTTCCACAACATAAAATTATAGGAGAAGATGACTATATATCAAAAAGGAAGCAGGCTCTTATCAGATATCAAATCTACTGGCATTGTGATCTTGAACGTCCAGGGCTACAGAACTGTAAGATATAACTTCCTGTTGTTTGGCAGCAAAAGCCAAAATTGACCAATGGGATCTAATTAAACTAAAGAGCTTCTGCACAGCAAAAGAAACTACCATCAGAGTGAACAGGAAACCTACAGAATGGTAGAACATTTTTGCAATCTACTCATCTGACAAAGGGCTAATATCCAGAACCTACAAAGAACTCAAACAAATTTACAAGAAAAAAACAAACAACCCCATCAAAAAGTGGGCAAAGGATATGAACAGACATTTCTCAAAAGAAGACATTCATACAGCCAACAGACACATGAAAAAATGCTCGTCATCACTGGCCATCAGAGAAATGCAAATCAAAACCACAATGAGATACCATCTCACACCAGTTAGAATGGCGATCATTAAAAAGTCAGGAAACAACAGGTGCTGGAGAGGATGTGGAGAAATAGGAACACTTTTACACTGTTGGTGGGATTGTAAACTAGTTCAACCATTATAGAAAACAGTATGGTGATTCCTCAAGGATCTAGAACTAGATGTACCATATGACCCAGCCATCCCATTACTGGGTATATACCCAAAGGATTATAAATCATGCTGCTGTAAAGACACATGCACACGTATGTTCATTGCGGCACTATTCACAATAGCAAAGACTTGGAATCAACCCAAATGTCCATCAGTGACAGACTGGATTAAGAAAATGTGGCACATATACACCATGGAATACTATGCAGCCATCAAAAAGGATGAGTTTGTGTCCTTTGTAGGGACATGGATGCAGCTGGAAACCATCATTCTTAGCAAACTATCACAAGAACAGAAAACCAAACACCACATGTTCTCACTCATAGGTGGGAACTGAAAAATGAGATCACTTGGACTCTGGAAGGGGAACATCACACACTGGGGCCTATCATGGGGAGGGGGGAGGGGGGAGGGATTGCATTGGGAGTTATACCTGATATAAATGACGAGTTGATGGGTGCTGACGAGTCGATGGGTGCAGCACAGCAACATGGCACAAATATACATAAGTAACAAACCTGCACGTTATGCACATGTACCCTAGAACTTAAAGTATAATAATAATAATCAATTAATTTAAAAAAATAAAATAAAAAGCTTTTTACCATTTTATGCAATATTGGAGGAATACATGCATTAAGTACATATAAATGAGCAATCTCATACTCTTAGAAAAAGAATTTTTGTTTGTTTGGGAGTTTTTTGTTATTTGTTTTGTTTTGTTTTGTTTTGTTGAAATAGAGCTTTTCTCTGTCACCCAGGCTGGAGTGCAGTGGCGCAGTCTCAACTCACTGCAACCTCCACCTCCCAGGTTCAAGCAAATCTCCTGCCTCAGCCTCTGGAATAACTGGGACTACAGGTGCATGCCACTACACCCCGCTTTTTTTTATATTTTTAGTAGAGACAGGGTTTCACCATGTTGGTCAGCCTGGTCTTGAACTCCTGACTTCAGGTGATCTGCCCACCTCACTTTCCCAGAGTGCTAGTATTACAGATGTGAGCCACCCGACCCAGCCCCAGAAAAAGAATTTTTAAAGAAATATAAACGGTTTGTGCTATAATTTTAGAACATATATCAATTTTCATGCATGGAATAAACACAGTTTTGTCAAAAGATTCAGCAATTATTAAATAAAACAAAAACGTTTAGCAAGTGAAAAAAACCCAAAACTTCCTGTTGTTTATATGTTACTCAGTTTATCTTATTTTATTATAGAAAACAATACAAGCGGCCAGGCGCGGTGGCTCAAGCCTGTAATCCCAGCACTTTGGGAGGCCGAAATGGGCGGATCACGAGGTCAGGAGATCGAGACCATCCTGGCTAACACGGTGAAACCCCGTCTCTACTAAAAAATACAAAATACTAGCCGGGCGCGGTGGCGGGCGCCTGTAGTCCCAACTACTCGGGAGGCTGAGGCAGGAGAATGGCGTGAACCCGGGAGGCGGAGCTTGCAGTGAGCTGAGATCCGGCCACTGCACTCCAGCCTGGGCGGCAGAGTGAGACTCCATCTCAAAAAAAAAAAAAAAAAAAAAAGAAAACAATACAAGCTAAGACAGGTGGTACACAACAATCTATGTTTAACGTTTTAGGAAACCACTCGAAGATTTTACTTTTTTTTTTCTTTTAGTGATTGAAAGTAATTAATTTGTAATTCATAATTTCAAATTAACTGGATTTATCTGCATCTACGCTCAGTTATTTTTTATAGTATCATTTTTCTAACCCTTTTACATGATATATATGTATCTATATTCATAACTTTAATCAAATGTTCCATATATTTATGCATGCAGTTTGTCTTTGTTATTTAATTATTTAATATATAAATTACAGTTATTTAAAATTTCTTCTCTTATTTTTCTAATACTTGGTTAATCTTTGAGCATGATTGTGTTGGTTGCTTATAACTTGACAAAATGTTCTTATCTTAATAGAGTACTGGCAATCAGGCATGGTGGCTCATGCCTGTAATCCCCGTAATTTGAAAGACTGAAGTAGGAGGATCACTTCAGGCCAGGAGTTCAGGACCAGCCTGAGCAACACAGAAAGACACTGTCTCTACAAACAAACAACAAAACAAACCCACCTTAACCAGGTAACCAGGCATGGTGGCGTGTGGCTGTCATCCCGGCTACTTGGGAGTCTTTGGGAGGATAATCACTTGATCTCAGGAGAGTCTGGAGTTGTAGTGAACCAAAATTACACCACTTCACTCCAGCCTAGGTGACAAAGGAAAATACTGTCTCTAAAAATTGCTGAATATTTTGTATAAGAGAAAAAATGGAGCACAATATAAATAGTATCTATCATCAGAAATTAGTATGGCTTTGATTATCTGAGGCCAACAGTGGAGTCAGGAGTTGACTCAATCTAGTCAGGAGTTAAATTCAATTTGTTTTATTTTTGCTACATTTACGTTCAGTGCAACACAACCTTAAAATTCTTGAAGCAGTGGTTTGTTGTTACCTTGTGCATAGTGTGGAAACCTTAAACCAGAAGATTTTTCTCAATATTTCTGTTCTATCCCGAAATTTCAGCAGCCCTTGCATTCTTATACCCCAGAGGGGTTTTTCTCTACTTTACTCTCCCACAATCTTAGATGTAGGCTACCACTTTTGTTACTTATTCTTAACCTAGTCATACAGCCAGAAGAGATTATTGTCTCTCCTTTTTTCTCTCAATGTCTCAGTTTTAGACAGGTTATTTGTGCTTAGGACTTGGGGTAAGGCTCTTTTATTCTTATTATTGCTTCTACCTCTTCCCGCATGCCAATTAAAGTATGTCTTGTTTTTGTTTTGGGTCTTGATCAGGGGAGTTTCCTGACTCTGTCATTGGTAGCAGGTATCTGCTTTTTATTAGCACAGAATCCTCAATCAACTAGGACTTTTCTGCATCTTTCCCAGAGAAAATTAATTTCTGTTTTTACTCCTCTCCAAGTAGAAGTAGATATTGATGTGAAGCAAACAGAATTTTTAATAATTTCCTTAGAGGAAGATAGGTTTTACATCTAACCCAGCCATAGAAACAGTGGAAGTTGGCCTGATCATTGAAAACAAGGGAATTTCCTGTCTCTCCCACATCAGCTTAATGTTTTCTCTTTTTATGAGAAAACTGTCCTAGTAAATGTATGCAGAGTTTTCTACCAGTGTGCTACTGATAGTTACTTATTTTGTAGTTTCCTCTCCTGCCCTAATCTTTCTCTTGAGAACTTGATGAGTGCTTATAAAAGAGAACTTGTCAGTGAATGCAAACTCCCACTGTGTCTGGTGGTGGCAGTTATTCTAAGGGGATATTTGACACAACTCATCCTTTAATAATTAATATCATTTTAGCTGATTTCTTATAATCTACTGTTATGGTCCTACATCTTTTCATGCCTGGCAAAAGATGAAACAGTCTGTGTGTCCTGTCTCTTCTCAGAGGGGCCTGCTGCACTTTAAAGTTTCATTTAATCTTGTTTCCATAAGACCCCATCTATCTGAAGGGATCATAAAAGTTGTTTCATAACTTTGAGGTTTTTCCAATGTTATTAGCATTGTGGCAACATTCTCTTTGATACACCCTAAACAACAGAAAATAACACTTGAATTTACCTGTAAGATCCTCCAGTGTTTAGCCTTCTCCAGTTTCTCCAACATCACTTTAGGCCACTTCTTTCAACACACTCTCCCAATGACATGCTATGGTTTTTGACACATAGTTTATCAAAGTTTAATTCTTTTCATCACAGATTCTTGAATTATTCCGACATTACTGACTTCAATGTTCTTCTCAAATCCCTTCACCCAGTTAACTCTCATATATAATTAAGATTTAGATTCAAATATTGTATTATTCTAGGGTCTTCAGATAAACAGAACAAAAAGGAAAAATGGATAGGATTATAAGAAACTAGCTCACATAGTTATGGAAAGTGAGAAGTCACAATATCTTCAGTTGGCAAGATGGAGACCCAGAATAGCCAATAGTATAGTTTCAGTTCAAATACAAACACCCGAGAACAAGAGAGCCAATGTTGTAAGCTCTAGTGTGAGTCTGAGGCCAAAGGCAGAAGAAGACTAATATCTCAGCTCAAAAACAGTCAAAGAGAGAAAGAAAATTATTATTTATACAGCTTTTTGTTCTATTGAGGACTTCAATAGATTGGACGAAGGGAATATACTTTAGGAAAGGTAATCTGTTTACTCAGTCTACTGATTCAAATGTTAATGTCATCCAAAAACACACTCGAAGACACACTCAGAGTAATGTTTAACCAAATATCTGAGCAACCCTGCTCCACTCAAATTGACACGTAAAAGTAACCATCACAATGTCAAATCTCTTCAATTTAGCACCCATACACATCTCCTTAAATAATACTAAATCTCTAAAAATGATAACAAGGTCAGAATCCCACTTAACATAATACAGTTATCCAGTGTACAACTGAAAAGACCTATTAATATGTGTTTTCCTCAGAATAAAAATGGTAGATTATGTCTTGTTTGCTTTACTTCTTGATGTCTTGTACACTAAATAATATAAAGTAAAATTGACAGTACCTTAAATACTGTGATAACAAGTGCATACCTCTTATGTCACATAACAGAGGAATAAGAAAGATAAGAAAACAACTATATATGCATACATATGTGTGTGTATGTGTACATTTATGACAAAATAAGAAGAAATACTCATGAAAATTAGAGTCCATATTTCTCGGACTGATCATACAGTCATAGTTGAAACTGATAACTACTTTCCTCCACTATTCGTTTTCTATTTCCTGAAACTTCAGAAAACACATCAATTCATTGTAGATATTTATCTTGTAGAATTATTCAACACTTCCTGAAAGTTCTGGGCCACTAGTAGTCCTGCAAGAATTATGTAGTTGCAGTTTTTCATTAACATTGATGACAGGGTCTGGTAAAACTAAGATATCCTCAGAGATCTCTTGTACCATAGACAAACTCTTCCTTATCTTCACTATGGAGCAACGATCCAACTTCTCTTTGGTGGTCGGGAGCAATCACTTCAGCCAACACTGTAACTCCCTTCTTTGCCTGTTGACTCAGAGGCATGAGGAGTTAAAAGTGGCCAGGTAGAAGGCTTAGCGTCCAATTCAATAGAAATATTGTTGTCTCTGCCAGTGGAAGCATTCTTCTCTCTGGAACTAAGGCCACTAGGCCAGTAGAGCATGAAGTCATAGAAACAGGAAGAAAATATTTTGCCTTTGGGCACTAAAGTATAGTGAGTGGTTTCAACTCCCTTTTCTATCTCTTAATTCCTGGACCCATAAATCCTGGGTATGGAAGAAACATCCAGTGCTGATTGTGAACATATGCAGTGTCCTCGAGAACTGTGTTTATACCCTGCCAGGTACAGCCACCTAGAAAATGCTGTAGCTGAGTTGTTAAAAGGCCATTTCACTATTCTAGCACTATTATAGCACTTTTTTTTTGCCATAAAATCAGTTTATTCATCAGAAGCATACTGTGTGAAATATGATGATGATGGATAAGGCATTCTGAAAGTTCACTGATGGCAGTTTTGGCAGAATTATTCCATGCAGGGAAGGCATATTTATATTCAAGAGTAAGTTTCTATTACAGTAAAACAAAACACTACTCTTTCTATAATACAAATAGATGTAATTAACTTGTTATCAGGTAGCTGCCTAATCACTCTAAAAAAATGGCGACATATTAAGAATTCAATATGGGTTTCTGCTACTGGCTGATTGATCATTCAGTCATGGCCATAGCCAGTTTGGCCTTGGTGAATAAAAGTTTATATTGCTGAACCAATGTATAACCTTCATCTCTGCCACCATGACCACTTTGTTTATGAGCAGGAACAGCTGTAGCTGAGAAAAGAGGCTGACTACTATCCAAGTGTAATTATTAAAATCCTCCACTGATGACATAATTCTTTGTTGAGCACTCACAGGGGACACAGATATTTTCATGGTTTTTTTTTTTTTTTTTTTTTTTTTTGCCCATTCAGGAAGATATACCCACATATCTCTTCTCCTAATTTCTTCGTCACCATTTATTCAATCATGTTGGCTATGGTTTGGATGTGGTTTGTCTTTGATAGAACTCATGTTGAAATTTAATTGCAAATATAATCATGTGGGGAGGTGGGGCCTTTAAGAGGTTATTAGGTCTTTGAGATAAATTAATTTCTTCTTTCAAGATTGGTTTAGTTCTTGTAGGAGCAGGTTGTTACCAAAAAAAAGGTCACCTCTCATGTTTTGTCCTTTTTGAACTCCTGCTTCCTCTTCTACTTCTCCGACATCTTATGACACAGCACAAGGCCCTCACAAGAAGCCAACCAGATGTGGCTGCCTATTCTTCCCTTTCCAGTCACCATAATTATGAGCCAAAATAATTCTCTTTTAAAATATAAACTACTCGAAAAACACAAACAACCCCATCAAAAAGTGGGCAAAGGATATGAACAGATATTTCTCAAAAGAAGACATGCATACAGCCAATAGGCACATGAAAAAAATGCTCATCATCACTTGCCATCAGAGAAATGCAAATCAAAACCACAATGAGATACCATCTCACACCAGTTAGAATGGCAATCATTAAAAAATCAGCAAGCAACAGGTGCTGGAGAGGATGTGGAGAAATAGGAACACTTTTACACTGTTGGTGGGACTGTAAACTAGTTCAACCATTGTGGAAAACAGTATGGCGATTCCTCAAGGATCTAGAACTAGAAATACCATTTGACCCAGCCATCCCATTACTGGGTATATACCCAAAAGATTATAAATCATGCTGCTATAAAGACACATGCACACGTATGTTTATTGCGGCACTATTCACAATAGCAAAGACTTGGAATCAACCCAAATGTCCATCAGTGACAGACTGGATTAAGAAAATGTGGCACATGTACACCATGGAATACTATGCAGCCATAAAAAAGGATGAGTTTGTGTCCTTTGTAGGGACATGGATGCAGCTGGAAACCATCATTCTTAGCAAACTATCACAAGAACAGAAAACCAAACACCGCATGTTCTCACTCATAGGTGGGAACTGAACAATGAGATCACTTGGACTCTGGAAGGGGAATATCACACACCGGGGCCTATTATGGGGAGGAGGGAGGAGGGAAGGATGGCATTGTGAGTTATACCTGATGTAAATGATGAGTTGATGGGTGCAGCACACCAACATGGCACAAGTATACATATGTAATAAATCTGCACATTGTGCACATGTACCCTAGAACTTAAAGTATAATAAAAAAATAAAATAAAATAAAATGAAATATAAACTACCCAGTCTCAAATATTTTGTTGCAACACAAAACAGGCAGAGACAATATTCCTTCCAAGTGCCTGGTCATGCAGACAACTATTGGCCACATTCCATTAATTGGTATAGTTTAACATCTGGTCATTTCTCCTTCCAAGAAAAGTCAATAACCAGGTGCACTGCTCAAATTTTTGCCTACTAAAATAATTTCCGTTCACTATCATTTCTCAGGGATATGCAAGAAAGGCACTGTTGGGTAGTACTTACAAATTATACAGAACTAACTGCAAATAAGGCTCAATTTTTTTTCATCTGTCAAGTAGTTGCAGGGGACTCCTTATGAGGCCATAAGTGCAGGTTGGGAGAGAGAAAGCAGTGTAGCAGGAGTGAGAACCATGAACATTTGGGCCACTTTTTTATGTAACTTATTTATGTGTTCAGGACCTGCTCAGGCTCATTCATGTATATACTACCTCCATTTGATTAAGGAGTGCTGCTCTGAATACCAAAATTTGTGGTTTTCTAAGTGAGATAGTATCAGGTTTATGATGGGTAGCTCAGGTCACATAGTAACTTGCTGACCCATGGTTAAGTTTTAATCTTACCAGACTCAGTAGCAAGCCAAGAGCTTTTACTCAAAAAGAGAGTAGTTATCTACAGATGAAGGTATAGCATTGCTCCAAAATCCTAAAGGCTTAAACTATAATTCATACATATAGATACCTATCTAAGGCTCAAAACAACTTATGTGTGTGCCACTGACACTTCAAGCATCATTGGATCTGCTGAATCATATGGTCCATGTGGTAGAGCATCTTACACAATAGTCTGGACCTTTTGAATAGCCTTTCTTATTCTGAGCCCCCACTCAAAACTAGCAGCTGTTTAAGTCACTAAGTAAATAGACCAGAGGAATACATCCAAATGAGGAATATGCTGCCTTTTATTTTTTTTATTTTATTTTATTTTATTTTAAATGGCATGACTACTTTATTGAGCAAATATTCTGTCCTAACAATATTTCAAAATTTGGATCTTTTTATTTATTTATTTATTTATTTATTTATTTATTATTATTATTATACTTTAAGTTCTAGGGTACATGTGCATAACGTGCAGGTTTGTTACATATGTATACTTGTGCCATGCTGGTGTGCTGCACCCATCAACTCGTCATTTACATCAGGTATAACTCCCAATGCAATCCCTCCCCCCTCTCCCCTCCCCATGATAGGCCCCGGTGTGTGATGTTCCCCTTCCCGAGTCCAAGTGATCTCGTTGTTCAGTTCCCACCTATGAGTGAGAACATGCGGTGTTTGGTTTTCTGTTCTTGTGATAGTTTGCTAACAATGATGGTTTAAATTCAAATAGGTCCACTAGACATTGAGTCTTTTATTAGGTTATAGGAGAGGCCAGATGCAGCATTTTATCCTTTAGCTTAGACAGAATATTTTGACATACCCTACATCACTGGATCCACACAAATTTCATTGAGGTAGAAGGCCCCAAATCTTTTTCTGATTTATTTCCAACACCCTGACATGCAAGGATCCAAACTATGTTGAATATAGTTGCTATTTCTTACTCACTCCAATCAGCATAATGTGATCAATGTAATGAATCAGTGTGTTATCTTGTGGAAGAGGAAGGTCGTCAAGGTCCTTGAAAACTAAATTAAGAAATAGGACTAAAGAGTTGATATACATTAGAGGTAGGACAGTGAATGTGTATTGCTGATCTTGCTAGCTGAAATCAAACTGCTTCTGATACACCTGATGACAGGTTAGGATAAAAAGGCATTTTCCAGATAATTAGCTACATACCATGTGACCAGAATGTGTTAATTTTTTCAAGCAATGAAATTGCATTTGGTACAGCAGCTGCAATTAGAATCAACATCTAGTTAAGCTTACAATAATTCACTGTCAATATTCAAGATTTGCCTGTCTTCTGCACAGGCCAAATAGGATATTTGAATAGGAATACTTCCTGCATCTCTCAAGTTTTTGAGAGTGGCACTAATCTCTGTAATATCTTCATGAATGCAGTATTGCTTTTGATTTACTAGTTTTCTAAGTAGAGACAGCTCTAATTGCTTCCATTTCATCCTTCCTATCTTAATAGCCCTCACTCCACAGATCAGGAAACCAATATGAGAATTCCACCAGTTGCTGCATGTATTTATTTCAGTTTTGCTTTCTGGGACTGGAAATATAATCACAAGCTGGGTTAAAAGATACACTGGTCCCTCTTAGAAGTGGACCTAGCTAAAAATCCATTTAAATACTGACATCCATAAGTTTCTACTCTGACCACTGGACCGCAGTGATCTTTTGAATCTCCTGAAATAAATGCCAGTTCAGATATAGTACCCAGTAGTCCTCAGAAGGTGTGTTTATTTTTATTTATTTATTTTTTAAATATAACAGTACCCTGTCAATAGGCCACAGGTCTTTTTGGGTAAGGCAGGAAGAAAGATTAGTAGTATAACTTTTTTTCACCATATCCCATGGTTCTTCCTCAAGTGAACTCAGCCTACTCCACTTCACTAGGAAGATTCTAAGTCAGTAAACTAACTTAAGTGTGGAAATTGGTTGAGAAGCAATGACTTTCTGTTTATATAATGTGAGTGTCATCACTTGTCCCTTGAGATCCTACCTCCCAATTACTTCTGTTACATTTTAGATTCCCAATTAAGTGACCGCATTTCCCAGTGTAAGGTCTGGCCTGTAGTGATGAGTGATTACAGAGCTCATCTAAAGTGGTGATGCTTCCCTTATAAATATATTTTACCCAGTATTTCTGGAAAGTATGTCTTATGGACCCTCTAAGGATGAGACAATATTAAATGAAAAATCCACTCCAATATACTAATATCCCTTAGCCTTTGAATACCTTCCTGTACATTAAACCAAAGAATCAGCTTTTCTAATTCTCTCACGCTTAGTGAGCTTGTATTAATAAATTTGGTCTGATCTAACTTTATGTTCCTTTCACCATTATGCCAAATCCTCAACATGCATTCTCATATATATTTCCCTGATTTCTGTCCCTATATATATATATACACACACACACACACACACACACACACACACACACACATATATAAAATATATAACTCAGGTAGTTCATTTGGAATATAGTGAAATTCTTCTTGAGTCACACTCACCTTTATGCACCTGCTGAGATTTGAGTTTAGTTAAATTTCCTATTGAGATTTATTGGAATTCTCAAATATGAGATTCTATTGGAATTCTCATATTGGTTTCCCTTGATTTAGAAGAAAAGAGGTGTCGTGAGAGTCCATCTTGAGGAAAATCAGCATTATATTGTATGACCACAGCCTGGGAAGGCCGTTACAGTTTCCTCAGGTAATCTAAGGGTTAATCTCCTCAAACAAGTGTGCAGAGGCTGCTACCACTAAGGTTGCAGAGGTTGCTTCTTCTAGGGTTTTGTAGGCTGTTTCTGCTCTAGTTTTGGAGGATACATTCACTGGGAGTGAGGACTTCTACGGACAAAGAAGATGCATCAAAATTCAGGAGCTTAATGTTCCCAGTTTTGTCAGAGTGTTTCCATGCATCCTCATTTCCATTGGTCACATTATTTTCCAATCAACGCCCTCTTTTTAGCAATAGACAGACACCATGTAATACTGGGGATTCAACTTGTAATTCAGCCAGATACAGGATGAAATTACTATTTTCAGCAATTTCAACGTTGTGATTACAAAATAAGAGTTTCCTTCATGGTACACGTAGAAGGTCACTTATGTGGTGCTTTAGCTGGGAATTTAAATACCTGAGCTCATTTTTTTAATTTCCCCATTTACTCCAGAAACTTTAAAAACAACCATGCAACCTCATTATATTTGTTAGTATTCCAAAAATATTTCAAAGGGCAGTATGAACAGTCACCCAGCTCCTTGCTTCTTATAAGTTTTTGATTAGGAGTATCCAATGAAGATATTTTGAACATCTCTATATCCACACTATGCCATGCACTATCAGTACTCTCTTTACTACTGGAAATACAGCCATGTTCTTTTAAAATCTAATTAGACTAGAGGGAAATTTCCAGAAACTCCAGAACCTATTTTAAAAACTCACCTTTAAAATTATCTTCCCGTAAAACCACTCTTGGTACCAAAATCTGTAATAGTCCTAGGTCTTCTAAGAATCAGAACCAATGTGTGTGTGTGTGGTGTGTGTGTGTGTGTGTGTGTGTGTGTCTGTGTATGCATCTGCACATGTGTGTGTGAATGTGTGTTTGTATGCGTGTATGTATAAAGTCATTTATTGTAATAAATGGTTTCACACACTTATGGAGGTAGAGAGGTACCAAGATCTGCATTTAGCAAGTTGGAGAAACAGGAGAGCTGTGGCATAGTTCCAAGTAGACTCTGAAGGTCTGAGAACCAGGAGAGCAAATGGTATAAGTTTCAGTCTGAGTCCATGTCTGAAGGCAGAAGAAGACTAATGTCCCAGCCTGAAGGCAGGCAAAAAGAGTAAACTTTTCTTTTTTCCTCAGCCTTTTGTTCTATTCAGGCCTTCAAATAATTGGATGAGGACCACTCATATTGGGGAGAAAAACATGCTATGTCAATCTACAAATTCAAATGTTAGTATTATCTATGAACACCTTCATGGACACACCCAGAATAATGTTTAACCAAAAATCTGGACACCCAATGGCCCAACCAAATTGACACATAAAATTAACCACTACAAATATTGCTGCTCCTCCAGGTAATATTGACATTAAAAGTCAGTGTCAGTTCTCTGTTATATGCCTTTATAGAATCATGCAATTCCTTGTGGTTGCATCATATCTCTGAATTATATTTGCATGGGTGTGTGTAGTAATTTAATTAATGCATTTCTGAATGCCTATACTAGTAATTCCATGAAAGCAGAGTCTATTCCTTCTTACAGTTTTACCTTTAGTTCCCAGTCTGTGTGTGTGTGTGACACAAAGCAAGCTCTGAAAAATAATTGTTTAATAAATTACTGAGTATCTATGTGCGTGTCTTTCAAGACTTTTAATATTGTACTTTATGTAACATGTTTGTGGGGTGATGTAGGGGAAGTTGTAGTTGTCAAAAATGTGATAACCAGAGATATGATGTAAAAACTCCCAGAAACTGAACACAAGCATGAAATAAACAGATTCAGTCTAGGAGTCAAGAAGTAAAACTGCATGATTAATATGAATGGGAGACAACATGAGATGTGGAGGGGAAGTTCCAGAGACAGTTGATATACAGAAACAAATAATCAAGTACTAAAATGCAGATATTAACAGGAAACAGAGGAGCAGATAGCAAAAGGTGGGATATATGACCTAACTCAGTTAAAGCATGAGTCTTGGATAAATATTATGCTTGACTGAATGTTTATTATGATATGAGTAACGCATGTTCATTCACCAAGTTTGGAAAATATAGAAGAGTTCAATAAACATAATACAAATTATCGAAAAACTTAATACATTGCATTGCTAATGTTAACACTGTGTTTTAAGTTTTTTTGATTTTGTAGATATATATGGATATTTAAACCTTATTAATTACATACATATAAGTTTGTGTGTATGCATGTGTAAAATAATCCTCTTATGTATATGTCCTTTTAACTTTACAATAAATCATGAAAAAATATATGACACAAAATTATACTATTTTTAAAACTTCTATTATAAAAAGTTATGATCTTTTTAAAAATATTATTTTAATGACCAGAAGGGGCTCTATTGTACAAGTGAATTATGATTCATTTAACCACTCCCTTATTATCAAAAATTTGCATTTATTGAAGTACTTAGCAGTTTTCTTAATCCTAACAAGTAAAGCCTTAGTACGAATCTATGAATGTCTATGGAACAGGAAAGCTGCAGATATGATATAACCTGGAATACTGGGTAAACATAATTTTATTTCTTTGATTTCTCACATATTTCCATCCAAATTTGTCTGTAGATTTTTTTTTACCAACCAAAAAAATTAATTCATGAAGCTGTGGACTCTTGTTTTTCATCTGTTATTTTGGATCTGGAAATAATTGTTTTTTAATATTGTCTATTCTAGTGGCTTTTCTGTCACAATTTTTAACTTCTTCCCTAAACATACTTATTTCTGAGAAAAAAAGACATTTATTCGGTGAGTTTTTCTCCCCTAATTACAAATTAAATTTATTTTTTATTGTAGTGGAAGAATCTGGTCTAAGAAGAGAAAGATGCCTTCTAGCAACACAATTATTCAATAATGAATTGTGGGTCATATACAATATAAAATACAAGTAAAGACATTATAAAGAAGGAAGAAAACTGCCATCTCTTTATAGACAGCATTATTAGCTATTTCAAAAACCAAGATATTAAACTAAAATTTAAAGAGTTCATAAGATAGCAGTCTGAACACCAGATACAAAATAAACAAGTTAAAATCATTAGCTTCTCTGTATTCTAACAATAGCAATTCGAAGATATACTGATAATGGAGAAAGATATTTTCTTCACAATAAAAACAAAAATACAAAATATCTTGAAATAAACTCAACAGAAATATAAAGCAACATGGATAATCAAGTTGTAAATACTGAAGCTTAAAATATAATGATGAAATAGGGCATATACCATGTTTATCAATAACATAATGTGTTAATTCTCCATGACTTAATGAATAAATCCAATCCCAATCACAGTCAACAAGATTTTCATGAACTCTAAAATATGCTTTTAAAATTAATATGAAATATAAAATAATGAAGGAAATCCAGGAAATATTTGAGTTAGAACAACAAAGGACAATACTTATTAACGATACCAATTAAAATAATTCAGTATTGATAAAGAAATAAATCGATTGAAAATAATAGACTGATGTGGCACATATGCACCATGGAATACTATGCAGCCATAAAAAGAGATGAGTTCATGCCCTTTGCGGGGACATGGATGCAACTGGAAACCATCATTCTCAACAAAGTAACACAAGAAGAGAAAATCAAACGCTGCATGTTCTCACTCATAAGTGGGAGTTGAACAATGAGAACCCATGGACACAGGGAGGGGAAAATCAGAGACCAGGGCCTGTTAGGGGGTGGGGGGTTGGGGGAGGGATAGCATTAGAAGAAATGCCTAATGTAAATGAAAAGTTGATGGGTGTAACAAACCAACATGGCACATGTATCCCTGCACTGTAACAAACCTGCACATTGTGCACATGTACCCCAGAACTTAAAGTAGAATAATTTAAAAAAGAAAATAAAGGACCATAAAAAAATCAGAAAACTGAGAGAAGAAGCATAAGGGCTAGTGAACACTAAACCTACCCGCTGATCATCTAAGAAACCACACCAGAATCTATCAAGGCAGCAGGGGAACACAGAGAGAGAGGAGCGAAGCTGGGCATCAGCCTATTGGGTTCAACTCAGAGCCAGGAGAATCTTCCAAAAGGAGTGATTGAGTGAGAGCCCCCAGGGGAAAGTACACTTTCCGCAGGTACCTGTAAAAGACTAGGAATGAAAGAATCCCCTGCAACCCCATGCAACCCCACTCACCCTGTCACTGACAGTCAGGAAGGCAATGCCTGGCAAAGCTTCTGGCCCATTGTTCCTGCCTTTGTGAGAACTCAGCTGGAGGGCATAGCTTTCTGTTGTCCTGAGAAACACTGGGATGACAGAGCAGACAACCCCACCCAACCTGGCAACTAATAGTCAGGCAAGCAACACCTGCTAAAGCTTCTGGCCCAGAATTCTTGCTCACGTGCGGACTCAGCTGGAGGGCACAGCATCCTTTTGTCCAGAAAACATCTGGATGACAGAGCACATGACTATCCCCCTACACACACTGATAGCCAGGTGGGCAATGTCTGCTAAAGCTACTGGCCCAGCGGCCCTGCTTCTGTGTAAATTCAGGTAGAGGGTACAGCTTCCTCTTCTCCAAGGAAACACCCAAACAGCAGCAGAGCGCACAATCCCTCTTACCCCCAACACTGATAGCTAGGGAGCCACTTCTGCTAGAGGTTCTGTCCCAGCGGTCATATTTCTGCCTGAATTGGCTGAGGGGTGAAGCCTCCAGTTGCCCTGGAAACACCTGAATAGCAGGTAAGTGACTCCACTGACCCCTAACTCCTGTACTCAGACAGGCCACACCTACTAAAGATTCCAACCTTGTGGTCCAGCTCCTGCCTGAATTCTGCAGGCAGGTGCAATCTAGTGTTTCCCCAGGATGAACATGGGCAGCACATTAGGTCTGAGCTGGCAAGTATACAGCTTGCCTGCCAACTGTGGCTCCTTCCTGAAGGAGCCCTGTGAACCAGAACACCAAACAAAAGAAACATAGGCATGGAGAAGGTTCAGAAGGGGCTCTTTCAAGACACAGGAGCGGACTAGAAATCAAAGCCAGTCAACTGAACCCACCTTATACCATAATCAAAACCCCTTCAAAAAAGAAAAAATAATAAATTTGTAAAACAACTACTTCAAAGATTGAAGGAGCTCTGGGCCACACAAATGAGAGAAAAACAGTATAAGAACTCTGGCAACTGAAAAAGCCAGAGTGCCTTATTGCATCCAAAGAACTACACTAGTTCCCTAGTGAGGTTTATTAACTGGGCTAAAATGGCTGAAATGACAGAAATAGAACTCACAATATATATAGAAATAAAGATCACTGAGATTCAGGAGACTATTGAAACCCAAACCAAGGAAGCTAAGAATCACAATAAAATGATACAGGAACTGATACGATGAAACAGCCATTATAAGAAAGAACCAAACTGATCTGATAGAGCTGGAAAACACACTACAGGAATTTCATAATTCGCTTGCAAATATTAAGAGCAGATAAGACCAAGGTGAGAACAAAACATCAGAGCTCAAAGGTTGGCTTCTGAAATATCTATCTCAGTCAAACAAAAATAAATCAAAACTTTAAAGAAAAAAAAACTGGAGAAATAAAGGATTATGTAAAGAGACTAAACCTATAACTCATTGGCATCCCTGAAAGAGATGGAAAGAAAGCAAGCAACATGGAAAACATCTTTTAGCATATCATCCATGGAAACTTTTCCAACCTTGCTACTGAGGCCAACACTCAAATCCAGGAAATGCAGAGAACCCATGTGAAATATTACACAAGAAGACCTCCCCCAAGAAACATAATTATCAGATTCTCCAAGGTCAAAATGAAAGAAAAAAATATTAAAGGCAGCTAGAAAGATGAGCCAGGTAACTTACAAAGGAAACCACATCAGGCCAACAGTAGACATTTCAGTAGAAACTCTAAAAGCCAGAAGACATTGGGGGCCTATATTCAATGTGAAAGAAAATAAATTCCAAGGAAGAATTTCATATCCAACCAAACTAAGCTTCATAACTGAAGGAGAAATAGGTTTTCATTCAGAGAGCAAATTCTGAGAAAATATATTACCACCAGACCTACCTTACCAGAGGTCCTGAAAGAAGCAGTAAATATGGAAAAGAAAGGCCATTATCAGCCACTACAAAAACACACACTTAAGTACACAGACCAGTAACAATATAAAGCAACACCCAAACAAATCTGTCTAATAACCAGTCAACAACCTGATGACAGGAACAAATTCACAGATATCAATACTAACCTTGAAAGTAAAGAGGTTAAATGTCCCAATTAAAAAGGACATAGTAGTAATCTCGGTAAAGAAACAAGATCTAATGGTATGTTGTCTTAAAGAAACCCATCTCACCTGCAGTAATATTCATACACTCGAAATAAAGGGATGGGGAAAAATCAACCAAGCAAATGGAAAACAGAAAGAAAAGCAGGGTTGCAATCCTAATTGCAAACAAAATGGACCTTAAACCAACCAACATCAAAAAAAGGCAAAGAAAGGCATTATATAATAGTAAAAGCTTTAATTCAGCAAGAGGACCTAACTATTCCAAATATATATGCACCCAACACAGGAGCACCTTTTTTAATAAAGCAAGTTCTTAGAGACATGCAGGGAGACTGAGATTTCCACACAATAATAGAGAGAGACTTTAAATCCCCACCAACAGTATTACACAGATCATCGAGGCAGAAAATTAACAAAGATAAAAACCTGAACTCAACACTTGACCAAATGGACCTAATAGACAAAACTCTCCACTCAAAACCAACAGAATATACATTCTTTTTATCACTACATGGCACACACTCCAAAATCAACCAAATATTCAGACATAAAGCAATACTCAGCAAATTCAAACGGACCAAAATCATACCAACCACCCTGTCAGGCCACAACACAATAAAAACTGAAATCAATTCTAAGAAAATTACTCAAAATTATACAATTATATGGAAATTAAACTCCTCCTGAATGACTTTTGGGTAAACAATGAAATTAACACAGAAATCAAGAAGAAGTTCTTTGAAATTAATAAGAGCAAAGATACAACATACCAGAATCTTTGGGACACAGCTAAGGCAATGTTAAGAGGGAAATTTATAGCACTAAACATCCACATCATAAAGTTAGAAAGACCTTCAATTAAAAATCTAACATCACCTCTATAACTAGAGAATCAACCCCAAAGCTCACAGAATACAATAAATAACTAAAATCAGATCCAAACTGAAATAAATTGAGACATGAAAAACAGTTTGAAAGATCAACAAATTTAGGAGATGGTTCTTTGAAAAAATTCATAAGATAGATACAGCACTAACTAGACTTATAAAGAAAAAAACGGAAGCTCCAAATAAGCAGAATTAGAAATAACAAAGGGGATGTTATCAGTGACCACACAGAAATAAAAAGCAAGACCATAAGAGACTACCATAAACACCTCTATGCATACAAACTAAAATATCCTGAAGAAATAGATGAATTCCTGGACACATACACCATCCCAAGACTGAAACAAAAAAGAATTGAAACTCTGAACAGACCAATGTCAAGTTCTGAAATTTACTCAGTAGTAACTAACCTACCAACCAAAAAAAGTCCAGAACCAGATAGATTCATAGCTGAATTATATCAGACGTACAAATAAGAGCTGTTACTATCACTACTGAAGCTATTCCCAAATAATGAGGAGTAGGAGCCTCTTCCCAACTCATTCTATGAGTCCAGCATCATCCTGATACCAAAACCAGACAGAGAAGCACCAAAAGCAGCAACAACAGCAAAACACACAAAAAAGCCACATCAGGCCAATGTCTTTGATGAACATAGATGCAAAAATTCTGAACAAAATAATAGCCAACCAAATCAAACAGCACATCAAAAGGCTAATACACCATGGAATACTATGCAGCCTTTAAAAAGAACAAGATCATGTCCTTTGCAGCATCTTGGATAGAGATGGATGCCATTATCAGAAGCAAATTAACACAGGATCAGAAAAACAAATATTGCATAGTCTCAGTTATAAGTGAAAACTAAACAATGAGAAGATATGAATACTAGGAGGGGAACAACAAACACTGGGGTACACTTGAGGATGAAGGGTGAAAGTAGGGACAGGATCAGAAATAATACCTATTGGGTACTATACTTATTACCTGGGTGACAAAATTATATGTATTCCAAACCCCTGTGATCTACAGTTTACCTATATAATAAACCTAGACATGTACCCCTGAACCTAAAAGTTAAAAACATAAGCATTAAGAAACAAGAAGACATATGTATGTCATTTCAGCATACATTTAAGACAACATTTCAAACTAGTAAGAAAAATAAAAGACTTTATTAATGATTTGGGGAAATCAATCACCCAAAATTAAAAAAAAAAATAGCGTGAACTCGTTTCAAGTGGCTATTATTATTTGAATTAAATAAAATTTTAGAACAGATTTTGATCTCTGAAATACACAGACACAAAAATATTATAAAGGCTGAGCTAAGCAACTTATAAAATCCAGACTTCATAAAACAATTGACAGATTTAAATTATAAGATAGAACTTTTTGTCATGAAAGACAGTACGATATAATAAGTAATTTTAACATAAAATATTAATTAGAATTATAATGACAAGAGAGTAAGTAAAATAAGAGAGAAGATCCAAATAAGCTCAATAAGAAATGAAACTGGAGATGTTGCAACTGATACCACAGAAATACAAAAGATCACCCAAGCCTAATATGGACACCTTTACATGTGCAAACTAGAAAATCTAGAGGACATGGATAAATTCTTGAAAATATACAACACTTCTAGGTTAAATAAAATTAGAAATCCTGAACAGACCAACAACAAACGGCAAGATTGAATCAGTAATAAAAATAAATTGCCACCATGAAAAGGTCCAGTATGAGATGGATTGACAGCTGAATTATATTAGACATAAAAGAGATCTTTAAAAAAAAAAAACCTTATGAAACACTACTGAAAGAAATCATAGACAACACTGGCTTAGGCGGAGAATTTATGACTAAGAACTCAAAAATCAATTCAACAAAAACAAAAATAAATAAATTGGACCTAATAAACTAAAAAATCTTCTGCACAGAAAAAGAAATAACCAATAAACAGACAACCCACAGAGTGAGAGAAAATATTTGCAAACTATGCATTTGAAGAATAACTAATATCAAGAGTCTACAAGGAGTTCAAACAAATAATCAAGAAAAAAGCAAATCCCATCAAAAGGTGGGCAAATAACATGAATAGACAATTCTCAGAAGACGATATACAAACAACCAACAAATGTATAAAAAATGCTCACTGATTCCACAGACGTACAAACTACCATCAGAGAATACTATAAACCCCTCTACATAAAGAAACTAGAAAATCTAGAAGAAATGGATAAATTCCTGGATACATACACCCTCCCAAGACTAAACCAGGAAGAAGTCTAATCTCTGAATAGACCAATAACAAGTTCAGAAATTGAGGCAGCAATTAATAGTGTACTAACCAAAAAAGCCCAGGACCAGACGGATTCACAAACAAATCCTATCAGTGGTACAAAGAGGAGCTGGTACCATTCCTTCTGAAACTATGCCAAACAATAGAAAAAGAGGAACTCTTCCCTAACTCATTTTATGAAGTCAGCATCATCCTGATACCAAAATTTGGCAGAGACACAACAAAAAAAGAAAATTTCAGGTCAATATTCCTGATGAAAATCAATGTGAAAATCCTGAATAAAATTTTAGCAAATCAAATCCAGCAACAAATAAAAAACTTATCCACCACGATCACGTCTACTTCCTCCCTGAGATGCAAGACTTGTTCAACATATACAAATCAATAAACGTAATCCATCACATAGACAGAAGCAATGACAAAAACCACTTGATTATCTCACTAGATACAGAAAAGGACTTTGATAAAATTCAACACCTCCTCAGGCTAAAAACTCCCAATAAACTAAATATTGATGGAATGTATCTCACAATAATAAGAGCTGTTTATGACAAACCCACAGCCAATATCATACTGAATGGGCAAAAGCTGGAAGCGTTCCCTTTGAAAACTGGCACAAGACAAGGATGCCCTCTCTCACCACATCTATTCAACATAGAATTGGAAGTTCTGGCCAGAGCAATCAGACAAGAGAAAAAAAATAACGGGCATTCAAATAGGAAAAGAGGAAGTCAAATTGTCTCTGTTTGTAGACTACATGATTATATATTTAGAAAACCCCATTGTCTCAGCCTAAAACTTCCGTAAATTGATAAGCAACTTCATCAATGTCTCAGGATACAAAACGAAAGTGCAAAAATCACAAACATTCCTATACACCAATAATAGACAAGCAGAGAGCCAAATCATGAGTGAACTCCCATTCACGATTTCTACTAAGAGAATAAAATACCTAGGAATACAACTTACAAGGGATGTGAAGGACCTCTTCAAGGAAAACTACAAACCACTGTTCAAGGAAATAAGAGAGGACACAAACAAATGGTAAAATATTCCATGCTCATGGATAGAAAGAATCAATATCATGAAAATGGCCATACTGCCCGAAGTAATGTATAGATTCAATGCTATCCCCTTCAAGCTACCACTGACACTCTTCACAGAATTACAAAAAAACTACTTTAAATTTCATATGCAACCAAAAAAGAGCCCATATAGCCAAGACCATCCTAAGCAAAAACAACAAAACTGGAGGCATCATGCTACCTGACTTCAAATTATACAAGGCTACAGTAACCAAAACAGCACGGTACTGGTACCAAAACAAATATATAGACCAATGGAGCAGAACAGAGGCCTCAGAAATAATGCTATGCATCTACAACCATCTGATCTTTGACAAACCTGACAAAAACAAGCAATGGGAAAGGGATTCCCTATTTAATAAATGGTGTTAGGAAAACTGGCTAGCCATATGCAGAAAACTGAAACTGGACCCCTTCCTTACAGCTAATAGACAAAAATTAACTCAAGATGGATTAAAGACTTAAACGTGACATGTAAAACCCTAAAAACCCTAGAAGAAAACCTAAGCAATACCATTCAGGACATAGGCATGGGCAAAGACTTCAGGACTAAAACACCACAAGAAATGACAAGAAAAGCAAAATTGACAAATGGAATCTAATTAAACGAAAGAGCTTCTACACAGCAAAAGAGACTATCATCAGAGTGAGCAGACAACCTACTGAATGGGAGAAAATTTTGCAATTTATCCATCTGTCAAAGGGCTGATATCCAGAATCAACACATCTCATTTTTCTATGTTATTCTACACTAATCTACTACTGTTGTTGTATATTCTTCTATGTGTTTTTTTACATGACTCCATGGCTGAGAAAGTTTATTACATTTATGGAGAGTTGAGAAGAAGAAAAAATAAGAAGTAGTAGGAGGAGAAAGACGGAAAGAAGGAGGATAAGCAGGAAGAAGAAGGGCAGTAGGAGGAAGAAGAAGGAAAGGAAGAAAAAGAAAGGGAGCAAGAGGAAGTGGAGAAGGAGGAGAAAGTAAATATGAGAATAGCAGTGTAAAAATTAACCAATGTCAATTTTTTTTCATTTTGACAAATGTACTATTGTTATGTAAGATATTAATATTCGGCCAATTTTGGTGTCTTTAGATGTGAGTCACTGTGAAAAAAGCAGCATTGCATTAGCGGTATATTTGCCAAATTTTCATATCCTGAGCCTAGCCATGAAAAACACCAAACAATATGAGCCTTCCTTCCCACAGAATAAAATGCTACTATTCATTAAAATTGGCACAGTCATGAAATAGAGGGTAAGACAGAAAAACTGTTCCAAATTAAAGGGCAGTAAAGAGATGTGATAATTGAATACAACATTTAATCCTGGATTAGATCCTTGACCAAAAATATAAAATAGGAATTATTGAGACCATTAGCAAAATTTGAATGGAATCTGTAAAATAAATGGCAATGTTTACTAATTTGGAGGTTGCAATGGTGGTATGGTGAAAAAAGTCATTACTTTGGGCAAATGTGTACTGTAATAAGTTTGCAGCATCAGAATTACACTATATTCTTAACTTATTCAGAAAAAGGATAATGCAACATTTTTATCTAACCATATAGTTATTTATTGACAGAGAGAGAGAGAAAGAGAGAGAGCACCCATATCATAAATCATTGACAATTGGGGAGTCTGAGTAAAGAAGATATATACTTTTTGTACTGTTCATATGGCTTTGTTTTAAGTTTGAAATTATTTCAAAAATGGACATCTCAGGTGGTTCTAGTAGATGATTAAAACAAATACATACTTTGATGAAGAGGAGCTGCTGCCCAGTGAGGAAGAAATGATACTAATTAAAAGAGGTGGAAAATATGTGAAGGCATTAATTAATCTAGACTACTCATTGTTTGAACAGAAGTCTTCTTTATGCAATGAAATTATTGATAATTATCTAATTCATATGCCTTTCCTAATTTTCCAAACAAGTGTGTATTGAAAAAAGACATATTTTACTCGGAATATTTTTTAGAAATATTAATCTTACAAATATTTTATTCATAATTATGCCATCAAGATTAAATAAGAGTAAGTTTAAGAAAATGCTATTTCAAATTTCAGTTATACTACTTGCTTTTGACTCATAAATAATCAATTTTTTCTAGGAATATAATTTCACACACAAACCTGTTTATGATATTAATATCAAGTTAATTTTGGGATCTGGAATATTCTTTCATTAAAATAACCAGAATCTCATTACAAAATTTAATTATTCCTGAAACCTTAACACATGAATTTCATTGATAATGAACTTTCATATTTTACCAACTAGTATTAATACTGTGTAACATTACTTTTTATTTCAAATAATTTTCATTGCCTAAGATGAGTCATGTCACTATTACATTCTACAATATTAAAGGCATTTCTGATTAAAGAGAAATTCATGATTAAAGATTAGCCACTCACACAGAAGTACTCAAAATGTGAAAATGCATTTGCAGCCTTGGATGGTTATATATAGGGACAGGACAAAGTTTCCTATAGAATATTTAATTCTAAATTTAAAATTCTATGCCCACTTTGGCAGCATATATACAAAACATTAAAACAATACAAAGATTAGCATGGCTTCTGTGCATGGATGACATGCAAATTTGTGAAGCATTTCATATTTTTCCAGGAAAGAGAGAAAGAGATAAACAGCCTAAAAAGTAATCATTTGGAGTTTCTGTAATTAAAAAACTAATTTTAAAAATTAAAAAGTTCAATTGAAATCTTTATCAATAGACTACACAAACCAGAAGAAAAAAATCTGAGTTTTAACTCTGGTCTTTTGAGTTAATTCAGTATACAAAAAAATAAACAAAATATGTTTTTATAAATAAACAAAGTCTTTGACAAATATGAGATTATATAAATGACCACACCCACAAATTAATGAGATCCCTGAAAAAGAGAAAGTGAAAGTAAAGAGATTGGAAAACATACTTGAGGGTGTACTTCAAGAAAATTTCCTTAATTTTACTACAGAGATTTACAGCAAGATGCAACAAATCTAGAGAACATCTGTTAGATATTATATGAAACAGCATCAAGACATATAGTAAATGGATTGACCAAGATCAATGCTGAATAAAAAATGGAAAGGTAACTAGACAAAAATTCAGATTACATCCAAACACCACCAGGCTAACAGCAGATCATTCAGAAGAAACCTTAAAAGCCAGGAGAAATTGGTGGCCTATTTAGAGCATTCTTAAAGGAAAGAAACTCCAACCAAAAATTTCATATCCCACTAAGCTAAGTTTCATAAGGAAAAGAGACACATTTTCCAGGCAAGCAAGCACTAAGAAAATTTGTTACCACTAGGCCAGCCTTACAACAGATCCTTAACGGAGTTCTAAAAACTGAAATAAAAGAACAAGACCTGCTATCGGAAAAACACACTTAAGTACATAATCCACTCACCATATAAATCAACCACAATATAGAAACTACAAACCATCCAAATAACAGCTTAATAGTAAGAGCAAAACCTCTCAAGTCAATATTAACCTTGAATGTAAATGGCCTAAACACCTCACTTAAAAGGCACAGAGTGGCAAGTTGGAATAAAAATAAATAAATAAATAAATAAACCTCTCTGCTGTCTCCTAAAGACCTGTCTCACATGGTCACATGGAAAGACACAAATGGGCTCAAAGTAAAGGGTTGGAGAAAGATTTATTATGCAAATGGAAAATAAAAAAGAGCCAGGGTTGCTATTCTTATAACAAATAAAGCAGACTTTAAACCAACCACAGTGAAAACAGACAAAAATGAGCATTACATGCTGATAAAGGGTTCAATTCATCAAGAATACTTACCTATCCTAAATATATACACATCCATCACTAGAGCAACTATTTTATAAAACTAGTATTTCTAGACCTATAAAAAGACTTCGAAGGAAACACAATAATAGTGGGGGACTTCAACACCACACTTACAGGGTTATACGTAACATCAAGCAAGAACATTAACAAAACAATTATGGAATTAAATTTTACATATGACCAATTAGACCAAATAAAAATCTGCAGAATACTCCATGCATCAACCACAGAATATGCAATCATCTCATCTGCAAACAGTACCTGCACCAAGACTGACCACATGTTCAGCAAATTAAAAGCACTACTCTATAAATTCAACAAAATCTAAATGACACCAGCCATACTATGAGACTACAATGATATAAACATAGAAATCAATACCAAGAAGATCTCTCAAAATTACACAAATTAATGGAAATTAAACAACTGGTTCCTGAATAACTCCAGGGTGACCATTGAAATAAAGGCAAATTTTTTTTTTAAATTTTAATTAATGAAAATAGGGAGAGAACTTATAAAAAATGTTTGAGATACAGCTGAGGTAGTATTAAGAGAAAAGTTTAGAGTGTTAAATGTCTACCTCAAATAGTTAGAAAGATCTCAAATTAATGATATAACATCATGTCGAGAGGAACCAAAAAGACAAAAGCTAGCCAAAGAAATAAAATAATTAACATCAGAGCAGAACTAAATAAAATCGAGACCTTCCTCAAATTAATACAAAGTATCAAAAAACCAATAGTTGTTTTTTTAACAATAAAAAATATTGATAGAACACTAGCTACATTAACAAAGACAAAAAAGAGAAGATCCAAATAAGAACAATCAGAAATGACAAAGGTGACTTTACAATGGATACAAAAGAAATAAAAAAGATTCTCAGCAACTGTTATGAACACCTCTATACAAATAAACTAGAAAATCTAGAGGATATTGACATATTCATGGAAACACACAACTTCCAAAGACTGAACCAGTAAGAAATTGAAGCCCAGGACAGACCAGTATTGAGTTCTAAAATTTAATCAGTACGATCAAAAAACAAAAACAACACAGACACAAAAATCCTTAACAAAATAATAGCAAACCAAATCCAGAAACACATCAAAAAGGTAATTCAGTATGATCAAGTCAGCTTCATTCCTGGGATGCAAGGTTGGTTCAACATATGTAAATCAATAAATGTAATTCATCACATAAAAAATTAAAAACAAAATCCGTATAATCAGCCCAATAGATGTGGAAAAAGCTTTTGAGAAAATTCAACATCCTTTTATGATGATAGAAGCCCTCAACCAAGCATTGGAAGAACATAACTCAAAATAATAAGAGTAATCTATGACAAACCCACACCATACTGAATGGGCAAAAACCAAAAGCATTACTGTAATAGGCCATCCTTGCATTACTATAAAGAAATATCTGAGACTGGGTAATGTATAAGGAAAAGATGTTTAATTGGCTTACAATTCTGTAGGCTTTACAGAAAACATGGTGCTGGCATCCACTCAGTTTCTGGGGAGACCTCCTGAAGCTTAAAATCATTATAGAAGGTGAAGAGGGAGCAGTCATATAACATGATCAAAATAGGAAAAAAGGAATGGGGGGGGGTGGATGGTGCCACACATTTAAGAAAAAAACATTTAATTTTTAAAATTTTCAACGTTTATTTTAAGTTCAGGGACACATGTGCAGGATGTGCAGGCTGGTTACATAGGTAAACATGTGCCATTGTGACTTGCTGCACAGATTATCAATTATGTTCAGGTGTTAAGCCCAGCATCCACTAGCTATTCTTCCTGATCTGCTCCCTCCTCCAACCTCCACCCTCCAGCAGGCACCAATATGCACTGTTCCCTCCTATGTGTCCATTCATTCTTACCATTTAGCTCCCACTTTTAAGTGAGAACATTGAATATTTGTTTTTCTGTTCTTGAATAAGTTTGCTAAGAATAATGGCCCCCAGCTCCATCCATGTCCCTGAAAAGGACATGATCTCATTCTTTTATATGTCTGCATAGTATTCCATGGTGTATATGTACATTTTTCCTTATCCATTCTATCACTGATGGGCATTTAGGTTAATTCCATGTCTTCACTCTGGTGAATAGTGCTGCAATGAACAAACATGTTCATGTGTCTCTATAATAAACAATTTATATTCCTTTGGTATACACTCAGTAATGGGATTGCTGGACCAAATGGTGTTACTGTCTTTAGGTCTTTGAGGAATCGTCACACAATCATCCACAATTGTTGAACTAATTTGCATTCTCACAGTGTGTAAGTGTTCTTTTTTCTCCACAACCTCACCAGCAATGTTTTTATCTTTTTATTTTTAATAATACCCATTCTGAGAGGTTGATCTTCTAATGGTGTATCTTCCTAAGGTTCTCTGGATTTATTGAATTTGAATGTTGGCCTTGTCTTCCTATTTGGGGGAAGTTCTGGATGATATCCTGAACTATGTTTTCCAACTGATTCTGTTCCCCATGTCTCTTTCACATACCCCAATCAGTCATAGGTGCAACCTTTTTACATAATTATACAGTCCTCGGAGGTGTTGTTCATTGCTTTTTATTCTTTTTTTTCTAATCTTGTCTGGCTGTCTTATTTCAGCAAGACAGTCTTCAAACTCTGAGATTCTTTTCTCCTCTTGGTCTATTCGGCTGGTTATTGACACTTGTGGGTGCATTCTGAAGTTCTCATGTTATGTTTTTCAGCTCCATTTATGTTCCTCTATAATTTGGTTATTCTGGTTAATAGCTCCTGTAATGTTTCATCATGGTTTTGAGCTTCTTTGTGTTAGGTTAGAACATACTCCTTTAGCTCAGGGAAAGAGTATTTGAACTTATATACCTTTGATCTTTGAGGCTGCTGACTTTTGGATGGGGTTTTGTGGGGTCTTTTGTTTGTTGTTTTCTGCTTTTTTTTTTTTTTTTAATCAGTCAGGCCCGTCTTCAGTAGGGCTTCTGTAGTTTTCTGGGGTTCCATCCAAAACATTATTTGTCTGGTCCCTCCCACACATGGAGGTGTTACCAGTGGAGGCTGCAGAACAGAAAATGTGGCTGCCTGTTCCTTCCCCTGGGAGCTCCATACCAGAGGGGCACAGACCTGATGCAGGTGGGAACGCTCCTGCATAATATGTCTGCAGGCCCCTGTTTGGGGGGTGGGGTCTCAACAAGTCAGGAGGCATGAGATCAGGGACCCATTTAATGAAGCACTCTAGCCCCAACAAGTGTGCTGAGCTGGGAGGAATGCCCCTCCTCTGGACTGCCAGTATTCATCAGAGCCAGCAGCCAGGAAAGACCAAGTTGGCTGGACCCCAGAGACCATGGCTGCCCCGCCCTGCAGTGGCTCTGTCCTAGGGATTTCAGAGTTCTGTCCATAAACCCCTTGCTGCAGATGCTTAAATTCCTGCAGGGAGGCCCCGCCTGGTGAGGAGGAATGGATCCAGCTTCCACCTAAAAAAGCAATCTGGTCACGATTTGCCACAGCTGCTGTGCTGTGCTATGGGGAATTCCTCAAAGTACAAACCACCAAGTCTCCCGCCTCAGCAGGGGAAAAGGGCTAACTGGAACCGACTTGTTGTCAGCCTCCCCTCCCACCGGGTACTCAGTCGTCTTGGGCAGTCTTCATCCTGCTGATGCTGGCTGCAGCCCAAGCAGCCGCTGAGTATCTGCCCAGCTCCATTCTTGGGACCCAAGGCCCTGGTGGCATGGAGTATCTATCTGACAAAAGTCTAATATCCACAATCTACAAGGAACCTAATTTTTTTAAAAAAAATCTCATTTAAAAGTGAGCAAATGACATGAACAGACATTTCTCAAAATTATACATGTATGCAGTGAAGAAACATATGAAAAAAAAGCTCAACATCTCTGATCATTAGACAAATATAAATCAAAACCACAATGAGATACCATCTCATGCCAGTCAGAGTGGCAATTACTAAAAAGTCAAGAAACAAGAGATGCTGATGAGGCTATGGAGAAATAGGAATGTGTTTATACTGTTGGAGGGAAGGTAAATTAGTTCACCCGTTGTGTAAGACAGTGTGGCAATTTCTCAGAAACCTAGAACCAGAAATATCATTTGACCTAGCAATCTTATTACTGAGTATACTCAAATTAATATTAATTATTCTATTATAAAGATACACACATACACATATGTTCATTGCAGCACTATTTACTATAGCAAAGAC
Source organism: Macaca nemestrina (assembly GCF_043159975.1). Taxonomy (NCBI): domain Eukaryota; kingdom Metazoa; phylum Chordata; class Mammalia; order Primates; family Cercopithecidae; genus Macaca; species Macaca nemestrina. The sequence goes on from NC_092145.1 coordinate 72,865,981, forward strand.
ATGGAATCAACACAAATGCTTGTCTTATTTTATCAATGATAGAGTGGGTAAAGAAAATGCAGTACATGTACACCACAGAATACTACACAGCCTTAAAAAGGAACAAGATCATGTCCTTTGCAGGGACATGAATGGAGCTGGAAGTCATTATCCTCAGCAAACTATACAGGAACAGAAAACCAACCACTGGATGGTCTCACTTATAAGTGAGAACTGAACAATGTGTACACATAGACACATGGAGGGGAAAAACACCCCAACACACACTGGTGCCTGTCTTGGGGCAGAAGGAGGGAGAGCATCAGGAAAAGTAGCTAATGCATGCGGGCTTAATGCCTAGGTGATGTTTTGATCTGTGCTGCAAATCACCATGGCACAAATTTTCCTATGCAACAAACTTGCACATCCTGTACTTGTACCCCAGAACTCGAGATAAAATATGAAAGGGGAATATTCATACACTGTCATTTGGAATTTAAATTAGTTCATCCACTGTGAAACACAGTTTGGAAATTTCTCAAATAAATTAAAACAACTACCATTTGACTCAGCAATCACATTACTGGATATATATCCAAAGGAAAAAATTTTCCACCAAACAGTCATATGCACTTGCATGTTAATCCCAGCACTATTTACAATAGTAAAGCCATGAAATCAACATAAGTGACCATTAATGATGGATTGCATAAAGAAACTGTGGTACATATACATCATGGAATACTACACAGCCATAAAAAATGAAGTCATGATTTTTGCAGCAACATGAATGAAGATGGGGACCATATATAAATGAAATATATAAATAAAATATATGTAAATAAAAACATATTTATATTTTATAAATTATATATTATATATCATATAATTGTATATATGATATATCACATATGCAATTTCATATATATGATATATATCACATATGTAAAATCTATATATGAAATTATGTATATATGAATATATATAAAATCATATTTATAATATATATTTCTAAAGATTCAGGTAAACAGACAAAAAACTATATGTGATGATATATACATAAGGTGATGAATTTGTTAACTAGCATGATTTAATATTCCACATTACAAATGTATAATATCATGACTTTGCAACCCATAAACCTAAAAAATTATATCAATTAAAAATATAATTATATTTTTAAATACACAGTTATAAATTTAAAAAGGAAAGACCTTGGAACAACTGCTGGCTTATGGTAAAGTTATCCATAAATGTTAACTATTAAGAGTATCAAATTATGGAATCTTCACAACAACCTTGTAAAGTAGATACCAGTATTACCCCCAGTTACAGGTGATTACATGTAGGTTCAGAGAAAGTCTATAACTTGAGTGTGGTCGCACACATAGTAGGTAGCAAAAAAATGATTCAAACTTAGGTACGTCCAACATTTTTCACTATAACAAACTTCCCCTCCAAAAAATTATTTGACAATCTGTTTAATGCTAAGATGTTTATATCTCAATTTTTTTATTCCGGGGACATTATTTTCATTTTCTATCTCTAATAACTCCATTGAATTCACACTTCTCACATCCAACATGACTTTCCCTCTAGAGTAATTTTTCTCCAACTTGCCTTAGCAGGTAATTCCTACTTATTATTTTATACATCATATTTTTAAGAGTTGCAAACTTAACTACCCACATTTTTTATTGTTGCTTTTAGACCATTACTCCTTCATTATCTTCCCAAACCCCAAGTTCCTCAGAAACCTGTAAATTCTACCTCAGTCTACTGTTACCCATTCTTCTTACTTGTTGTCTTATATTGACTCCTGGTCTACCTCTCTCAGTTACTAAAGATCTTAGTAACTGAATCATTGTATTTCTTTCTGCTTTAAAAACTGTCATCATCCCAAATGGTGTCACACCCATATGGATAAAATTATCATCATTCTGGGCAATTGATTTCCTACTTTTTCACCTTAAGTGATCTCCACAGCCAATATATTTAGCTTTTACATGGCCATGCACCGCACCTTTCCATTATCTGAAATTTGATCACATATGAACTCTGATATCTCCTTTCTCATTAAACTCATCACAACTTCCTATCTCTTCACTCTTTTAATTATAATTTAAATTCTCATGTAATGAAAATTACTGAGATAAATCATTAGATTGTTTACCTCTTACTTCAATCTCTTCTCCTTTGCTAACAGCACTTCTTTTATCTTTACTTAATTTCTTATTTTCTTTCTTTCTTTTTTTTTTTTTTTTTCCAGACTGAGTCTAGCTCTGTTGCCCAAGCTGGAGTGCAGGAGTGCAGTGGTGTGATCGCAGTTCACCACAACTTCTGCCTCCAGGGTTCAAGCAATTCTCCTGCCTCAGCCTCCCAAGTAGCTGGGACTACAGGTGTGCGCCACCATGCCTGGTTAAGTTTTGTATTTTTAGTAGAGACGGGGTTTCACTATGTTGGCCAGGCTGGTCTCGAACTCCTGACCTTGTGATCCACCTGCATCGACCTCCCAAAGTGCTGGGATTACAGGTATGAGCCACCACGCTCGGCCTCTTTACTTAATTTCTTAGCCAATGTGTTAATTTTCTAAATTCACATTGTTAACAGGGTTGTGTTCCAGCTGGTTGCTCCAGCATATCTTCGTTTCTTTGCTTTTTTCAGTTTCTGCAATCTACCTGCATTATTTAGCTCATGGCAGCTTCCTACATTTTCAAAGCCATCAGTGTAGCAAATTGAAATATTTTTCTCTCTCTGAACTCTGCTTGCCTGGTCATATCTCTTCCTGTGCTTCTTTGGTCATGTTCAGTCTAGATCCCATGGTCCTTTCAGTTTTAGATCAATCTTGTTGTCTTCTCTTCTTTTCTCTTTCTTTTTTCCTTCCCTTCCTTTCTCTTCCCTCCCCCACTTCATTCCTTTTTCTTCCTTTTCCACACTAGGTTTTCAACTTTGACTTCACATTATCATCAAGTGTTTTATATAAATACTGTTGTCAGGAGCCTCACTCAGAATCTGTTAAGTCGGAATATCTTGGATGGAGCTAAGGCATCCATACTTTATAAAATCTCCCCAGGTGAATATAATGTGGAATCAAGATTTTGAGCCTCTTCTCTACACTTTCCAGGGGTAATTTTCTTCACTCTTGTTGTTTCTATAATATCATTAGCCATATGTTGATTTCGCATATAGATTTAAAACTAAGACCTATCTTCTAAACTTTATGTATTTATACCCAATGCTTACTGGAAATCTCCATTTAGCACTAAAACAGAAGAGGGTAACACTGAGGGGTTTTTTTTCCCCCAATACCCTAAAGAGGAAAACAAAACTCTTTACAGTCTTTTAAATGAGTGTCATATTCTCTGTCTCCAATGCCATTTTTTATTTATTTATTTATTTATTTATTTATTATTATTATTATACTTTAAGTTCTAGGGTACATATGCATAACGTGCAGGTTTGTTACATATGTATACTTGTGCCATGTTGCTGTGCTGCACCCATCGACTCGTCAGCACCCATCAACTCGTCATTTACATCAGGTATAACTCCCAATGCAATCCCTCCCCCCTCCCCGCTCCCCATGATAGACCCCGGTGTGTGATGTTCCCCTTCACGAGTCCAAGTGATCTCATTGTTCAGTTCCCACCTATGAGTGAGAACATGCGGTGTTTGGTTTTCTGTTCTTGCGATAGTTTGCTGAGAATGATGGTTTCCAGCTGCATTCATGTCCCTACAAAGGACACAAACTCATCCTTTTTTATGGCTGCATAGTAGTCCATGGTGTATATGTGCCACATTTTCTTAATCCAGTCTGTCACTGATGGACATTTGGGTTGATTCCAAGTCTTTGCTATTGTGAATAGTGCCACAATAAACATACGTGTGCATGTGTCTTTATAGCAGCATGATTTCTAATCCTTTGGGTATATACCCAGTAATGGGATGGCTGGGTCATATGGTACATCTAGTTCTAGATCCTTGAGGAATCACCATACTGTTTTCCATAATGGTCTAAAACACCAAAAGCAACGGCAGCAAAAGCCAAAATTGACAAATGGGATCTCATTAAACTAAAGAGCTTCTGCACAGCAAAATAAACTACCATCAGAGTGAACAGGCAACCTACAGAATGGGAGAAAATTTTTGCAATCTACTCATCTGACAAAGGGCTAATATCCAGAACCTACAAAGAACTCAAACAAATTTACAAGAAAAAAACAAACAACCCCATCAAAAAGTGGGCAAAGGATATGAACAGACATTTCTCAAAAGAAGACATTCATACAGCCAACAGACACATGAAAAAATACTCGTCATCACTGGCCATCAGAGAAATGCAAATCAAAACCACAATGAGATACCATCTCACACCAGTTAGAATGGCGATCATTAAAAAGTCAGGAAACAACAGGTGCTGGAGAGGATGTGGAGAAATAGGAACACTTTTACACTGTTGGTGGGATTGTAAACTAGTTCAATCATTATCCAATGCCATTTTTAGATTGAACCACTGTCTTCTACCACCTTGCCTTCTCAATGTTTTGCCTCTCATCAACATAGCCACCTTTCAATTCACTTCACAGCCTTTTGCTAGTGTAATCTTTCTCAAATGAAAATTTGAACGTGACATTTATCTGCTTATGATGCATTGGCCTCCAAATAAAATTAAAATCTCATGACATGTTATACTTCATCATCATTAATCTGATGCTTACTAACTTTCTAGCTTTGTCTCAAGTCATTAAAACCTCTTCCCTCATACTCTACGTTTTACCCATTCTGACATATTTGTTGATTAAGGTTTTCTGCCAGGCTTTGGTGTAAGTATTTTCTGTGATTGGACTACCTTATCTCCACACAACCAGCTTTTAATCCCATTCATGTTACAGGAATTGATGACAGCTCCTTCAGTTGAGAAAGTCATTTTTTTTTTTTCTAACTTAGGTACATAACTTTTAGAGAAATAGTTTTCAACATGTGATCTTTGTATCAGCATCATCAGGATCACCTGGGAACTTGTTAGTAATTCAAATTGTCAAACACCACTTCAGACCTGCTAAATTCAAAACTATTTGCATTAACGAGTCCTCCAGGGGATTCTAAATCAAGTTAAAGTTGGAAAATTACTGCTTTAAAGCACAGAATTGTGATATAATGTAAAAATTTTCATGCATGTTTGTCCTCACTGTATGAAATTACTTGACCGAGGTACTACATATTTTTTTCATCACTATCAATTCAATGCTGACTGCAGCACTGGAAATGTTGATATTCAAGAAATAGTTGTTATACTGTTGAATAAATTAATATCTGAAAATTAGAAGTTACTTAATTTAGTAGCTTACCAGGCAATAGCTAAACTTCTGAGGCAAAGCGACTTTAAGGCATACCCCATAAGTACCTAACAGCTTGTCCCTGGGCACTCCAAAATAACTTCAACATCAGAGGATTTTAGATTTGCCTGAATTTTCTCTGAGTTTATTTGAGTGGATTCAACTTCACACTTCCAAAATAACACTCAAACATGAGCTTATCCAGCTTCTATTTGAAAAGCAGAAAATAAAATGCAAAAACACCAGCTTGTTCAGATTCAGACTTAGCTAACGCTTTTTTAAGACTTACTGTATGACACGTTCTTTACTAGATGTTTTCACAAATGCCAATCTCAAAAGTTCTAAATTGATATAAAGAATAATAACAATGGTAAGGTTTCCTTTAATATTTACATGTACAGTATTTTGTGATTTAGAATATATTTCACATCAATTGTCATTTTATCCTCACAGCTCCCCAGAGAACTGGTAGACTAGTAAAGTTTTAAGTCAACATTTTATAGATTAGAAAATTGAGACTGAGATTTTAAAAGACATACCCAATGGTACTGGTACCAAAACAGAGATATAGACCAATGGAACAGAACAGAGTCCTCAGAAATAATACCACACATCTACAGCCCTCTGATCTTTGACAAACCTGACAAAAACAAGAAATGGGAAAAGGATTCCCTATTTAATATGGTGGTGCTGGGAAAATTGGCTAGCCATAAGTAGAAAGCTGAAACTGGATCCTTTCCTTACTCCTTATACAAAAATTAATTCAAGATGGATTAGAGACGTAAATATTAGACCTAATACCATAAAAACCCTAGAAGAAAACTAGGTAATACCATTCAGGACATAGGCATGGCCAAGGACTTCATGTCTAAAACACCAAAAGCAACGGCAGCAAAAGCCAAAATTGACAAATGGGATCTCATTAAACTAAAGAGCTTCTGCACAGCAAAAGAAACTACCATCAGAGTGAACAGGCAACCTACAGAATGGGAGAAAATGTTTGCAATCTACTCATCTGACAAAGGGCTAATATCCAGAACTTACAAAGAACTCAAACAAATTTACAAGAAAAAAACAAACAACCCCATCAAAAAGTGGGCAAAGGATATGAACAGACATTTCTCAAAAGAAGACATTCATACAGCCAACAGACACATGAAAAAATGCTCATCATCACTGGCCATCAGAGAAATGCAAATCAAAACCACAATGAGATACCATCTCACACCAGTTAGAATGGCAATCATTAAAAAGTCAGGAAACAACAGGTGCTGGAGAGGATGTGGAGAAATAGGAACACTTTTACACTGTTGGTGGGATTGTAAACTAGTTCAACCATTATGGAAAACAGTATGGTGATTCCTCAAGGATCTAGAACTAGATGTACCATATGACCCAGCCATCCCATTACTGGGTATATACCCAAAGGATTAGAAATCATGCTGCTATAAAGACACATGCACACGTATGTTTATTGTGGCACTATTCACAATAGCAAAGACTTGGAATCAACCCAAATGTCCATCAGTGACAGACTGGATTAAGAAAATGTGGCACATATACACCATGGACTACTATGCAGCCATAAAAAAGGATGAGTTTGTGTCCTTTGTAGGGACATGGATGCAGCTGGAAACCATCATTCTCAGCAAACTATTGCAAGAACAGAAAACCAAACACTGCATGTTCTCACTCATAGGTGGGAACTGAACAATGAGGTCACTTGGACTCAGGAAGGGGAACATCATACACTGGGGCCTATCATGGCGGGGGGAGGGGTAGGGATTGCATTGGTGTAAATGACGAGTTGATGGGTGCGGACGAGTTGATGGGTGCAGCACACCAACATGGCATAAGTATACATATGTAACAAACCTGCACGTTATGCACATGTACCCTAGAACTTAAAGCATAAAAAATTAAAAAAATAAAAATTAAAAAAATAATAAAAAATAAAAAGACATACCCAAGCCACACACAAGAAGGGTAATGTAGGCAGACCAGACTAAAGTCTATAAATTCTAGTTTACTGATTTTCCTCATAAGCCATGATGCCTTCCATATAGCACTAGCTTTTTAAAATTAGAGATTTCTGATATATATTTACTGGGGCTAACAGACAAAATTCTGTAAAAAGTAGAGTTTTAGAAAAAAACAAACAAAACTTTGAACAACAATTCTGTCCATCTTGCAACATTGTGAGGATCCCTGTTTCATTTGGTTGCCAGTTGAGGCAAAATTAAGACCAACAACCACGGGGCAACCATCAGACTGACAGTAAATATAAATAAAGAATGAGATATAAAAACAGAATTATACCAATAAATTAGAAATATTTATTTTAAAATCAAAGTTTCGAATTAATATTCCATATACTTATCACGATCAACTGCCAATACTTTTCTTTCTTAAGCAAGAACTGGAAAGTAATTATTATTGTTTTCACTCCTGGTTTTTAATTATGAAACTCCAGAATAGTTTCAGTTCATAACTAATTTCAAAATTGCAAATGGAACTTTTAAGTAGAAAATGATTTATCAATATTAGTAAATGAAATGTAATCTTCACATCAGTAATAATTGATGCAGTCTTTGAGATGACACTATGTTTATACATTTTTTTATTATTACACTTTAAGTTCTAAGTTACATGTGTAGAATGGGCAGTTTTCTTACATAGGTATACATGTGTCATGGTGGATTACTGCACCCATCAACCCGTCACCTACATTAGGTATTTCTTCTAATGTTATCCCTTCCTTAGCCCCCCAGACCCCACAGGCCATGGTGTATGATGTTCCCCTCCCTGTGTCCACGTATTCTCATTGTTCGAATCCCACTTCTGAGTGAGAACATGTGGTATTTGGTTTTCTGATCTTGTGATGGTTTGCTGAGAATGATTGTTTCCAGCTTCATCCATGTCCCTGCAAAGGACATGAACTCATCATTTTTATGGCTGCATAGTATTCCATGGTGTATATGTGCCACGTTTTCTTAATCCAGTCTGTCATTGATGGGCATCTGGGTTGGTTCCAAGTCTTTGCTATTGTGAATAGTGCCACAGTAAACATACGTGTGCATGTGTCTTTATAGTAGAATGATTTCTAATCCTTTGGGTATATGCCCAGTAATGGGATTGCTGGGTCAAATGGTATTTCTAGTTCTAGATCCTTAAGGAATCACCACACTGTCTTCCACAATGGTGGAACCAATTTACATTCCCGCCAACAGTATAAAAATGTTCCTATTTTTCCACAATCTCTCCAGCATCTGTTGTTTTCTGACTTTTTAATGATCACCATTTTACTTGGCATGAGATAGTGTCTCATTTTGGTTTTGATTTGCATTTCTCTAATGACCAGTGATGATGAGCATTTTTTTCTTAGGTCTGTTGGCTGCATAAATGTCTTCTTTTGAGAAGTGTCTTCTCATATGCTTTGCCCATTTTTTGATAGCGTTTTTTTTTTTTTTTTCTTGTAAATTTAAGTTCTTTGTAGATTCTGGATATTAGTTCTTTGTCAGATGGATAGATTGCAAAAATTTTCTCCCATTTTATTGGTTGCCTGTTGATTCCAATGACAGTTGAATTAGATCCCATTTGTTAATTTTGGCTTTTTTGCAATTGCTTTTGGTGTTTTACTCATGAGGTCTTTGCCGATGCCAATGTCCTAAATGGTATTGTCCAGGTTTTCTTCTAGGATTTGTATGGTCCTAGGTCTTATGTTTAAGTCTTTGATTCATCTTGAGTTGATTTTTGTATAAGGTGTAAGGAACTGGTTCAGTTTCACTTTTCTGCATATGGCTAGCCAGTTTTCCCAACACCATTTATTAAATAGAAAATCTTTTTCCCATTGCTTGTGTGTGTCAGGTTTGTGAAAGATCAGATGGTCGTAGATGTGTGGTGTTATTTCTGAGGCCGCCGTTCTGTTCCATTGGTCTTTATATTAGTTTTTGTACCAAAACGATGCTGTTTTGGTTACTGTAGCCTTGTAGTATAGTTGGAAGACAGGTAGCGTGATGCCTCCAGCTTTGTTCTTCTTACCCAGGATTATCTTGGCTATGAGGGTTCTTTTATGGTTCCATATTAACTTTAAAATAGATTTTTCCAATTCTGTGAAGAAAGTCAGTCGTAGCTTGATGGGGATAGCATTTATAGCATCTATAAATTAATTTGAGCAGTAAGGGCATTTTCACGATATTGATTCTTCCTATCCATGAGCATGAAATGTTTTACCATTTGTTTGAGTCCTCTATTATTTCCTTGAGCAGTGGTTTGTGGTTTTCCTTGAAGAGGTCCTTCACATCCCTTGTAACTTGTATTCCTTGGTATTTTATTCTCTTAGTAGCAATTGTGAATGGGAGTTTACTCATGATTTGGCTCTCTGTTTGTCTGTTATTGGTGTATAGGAATGCCTGTGATTTTTGCACATTGATTTTGTATCCTGAGACTTTGCTGAAATTGCTTATCAGCTTAAGGAGATTTAGGGATGAGACAATGGCTTTTTCTAAATATACAATCATGTTATCTGCAAACAGAGACAATTTGACTTCTTCTTTTCCTATTTGAATACCCTTTATTGCTTTCTCTTGCCTGATTGCCCTGGCCAGAACTTCCAATGCTATGTTAAATAGGAGTGGTGAGAGAGGGCATCCTTGTATTGTGCAGGTTTTCAAAGCTAATGCTTCCAGTTTTTTCCCATTCGGTATGATACTGATTGTGGGTTTGTCATAAATAGCTGTTATTATTTTGAGATATGTTCCATTGATACCTAGTTTATTGGGAGTTTTTAGCATGAAAGGCTGTTGAATTTTGTCAAAGGCCTTTTCTGCATCTATTGAGATAGTCATGTGGTTTTTGTCTATGGTTCTGTTTATATAATGGTTTACATTTATTGATTTGCGTATGTTGAACCAGCCTTGCATCCCAGTGATGAGGACGACTTGATCATGGTGGATAAGCTTTTTGTTGTGCTCCTGGGTTAGATTTGCCAGTATTTTATTGAGGATTTTTGCATCAATGTTCATCAGGGATATTGGCCTAAAATTCTCTTTTTTGTTGTTGTGTCTCTGCCAGGCTTTGGTATCAGGATGATGCTGGTCTCATAAAATGAGTTAGGGAGGATTCTCTCTTTTTTATTGATCAGGATAGTTTCAGAAGGAATGGTACCAGCTCCTCTTTGTACCTCTGTTAGAATTCTACTGTGAATCCATCTGGTCCTGGACTTTTTTTGGTTGGTAGGCTATTAATTATTGTCTCGATTTCAAAACCTCTTATTGGTCTATTCAGAGATTCAAATTCTTCCTGGTTTAGTCTTGGGAGGGTGTACGTGTCCAGGAATTTATCCATTTCTTCTAGATTTTCTAATTTATTTTGGTAGAGGTGTTCATAGCATTCTTTGATGGTATTTTGTATTTCTGTGGGATCAGTGGTGATATCCCTTGTATCATTTTTTATTGTATCTATTTGATTCTTCTCTCTTTTCTTCTTTATTAGTCTGGCTAGCAGTCTATTTTGTTGATCTTTTCCAAAAAAAAAAGCTCGTGGATGCATTGATTTTTTGAAGGGTTTTTTTGGTGTGTGTGTTTCTATCTCCTTCAGTTCTGCTCTGATCTTAGTTATTTCTAGTTTTCTACTAGCTTTTGAATTTGTTTGCTCTTGCTTCTCTACTTATTTTAATTGTGATATTAGGGTGTCAATTTTAGATATCTCTTGCTTTCTCTTGTGTGCATTTAGTGCTATAAATTTTCCTCTACACACTGCTTTAAATGTGTCCCAGAGATTCTGGTACATTGTGTATTTATTCTCATTTGTTTCAAAGAATATCTTTATTTCTGCCTTCATTTTGTTATTTACCCAGTCATCATTCAGTAGCAGGTTGTTCAGTCTCCATGTAGTTGTGTGGTTTTGAGTGAATCAAACAAATTAAAAAAATTGTTTCTCATTCAAGAATGGTTTATTTATTTTATTCTTATTTATATTATTTGCATGATTCAGTTTCTATGAAATGTTCAAAACATTTCATGAGTGAATTTCTTAATCCTGCGTGCTAATTTGATTGCAATGTGGTCTGAGAGACAGTTTGTTGTGATTTCTGTTCTTTTACATTTGCTGAGGAGTGTTTTACTTCCAATTATGTGGTAAACTTTAGAATAAGTGTGATGTGGTGCTGAGAACAATGTATATTCTGTTGATTTGGGAAGGAGAGTTCTGTAGATGTCTATTAGGTCCACTTGGTCCAGAGCTGAGTTCAAGTGCCAGATATCTTTGTTAATTTTCTGTCACGTTGTTCTGTCTAATATTGACAGTGGGGTATTAAAGTCTCTCACTATTATTGTGTGGGAGTCTAAGTCTCTTTGTAGGTCTCTAAGAACTTGCTTTATTAATCTGGGTGCTCCTGTATTGGATGCATATATATTTAAGATAGTTAGCTCTTCCTGTTGAATTGATCCCTTTACCATTATGTAATGGCCTTCTATGTCTCTCTTGATCTTTGTTGATTTAAAGTCTGTTATGTCAGAGAACAGGATTGCCACCCTCGCTTTTTATTTTTTACCTTCCATTTATTTGGTAGATCTTCCTCCATTCTTTTATTTTGACCCTGTGTGTGTCTTTGCATGTGAGGTGGTCCTCCTGAATACAGCACACTGATAGTTCCTGACTCTTTATCCAATTTGCCACTCTGTGTCTTTTATTTGGGGCATTTAGCACATATACATTTAAGGTTAATATTGTTACATATTAATTTGATCCTGTCATTATGAGGCTAACTGGTTATATTGCCCCTTAATTGATACAGTTTCTTCATAGCATCGATGGTCTTTACAATTTGGCATGTTTTTGCATTGGCTGGTACCGGTTGTTCCTTTCCATATTTAGTGCTGCCTTCAGGAGCTCTTGTAAGGCAGGTCTGGTGATGACAAAATCTCTCAGCATTTGTTTGTCTGTAAAGGATTTTATTTATCCTTCAGTTACGAAGCTTAGTTTGGCTGGATATGAAACTCCGGGTTGAAAATTCTTTTCTATAAGAATGTTGAATATTGGCCCCCACTCCCTTCTGGCTTGTAGAGTTTCTGCCAAGAGATCTGCTCTTAGTCTGATGAGCTTCTCCTTGTGGGTAGCCCGACTTTTCTGGCTGCCCTTAACATTTTTTCCTTCATTTCAACCCTGGTGAATCTGACAATTATTTGTCTTGGGGTTGCTCTTCTCAAGGAATATCATTGTGGTGTTCTCTGTATTTCCTGAATTTGAATGTTGGCCTGCCTTGCTAGGTTGGGGAAGTTCTCCTGGATAACATCCTGAAGAGTGTTTTCTAACTTGGTTCTATTCTTCTCATCACTTTCCGGTACACCTATCAATCGTAGATTTGGTCTTTTCACATAGTCCCATGTTTCTTGGAGGCTTTGTTCCTTTCTTTTCACTCTTTTTTTCTCTAATCTTGTCTTCTCACTTTATTTCATTACTTTGATCTTCAATCACTGATATCCTTTCTTCTGGTTGATTGAATTGGCTATTGAAGCTTGTGTATGCTTCACTAAGTTCTCCTACTGTGGTTTCCAGCTCCATCAGGTCATTTAAGCGCTTCTCTACACTGGTTATTCTATTTAGCCATTTGTCTAACATTTTTTTCAAGGTTTTAGCTTCCTTGCAATAGGTTAGAACATGTTCCTTTAGCTTGGAGAAGTTTGTTATTACCAACCTTCTGAAGCCTACTTCTGTCAACTCGTCAAACTCGTTCTCCATCCAGTTTTGTTCCCCTCCTGGTGAGTAGTTACGTTCCTTTGGAGGAGAAGAGGTGTTCTGGTTTTTGAAATTTTCAGCCTTTCTGCTCTGGTTTCTCCCCATCTTTGTGGTTTTATCTACCTTTGGTCTTTGATGTTGGTGACCTATGGATGGGGTTTTGGTGTTGATGTCCTTTTTGTTGATGTCGCCACTATTCCTTTCTGTTTGTTAGTTTTCCTTCTCACAGACCTTTCCCTTAGCTGCAGGTCTGTTGGAGTTTGCTGGAGGTCCACTCCAGATCCTGTTTGCCTGGGTATCACCAGCAGACACTGCAGAACAGCAAATATTGCTGCCTAATCCTTCCTCTGGAAGCTTCGTCTCAGAGGGTGTGTTTTGTAACTCTCATTGTGGAGATCTTTCACCTCCTTGGTGAGCTGTATTACTAGGTATTTTATTTTTTGTGGCAATTGTGAATGGGGCTGCCATTCTGATATGGCTCTTGGTTTCACTGTTGTTGGTGTATAGGAATGCTAGTAATTTTTGTAAATTGATTTTGTATCTTGCAAGTTTGCTGAAGCTCTTTATTAGCCAGAGAAGCTTTTGGGTGGAGACTATGGGGTTTTCTTGATATAGAATCATGTCATCTGTAAACAAAGATAGTTTAACTTTCTTTCTTTCTATTTAGATGCTCTTTATTTCTTTCGCTTGCCTGATTGGTCTGGCTAGGACTTCCAATACTATGTTGAATAGAAGTGATGAGGGAGGGCATCCTTGCCTTGTACTGATTTTCAAGAAGAATTCTTCCAGGTTTTTCCCATTCAGTATAATGTTGGCTGTGGGTTTGTCATAGATGTCTTTTATTATTTTGAGGTATAGTCCTTTAATGCCTAGTTTATTGAGAATTTTTAACATGAAGGAAATTGAATTTTATTGAAAGCCTATTGAGATAATCATGTGGTTTTTGTCTTGTGTTCTGTTTATGTGATAAATCACATTTACTAATTTGCGTATGTTGAACCAACCTTGCATCCTGGCATGAAGCCTACTTAATCAAAACTACTCTTGGCCAGGCGCGGTGGCTCAAGCCTGCAATCCCAGCACTTTGGGAGGCCGAGACGGGCGGATCACGAGGTCAGGAGATCGAGACCATCCTGGCTAACACAATGAAACCCCGTCTCTAATAAAAATACAAAAAAATTAGCCGGGCGAGGTGGCGGGCGCCTGTAGTCCCAGCTACTCGGGAGGCTGAGGCAGGAGAATGGCGTGAACCCGGGAGGCGGAGCTTGCAGTGAGCCGAGATAGCGCCACTGCACTCCAGCCTGGGTGACAGAGCAAGACTCCGTCTCAAAAAAAAACAAAACAAAACAAAAAAAAACTACTGTTAACAAACAGTGCTACAAAATTTATAAAAAGAAACTACATACTGGAAAAAGTATTTTCAATGAATATATAAGAAAGAAGAATTGTATTCAAAATATATAAATGTGTATACATACTCTTAAAAATCAATAATATAAAGACAAACAACCCATTAAAATGTGCATAAGACATTAACAAAATCTTCATAAAGAATACTTATGAATAACCAAGAAACACATTAAAGGTTGCTCAACTTCATTGATCATTAGACCAATGTAAATTAAAACCACAGTGGGATACCATCATATACTCATTATATAACAAATACGCAAATAAAATAAATTTTATGGCACAAAATTTTGGTGACGATTTTGAACTCACAAATCTCTCGTTATTTTGGTGGTAGATGTGTAAAATTATCCAACCACTTTTAAAGGTTAGGCAGTTCCTTGTAAAGTCGAACATATCCTTAGTTTATGCATTTGCATTTCTAGGTACATATATATGAATGTTCATAGGAACACGCAAAGCATTTAAACTTCTCTGTACAAACATGAAAGAAAATCATGTGTCTACAAATGTTTATTGCAGGTTTATATATAATATACTCAAACTGAAATATAGCCAACTACCTATCAACAGGAAAGTAAGCAAACCAAATATTGTATATTCATACAATGGAATTCTACTCAGAAATTGAAAAAAAAATGAACTAGTAGAGCATACAACATGGATCAACTGTAGAAACCATTTTTTAAAGAAAAAAAGACATAAATTCATATATACTGTACTATTTCCAGTTATATTAAGTTAAATTACAGGAAAAGCTAATCTCTAATCATAGGAATTAGAAATGTTGCCTATGCTGTTTAGGGTTTGGAAGGTAGGGCAATGGTAACAGGTGTAAATTTATAGAAACTCATCAAAATACACATTTAAGATCGGTGCATTTTGCTATATGTAAGTATATGTAACTCTTACCTGAATTTAAAGGGAGTGAAGACAACATGAGTCTTTCAAGATAGAGGACAGGAGGTATGATAAATCATTTTTTTAAAGATAGACTGGAAAATTATACTATTTTAAGGCCATAGATAAACATAGAAGTTTTTATATAGGAAAGTGTCCTGGTCAGATTTATGTCATAGAAGGCCACTCTGGTTGCAATGTACAGGGTATGAGAGAACGATAAAGCCTACATGCATGAACACACATACATACACACACACACACACACACACAATTAGAACTAATAAATTAATTTAGTAAAGTAGCAGGATACAAAATCAAAATACAAAAATCAGTTGTATTTCTCAACACCAATAATGACCTATCCAGAAAAGATGTCAAGAAAACAATTCTACCTGCAAGAGCATCAAAAAGAATAAAGTCCTTAAAAATAAATTTAACCAAGGAAATGAAAAGTCCTTGTACTGAAAACTATAAAACACTGATTAAAGAAATTGAAGAAAACACCAATAAATAGAAAGACACCCCATATTCATAGATCAGAGAAATTAATATTGTTAAAATGTCTATACTGGCCGGGCGCGGTGGCTCAAGCCTGTAATCCCAGCACTTTGGGAGGCCGAGGTCGGAGGATCACGAGGTCAGGAGATCGAGACCATCCTGGCAAACACGGTGAAACCCCGTCTCTATTAAAAATACAAAAAATTAGCCGGGTATGGTGGCGGGTGTCTGTAGTCCCAGCTACTTGGGAGGCGGAGGCAGGAGAACGGGGTGAACCCGGGAGGCGGAGCTTGCAGTGAGCCGAGATCGCGCCACTGCACTCTAGCCTGGGTGACAGAGCGAGATTCTGTCTAAAAAACAAACAAACAAACAAAAAAAACAAACAAAAAATCTATACTACCCAAAGTAATATAGGTATTTATGTTCAATGCAATCTCTATAAAAATTCCTCAGCTTTTTACAAATAAACAGAAAAATTACAATTCTAAAGATGTATTCGTATGGGACCACAAAAGGTTCTGAATAGCCAAAAGAACCTGGAGAAAGAAAAACGAAGTTGCATGCATCACACTACCTGATTTCAAATTACAATATAAGGCTATAGTAATAAAAACAGCATGATATTGGGATTAAAGTAGAGACATAGACCAATGCTACAGACCAGAGAATCCAAAAATAAACCCAAGCATATACTGTCAACTAATCTCTGACAAGACCTCAGAGAAGACATAATGGGGTAAGGATAGTCTCTTTCATAGGTGCTGTTGGGAAAATTGAGAGTCCACGTGGAAAAGAATAAAATGACACCTTACACAATACAAAAAAAAAAAAAAGGCTGACAGAGAATTGAAGACCTAAATGCATGACTTGAAACCATAAATATTCAAGACAAAATTATAAGATGAAAACTCCCTGATACTGGCCTTGGCAATGATTTTTGGAATAACATAGCAGAATAACATAGAAGATAAACAAAAGCAAAAATAAAAAAATGGGAATACGTCAAAGTAAAAAGCTTCTTCACAGCAAAGGAAAAAATCAACAAAGTGAAAAGGCAGTCTATGGACTGGGAGAAAATATTGGCAAACTGTATATGTGATAAGAAGTCAATATTCAAAACATATGAAGAACTCACACAGCTCAATAAAAAATCAAATAACACAATTTAAAAATTGGCAAAGAATGTGAATAAACATTTAGAAAAAGAACACACACAAATGGCCCTCAGGTATATATTAATAAAATGGTACTTAACATCACAAATCATCAGAGAAAGTGAAAATCAAAACCATAGTGACATATCACCCAACCTGTCAAGGTAGTTATTTTCAAAAAGATAATAGATAGTAAATGTTGTCAACCTTCTGGAGAAAAAGAAACCCTTGTACACTGTTAGTGAGTATGTAAATCAGTACAGCCCTTATTAAAAACAGTATGGAGTTTCCCAAGAAATAAAAAATTGAACTACCATATGACTTAGCACTCCCTCTCCTTGGCATACATGCAAAGGAAATGAAATTTAAAGCTCACAGAGTTATCTGTGGTTACATGTTGAATGCAACATTATTCACAGTAACCAATATGTGAAAATAAGTGTTAATCCATGGATGAATGGATAAAGATATTTTGGTACATATGTAATATGTATGTATGCATACACAATTATTCTATATAATAGGAGAATATTTACTTGTACAAGTATATATTGTAGAAATATACTGGAATATTATTCAGCCCTAAAATGGTCATTCTGCCATTTGCAAAAACACAGATGAATCTGAAGAACATGATGCTATGTAAAATAAGCTAAACACAGAAATAAAAATAATGCATGATCTCATTTTATTTGTAATCTAAAAAAAAAAAAAACAGTTGAATATATAGAAAAATAAAATAGATCGGTGGTTTCCAGAGGTGGGGAGTGAAAGAAAGTTGGGAAATGTATGTCAAACGATACAAGCCTATAGTTATGTAGAATGAATAAGTATAGAGAGTTAATGTACGACAGGAGTACTTTAATTGATAATATCGTATAATGAAAATTTGCTAAGAAAATTAGTTGATAATATTGTATATTGAAATTTGCTAAATTTTAGGTGCTCTTAATTTCCATCCTCAAAAAGTAACTGAAAATTGATGGATATACTATCTGCTTACCTGTAGCAATCTCTTCACTATGTGTATGTGTGTGTGTATATATATACACACACACACACACAAACATACATATATAAATATCATGCTGTACATCTTGGATATATACAATAATAACAAATAAATAAATAGATAATATACTGAAAAATAAAGACATGTATGAAAAAGGGAATCAAAATGCCAAAATAATAGTCCATTGAAGTACAACTTTAAGGGAACAAGAATGGCACTTTACATTACAGATAATAAAGATGGACTCCGTTCCTCAGTTACTTGGGAGACAGAATCTATAGTATTTGGTGATCAATTGAATAATGGAAATGAAGAAAGAAAAGAAGTCAAGGATTGCTTTGATATTTCTTACTTGATAGATAGTGTAGGTGTAAAACATACACTGTAAGAAGGGTTTGAAGTTTATTTTTCTAGAAGGGAGGGCAGTGTAGAATGGTAGACAATTACATATTTTATAACATGATGGTTTTGAAATACCTGAATGAAATTGATAAAGAGATGCTCAGTGTGTTGTTTGGGAATATGAGTTAATTGCTCCAGAGAGAACAATTGGATGATGATAAATCATTTGCTATTTGTGACCACATCAATGGCATTTTAAAGCATGTGTATGACTGACAGCAACCAACAGAGTGAGAAGATCATCAAGAACTGAAACTTTAGGGTATACTTTTAGTAATGAAAAAAGGGGCATGTCACTGAAAGAGGGAAGTTAAGAACAGATACACAGAGAAAAAGAACCAGGAAAAAATTATGTCATAGAAGTCAAGAGAAGCATACATTTCAAAGAGAATGTAGTGAACAGTATCACACATGACAATGATATCTAGGAGGAAAACTAGAAAGAAGATAGAACCACTGAAAGAGCCAAGAAACAGCCCAGTAGCAATGAGCACACCAAGCACCCAGATGTTGATGAAATCATTTTTGACTCTAAGAACCAGGGTTCCTTGGATAAATGGATGATTACAGTGTCAATGATAGGTGAAAAAGTGGTTTAAAAATGATAAAGCTGTCACAAGGACACACTAGCCAGATTGAAGAGGGGTCGCCATGGTGAAACCTGGAAAAATTTGGGTGCCAAAATAATTAAATATGGTAACAAATTATAAACCACTTAAAACATATTAATTAATAACTTCATATCTATAATAATTTAGTAACTTAATAAGTGTCAAGGGTGGGAAATGACTCATAATAAAATATATATGTTGACTGACAAATGTACAAGAAAATCTAGAGTTGAAAAACAATATTTTTGTAACCATAATTATAAAAATTTAATCAGAAAAGAATCACAAATAATATTGAATCTAAAAGAAAATTTTGATAAGTAGGATATTTACATTGTCTAAAATGTGTCCCCAAAGATTGCTATTAGTTGCAATGAAGAGAAAGGACTCACAGTAATTATACAGTGAAGAAATAGCACATCACTTTGACCAAGTTGTCAAAAGTAACGTTACTAACAAGAGACAGATGGGCATTGTAGACCTGCAGGTGTACCTGCAGGTGTGAAATCCTGAGATGGATACACCATCCCCTATGGATTATTCTAGACAAGAATGCATATTCTGAATCCCAAGGAATTTCTCAGGGAAACACTAAATGAGGAACATTCTATTAACCTTCAAATATATTGGCTTACTGAAACTCTATGGAAAATTATGAAGATGTTCTAGATTTTTTTTAAAAAGGCTAAAATGTGCTGACAACTAAATTCAATACTTGACCATACTAGATCCTATACTGCAGAAGAAAAAAGTTATGAAACAAATATTATTGGGTTAACTAACAAAATTGGAATACAAAGAGTAGATTAAACCATTTTATCTATCTCACATTATACTGAAGATGATTACTGTATGATCTTTATGTAAGAATACATCCCTGTTCATAGGAAATATGCGCTAAAGTATTTAGTCGTAAAAGACTAGAAAGAGGGAAATGTTTACAACTGAAAAATGTAGGTGACATTATGTGAATGTACTTTGTAATTTTCTTGTGACTTTAAGTTTGAAACATGTAAGAAGACTTGAAAAGAGAATAGTAGTTTTAGAAAAAAAATCTGAGAGTTGTTAAATTTTGTTTAGAGCTGTTAAATTCCTGTGTAGTGGTAAGGCTGCTAGTATATAAAGAGAGTGGGTTCATAAAAGTGGTAATAGTGCTAACAGTGGCATTTAGTAGGTATACCCTAAAATGCGACAAAAAAGAAAACTTGTTTGAAGTGACTTCTTTTGTTTTTTCTTAAAGTTGTGGGATATATGTGCATGTTTGTTACATAGGTATACACGTGCCATGGTGGTCTGCTGCACTCATCAACCCATTATCTACATTAGCTATTTCTCCTAATGCTATCCCTCCCCTAGTCTCCCAACCCCCGACAGGCCCTGGTGCGTGATATTCCCCTCCCTGTGTCCATGTGTTCTCATTGCTCAACTCTCACTTGTGAATGAGAACATGCAGTGTTTGGTTTTCTGTTCCTGTGTTAGTTTGTGGAGAATGATGATTTCCAGCTTCATCTATGTCCCCGCAAAGGACATGAACTCATCCTTTTTTATGACTGCACAGTATTCCATGGTGTATATATGCCACATTTTCTTTAATACAGTCTATCATTGATAGGCATTTGGATTGGTTCCAAGTCTTTGCTACTGCGAACAGTGCTGCAATAAACATACGTGTCCATGTGTCTTTATAGTAGAGTGATTTATAATCTTTTGGGTATATACCCAGTAATGGGATTGCTGAGCCAAATGGTATTTCCAGTTCTAGATCCTTGAGGAATCACCACTGTCTTCCACGATAGGTAACCTAATTTGCGTTCCCACCAACAGTGTAAAAGCCTTCCTATTTCTCCACATCCTCTCCAGCATCTGTTGTTTCCTGAGTTTTTAATGATCGCCATTCTAACCGGTGTGACATGGTATTTCATCGTGGTTTTGATCTGCATTTCTCTAAGAACCAGTGATGATGTGCTTTTTTCCATATGTTCGTTGGCCGCAAAAAAATGTCTTCTTTTGAGAAGTGTCTGTTCATATTCTTCACTCACTTTTTGATGGGGTTGGTTGTTTTTTCTTGTAAATTTCTTTAAGTTCTATGTAGATTCTGGATTTTAACCCTTTGTCAGATGGATAGATTGCAAAAATCTTCTCTCAAGAAAAACTAGAGAAGCAAGAGCAAACAAATTCAAAAGCTAGCAGAAGACAAGAAATAACTAAGATCAGAGCAGAACTGAAGGAGATACAGACAAGAAAAACCCTTCAAAAAAATCAATGAATCCAGAAGCTGTTTTTTTGAAAAGATTAACAAAATACATAGACCGCTAGCCAGATTAATAAAAAAGAAAAGAGACAATAATGAAATAGACACAGTAAAAAATAATAAATGGGATATCACCACTTATCCCACAGAAATACAAACTACCATCAGAGAATACTATAAACCCCTCTATGTAAATAAATGAGAAAACCTAGAAGAAATAGATAAATTCCTGGACACATACACCCTCCCAAGACTAAACCAGGAAGTCAAATCCCTGAATAGAGCAATAACAAGTTCTGAAGTTGAGGCAGTAATTAATAGCCTACCAACAAAAAAAGCCCAGGACCAGATGGATTCACAGCTGAATTCTTCCAGTGGTACAAAGAAGAGCTGGTACCACTCCGTCTGTAACTATTCCAAACTATAGAAAAAGAGGGACTCCTCCCTAACTCATTTTATGAGGCTAGCATCATCCTGATACCAAAACCTGACACAACAACAACAAAAAAGAAAATTTCAGGCCAATATTCCTGATTAACATCAATGTGAAAATCTCAATAAAATACTGGTAAACCGAACCCAGCATCACGTCCAAAAGATTATCCATCACGACCAAGACGGCTTCATCCCTGGGATGCAAGACTGGTTCAACATATGCAAATCAATAAACGTAATCCATCATATGAAAGGAACCAATGACAAAAACCACATGATTATCTTAACAGATACAGAAAAAGCCTTCAATAAAATTCAACTCCCCTTCATGCTGAAGTGATTTCTTAGAAGCCCCCTTCTTTAAGTTAGTCTGACCAGTTTCCTCTCTCTTGGCTGTAAGGTCTGTCAATCCCATAGATTTGTTCACGAGAAATGTAACTCTGTATCTGCTTTCATATCTACACTTCTCCTCAGTTTCCTCCTCCATTCAGCAAAATGTACTGAGAATAATGCCTCTCAAATAAGGCCCCTGACCACCTAAATGTGGACTACTGGTCCTAACTGTAGCTCTACTAACTTCCAGTTTCTGAGTTTTATTCCCAGTAATTTGCAATCACAAACAAGCACTCCAGGTTATTTTTATATACCCCAAGTTGTGAAAAACATTTCTAGGGTAGGTGATAGTGCTTCAAGTTACTTTAGTTGCAAGATATTTCTTAATATAAAAAAATAAGCTATTTGTTCTCATGGCAGCTATTTAAACTTGTTTTCAGAGCATCAAGCAGTGTTTCTTAAAATGTGATAAAAACGCTAACAGCATCAGAAACATCTTGGGGTGTCCTGAAAAATAAACACCTAAATTTTGCTCTAGACTTAGTGTCAGCCAAAATATCTGGCATTGAAAGCTAGTGATCTGAAATTTTATAAACAACCATGGTAATTTCTTAAAATCTAATATTCTAGAACCGTTCTTATGAAGTTTTTTACTACAATACTATGGTCTAAGATAATTCAATTCACTTAGGCCTGATTATTTGTGTTGCTTGTTCATGATTAGATTTCTGGCCATGCAAATGACTCCTGGAAAAACCTTTCTTATAATAACTACAGGACTTAAATCTTGCAATAAAATGAACAGTTTTTGCAGCGCACTATACTTTATAAATGTGAACTGTAAAACTGTGGAACTAAACCATCAAAAAATATTGGCTTTTCATTAGTTTCCTTATATTTTTCCTACACATTTTTAAAAAATTGACACTGTGCTGCATTATAATTGGAGGCAGAGAAAAATAAAAAGCCATAACCTGCAAGATAAGCTTCATTTTAAGGACTGTTGTGAAGCACACGGCAAGAAAACCATGGAAGAATAGTTGGCCCACCTCTCTGTAACTTAAATATGTCTCTGTAGTGGTTCTGTCACGTATATACTTACAAACAGCTCAATTTAATAGACTGGTCCAGGAAGTGTTTACCAAAACCTCCTATGGCTTCTGTTAAGATTTGAATTTTTAAAACTGGCAGATTAGACATAAGAAGGGATTTTTCATGGGATCTGAAGCTTTTGTTTACTGACTTTATAGAAAAATACATAAATTCTACTGCAAATTGCATCAACCATTTTCTAGTTGATTTGCACTAAGTAAGCAGTTAGATCTCCATATGGCCAATCTGATTACAATGATAATTTTGGTCTACAACAAGCAAATTGGATTGGGCATGAGTCAAATGTAATTGATTTCCTGGTTATCAGATATTCCAAAGGACACTATAAAAATAACAGAACCAGTTATTTTCTTCCTTAGGCAATATTGACAAAACATTAAACTTTGAAAAAGTATGTGTATGCTCATAATTATTTATACATGTTTTACCCATACAATTTGTTTCTACTTTAAATAATTTATAACAGCCAGAAACAAAATAAAAACTCTTAGCTAGTCAAAAAAAAAGTAAATCCCTAATTCTAAACTGGAATTAAGCAGAAAATATTGGAGTAGGTTGCACATATACACTTATCCTTAAGCATTTCTTTTCTCAAACTAGCCTACAAAAACAAAACCCTGGAGAAAAATTGGCAATTGTGAATAACCTCCTTATGTAATTAGTTATAAAGTGACACTCAAAATTTTAAAGTGATTGTGATTTATTTAGCCACACTAGAACTAGACTGAAGGGAACCCACACAGTTGGTATGCATCTGCTGACCATAGCTCAGGAGAAAGGAGCTTCTCTCATAGATGTTTTATTTGGTGCTAAAGACTTTTCTGAAAACATGAGTGGTTGAGATCCATTAATATGATGAGAAAATTTTGTGAAACAGAAAAAGTCAGTTTAAGAAACAGCAAGATAACAATAGCAGGCAATTTGCTTTTTAACCTTGAATAGTTACAAATAGTTATCAATTGAGGATAAATGATTTTTTGAAAATAATATATATAAATATGTATATATAAAACCAGTGAATGTGGCTGCAACATATTTATCCTTTCACAATGTTTTGCATCTATGTCAGCATTGGGTATGGGTAGATAGTATGCCAACAATCAAGCCAAGGAGATGGCCCTGGACAGGGCAGATACATCCCTAGGGGTAACAGACAGAGAGTAGGGTACACATGGATGCCTGGCATAAGAGCAGGCCAGGAGTGTGCAGCAAATGGCAAGCAAGCATCGGGATGGTGAAAACCACAGTAGTTCAGCAGTCACAACAGACGGGAGAGTTAGAGGCCAAGGAATCATAGAATCTTAGTTCTGGCAGGGACCTAAAAACAACCTCTATTGGTATTACCTACTACCTTCACTATAAAGTGAAGAAGAAAGCAGAACTGAAGCCCGCAGGTAGAAAGTAACTTGTCTAGGGTCACACAGCAAATTGGAAACACAAAGGTGACTGCAATCCTTGTATTTTGTTTCTCAGGCCAGTGCTATTGTCAACACATGGCACTATTTTCTACAGTTGATTAAAACGTAATTTAGCTTAGCACCTACTGTGTACAAACACACCATGCTTGATTACAAAAGGAGTGTCAAGAAATCAAAAGTAAGTACAATAAGCCAGTACAGTCAATAATGGCAAATTGCTCATATTTATTGAGCATGCATCATTTGTTAGGCACTGGGCTAATTGCTTGACACACCTAGTATTATTTAATCTTCACAAATACCCAATATGTATGGGTATTCGTGATACATATTGTATGTACCACATATACACATGTAATAGTCCCATTCTACAGATGGGAAAAATTGAGGATTAGGGAAGAAGAGTAATTTTCCCTTGACTACATTGCTAGTCGATGCTGAAGCTGGGCTTGTAAGGCTTCCTGACTTTCTATCCTTAACACCTAACTTCCTCTTTATTCTAACCTTAACCCCTACTACTGCATATAGGCTGTTCTGTGGCTCCCAGTCTAGAAGATTAAAATTGGAGTCTGTGACTGAGAAGAAATGGTACCAGCAGGCACAGGGGTAAAAAGCAGAAGCTTCTGATGAGTAAACCCTGACACTACATGAAGTGAATTCCGTATGAAATATCTTTGTTTTAAAATTGTTGCCTTTTTATTATTGAAGATAATATATACTTAGAGTAGAAAATGTCAAACATGGAGAAAGGTGCATAGGTAAAATATGCCTGACATCTGTAATAATCTCAGCACATAGATGTAGAAGTGAAAGTCGTATAATTCATTTCCAGTATAATTCACTTCCAGTGTGTGTGAGTGTATCTAAAAATGCACAAATGTGTATATGACCCTGATTTATTATTTTTAAATCCAGAAGTATATATATTGTTTTATAACTTTTTCACATAACAATACGAGCATTTTCTGTATCTGCATAATATTCAACACTATGATTTTAATAACTATATAGTGTTTTATTATATTAATATATCTTACTTTATTGAATTAATTATTCTATTGTAAATATTTATGTTGTTTATAGGTTTTTTTGTGATTTTAAAAACCTGGGGTTGTTGGTATATTTCCGATCACTTTTTTCTTTTTTTTTTTTCAATTATACTTTAAGTTCTGGGATACATGTGCAGAACGTGCAGGTTTGTTACATAGATATAGACACGCCATGGTGGTTTGTTGCACCCATCAACCCATAATCTACATTAGGTATTTCTGCTAACGCTAAAGTTCCCCAGCCCCCCACCCACCGACAGGCCCTGGTGTGTGATGTTCCCCTCCCTGTGACTATGTGTTCTCATTGTTCAACTCCCACTCATGAGTAAGAACATGTGGTGTTTGGTTTTCTGTTCCTGTGTTAGTTTGCTGAGAATGTTGGTTTCCAGCTTCATCCCTGACCCTGCGAAAGGACATGACCTCATCCTTTTTTATGGCTGCATAGTATTCCATTGTGTATATATGCCACATTTTCTTTATCCATTCTATCATTGATGAGCATTTGGGTTGGTTCCAAGTCTTTGCTATTGTGAACAGTGCTGCAATAAACATGCATGTGCATGTGTCTTTGTTCCTATTTCTCCACATCCTCTCCAGCATCTGTTGCTTCCTGACTTTTTAATGAACACCATTCTAACTGGTGTGAGATGGTATCTCATTGTGGTTTTGATTTGCATTTCTCTAATGACCAGTGATGATGAGCTTTTTTCATATGTTTGTTGGCCATATAAATGTCTTCTTTTGAGAACTGCCTGTTTATATGCTTTGTCCACTTTTTGATGGGATTGTTTGTTTTTTTCTCATAAATTTGTTTAATTTCTTTGTAGATTCTATACATTAGCCTTTTGTCAAATGAATAGATTGTAAAAATTTTCTCCCATTCTATAGGATCCTGTTCATTCTGATGATAGCTTCTTTTGCTGTGCAGAAGCTCTTTAACTTAATTAGATCCCATTTGTCAATTTTGACTTTTGTTGCCATTGCTTTTGGTGTTTCTGTCATGAAGTCTTTGTCCATGCCTATGCCCTGAATGGTATTGCTTAGGTTTTCTTCTAGGGTTTTTATGGTTTTACATCTTACATTAAAGTCTTTAATGCATCTTGAGTTAATTTTTGAATAAGGTGTTAGAAAGTGGTTCAGTTTCAGTTTTCTGCATATGGCTAGCCAGTTTTCCCAACACCATTCATTAAATACGAAATCCTTTCCCCATTGCTAGTTTTTGTCAGGTTTGTCAATGATCAGATGGTTGTAAATGTGTGGCATTATTTCTGAGGCCTCTGTTTTGTTCCATTGGTCTGTATATCTGTTTTGGTACCAGTATCATGCTGCTTTGGTTACCATAGCCTTGTAGTATAGTTTGAAGTCAGATAGTGTGATGCCTCCAGCTTTGTTCTTTTTGCTTAGGATTGTCTTGGCTATGTGGGCTATTTTTTGGTTCCATATGAAATTCAAAATAGATTTTTCTAATTCTGTGAAGAAAGTCAATGGTAGTTTGATGGGGATAGCATTGAATCTATGAATTACTTTGCCAAGTATGGCCATTTTCATGATATTGATTGAAGCAGGAAAGATCTAAAATTGACACCCTAACATCACAATTAGAAGAACTAGAGAAGCAAGAACAAATTCAAAAGCTAGTAGAAGACAAGAAATAGCTAAAGTCAAAGCAGAACTGAAGGAGATAGAGACAAGAAAAACCTCTTAAAATCAATGAACCCAAGAACCAGTTTTTTGAAAAGATTAACAAAATAGGTAGACCACTAGCCAGACTAATGAAAAGAGAGAATGAAATAGACACAATAAAAAATGATAAAGGGGATATCACCACTTATCCCACAGAAATACAAACTACCATCAGAGAATACTGTAAACCCCTCTATGCAAATAAAATAGAAAATCTAGAAGAAAAGGATAAATTCCTGGACACATACACTCTCTCAAGACTAAATTAGAAAGAAGTTGAATCCCTGGATAGACCAATAACAAGTTCTGAAATTGAGGCAGTAATTAATAGCCTACCAACCAAAAAAAACCTAGGACCAGACAGATTCACAGCCGAATTCTACCACAGGTACAAAGAGGAGCTGGTACCATTCCTTCTGAAACTATTCCAAACTATGGAAAAAGAGGGACTCCTCTCTAATTTTATGAGGCCAGCATCATCCTGATGCCCAAACCTGGCAGAGACACAACAACAACAACAAAAAGAAAATTTTAGGCCCATATCCCTGATGAACATCGATGCAAAAATCTCAGTAAAATACTGGCAAACTGAATCCAACAGCACATCCAAAAGCTTATCCACCATGACCAAGTTGGCTTCATCCCTGGGATACAAGGCAGATTCAACATATGCAAACCAATAAACGTAATCCATCACGTAAACAGAACCAATTACAAAAACCACATGATTATCTCAATAGATGCAGAAAAGGCCTTTGATAAAATTCAACGTCCATTCATGCTAAAAATTCTCAATAAACTAGGTATTGATGGAATGTATCTCAAAATAATAAGAACTATTTATGACAAACCCACAGCCAATATCATACTGAATGGGCAAAAGCTGTAAGTATTCCCTTTGAAAACCAGCACAAAACAAAGATGTCCTCTCTCACCCCTCCTGTTCAACATAGCGTTGAAACTTCTGGCCAGGGCAATCAGGCAAGAGAAAGAAATAAAGGGTATTCAATTAGGAAAAGAGGAAGTCAAATAGCTCTGTTTGTTGATGACATGATTGTATATTTAGAAAATCCCATCGTCTCAGCCCAAAATCTCCTTAAGGTATAAGCAACTTTAGCAAAGTCTCAGGATACAAAATCATTGTGTAAAAATCACAGGCATTCCTATACACCAATAATAGACAAACAGGGAGCCAAATCATAAATGAATTCCCATTCACAATTTCTACAAAAAGAATCAAACACCAAGGAAAACAACTTAACAAAGGATGTGAAGGACCTCTTCAAGGAGAACTACAAACCACTGGTCAAGGAAATAAGAGAGGACACAAACAAATGGAGAAACATTCCATGCTCATGGATAGAAAGAAAGATCACCTTTTTTAGGTAAAGTTCTAGAGCAAGAATCAGGGGATAAAATGTAAATACATTATTAAGACTCTTGATTTATACTGTCAAATTGCTTTGTAAAAATGCTATATCGTTTCAAATTCAACAACCAATACTTGATGGCATCAATTTTTTGCTCTTTCCTCCATAATTTACATCTTGAATGATTGAATGGTACCCTGTTTGAGGGATATACTTTATAAACATTGAAATAATACTTAATGTTATTCAAAGATCATGTTCATTTCCTCAATGCTTATTTAAAGTCAAACATTCAAATTGAGATTAATGATTATGTAATTGGATTAATCTGAGTGTATTTGAGCATCTAAGACCACCATATTTTCTAATTAGAATAAAAATGTGGCTGATGATGAGGTGGATGATGATGATGATGATAATTCAGGCGAATATCGCTATTATTCATCCTGCGGTTAAGAATATTAAAAGTTATACAACTAATTTGTGGTAGAGCTGGGCATGAAACTGTCATCAGTTTGACTCCAAATTATGTGAGCTGAAGCAATAAGTACTGCCTCTCCCTTCACTGATTTGTACATCAAAAGCCCTATAATGTCTTTCTACCCTTTTCCTGGATGCTGAATAGACAAAAAGGTAAAACAGGTTTTTCCACCTAGAATAATTTCAGATGAGAAAGTAGAGAACATTAGTCTTTTTTCCCCCACCAATCCTCAAATTATGTCTACATCATGAGTATTCTCCATTCAGTAATGCTACAAAATATATCAACTAAGGATCTGTTTTTGTTTGAGAGATTCGTCCATTAACACAAAATTACTCTAGTAAGATAACATTGGGGATATTTGATGTGTAGAGAAGAGAGGTAATTTGACTACTTGAGAAATTCTGAGACAGGCTCAGGCTTACCTGCCTGAAGTGGGGGCAATAGTGAGAAAACAGAGGCATTTTTTAAAAATTATTTTTTAGGCCGGGCGAGGTGGCTCAAGCCTGTAATCCCAGCACTTTGGGAGGCCGAGACGGGCGGATCACGAGGTCAGGAGATCAAGACCATCCTGGCTAACACAGTGAAACCCCGTCTCTACTAAAAATACAAAAAACTTAGCCGGGCGGGGTGGCAGGCGCCTGTAGTCCCAGCTACTCGGGAGGCTGAGGCAGGAGAATGGCGTGAACCCGGGAGGCGGAGCTTGCAGTGAGCTGAGATCCGGCCACCGCACTCCAGCCTGGGTGACAGAGCGAGACTCCATCTCAAAAAAAAAAAAAAAAAAAAAATTATTTTTTATTTTATTGATACATAAATTTGTACATATTTGTGGGTTGCGTATGCTATTTTGTTACATGCATAAAATGTGTTATAATCAAGTCAGGGTAATTAGGATATCCATCACCTCAAGTATGTATCATTTATATGTATTTAGAATATTTCAAGTCCTCTCTTGCAGCTATTTTTAAATATATAATACATTGTTGTAAACTATAGCCACCCTATTCTGCTATTGAATAGCAGAATAATTTATTCCTTCTATCTAATTATGTTTGTATACATTAACTAACCTCTCTTTTCCCCCCAACTCCACCCAACACCCTTCCCAGATTCTGGTAAATACTATCCTACTCTTTACCTCTATGAGATAAACTTTTTAACTTCCACATATGAGTGAGAACATGTGATACTCATCTTTCTATGTCTGGCTTATTTTATTTAACATAATGACCTCCAGTTCCATTCGCATTTCTGCAAATGGCAGGATTTTATTTTTTTTATTGCTGAATAGTATTATATCATGTATATATACCACATTTTCTTTATCCATTTCCCCACTACTGAAGGCTTAGGTTGATTCCATATTTTGGCTATTGTGAACAGTGCTGCAATAAACACGAAAGTGCAGGTGTCCCTTTAATACATTAATTTCTTTTTTTTTTTTTTTGATATACATCCAATAGGCGGATTGCTGGATTGTAGGGTAGTTCTCTTTTCAGTTTTAAAACTAATCTTTATAACTGTTTTCTATAGGGATAGAGGACATTTTGAGGGCACTGACAATATAGCTGACTAAGAGGGAGAAGCAAGGAGTAGAAAAGGCACAGAAAGAAAAATGGGAGGGCAGTAAATACATCTTGACAGTTTTCTTGACACCTAAATAATCATCTTCAAGTATCTATCTGTGGGCACACTATTTCCATTTCAAAATCAAATTTTATTTTTTATGTTATTTTATTGCTATGTTACAACCTGCTTTCTTTTCCTAGGCTTAGAAATTAGTAGGATGAATAGATGATATTATCTTTATTCACACACCACTCAATATCACTTGAATTCTTTTAACTTTAGCTTTCCTTAGCTTTGCTAAACCAGTAAAACACATATAGGGGGACACATATTTTGTGAATATTTGCATTGACACAATATCAATTGTAAACTTATATTTCAGGGAGATAATTAAATTATAAGTTTAACAAGTACTTTTTTTTTTTTTTTTTTAGTTTTACAAAAACTGGGATTTATTAAGACACTTCAAATCTCACCATGTAGGGGTCCAAATCTGGTCTGACAGCTGACTCATGTCATTTTCTATATACACAGTGATGTGTATGGTCCAGTCACAACTTTAGTGTTTACAGCTGTCATTAACAGTCAGTGAGTCTGTAATTCACACATGATATTGAAAATTTTAACTATTTTTCTACACATCCCTTTGAAAACCAAAATAATGAATTCCGTTGCAAGCTTCTCCACTTTATAAACAAAATTTCCCTTCCACAAGTTATATAATGTTAACTTATTTCAGTCCTCCAGTCTTTCCTAGTACCTAATCCATTATGATCACATATATTTGCTATATTAATTTTTAATACAAACACAACCTTTTATACATTTTTAACAAGCATCGAATAATGAGATAATAAACCCTATCAAAGGTATTGGGTGATCCAATTTTGCCATTAGTACTTCAAAGAAAAAAAGTAGTTTTTGTTTGCCTTTTAATTATAGAGTGATAGCAACTGAAATTACAAAAGGACAAAAGCAATCATGCACAGGGTAATTCACTATCTCTTGCTTCTCTTGCATGTGCTTCTACTATTCTCCAGTCTAGAAGAGAACTGTGAGCAGCAACACGTGGAAGAGTAATAGTGCCCACCCTACTCTCCAGAGGAGTTAGTGGAAGCTCCTTTGGTGTCACTTAAGGGGCACTGAAAAGCTTACTTGCCTGTCAGATTTCCTTTAGCCAGTTTATGTCACGAGTTTGAGATTAAGCTCTTTGCCACTTTTTAGCTGTTTAAAATTAGGAAAACAAATTAAAATATCCATAAAAACTCTGAACATTCATTTGCTTGTCTGTTAGTATGGGGACTGCCTAGATAATTGTTTTGCAGATATATGCTGACATGCCAAGCATAATTTTTTGGTACATGGTAACTTCTTATTACATTTTTCTGTATTAAACAACACACATGTATTCATGTTCACAATGTTTAACAAGTACTTTTAACTAAGATCCTAAACAAACTGGAGGTTTTGCAAGTAAATATGTGACTCTATGTGAAAAAAAATATGTATGAAGTAAAGAAAACTATTGATTTTTATTAAAGTAATTCAGTCACTAGTAAGCGACTCAGTGTGCTAAAACATACCTAATGTTATGGTGTTTGTAATGTTTCAACATTTCCACACCTTGAGAAGTAACACACATTAGGACCTGTGGGTGTAAGGAATAAGACAAATTTTGTCTTCATATACAGATTACTTGGTACAACTAAGTTGACTAAAGTAAAAAGAATTTATAACATCTGAAACACAGGCACTTTAGGATGGATTCATATTATTGACCTTAGGTAACTCTCTCCTTTAATGATAACTGAATTCTCTAAATCCCCTTAATAAAAGTACCATTAACTATGTAGAAAATACAAATTGTTATTTTCTAATTAAACTTATTGTCAACTTATGCATTTATCATTAATGAATCTTTATGCATTTTTCAAGGGTCTGATTAATATGATCAATATTCTAGTGTTAATAGTTTGAGAATATCACCTTCTGACTAGGGGCTACTTCTTAATGATGTCATTCTGAAAACAACATTCGTCCTTTGTAAGTTTACGAATCAGGACCAAGAAAGCAACTCAATGAAAGCAAGGTTCTTAAAACATAATGAAAGTGACAGAAATCCAAGATTTGATTCTTGGGTAAGTAGTTTCTCAGATTTTCTGATGATTATGCCTCTGTGATACTAAAAAGAATTTTTGCATAATGAACAAGAATCTCTCTACATGAGCCACCTGAGAGGCGGGAAAAATGGTCTGTGTCAAGTAACTACACACAAAAATGAATTAAACAACAGCTGTCTGTACAAAAACAGACATCATCTTAAATATAGTATTAGGGAAAGATACATAAAATTATAATTGTATACCATTCTGGGACATTTGACTTTGTTTTTGTTTGTTTGTTCCTTTGTTTTACCTTGTTTTTTAAAAGATAAAAAAAAAAAGTGGCATAATTTTATAGTTTTGGAGACTTTAGAAGTGTGTAATAGTATCATTCTCATATTTTAAAACTGACCCTCCAGAGGAAAATTTAGAGGGATTTTCCTCCATAGGCAATCAGCAGAGAAGTAGTTATTCATCTGGGAATTCACAGCACCACTGTAACTTTCAATTAGCAAAACATACATTAAAAGCTGCTGTAAACCACTCCAGGAGGCCTGCTGATGGCTATGATTAATGGCTGTGCATCTACAGCTATTGCACATAGGTCTTAACAGAGCTATTTGTAAATTGTCAACACAAACTCATGCAACCTCAGGTTATCAATCAGAAAGGTATGCATTGGAGTTGCTTAATTACAGCCCTTCTTCTGTTGCACTAGGAAGTGTATAATATTTTTCAACGACTGAAAATTGTCAAAGACTAGTTTTGAAATTAATTTGAAAGTAAAATGGTACAATAGAAGCTTACTTGTTTATTTCTGTGTGTTAGGTCTCCCAAAGAAAAAATAGGCCTTACTTAAGTGTATAAAGCTTCTTCTTTTCCAATTTCCACAGTCCTTCCTTTGTTATACATGTCCTTGTAGATTATTTTGTTGCTATAGCCATAGTTTTCATTGTTGTAGAACCAAATTTAGCAAGAACGCTATTTGTAGAACTCACACTCATCTCAGGCTATATTCTTACTAACTAATCTCAAAGGTATCTATCACACAATATGGATTCAAATGTAAATGTATTGTGTGTTTTTCTTTTTCCTTTAAGATTGGCTGCCTTTTGTAATCCTTGGCTCATGGACAAACTATTTCAAGCCTCAACAGAAACAATAATCCTTGTATATGGTATAGTAATTTTTATTTGTCAGTATATTCATATTCATTCTTTCATGTGACCCCATGATATCTCAGTGAGGTAGGTAGGACAGGTAATATAGTTTATAAAAATGGTAATAATATAGTAATTAATAATATAGCAAGTTATATGGTGCTCTAATTAGTATGACCATTCATTTACTCTGTATATAATATCATTTACATGATATTTACTTATATTTTAATAATATTTAAAAGCACTGTTGAAATCAGAAATGACCAGTTAAGATTTAAACTCTACTCAGAAAAGCGGCATAATTGTAATCATTGTCAATTACCTAAGTTTCAAAAAATCTAAAGTTTAGGGATATGTAGGAGCAACATGAGAAAAATGTCTTAAGATTAGTAAGTCAATAAGTTTCTTCAATAATTTTTAAGACCCTGAAATTGCTTTTCTTAAAAGACATCCCATAATTGTACATTTTAAATGTTAAAAGCAATTGTTTAAATTTGAGCTCAGTATCTTTAACCCCTTCTAAGTACATGCTAAAGAATTTATCTCAACAAATACTTCTAAAGCACTGTTGTATACAGAAACAAATTTAAATGCGTTAGAATTAGCAGAATAAATATAAACAAATATGTTTCCCTTTACATCTCAAATTCATCACAATGGGAAGTTG
This sequence comes from Macaca nemestrina, assembly GCF_043159975.1. NCBI lineage: Eukaryota > Metazoa > Chordata > Mammalia > Primates > Cercopithecidae > Macaca > Macaca nemestrina. The sequence goes on from NC_092145.1 coordinate 72,900,657, forward strand.
TATTGATATGATATTCGAGACAAATGACATTGAGGCAAACAACTTTTAAAATGTTTAGACAGGCCAGTTATGGTGGTTCACGCCTGTAATCCCAGCACTTTGGGAGGCCAAGGTGGGCAGATCACGAGGACAGGAGTTCGAGATGAGCCTGACCAACATACTGAAACCGTGTCTCTACTAAAAAGACAAAAATTAGCCGAGTGTGATGGCACAAACCTGTAATCCCAGCTACTTGGGAGGCTGAGGCATGAGAATTGCTTGAACCCTGGAGGCAGAGGTTGCAGTGAGCTGAGATCGTGCCATTGCACTCCAGCCCAGGTGACAGTGTCAGACTCTGACTCGGAAAAAAAAAAAAAAATGTTGATACAATTGTCAAAACTAACTCCAACTGTAAATTTATATCACAACAAATATAAATGTGACAGATGAAAAATTGCATTGCATAGTACCCAAAAGGTGGTGCTGTATAGGAATAGTTGTTGGGGAAGCCCGGACAAGTATAAACAAAATTTATCTTGGGCTTTCTCCTGACCAATACCTCAGATCTATCACTAGGCATCAAATATGTCCCTGCTACATCAGGCTGCCCAGAGTCTACTAAGCCTCCTAGGCTTTATGACTCCATGCAGTGTTCTGTGCTCCAAACTCATTCACTTCTGTGTTTCCCAACCCCTTCCCCCCCACACACACACACAAAATGTAACTTTGGTTAACTAAACTGTCAATGTATTTCTCCTGAGTCAAATATTTGCATTTTCTAGGACAATTTTGGAGAAAGAGTTATCTAAAGGGGTGATTTTAGCAATAAGAAAAAATGTAGGATTTTTTTTCCCCATGAATTTCACCAATTGACCATATGCCTGCTATATGTACACCCTGTGTTGGCCTTAACAATTCTCCATTGTCTGAAATGAAAGAGTATTTCCATTGGGTTAATAGCAGCAATCAAATGAAGCACATTCTGATTTTGGCTCCCACTTAGAAACATGGTGCTAAGCAATAAGTGTAACATCTGAAGCACAGAAGGGTGACTTTTTAAAACAGAATCACAGCTCTTTCTAACCTAATAAGTTCCTGCTGAGTCTAAAAAGTGGTCATCTGAACCCAGACCAGTGACTCCAAGTGACCACCTATTAAAGAAAAAAGAAAAAAAATCATGGTAGTTAAATACTCAGAGCATGTATAATACTTCAGGCACTTATAATTTATTTTCTTTCTAAAGTACTCTGATGTCTCTTGTCATTTAGTCCACTTAAGGCATGGTTTCCTAGACGCTTTTTTCAATCCCTACCAAACAAGGCACAAAGTCAGGGAGCCTCTGAGATCTAACCTGATTTCCACTCTAGCAAATGTGTAGATGACTGAGCTCTTAATCAGTGAAGTAAAAGGTCTTCCTTATAATTGACATACAGAAGTATTGTTAATGGATTCCTAGCTCCTGTCAAGTTCTCCTGTTAAGCTGTTCATATGTATTATGAATGCAAGTTTCACAACAACAACAAAAAGTAGCTAGAGTGCTAGAAATGAAGAAAACACCTCTCTAAATTCCCTTAGTGCTCTACCCTGGAGCTGCTGACTCAAGAAACACCAGTGCCCTCTCCTGGTCAGAAGAAAGACAAACTTTGTCCTCTGTAGCCTTAAGGGAGCAGTCAACAAAGAATTACCAAATACTTTATGACACAGTCTCAACAAACATTTCATTTATAGGAACAATGTTAGGAAACAAGGTTTTCGTGAATTGCACTATTTATCTAAAAAGTAGTACTACTGGCTACAGATTCTAGACACAAATAAGAGATAATGATTTTCAAAGAGTGCATACATATATTCAAGCATTGCAAAATTGTTCAAATACCAAATATTGAGAAATGATATGTACATGAAATTGTTTATGTCACTTTCTATATGCCGATGTATGTAGAGAAAAGTAAGTTTAAAAAAAGGAAATTTAAAACTGTGGAAATATTTGAAGAAGTTTTCTCATAACAGGGTTCATTCTTTCCAAACACAGTGTATTTTCTTGTGTGCAGATGTTCAAAGCTTTGGTGCAACAAAGAAACTCGCAAAGAAACTGTAAATGTGTAATAAAGGAGCTTAAAACACACACACGTGTGCACAAACACACACACACACACAGAGTACCCACAAATAAAAGAAATACTGTCCTCTTCAAAATAGTTGTTTTGAAAAGCTACACTCATATGCTGCAAACCTTTTCAAAACTTCTTTTTTGAAAGTGTAGTCAGAGCCAAAAATCCATTATTATTATTTTCTGGTAATACCATGTTTTTCATCCACGGATGCATTATTCAGCTTGAGTTTCTATATGATTCAGCATATTGAATTCTAAATCCCATTTTGCAATTTCTAAATATTCAAATATAGTTTCTGGGATAAATATTTATCAACACTAAGGATATTTGAAAAGATTTATCCATTTGTCTGTTGATGGAAACTTTATTAAAACAATAAAAAGTGATTTCTTATTTGTTCACAAGATAATTGTAAAAGATGAAAAAAAACTTCAAGGGTGACTGAAGCATTGCCAGAAACATGTGAATAAGTTGAGGAGATGGCCATATTGATTACCTGGAAGAGAATACAATTCAGATGCCTGAATTGTGTTGCATTATTCAGAAATTATTCATATCTCTTTTCTGTCACCGCTAAGGAAATTTATTGTTGAAACTCAAATTGGGAACTGGGGCTTGAACCACAGAAAGCATGGGTGTTTGGCTATACAGCTAGAGAGATTCAAGAGAATATTAGACAAGTTCTTTCTCGTTCTCCATCAGTGTGCTAGGGAGCCTTATTATGTTCTCCTGAGGATTGAACTCTAGGCTCCTCACTTGGCCTTTGCTTGAGTGGATACGGTGGGGCCACAGGATTTTCTTGTGACATTTGGCTAAAATAGAATGAATATTGCCTAAATCTTTTTCTATCTTGCTAGACTGTCATTTTCCTGGTCCTTTTACTAGAGAGGGCAGATTTCTGTTAGGATTTTTTGTTGTTTGCTCCTGTTGATACTTCCAGATATCACTTCTTCACATCTCGAGGTTCCTAATAGCTCTGTCTTCTTTTCTCTACCTTTTAGAGCCTTCTTAATCTATACACACACACACACACACACACACACACACACACACACACACACACACAAATGTTTTAGCTGCACTTAGTGTAATGAATAATGAAAATTATGGGTAGTCCATATTGCTGGAAGTGGAAAAACACATTCCTTTTGAGATATCTAAGACATGCATTTGGAGATGCTCAGTTAACAACTTCATACATGAGTCTTGAGTTCAGAGCAAGGTCTGGACAGGAGATAGAAATCTAAGAGGCATAATATATATGGCATTTAACACCATGATCCTAGATGAGGTTACTAAAGGAGTTACTATAAGTAGAAAGGAGATACCCAAAACTCAGTGCTGGGGCACTTCAATGCTTGCAAGATGGAGAATTAAGGAGAATTCAGAAAGATCCTGAGAAGGAACGTTCAGAAAAATGAGAGGAAGTCCAGGGGAGAGTGGTTTCCCAGAAGTCAGGTGAATACAGTATTTCAGGAATTACAGAGTAATCAACTGTGTCCACTGCTCCTAAAAAAATCAAAAAACAAAAGGACTGAATGTAGACTATGGGTTGTAGAAACATGAATTCTCTTTAGTGGTTATTGTATTGATGCCTTAATTGAATCCATAGTTTAATTATTTTCATCAGGTGTATTCCTCAAAATTGTATTGTCTTAGAGTAAGAAGGATATGTCATATGGTTTGAATCTGTTTCCCCGCCAAAATCTCATGTCAAATTTTAATCTCCAGTGTCAGAGGTGGGACATGATGGGAGGTGATTGAATCATGGGGGCGATCTTTAATGGTTTATCATCATCTTCCCTTGGTATGTATAGTGAGTGAATTCTCAGGAGATCTGGCTGTTTAAAAGTATGTGGCACCTCCCCACCCTTCCTTCAGCTCCAGCCATGTAAGACAAACCTGCTTCCCCTTCACGTTCCAGGATGATTCCAAGTTTCCTAAGGCCTCCTCAGAAGCTGAGCAGATGCCAGCATCACGCTTTCTGTACAACCTGCAGAACCATGAGCCAATTAAACCTCTCATGAATTACCCAGTCTCAGGTATTTCTTTATAGCAGTGTGAGAACAAACTAATAAAGCCATCCATCCAACCACTCAACAAATCTATGGCATCACGGATAATTATTGATAGTCTTTGCTTAAACACTTCCAATGGCAGTTAGCTCACAACTGTGTAAAGTAGTCATTTCCATTTTTGGAGTAACTTATTGTTTCTTGTGCTGGATATGTATTTACTTTTCATTTCTATTCATTATTCGCAGTTCTATTTTTGCACTTATGCAACGAAAAGAAATGTTGCCAGGTATTCACAAGTCACTTCTGTTTTGTTGTTGTTGTTTGTTTGTTTGTTTTTAATCTGTGATTTCTTTAACTTCCACCAGTTGTCACAAGGGTGGAAACTTCAAGAATGCCTACAGCCTCACAAGTAGGTTCAGGAAAACCCTACTTTTTTCTCACCTCATCAGCCTATCCACACAAAGGCCCTCACAAACACACATGATTACTAAGCATCATTCCCCAGTTGTATTTTCAAATATGGTTTCTTTCCTCTAGGCCATAGTTCTGTCATTGACCATCTATCATTCATCCTCCCTATACCCTATCTATTAACAAGTAATTGAGAGTTCCTGTTCTGAACCTATGAGAGGCCTTATGTTTACAATTCTGTGATTGCTTTATTTGATATGATGTTCTTAATCCAAGTGCACACTTGGAACAACTAGGCTATTTCCTAGGTTCACCTGACAGTGGCCTCTAAATTTCATGTTGTTCCAAGCCCCATTCCAGGAGTTGGGACATAATGTCATAAAATGTAGCCACCTAGCTCTAAAATAACATTGCTATGAGCTTACTCCAGTGGGTATAAGATGATTTCATCCTAGATACCAAGCCTACCTGTCACCTGTGGGTGAGATAATGTTCATTAAAAAAAAAAAAGTTATGGAGGGAGAGTCAAGATAATGTGAGTTGAAAGAAGTCACCAGATATATGATTTTTCACACTTTCAGAGAAACTTGTTTAACAGTTATTAAGATAACTCCTAAACCAGTCAGACTTGAATGAGAAATAACTTACTCTGACTTGGTTGAGCAGCAGACCACATTCCCTTTAATAATCTCTTCATTCTAATCAGCATGATTAGCATGTCTTAAATCATTTTTATTTTTGCTTAACTGATCCCTGGGAATGTACACAGACAATACAATTCAGGGTGGTTCCATGAAAAGAGAGGTACTGTTTATATGGAATAAACTCTTTGTTCTTATCTACTGTCCACCCCTCATTATTAGCTACTAAAATATTTTAACTATATATATATATATATAAAATGAAAGGCATATATGTGGTATATACCGATATAGATATATATATAGAAGGTGTATATATACTTTAGATATGAAAGATATATATATATATATACACACACACACACACATAACTATATATATATACCTTTTCTGCCTTTCTGGGCCGAGAAATACTTTTCAAAAAAAAATTTCCTTGACTATGAAAAAACAAAACAAAGGATCAGCAATGTTTTAAGCAAGAAGTTAAAAATATCACTTCAGTCTTTTATTAGTTCACTTCATGCAGTTAATTCTTTTTCTGCTTGATTTTCAAGAACATTTCAGCTTTCCATGAGTCCCAAAAGTTTTTGCTCTATTTCCAAAGCTATCAGAAACCTGCATTCAAGAGCATCTGTTAGAGTTTTCTAGCTGATTATGAAACCACCTTCTAAAGAGGACCAAAACAAGAAAACAATTGTCTGTGGATGACAAAAATTTTAGGGTAGGTATAGTCAAAGATAGAATTGACAAGGAAATTTTTACCTCTGTGGCACATAATAATTTAACATAACAATTATAATTATTACTGATAATATACACTATGTTATATTAGAATTACAGGAGTTTCCCATGATTTGGGAACATATACCAATAGCATATTTATACAAATACAGCCCAAAGGAAATCAAACACCATTTCATATTTGACAATGCTTCCTGCATAATTTTTATACCAAATAAGCCAATTTATGTCATTTTTAAACTTTAGGGAAACTAATATTTTAAAGGATTAATTAGGTCAGAAAAAGACATAATTTATAATTTGATTTTGGAAAGTTTGTCAAATATCAAAAGCTTAAAACACTTGATATCACTTGTTATTGTAAAATAAGTCATTCATTTGACCACAGTTAATAACTCAAGGATTTCAAAAACAGTAAAAACCTTCACTCTTTAAGAGGAAACTTTATTTTACAAACAATAAGCCATAATAACATCAGCATAAAGCCAATTAGATTTGTTTTCCAAAATTTTATAAACAACCTATAAACTGTTAATCTTAACCATAAGCTATAACTTCCATAATCTTTTTACAACCTTTATAACCTTTATTAAGGATTTGGTTAGTACTTCAATAAAACCTTGTTAATCTGACACAGGGGCCCATATGATGGTCTTCTATCAGTGTGCTTTTGACATTAATCATTAATTTATACAGCCACTGAACTTATTTTTTCTGATAAAATTGACACAATCTCACACACCCACCTCTTCTGAGATGTTTCCTGGGTCTTGAGGAGTTGAATAGCTTTAATTTCTGGCCCTGTGTTTCAGGAATGCAGTTTATTTTTATTGCCATCTTCTACTGGGCATGAAGATGGGGCTTTAATTGCTGGCAGTGTTTAAAATTTAGCAGGACTTAATGTTCTTTTAGACCCAGGAGTCAAAGTCTTATAACTCAATGTCACAAGGACTTTAAAAGTGCGTACAGAGAGTTACACGGATGTAATAACATTAATTTTTTTAAAAGTTGTATCTGTTTTTTTTCCTAAGCAAACCAAAACTTAATAATAATATGATAACTTGATTATATAATAGTTTTGGGGTTTTTTAAATAAATCATCATATTTTGACTTAAACAGAACGTTCATGACATGGTTGGACTTTCTGGTTTGTCTTGAACACCCCTTTTTGTTAAACAACCAGATATTTTACTCTAGGACTAAATTTACCATACAAGATTCTTTCTCATATAAAATTATTTCTCTTTTTCTTCCAAAAAAAACCCTTTATTTTTATAACTTTATCTACATCTCTCTTATTTCCTAGTTCCTTTTACCTTGTTTTATGCATAAACTTTAAATAAGCTTTGAATTAGACAAAAATTGTTCACCCTTTTAAAAAGGACACACCTTTTTCAGAATGTTTTTCTACAACAGATTTTTACTGGAAAATACCCAAATAATGAAATATTTGTTATTTAATTTAATATAACTTTAGATTCTAAATTATGACAAGTTTGTCCACAAGTGTTTATCTCATTACATTTACCTAATTATTTTATTTTAATCATTTACCTAGATTATTTATGAAGACTGTGATAGTCATCATTTAAAGTTGTGAAACACATGGCCAGATATGTTGGCTTATGCCTGTAATCCCAACACTTTGGGAGGCTTAGGCAGGTGGATGACCTGAGGTCAGGACTTCAAGACCAGGCTGGTCAATATGGTGAAATCCCATCTCTACTAGAAATATAAAAAACTAGACAGGCATGATGACACATGCCTATAGTCCCAGCTACTCAGAAGGCTGAGGCAGAAGAATCGCTTGAATCTGAGAGGTAAAGGTTGTAGTGAGCCAAGATCATGCTACTGCACTCCAGCCTGGGTGACAAGAGTGAAACTCCATCTCAAAAATGATAATAGTAATAAAGTTATAGAATGCACCATTGCACAATTATAAATGAGACAGTGAAAAAAAATCTGACCTAACTGATTCCATCTTGCTTCTAACCTCTAAGCTGTCCTTGTTCATTTCTGGGCATAGGCTGAACTAACTTTGTTAGGAACTTACAGTTTAGCTTTGAAACAAAGATGACAACAGTCCTTTCACTAAACAACCTCCTTACTACCTGTGGACTAGACTTTCTAAAGCCACAAGATTAGAAGTTATGATAACCTTACTAAATGAACAATGTAGTTTTTTCCATTAAACCAATATTACTGTCTTATTTATTAAAAATTACACAAGCAAAGATCATTCTGTTTTGGGCTGGGTTCATGGTTTTGTAAATTCTATGCCAAATTTTGACACCTTATAGTATTTGGCTGAGATAAGTATGAAATTGCTTGATTAATAAATGCAAAGAAAAATGTATGCTGGCGATTCTAAAGACATTTCTAATATTACTTTATCAATAATTTTAAAGCTAACTTATTTAATAAAAATTTTACTTAAGTTATATAAACTTAGAAAAGTATTTGGCTAGTCTTTTTTCTTAATAAAGTATTTGATTTAAATGATTTTACTTTTTAAGCTAATTACAGCTCTTTTATATATTTTTAGCAGTGAAACATTTTGTACACAAAACAAAAATACATCGTTGTATTAGACATACTAATAGAAATGCATTTTACAGATTTTTTTTTTTTTTTGAGATGGAGTCTAGCTTTTTTGCCAGGCTGGAATGCAGTAGCACGCTCTCGGCTCATTGTAATCTCTGCCTCCTGGGTTCAAGCTATTCTCCTGCCTCAGCCTCCTGAGTAGCTGGGATTACAGGCACACGCCACCACGTCCAGCTAATTTTTGTATTTTTAGTAGAGACAGGGTTTGACCATGTTGGCCAGGATAGTCTTGATCTCCTGACCTCATGATGTGCCACCTCAGCCTGCCACAGTGCTGTGATTACAGGTGTGAGCCACCATGCCCGGCACATTTTTTAAAATTTTAAGACCTTTTTAATTCCATTTTAGGCTTACAAACTACTGATACTCAGTTTTATTACCCTGGCAGTTGTCAGCTAAATAGCTTTAAATTTGAATATTGAATGAAACAACTCTTAGATGAAAAATCGCACAGCAAAATTTGCCTCTCAAGATACAGGAAGAAAAGGTCTGCTGGTGCTAGAGGGAGACTAAAGATGGATGTCAAATCAAACATAAAATTATAGAAATCTATCATGGGATAGATAGTAGTATCATAGCATTGTATGAGGAGACCAATTTTATTTACATAGAGACTACCTACCTTTTAACTGGATCTCTGAGCTCTTGGCAGAGCCTCATAATAATTCTCCCATTTTGGAGGCCCAGGAGTCAGTGTGGGCTGACAACTGCCAGGATAATAAAACTGATCCTTTTACAGTGCACTTAGAATTTTTTTTTTTAATGAAGACATTTATAAGTTTCTAAACTACATTCTTTTTTCAACACCCAAGAGTAGCCTCTGTTGCAATAACTATTTTAGTTAAAAAATTAGGTAACACAATACAAAAGTCAAGCAATTTAAGGGCTGAGATGAATTTGTCTGTTTACATTCTTGGGATTCCTTAAAGAAAAAACAAAGGTTTCTCCCCCAAAGAGGGTCTGGTGCTTTCTCCGTATTCTTTAAGGAAACCCCAGGCTATTACAAACTATTTTAAATCCCTCATGCAGCCAGAAAGTGCAAGAGAAAGGAGAAGCAACAGAAGTAAATGCAGAAAACAGAATTTAGTCAACCAAGAAGAAAAAAAAAAACATTTGCTCAAAAAAAGACAAGGTCCTAAGGAAAAAAACAAAACAAAAACAGGAAGCTGTTTTAAATACACACACACACACACACACCCCTTAGATGTAAGCTTTTAAACTAACTTTTAACCACTGAGCTCCTTTAAGAAAATCTTTTTAAATCTCATTACTGTATTACGGCTAGGAGAAATTGCTGATATTCAAGAAGTACAGCTATTGTTCTTTTAGTTAGGCCTGACTACGCGGCCACAAAAGGTGGCCTTGTTTTATAAATAAAGCCCCTTAAGTAGTCAAAATAAAAAATCTTTTCTTTCCTTTTTTTTTTTTCTGGCCATTTTTCTCCCACCACCATACCACTTTTGTGTGTATGTGTTTGCGTGGGTAAATTTAGCCACTTCAGAGGCCTCTTTCCTCATAATTTGAAACTTTCTTTGGATTTGATCAAGTTGGATAGAGTTGGTCAAACCCAATGGGAAAAAGACTGAAACAACAACAAAAACAGAAACAAACAACATAAAAACAGTTAAGCAAAACAAATCATGGCACAACTTAAATGATTACTGAGCACTTTAATGGTGAAGAGAAATTAGGACCAGCTGATTGTTAATCTTAACTTTAGCCGAGACAAACCCCAATCAGTTATTTACCTAGGGGTGGGTCTCAGGCTGAAGACTGCTCTCTACCATCCTAGAAGCAGGAAAAAAACCCCTCATCTTCCCTGTTGGAAGTGAGCTCAAACTCCATAAAGCAGTTACTTGTCTTCCATTGACATGGAAGCAGAGAAAACTTGCCTTCCTTGTGTTGAAAGCAAGTAAAACATCAAAAAAAAGGAGTTGTACAGCTAAATAAAGTTTAGATTGAGATCAAATTTTGGGAGATGAGCAATTCTCTGGAGAGAGTGCTCCCCGACCTCAGCAAATTTTCCTATTTGTTTGAGCTATAAAGTTAGCTCAGGCTGGTACCAAGCACAGATAGGAGATTTGTAAAAGGTCATGGGGTAACTGCACTCAAAATCCCCTCATGGTTACCAAAATGCGAACCCCCAAAATCTGAGACAGGTCTCAGTTAAGTTAGAAAGTTAATTTTGTCAAGGTTGAGGATGTGCACCCATGACACAGCCTCAGGAGGTCCTGATGACATGTGCTCAAGGTGGTCAGAACACAGTTTGGTTTTATACCTTTTAGGGAAACATATAACGTTGACTGACATATGTAAGATGAGCACTGTTTCATTCTGGAAAAGTGGGACAACTGCAAATGGGGAGGAGCCCTCCAGGTCATAGGTAGATAAGAGAAAAATGGTTGCATTCTTCTGAGTTTCTGATTAGCCTTTTCAAAGGAGACAATCAGATATGCATTTATCTCAATGAGCAGAGGGATAACTTTGAATAGAATTGGAGGCAGGTATGCCCTTAGCACTTCCCAGCCTGGACTTTTTTTCCTTTAGCTTAGTGATTTGGGGCCCCAAGGTATTTTCCTTTAATATCCTAACCCTTGAAACCTATAAATATGTTACTTTACATCGTGAAATCAACTTTGCAGATGTGCTTAAGGATTTTGAGATGAGGAGAATATTCTGGATTACCTACATAGGACAAATGTACACAGGGGACCTTACAAAGGAGAATCAGAGTTTGCAGTAGGAGATGTGAAAATGGAAACAAGACGTTGAAGCAATGTGAGGAAGGTGTCAGGAGCCAAGAAATGCAAGCAACCTTAAAGAGCTGGAAAAGAGAAGGGCGCAGACACTTTCCTAGAGTCTCTGCAAGAAATAAAGTCCTACTAACACCTTGATTTTGAGATTTCTGACGTCTAGAACTACAAAAGAATAATTTTGTGTTATTTTAAGCCCCTAAGTTTACAATAATTTATTACAGTGCTAATAAGAAACTAATACAAAAGCCTACTCATATTCCACCCTTCCCAAAGCACCAAGTGTGTTCCTCTTCCCCTCATAGTTGCATTCCTATGTCCCAAGACCACATGTTAAACACATGTGGAGAAATAAGAAAATCTTTTGTTAGTCAGTTTCTATATCATCAGTTTCTGTGTGTTAAATAGTTATGATTATGGTTATAGCTATGGTTATGATCAGTTATCACTAGTCATGGTTATGGTTAAGATTAGTTTATGATTATAGGTAGTTATAGCTATGGTTAATTATGGTTAGTTATGGTAAATTGTGGTTAGTAACAACTACCAACATGTTACATCACTAGTTATGGTTAGTATGGCTTTGGATATAAAGATTCATAATAGCTACCAGGTAGCTATATTAACTAGTTGGGACTATTAACTAGTTTTGGTTACTTGTTATGAATGTTAACTAGTTATATGACTTCGGACTACTAACCTAACCATAGTTACCAATCTCAACTAATAACTGCTTGTGTTATTGAATGTGGTTATTAACCAGTTATGGGTAGCAGTCTGTGACTATTAATAAGTAATGATTATTGGATTTGACTACTATTTGTAGTCACCAGTTTGGCTACTAAGTAGTCATGATTAACTGTTAGTAACTAATAACCAATGATGATTGCCGGTCGACTACTAACTAGTTGTAGATAATGGTTTGGTGACAAACAAGTTATTTTTTTAATTTGTGATTACTATCAAGCTATGATCACTAGTTTATGGCTGATAATTAGCCATGGCTATTTATTTGTGATGCCTAACTAGTTGTGCTTATTAGTCTGTGACTGCTAACTAGTTTTGGTTACCTGCCATTGTTACTTACCAAATAGTTTTGGTGACCAACTGTGATAACTAGTTATGTTTATTAGACTAGCCTAATAATTAGTCATGATTATTCATTGTGACTATTAACTAGTTGTTATTAACAGTTTGATAATAATAATTATTCATGTTTACTTGTTATGGTTAGTAATGATTATGTTACCGGAAAAGGTCCTGATCCAGTCCCCAAGAGAAGGTTCTTGAATCTTGCACAAGAAAGAATTCAGGGCAAGTCAACAGTGCAAAGTGAAAGCAAGTTTATTAAGAAAGCAAAATAGTGAAAAAGTAGCTACTCCAGGCCAGGGATGGTGGCTGATGCCTCTAATCCCAACACTTTGGGAGGCCCAGGCAGGCAGATCACTTGAGGCCAGGGGTTTGAGACCAGCCTGGTCAACACAGTGAAACCTCATCTCTACGGAAAAAAGAAAAAATTAGCTGGGTGTGGTGATGCATGCTTGTAATCGCAGCTACTCAGGAGGCTAAGCCATGATAATTGCTTGAACCCAGGAGGTGGGGGTTGTGATGAGCCCAGATCACACCTCTGCACTCCAGCCTGGGCAACAGAGCAAGATGCTGTCTCAAAAAATAAATTAATTAATTAATTAAAAAGAATGCTACTCCATAGACACAGTAGGGCGTTTCCTAAAGTAAGAGGAAGAATATGCCCTCCCAAGGTACAATGCTTGTTTATATATAAAAAAAAAAGACCATTGGGAGATATTCACTGCTACAGTGGTTTGTGAAAAAGGATCAATTTTCTTAATTAATATATTTTGCAAGGATCAATATTATTATCTTTAAAGAAAAATTAGGAATGCTTCTGTTCTCAAGATGTTGGAATATCAGGACATTCTTAAGTCTGGGTCTGTTTAGTAAATGCTGTCAATGGGTTCCCTTAACGGTAAACGTCTAGAGGCTAGGAATACCTAATTTTCCTGGAATGCAGCCCAGCAAGTTCCAGTCTCATTTTTCCTAGCCCTCACTCAAGATGGAATTGTTCTGGTTCAAGTGCCTGTAACAATTGTGTTTAGTTGAAGTTATGGTTAGTTAGTTGTGAGTATAGTTGTAGGTTGTCATATTTATAGAGGTAAGTATTGGATTCATAGTTATTTGATTTGGAATGTCTTCTAATAATAGAATGATTTTTATGTCATCCAAAACCTTAACAATCCTTGCCCAGTGGGCTTATTTTACTCAATGGCATTCATTTCATTCATTGTTACTTATAGTAAATCTAAGGTGTAGTCTAGTTCAACAAAAAACCATGCAAGTCAAACTCCAGGAGTTGCTTTGCCCTCCTGCATCCCATTTGTTATGCTCAGACTCCAGGAGGTACTCAGCAGATGGATAAAACAAATACCTGTAAAATCTTTATTCATAGAAAAAAATCCCATTCACAATTCCAAGCTCCAATGCGACCCCAAGGAGAACAGATCTGGAAATCCTACAAAGAAAACTGATAATATATTTTCCGATCACTCTAAACAAACCCTACTTGAGTTCCTATCCTAGTATTCCTTCAATTAAAGACCTTTCAATGTCCCTTAAGTTCAGAGATGTTTTTTGCCAATGTGGGGAGAAGGATAGGAATGAAATAAAGTAGAAAGCACCCTGTGCTTCCCTTTCAAGGTCCTACACATTTCATCAAGGCCATGTTAAAACCTTACTTCCTGCAAGAAGTCTTTCTAGATTGCTTAAGGTCAGGATATATGTCTCCCAATACAACGCTTTTTTTTTTCTTTAATATATAAATTTGTGCAAGATTGAATACATTCTAGCTAATGTCAGCATTAACATCTCTGCATCTGTTTTTCTCATTGGATGATGTGTTTGAAGGACAGAAACATGTGCTTTATTCATTTTTCAGTATACTACAGCATGGAAGCAGTTTTAACGTGCTAAGAAATGTCACACTTGTGAAATCAGTTACAATTAATTTCACTAATAATAAAATATCAACGTTTAAGATGGCATATTTTGTTTTGATATATATGTTTGTATCATCCTAGATTCTACCAAAAGTATCATCATGTTTGATTGAATTCTGATATACCTTCATCAGTTCATTGCATGTATATTTTAATGTCAGATGAAGAAAATGAAGAAAATATAATATTACAAAACATTAACTTTCATTCCTCATGTATCTGTGTGGCTTCACTATTGGAATTGTAGAAAAATCATCTATCACAGCTTAATAGCCATGAATTGTTCTAGAAAATAAACATATTGAATAATAATAAGCAGAATATGTCCAATATGTATAGTAAACACACACCACCTACCACATCGTGGGAATAGAGACTGAATATGCTATTTGTATTACTAATACAAATAATTACTAATAAAATTGAAAGGCAAATGAAAAGACCATCTGCACTGCACAGAATATTATGTTGGAAGAAAACATTTCCTTTAGACCTTTAAGAAAACATTGTAGCGTCAGGCCACAACAAACAGAACTCAAGGAAAAAAACTTATATGAGCTGAAAATGAGTTGAAGGAGAACATTAGAATTTTGTGCCCTTTACCTTTACAATGGGAAAGAAATCCAAAAAGGGCAAGATGCAATAAAAGCTGAACTTTGGTTTAAAAAAAATCTCTTACAATTTATTAAGATTAAATCAATTTCTTAAGAAACTTTTATTGCCCTAACCAATTATTTGGTGTATAAGTGTTTTTTCTTTTTACATCAAGCCCAATCTCTAGAAACACCATTATGATTTTTATTTAATTATATAAAAGTTTATATATATATAATTTATATTATATTTTATTTATAATTATATATAATTTGTATATATTTACAATATACAATTTGTTTTTATTTTATATATACTTTATATATAATTGTTCATATATATTATATTTATTATATAAAACATTTTTATGGAAAAAAATAATTTTTTCCCATAAATCCTCTCATTGTGACTTATGCAGACTTTCATGATATGTTTGGACTTTCTGGTTTGTCCTGAACATCCCTCTTTCTTAAAAAAAAAAAAAAGCCATTTTATTCCAGGACTAAATTTACCATACAAGATTCTCTCTTACATAAAATTATTTCTCTTTAAGCTTTCTTACCCAAAAAAGAAAAAAACGTTTTTATTTTTCATACTTTCTTTACATCTCTCTTATTCCCTTGTTCCTTTTACCTTGCTTGATATATAACCCTTAAATAAGCTTTGAATTAGACAAGAATTGTTCACCTTTATAAGAAGAACACACATTTTTTTAGAAATAATGTTTTCCTAAAATAGATTTTTATTGGAAAATATCCAAAATAGAATGTCTATTATTTAGTTTAATATAAATTTATATTCTATATTATGACTTTATCTACAAGTATTTATCCCATCACATTTCCCTAATTTATTTTATTTTCATCACTTAGCTAAATTATTTATACAAAGTACAATAGTCATAATTTAAAGTTATGGAACCACCATTTAAAACTTATATCTGAGACAGTGAAAAAGATCTGATCTAACTGACTCCATCTTTCTTCTAACCTCCAAGCTGCCCTTGTTCATTTCTGGGCATAAGCTGAACTAACTTTGGGAAGAACTTTGTTAACAGTTTAGCTTTGAAACAAGGATAAAAACAGTCCTTTCCCAGACAAACCTTACTGCCTGTGGACTAGACTGCCTAAAGCCTCAAGTTTAGAAATTACGGTAATCTTACTAAATTCAAGATGTAGCTCTTTTCATTAAGTTAATATGTCTTATTTATTAAGAATTACATAAGCAAAGATCATTCTGTCTTGGGCTGAGTTTAGAGTTTTGTAACTCCAATGCCAAATTTTGACACCTTATAGTTTTTGACAGGAATAAGTATAAAATTTCTTGATTAATAAATGGAAACAAAAATGTATGCTGGCAATTCTTAAGACATTTATAATATCAATTTATCAATAATTTTAAAGCTAACTTATTAATTAAAGATTTTACTTAAGTTATGCACACCTGAAAAAGAATTTAACTAGTCTTTTTTTCCTGATAAAGTATTTGATTCAAGCATTTTTATTTTCTTAAGCCAAATGGCCTTTAAAATGTATATACATATGTGCAAAGATCCTACAGTTTTTATTTCAGAAATTTAGCCAGGAGATACATACAAATTCATGGTCTGGCAAACAAATAACCTATTGGATTCAAACAGTGGATTTATCTTAATGGAAAAGTAACAGCAGATTTAAAGCAGACAGAAAAGAAAACAGAAAAAAAAAAAGAGAACTTTTTCTCTATTGTAGGACGATCTTCAGGCTCTTTTTCTTTAATGAAAATGTGCACAAAGACCATTTTACTTCCATTTTACATAAACTCTGGCAAGTAGAAGTGCCATAAAGAGCACTACGGAGTGCTCAATATGGGATCATTTTTCATTTTTTCTCCTCATTCTTAGATAATTTCCCAATTTTTTTCCTTAAAAAGAATAACTGAGCTGTGGCCTAGGGGCCTAGGGTGTCTGTGTGGTGGATCAATGTGTGCTGCTTGTGGGCAGGACTCCATAATGTTTCATCACTGAGTTGTTTCCATCTTACATGTCTCAGTTTCTGTCTCCAGAGGTGTATGACCTCTGAGAGGGCTCAAAACACCCTTATCAGCTTTTCTATGTGCTTCTTGGATGAGCCTTTTTAAAATTAATTTTTGCTGGAGATTTTCCTGCAAGACCACTGCAAATCATGGGGTCTACCTCCAGACACTCCCATGAGGCCCCCAGTCACCCAGGGCACCTTTCGGCTGAGAGGAGCAAATGCTGTTTCTCTTTGGAGCTGAGAAAACTCAACCTCTCATTTACCTATAAAAACAACGGTTCAGTTCCTCACACAAATGCACACAGACAAGCCAAATCAAGACACATTTTGGGAGAAAAAACAATAAAGAAGACCCTTTAGAATGCATCTCTGAACCAGAATTTGAATCTTTAAATGACAACTTTCTAGGAGAGAAAAATAAAAACAGCAGCCAAGACCATTTCCTGTAAACTGCGCTCAGCTATCCCTACTTTGTATCTACTGTCTATGCTTTTACACACAGCAAGGTCAGATCCTCTCACATTGCAAGGTCATCTCTAGTACCCACAAAGCTGAAGAGGTCAGGTCATGCACTACAGGAAAGCAGAGCTTTAGACCTAAGAAGAATCTGCCCATGACTTTTGAAACTCCACAATGAAAACAGAAAACTCAAAACAGGGTGAGTGGCACATTTGTTGTGAATTCTTTAAAGGGGTTCAAGTCATTAGAAGCCTTCTCTAGATTTTTTGGTACTGCAGTTGGCAGAGGGGGAAGAAGGTACAGGGTGGAAGAAAAGTAAATGAAATTTTTTTTTTTTTTTTGTCTTTAACACAGCAAGCAAACACAGAAACCAAGCACTTGATTTTATGTTTTATTGTTTTTTGTTGTTGTTGTTTTTCTCTTTTGCAACTTCAAAAAAATTTAGCCAAATTAAAGTGGCTTTGTTACCCATAATTTGGAAGTCTCACTTGGATTTGACCAAGTCAGGTAGAGTTGGTCAAATCTAATGTGAGAAAGACCAGAACAAACAACAAATAAACCCCACCCGTATGATCACTGGGTGCTCTAATGGTAAGAAGAGACTAAGAATAGGTGGTTGTTAAACTTCAGCCAAAACAAAACCCAAATTCAGCTTCTTACCTAAGGATGGGTCTTATGCTGAAGAGTGCTTTCTGTCATAATAGAAGCAGGAAAAAATAAATAAATAAAAATAAAACATAGAAAACCTTAAATTCATCTTTCCTGCTAGGAGTGGGCTGAAACTCCCTAAAGAAGTTACTTGTCTTCCATCATCATGAAAGCAGGAAATCTTGCCTTCCTAGTTGGAAGTAAGTAAAACTCCAAAATTTGGGGAGTTGTACAGCAAAATAAACTTTAAATCTCGACCAAATCTGGGGAGATCAGGGATTCTCTGGAGGTAGTGCTCCCAGACCTCAGTAAATTGTCTTATTGTTTTTGAGCCATAAGGGTATCTCATGCTGTTACCAAGCACTGATAGGAGATTTTTCAAAGGTCAGGGGAATCTCCACTCAGAATCCCTCTGTGGTTACCAAAATGTGAACCTCAAATATCTGAGACAGGTCTTAGTTAATTTAGAAAGTTTATTTTGCCAAGGTTGAGGATGTGCATTCATGACTTAACCTAAGGAGATCCTGATGACATGTGCCCAAGGTGGTCAGAGCACAATTTGGTTTTATACACTTTAGGGAGACATGAGACATCAATTAACACATGTGAGATGAACACTGGTTTGAGCTGGAAAAAGCAGGACAACTCAAAGCAAAGGTAGGACAATTTGAAGTGGGGAATGGGCTTCCAGGTCATAGATAGATAAGAGACAAATGGTTGGATTCTTTTGAGTTTCTGATTAGCCCTTCCAAAGGAGGCAATCAGATATGCATTTATCTCAGAGAGCAGAGGGGTGACTTTGAATAAAATGTGAGGCAGGTTTGCCCTAAGCAGTTCCCAGCTTGACTTTTTACTTTTAGCTCAGTGATTTTGGGGCCCCAAGATTTATTTTCCTTTCACATAGCTATGTATTCATCTCTGGAAACTGCTTGCTATTTCCACAAGTAGCTAGAAATTAACCTGATAATGACACACCAGATACTATAATTCACACCCTATAGCTTAACAATATACAACTAAATCACTAAGCAATGTTATTTCTGTAAACCAATAGGAATTACTAACAAAAACATTTGTATCAATCCACCTTCTGTCCCCCTCTTTTGCCTTTAAATATCTACTCGTAACTGCTGCTAATCAGAATGCATACTCAGAACCTATGCTCGTGGGTTGCAAAGCTGAAGCTTTGCCCAGATATACACCCTACTTATATTAATTTTGCCTCATCTTCTTCCTTTTAGATCAAGATGTCACTATAAACTTGTACTGTAATCATCACAAAGTGATATTGCCTTACAGGTTTAAGAACAGTTTTCTAAACCAAAACTGGTAGTTGATATAGCATATGATGGGTATTTTTTTTATTTACTGTAGAAAAACATCAACTTAAATTCTCACTTACAGAAACAAACTAAAATGCTTTCACTGTGCATTACGAATATACATTCTAAAATTTCAACCCAAAGCACCATTTTCCAGGGTTGAATATTTATAAAATACTATTCAAAAAATATACCAGATTAGACGGTGCACAGGTTTTAGACACATACACACACATACCAATATATGAACAAATATATTTCAGCTGATTTCATTATGAATTGATAGGTGCATGTTTGAAATTAGAGACACTTTTCACTACTAGGGAGTCATGAATGTGGATAAGGCATAGATATGGAATATGCAATGTTTTTTTTTTTTTCTTAAATTTGTGTTGGTTGACTATGGGAAGCCAAGAGAATTATCTTTTAAAATGATAACAAAAATTCATTCTTTTTTAAACCCACAAATAAAGTCACGCCATGCACTTTCCGTGGAACCATGAATAAAACATCAATTAATTTCTAAAACTCAACACTGTTTTCTTTTCCAAATACAATAATACTGTTAGGTGGTTAGATAGACATTAGCAGCTGGGGGGGGGTAAAAGAGGAGAGCAAAAAGGCTGTCACTAACCGGCCTCTGGCCCACCCTACTTGATCCCCAAGACCTCCCTAACTCTACTTTAACAGATGGAGTTTGTGGTAAAGTCTGTGGCCAGCATTTTATTGAGAATAAGGAAATTGGGCACAGGCAGAAAGCTACTAAAGTGGCTCATGCCCAAAAACAACAAACCATGTTCACCCCAAGCTCATTATACTATCATTATAATAGAATTTGCATGTGGTTTTTCCTCCCCAAAGTGGGCTTTTCTTTATGAATTATGGGTAGAAACATGCAGCTTAAATTTAGTTGTATAACTATAAATGGTAAATCTATTGACATCATCCTGTTAATCAGACACAGCCCAAACATCAACTCCTCCTCACAAACTCCATAATAAGCACCTTCAGCTCCGTAAAGAGCTCTCCCTATGAGAGTGTATTACTGTGCTTCAGTAAACTTTGCTTTGACCTTGCATATTGGTGTTAGTTTACATTTACTTGCTCACTATCAAGAG
Source organism: Macaca nemestrina (assembly GCF_043159975.1). Classification (NCBI taxonomy): domain Eukaryota; kingdom Metazoa; phylum Chordata; class Mammalia; order Primates; family Cercopithecidae; genus Macaca; species Macaca nemestrina. The sequence goes on from NC_092145.1 coordinate 72,921,089, forward strand.
AACCAAGATCGCTGATCCGGGGCTCCGGCTGTGTTGATCACCTCAGTTAAAAAATCCATCCCGATACAAAATTCCCAGTAATGCTACCTTGACAATTGTATTAGTCAACTCATGCTGTTGTAACAAGGAACTATAGACCTGACAGTTTAAACAACAGGAATTTATTTTTCAATGTTTTGGAGGCTGGAAGTCTAAGATAAAGGTTGTGGCTTATTTGACTTCTGATAAGGCCTGCATTCTGGTGTGGAAAACAACTGCCTTCTTGCTATATCCTCACATGTCCTTTCCTCAGTGCATACACATGGAAAAACACACACATACACACACACACACACACAGAAAGAGAGAGAGCATGCACGTGCCAACAATCTGGTATCTCTTCTTCTAATGATACTAATCCTATCCAATTAGAGCCCCATTCTCCTAGCCTCATTTAACCTTAGTCGCTTCCTTAGAGGTGCCGTCTTCAAATATAGCCACACTGGCAGTGAGAATATCAACATAAAATTTTTTTTGGGGGGGTGCACATTCAGTCAACAACAACTGTCACTTAACTTTCATATTCGATATTAACTAATATCCACCTAATTAACATCAAAAAGGACACAATGCAAAAAACTGGCTAGAGAAAAATCATCAGATCACACGATCACTATAATAAAATTATTTAAACAATAGGCTGAAGAAAAAATAGTGATGTAATATTCAATATAACATAAAAAGCATATGAAATGGAAGAATGCAGATTTGAATTTGGAGTAGAAAACCCTAGAGGCACTCTAAGTTCTAACCAAAAAAGCCACATTGAATGAATTCATATTCTGTATGTGCACATGTTGAAAACATATAAAAAGTGTGTGTGGATATATATAATATATATATGTAAACATATATATATTATATATATATTTACCTTTATTATGTATTCACCTATTACCTATATAATATATAGGTAAATATAAAATATATTTATATAAAGGTAAATATATATATTTACCTATATATAGGTATATATGTAATATATACACTTCATATATATGTAAATATATATTATATATATAAAGGTAAATATAAATATACTTACTCTTCTGAATATTCTATGGCTTTCTATGCTTATATATATCTAATATATATGCTATATATGTCTAATATATATTTATATATTATATAAAATGTTTGGAAGAACAAAACTTTTGCATAACTGTTAATATTGCATTTTCCTTTTAAAATGATTAGTAATTAAATCCACTTACATAAAATTGAATATTGGTTTATATATGTTAGTATGCATCTGATTAATAACTTTGAAAGGCAATTAAAAGCTTAAAATTAATCTGTGGAGTGAAAAATGTATAAGAAAGATTATTAAATATTTCTTTATTGATTAATAGTTATATGGAAAAATTAATACATTTTATATGTAAATTAAAAGTATGTGTGTGTGTGTGTATATATATATATTTAAATATATATATTTTTAAATGATATGCTATGAGACGTTAGACCAATCATTTAGGTCACAGAAATTTCTTGCATGTTAAAAATTGATCAAAGAACTTACTGGTAATATGAATGAGACAAGTAATATTAACAGCAATATTAGTAGTGATAATAATAATAGACTGACTATGGCTAAAAAATGAAAAAGATAAAATGTAATAAATGCTTCTTTACCTTGCATGCAATGTGCTTAGGGACTTCCAGCAGATTAGCTCATTTGATCATCATAACAAACATGTGGAATGGAAGCTATATTAACCGATCTCACAACATGTCATGCGGATCAAATAAGGTAATGTATCAAAATAGTTTAGGAATCAGAAAAGAAACAGAGTAGTAGGATATATATGCTATCACAAAGTGATCCAAGGCTAATAAACTAAATATAGCTATGGCATAAGGATTACCTACTGACAACATATATACCTAGAATGAAGTAAGTTCTTTGATTAATTCTTATTAGTTAAAATTAACTTCCACTATTAAATTACTTTTATTACCTACATCTCACAGTACATGCAGATACTCACCTATCTGTATAAAAATTCTGTCTTCTTTTCCTGAGAGTTAATATGTGTTTATTAATAGGGAAGGTTTTAAATATTAAGATAAAATGCAGTTGTTTTTTGCTACTACAGAGCTGTGAAAAATAAGATGCAATGGAATACTATTCAGATGTAAAAAACAAAAAATGGAAACATGTCTTTTGCAGCAACAGGGACAGAACTGGGGGCCATTATCTTTTTTTTTTTTTAATTATACTTTAAGTTCTAGGGTATATGTGCATAACGTGCAGGTTTGTTACATATGTATACTTGTGCCATGTTGCTGTGCTGCACCCATCAACTCGTCAGCACCCATCAACTCGTCATTTACATCAGGTATAACTCCAAATGCAATCCCTCTCCCTCCCCCCTCCCCCCTCCCCATGATAGGCCCTGGTGTGTGATGTTCCCCTTCCCGAGTCCAAGTGATCTCATTGTTCAGTTCCCACCTATAAGTGAGAACATGCGATGTTTGGTTTTCTGTTCTTGTGATAGTTTGCTAAGAATGATGGTTTCCAGCTGCATCCATGTCCCTACAAAGGACACAAACTCATCCTTTTTGATGGCTGCATAGTATTCCATGGTGTACATGTGACACATTTTCTTAATCCAGTCTGTCACTGATGGACATTTGGGTTGATTCCAAGTCTTTGCTGTTGTGAATAGTGCCGCAATAAATATACGTGTGCATGTGTCTTTATAGCAGCATGATTTATAATCCTTTGGGTATATGCCCAGTAATGGGATGGCTGGGTCATATGGTACCCCTAGTTCTAGATCCTTGAGGAATCGCCATACTGTTTTCCATAATGGTTGAACTAGTTTACAATCCCACCAACAGTGTAAAAGTGTTCCTATTTCTCCACATCCTCTCCAGCACCTGTTGTTTCCTGACTTTTTAATGATCGCCATTCTAACTGGTGTGAGATGGTATCTCATTGTGGTTTTGATTTGCATTTCTCTGATGGCCAGTGATGATGAGCATTTTTTCATGTGTCTGTTGGCTGCATGAATGTCCTCTTTTGAGAAATGTCTGTTCATATCCTTTGCCCACTTTTTGATGGGGTTGTTTGTTTTTTTCTTGTAAATTTGTTTGAGTTCTTTGTAGGTTCTGGATATTAGCCCTTTGTCAGATGAGTAGATTGCAAAAATTTTCTCCCATTCTGTAGGTTGCCTGTTCACTCTGATGGTAGTTTCTTTTGCTGTGCAGAAGCTCTTTAGTTTAATGAGATCCCATTTGCAATTTTGGCTTTTGCTGCCGTTGCTTCTGGTGTTTTAGACATGAAGTCCTTGCCCATGCCTATGTCCTGATTGGTATTACCTAGGTTTTCCTCTAGGGTTTTTATGGTATTAGGTCTAACATTTAAGTCTCTAATCCATCTTGAATTAGTTTTCATATAAGGAGTAAGGAAAGGATCCAGTTTCGGCTTTCTACTTATGGCTAGCCAATTTTCCTCGCACCATTCATTAAACAGGGAATCCTTTCCCCATTTCTTATTTTTCTCAGGTTTATCAAAGATCAGATGGCTGTAGATGTGTGGTATTATTTCTGAGGACTCTGTTCTGTTCCATTGGTCTATGTCTCTATTTTGGTACCAGTACCATGCTGTTTTGGTTACTGTAGCCTCGTAGTATAGTTTGAAGTCAGGTAGCGTGATGCCTCCAGCTTTGTTCTTTTGACTTAGGATTGTCTTGGAGATGCGGGCTCTTTTTTGGTTCCATAGGAACTTTAAAGCAATTTTTTCCAATTCTGTGAAGAAACTCATTGGTAGCTTGATGGGGATGGCATTGAATCTATAAATAACCTTGGGCAGTATGGCCATTTTCACGATATTGATTCTTCCTATCCATGAGCATGGTATGTTCTTCCATTTGTTTGTGTCCTCTTTGATTTCACTGAACAGTGGTTTGTAGTTCTCCTTGAAGAGGTCCTTTACATCCCTTGTAAGTTGGATTCCTAGGTATTTTACTCTCTTTAAAGCAATTGTGAATGGAAGTTCATTCATGATTTAGCTCTCTGTTTGTCTGTTACTGGTGTACAAGAATGCTTGTGATTTTTGCACATTAATTTTGTATCCTGAGACTTTGCTGAAGTTTCTTGTCAGCTGAAGGAGATTTTGGGCTGAGACAATGGGGTTTTCTAAATATACAGTCATGTCATCTGCAAACAGGGACAATTTGACTTCTTCTTTTCCTAACGGAATACCCTTTATTTCTTTCTCTTGCCTGATTGCCCTAGCCAGAACTTCCAACACTATGTTGAAAAGGAGTGGTGAGAGAGGGCATCCCTGTCTTGTGCCAGTTTTCAAAGGGAATGCTTCCAGTTTTTACCCATTCAGTATGATATTGGCTGTGGGTTTGTCATAAATAGCTCTTATTATTTTGAGATACGTTCCATCAATACCGAATTTATTGAGAGTTTTTAGCATGAAGGGCTGTTGAATTTTGTCAAAGGCCTTTTCTGCATCTATTGAGAAAATCATGTGGTTTTTGTCTTTGGTCTGTTTATATGCTGGATTACGTTTATTGATTTGCATATGTTGAACCAGCCTTGCATCCCAGGGATGAAGCCCACTTGATCATGGTGGATAAGCTTTTTGATGTGCTGCTGGATCCAGTTTGCCAGTATTTTATTGAGGATTTTTGCATCGATGATAATCAGGGATATTGGTCTAAAATTTTTTGTTGTTGTTGTGTCTCTGCCAGGATTTGGTATCAGGATGATGTTGGCCTCATAAAATGAGTTAGGGAGGATTCCGTCTTTTTCTGTTGATTGGAATAGTTTCAGAAGGAATGGTACCAGTTCCTCCTTGTACCTCTGGTAGAATTCAGCTGTGAATCCATCTGGTCCTGGACTTTTTTTGGTTGGTAGGCTATTAATTATTGCCTCAATTTCAGAGCCTGCTATTGGTCTATTCAGGAATTCAGCTTCTTCCTGGTTTAGTCTTGGGAGAGTGTAAGTGTCCAGGAAATTATCCATTTCTTCTAGATTTTCCAGTTGATTTGCGTAGAGGTGTTTATAGTATTCTCTGATGGTAGTTTGTATTTCTGTGGGGTCGGTGGTGATATCCCCTTTATCATTTTTAATTGCGTCAGTTTGATTCTTCTCTCTTTTCTTCTTTATTAGTCTTGCTAGTGGTCTGTCAATTTTGTTGATCTTTTCAAAAAACCAACTCCTGGATTCATTGATTTTTTGGAGGGTTTTTTGTGTCTCTATCTCCTTCAGTTCTGCTCTGATCTTAGTTATTTCTTGCCTTCTGCTAGCTTTTGAATGTGTTTGCTCTTGCTTCTCTAGCTCTTTTAATTGTGATGTTAGAGTGTCCATTTTAGATCTTTCCTGCTTTCTCTTGTGGGCATTTAGTGCTATAAATTTCCCTCTACACACTGCTTTAAATGTGTCCCAGAGATTCTGGTATGTTGTATCTTTGTTCTCATTGGTTTCAAAGAACATCTTTATTTCGGCCTTCATTTTGTTGTGTACCCAGTAGTCATTCAGGAGCAGGTTATTCAGTTTCCATGTAGGTGAGCGGTTTTGACTGAGTTTCTTAGTCCTGAATTCTAGTTTTTTCCATATTGTAAATTACCCCTTGACAGATGCCTTTCTAAGTTTGGTCACCACTAAAATTACTCTCCTCTTATAGCCGAGTACAAAAAAATAAATCACATGAGAATATCAATCTTTATATATTAATGTCTTTATCATTAATAAAATAAATAAACCTACTTGAGTTTAATAAATAAGCTTGAGCTTATTTATAAATCTACTTGAGTTTAATAAACTATCAGAAAGAGTTGCCTTGTATCAAGGTATAAACTATGTCATATGATTTCTTTATTGGACTCTCTGATTTGTAGATGGTAGATGTAAAATCACCTCCTGTAGGAAGGAAATAATACTGGCAGAATTTCTGAAAGTACAGAAGGCAACACCCTCAGAAATAAGATATACATTAGCCTCAGCTATGGCACCAAAGTGGCTACCAAAGTTGTATTTAATTTCAATTTTGCTTAGAACTTGCTCCACTTGGGAGCATGTCATGACTATGAAATAATTATTTCTCTCCAGGAGCAGATTTGTTCAACCCTGATAAATTTTAACTAGGACAGAGAGCTTAACAGAAATTAAGAGCTTAACAAATTCATTGGTACTGAGCCTAATTTTAATCCATTTTGGATTCTACATTATTCAAACCACAACACTTGATCTCAAGTGAAACATGTTACAGAGGCTACATAAATTATTCTAATGTTGTCCTGGAAAATATTGCGACTTTTGTGGAAGCTAATAAATATTCCAATCTCATCATGACCCCTTGACAGATGCCTTTCTCAGTTTTGTCACCTACCAAAATCACTGTTGTCTTATAGCCAAGTACAAACCAATCATGTGAGCATAACAATCTTCATATTTATTTTTTCTCTTGTTAGAAAGTCAGAGTGCTTTGTGTTTATATTAACTATGTCAATAAATATGTACAATAAATATTTTTGCAATAAACATTAAGGAGGTCAAATAGTTGTCATTAGAATTTCTTGGCCTTGCCTCACAAATTGGGTGAAAATAAAATCAGAGGACCTGAACTTGCTTTGGCAAGCAACCCATCTCTTAATTACTGGGCACTTGATATTTAGCCAATCTCTTTTTTAAAAAAATAATCTGAAAACATTACTGTGTAAGATATGCAAGACGATTTATTATCACCATTGTCTTAATTCATTGGTGTTACCATAAAGGAATATCCAGAGCTGGGTAATTTATAATGAAAACAGGTTTATTTTGCTCAGGGATCTGCATGCTGTACAAGAAGCACAGCATTAGTACCTACTCGGATTTTGGTGAGGTCATGATGCTGCTTCCACTGGTGGTGAAGGGCAAAGGGAAGCTGGTGTGCAGACATCACAAGGTAAAAGCAGAATCAAGGGTGGGGGCACTAGACTCTTTAAACAATCAGCTGTTGCAGGGACTTGTCATGGGAACTAACAGTGAGAACTCACTCATTAAGGCAAGGATGGCACCAAACCATCCATGAGAGATTTCCCACACTCCAAATACCTCACATTAGGCCCCACCTCCAAAATTGAAGACCAAATTTCAGCAATTGGAACATGTACAAGAACTTCCTGTGAAAAAGCAAAGAGGTTTGGGAGGTTAAATATACCAACTATAGAATTCCTCCCTGTCTCCCCAAAATTTATGTCCTTCTCACATTGCAAAATACTATCATGTCTTTCTAATAGTCACTAAAAGTTTTAACTTGTTCCAGCACCAACCCCAAAATCCAAAGTTTAAAGTCTCATCTGAGACTCAAGGCAAGTTCATTCCAGCTATGAACCTGTAAAACCAAGAACAAGTTACTGACTTCCTACAAGTTACTAAATTCCTAGAACCAATGGTGGAGCAGGCATTTGGTAAACATCATTTCAAAGGGGGAAAACTGGCCAAAAGAAAGACGTAACAGGCCACATGCAAGTCCAATCTTAAGTCTTAAGTCTTAAATCTTAAATCTCCAAAATGATCTCCCTTGACTCCATGTCGCACATCTTTTAGAGTCCATGTTCCATATTTTGGGCACACTCATGTGACAGGAGGGTCCTCAAGTCCTTGGGCAGCCATGCCTCCGTGGCTTTGCTAGGTGCAGCCCATGTGACTGCTCTTACAAGTTGGAGTTTAATTCTGTGGCTTCTCTGGTCTGAGATTCCATGGTGCCAGTGACTATAATTTTGGGGTCTGGCAGGCAGGAGTCTTGCTCCCATAGCTCCATTAGGCATTGCCTTGGTAGAGACTAGCTGTGAGGGCTACAACCCCACATTTCTGCTAAGAATAGCCTTAGTAGAGTCTGTTGGGTTCTGCCCCTGCAGCAGGCCTCTGCCTGGGCACTCAAACTTTCTGATTCATTCTTTGATATCTAGGTAGAAGATGCCAAACCTTCACTAATCTTGCATTCTATGCAACTAAAGTCTACACCAGATGGATGATACCAAGACTTATGGCTTGTGCCCTCTGAAGCAAGAGCCTGAGCAGTACCTAGGGTCAATTGAGCCTTGACTGGAGTTAGAGTAGTGGCAACGTGGCAAGAAACATCCTGAGGTGGCATAGGTGAGCAGCACTTAGTCCTGGCCGTCAAAACCATTCTGTCCTTCTAGGCCTCTGGACCTTGTGATTAGAGGAGTTTCCTCAAAGATTTCTAACATGGCTTCAGGGCCTTTTTCCCGCTGTTCTGTCTAACAGCACCTGGCTCCCTTCTGTCAGCTGTTCCTTGCCTGGAAAACATTTTTTTTTTTTTGTCTCTACCACATCGCAGGGCTACAGATTTTCCAAATTTTTTCACTCTACTCCTCTTTTAATTTTAAATTCCAACTTTACATTATTTCATTGATCCCTTATCTTATTATATGCTGGTAAAAGAAGTCACAGCAATTTTTGAACACTTTACTATTTAGAAGTTTATTTCACCAGCTACCCCAGGTAATCACTCTTAAGTTTGGCCTTCTACAAAGCCCTAGGGCATGGACACAATGGAGCCAAGTTTTTTTGCTACAGCTTAGCAAGAGTGACCTTTGCTCCAGTTCCCAGTAGTTTCTTATTTTCATCTAAGACTTTATCAACCTGGATTTTACTGTTCACATTTTTATCAGCATTTTAGTCACAGCCACTTAACCAGTCTCTAATAAGTTCCAAACTTTCCCTCATCTTCCTGTCTTCTTCTGAGCCCTCCAAAGTCTTCCAATCTCTGCACACTACCCAGTTCCAAAGTCACTTTCACATTTTTGGGTATTCTTATAGCAACACCTTGCTCCTCAGTACCAATTTTCTCTTAGTCCACTATGTTGCTATAAGGAAATACCTAAGCCTGTGAAAGTTATAAAGGAAAGAAATTTATTTGGCTCATGGTTCTTCAGCTTGTACAAGAAGCATGGCACTGGCATCTGCTTGACTTCAGGTGAGGGCTTCAAGCTGTTTCCACACATGGCAAAAAGCAAAAGGAAGCTGTTGTGCAGAAATCACATGGTGAAAGCAGAAGTAAGGGAGAGTGCTAGATTATTTTTTAAAACAATCAGCTCTTGTGGGAACTCTCATGGGAACTATCAGGGTGAGAACTCACTCATTCCTGTGAGGATGACACCAAGCCATGCATGAGGAATGTTCCCCCATGACCCAAACACTTCCCATTAGGCTCCCCCTTTAACATTGGGAATCAAATTTCAACATGAGGTTAGGTGGGTCAAATTTCTAAATTGTAGAAGCCATAGTACAGATAATTTCAAATTTAAGTCACTTAAGGTCAAACGACTAGAAATTGGCAAAGGCAAGACATAAAGTAGTCTCCTTATTTTAAGTGTAGTTTCTATGAATTTTACAACTCTGCCATACATTTTTAATTTGTCCATAAGCTCCTACAAATAAAGACTATGATTTCATTGCCACCTTTTTCACCCTTCTTTCTAACCCCATCCAAGCAAATAATATTTACATTTAGGCATTCTAAAAATGTCTGTGCAGAATGGCTACTAAAAATACTATAGCATTCTATGTCATGATACATCGACTTTTCTAAACTTCAGGGTGACTATTCTTGAAAGATCTTCTTTATTTAGGAAGACAAATTCAATAAATGGCAATTTTGGTTTAGGCCTCCCAATTTCTCATTATCAACTAAAACTTTTAGGGAGGGGTGGTTCTTAGGACAACACAGCCACCCACAAACAAAATGCTGCATTGGTCTATTTAGCTCTTAGATAAAAGTTTTACTGGTATGATATTCATAGACAAAAATATGAAATTACAAAATGCTGAAGAAGTGAGGAAAGAGAAAAATGTCTTCTCCAAGAGTGTTTCTAGATCTGGAATTTATTGATAATCATAAAATGACTTATGTTTCTTCAAAAAATCTACTCAATGTATTACAACTCATAGTGATAGATAAATAAGTGCTCAACTTATTTGAAACGAGAGGTCAGAGAAAGTGTTGAAAAACACCAGATTGAGTACAAAGGAAAGATCAATGCATATTAAATGAAAAAGTACTATGTTCCAGAAACTGCTTAAAAGAGAGTAAGAGAAGAAACTGATATAGTCCTTGAGTAGTTCACTTAGTAGAAGAGATAAAACGTAAGCACAAATTGTGGTATTACTGGACTTTGGTTTCTGGCTTAGTGAGGATAAGATGCAATGTATCCTATCTACCATGCTACTTTCAAAGTAATGACAAACAGGTCACTAATTCTACTATTGTGAGGAAACAGGTTACTTGCATTTTATTAAAATTGAGAGTGTATGGTAATAAAATTACCCTTTCATACTGTCTTGCCCTGGGATAATTTATAATATAAATAATGGGAATTATTACACTCTAAGAATATACAAGGGCACTGTATCCATCAAGGAAAGCATGGTTTTACGCCAGCTTCAGTAATGCTTTGTCATTGCTAAAGTCATAGTCATAATGCGTGTAGCTATTTCCCATCCAAGTAATCATTAAACACTATTTTCAACTCCTGGAAAACTATAACTACAGACAATTCTCATGAACCAAGCTGTCCAAAAATAATAATCCTTTATCATTCTGGCCTACATTCCTTTGCTATCATTCATGGAGTTGACTGAGTCTCAAGCAAGGCTAGAAGTCTACTTTCCAACTCCCAACTCATGAGATTAAACAAACATTGTATTATGATAGGATACAAAACTGAAACACCAACAACTTGCTTCACATAATACTATCTGATCATATACACTATTATAATCACACTCCATTAACTCATCACAGTCGCTTGTGATTGGATAACAGATGTTTACATGCCATCCTTATTATACTACATTTTTTTCTGATTGGTTAAAATATACTCCCTGCAGCAAATTCCTGTATATTTTCTTCACTCAATTTACCTTTATATTTATTCACCCTTTTCCTAAATATTCTACCAGATATAATTTTTAAAAAATCTATGTATTTTATTTATAATCACACTTGTTCTACTATTACTCTATTCTCGTGTTAGGTCAATTTACCCATAACTCTATTTTCTCTGGCCCTTATCCCAGCCTGCTCTTTCCTCATTGCTTAGGTGCTACTTTCTTAAAAACCTCCCCTACTTATGCCTCTGTTTTTTGAAAAGTAAAACCATATTATGTCTTCTTTTTTGGTCCAATAACATTTTCCCTGCCTTTCATCATTGCTTCTTTGAAAGACAGTTTCTTTGGTCTTTCACCTCCATTCATCTCTTTCCAACTTCCTTATTATCCTTTCCTATAATTTGCCCCATTTGGAGCAAGGAACTCAGACTCAGAATTCTAAATATGTCTTGGGAATAAGAGTGGGCCCTTCCATTGACAGTAATGTAAACATATATAGGCAGGATATTTTACTGGATATCCATTTAGCAGATAGCACTAGTGAAAAGGCTGAAGAGCCGCAGTATCTAAGTTTAAGCCAGTGATAAAATTAGAAGGGCACAGCTTTATGTGGATGAATTTCAATTTTCACTGTAGTTTTGTTAGTGTACTTGTATTAGTCTTCTAGGGCTGCCATAGCAAAATTCCACAGACTGGTTAACTTAAATTTCATTCTCTGAGTTCTGGAGCCTGGAAGATCAAGGTGTCAGCAGGTTTGGCTTCCCCTGCGGCTGCTCTCCTTGGCTTGAAGATGGCCATATTCTCTCTATATCCTTTTTTCTGTGCATGTACATGCCTAGTGTCTCCTTATCTTTCTATAAGGGCACCAGTTTTATTGGATCAGGGACTCACCCTTATAAAGTCTTTTAATCTTATTTACCTCTTTAAAGGCCCTATCTCCTAATAGAGTCACACGAGTGTTTAGGGATTCAAATTATGGATTTTGAGGGAATGTAATTTAGTCTGTAATAGTACTGTAGCAAAGTATTGTAAAATTTTCAGTATACCATGATCAGCTACAACATCTGCCTTAAGTAAATATTACTAATAATAAATCACTGTAGATTTTGATTCAAGCATATTCAAGGTAATCCTTGTAATGTCATCACTTTCACATTTTTTGCATTTGAATTAAGTAAGTTGGAGAGCAAGGGCTAGGTTAACTGCTAGAACAACTTCTGTAAAGTTATTGACATCATTTCCTAGGTTCAAACTACAGATTACAAGGCAAATCAAATATATCAATTTATTTCGAGATAGAAAATCATCTAATACGTGTATGAGAAGGTGATGAATTGTGCTGTCCCCAAAAAGATACTTTGTTACGCTAACCCCCATTACTTCAGAATGTAACCTTATTTTGAGATGAGGTGTCTAGGTGTCTACAATGATAATAAAGAAAAAATGAGGTCATTATGTCATTAGGTTGGGTGCTTATCCAATATGACTGCTGTCTTTATAAAAAGAGAAAATATGAACACAGAATAAGACACACATAAAGAGAAGATGATGTGAAAATACAGGAATAGAACTATCTACAAACCAAAGAGAGAAGCCTGGCACAGATCCTTTCCTTATAGCTGTCAGAAGGAACCAACATTACTGACAATTTGGTTGCATATTTCTCACCTCCAGAACTGTGAGAAATAAAAAATTTTAAGTCACCCAGTTTGTTGTACTTTGATATGGCCACCCTAACAAAAAAAAAATGCACACAAATGTCTGACCTTTTTATTTCCTCAAATATTATTCATATTACAAAAATGTTCTTGGCTAGTGTATTCTAATTCCATACCTACTCTTTGAAGAAATCACTAACATCTAATAGTTCCTTTGGGAAAGAACAAACAAACAGTAACACTTCACTACTTTCTAGAAATACAGAATGTATTAATAATTACAGAAGATCCTTAATAAAAACATATTTGCCTTAAAGACCACTCTTTAATACAAAGCTAAAACTGTCTCCCAGGGATAACTCCACTAAATAGTTTTAAAGGAGCCCCAAATTGTTTTTCCTCTATATTAATACTTTGCTTGAGCTGTAAAATAATTCACTGATGAAAAGCACTAAAATGAAGTAGGGTTATGTCATGGGTTTAATTGTATTCTTCAGAAAGGATATAGTGAAGTCCAAACCACCTGTACCTCAGAATATGACCTTATTTAGACACAGGATATTTACAGATGCAATCAGGTTAGAATGAAGTAAATATGCTGGATACTAATTCAGTATGACTCTTGTCTTTATAAAAAGCAGAAATTTGGACACAGAGACAAATATGCCCAGAGGGAAGATGAAATGAAGACACACAGGGAGAAAATTGCCATGTGACTGAAGTGATGCATCTACAAGCCAAGGAATATCAAGGATTGTAGGGAAACACCAAAAGCAAGAAAATACAAGAAAATATTTTCTCCTAGAGCTGTCAGGGAGAGCATGGTATTGCCAACACCTTGATTTCACACATTTAGCCTCCAAAAATGTCATACAGTACATTTCTTGGTTTTAAGCCACCAAATTTTTGGAACTTTGTTATAGTAGCCCCAGGAGACTAACACAGGTGACTTTCTAAGGAAAATGCGTAATGCATTATATGCAAATATAGTAATTTTGTTTCCCCTTCAAACTTTTATTTTAGGTTCAAGGGGGTACACGTGAAGGTTTGTTACATGGGTAAATCGCATGTCACTGGAGTTTGATCTACAAATTATTTCATCACCTAGGTAGTGAGCATAGTACCCAATAGACTGTGTATAACCATACCCTTTCCTCTACAACGTCACCATCCTCAATAATCTGTTATTTTTTGACTTTTTAATAATAGCTACTGTGACTGATGTGAGATGATATCTCATGGTGGTTTTGACTTGCATTTATCTAATGATTGATGTTGAACTTTTTTTTTTTTTTTTTTGAGACAGAGTCTTGCTCTGTCAGCCAGGCTGGAGTACAGTGGCTCCATCTCAGCTCACTGCAACCTCCGCCTCCCGGGTTCAAGCAATTACTCTGCCTCAGCCTCCTGAGTAGCTGCAATTACAGGTGGGTGCCACCATGCCAGGATAATTTTTGTATTTTTCATAGGGACAAGGTTTCACCATATTGGTCAGGCTGGTCTTGAACTCCTGACCTCATGATCTGTCTGCCTCACCCTCCCAAAATCCTGAGATTACAGGCGTGAGCCACTACTCCCAGCCAATGTTGAACTTTTGAAATATGTTTGTTGCCCACATACATGTCTTCTTTTGAGTAGTGTCTGTTTACATCCTTTACCCATTTTTAATGAGGTTGGTTGTTTTTTGTTGATGATTTCCTTAAGTTTCTAGTGGATTCTGCATGTTAGTCCTTTGTTGAATGCATGCTTTGCAAATTTTTTTTTCATTCTGTGGGTTCTCTATTCACTTAGTTGATAGTTTCTTTTGCTGTGCGAAGCTCTTTGTTATTTAGGTTCCACTTGTCAATTTTTGGTTTTGTTGCAATTGCTTTTGGAGCTTTGACATGAAATCTTTGTCAGGACCTATGTCCAGAAGGGTATTTCCTAGATTTTCTTTTAGAAATGCCAATGAGTCATAAGTTTGGTCTCCTTACATAATCTCATATTTCTTGAAGGTTCTACTCACTTTTTTATTCTTTTTTTTTTTAATTGTCTGATTGAATTGATTAGAAAAACTGGTCTTTCAGCTCTGAGATTTTTTCCACAGCTTGGCCTAAATCTGCTATTAACTCTTTACATTGTATTATGAAATTCTTGTAGTGAGTTGTTCAGCTCAATCACATCAGTTTGGTTCTTAAATTGGCTATTTTGTCTTTCAGCTCTTGAGTCATTCTACTTGATTCCTTAGATTTTTGGGGTGCATTTTGACTTTCTTCTGAATCTCAATGATCTCTACAGTCATCCGGATTCTGAATTCTATATCTGTCATTCTAGTAATTTCAGTCTGGTTAAGAACCATTGCTGGAGAGTTAGTGCAGTCATTTGGAGATATGAAGACACTCTAGCTTTTAGAATTGTCAGAGTTCTTGCACTGGTTCTTTCTCATCTGTGTGGGATGATGTCCTGTCAATCTTTGAAACTGCTGTCCTTTGGATGGCCTATTTTTTTTTCTTTTTTTTTTTTTTTTTTTTTTTTTTTTGCTTTTATATTCTTTAATGCCCTTGAGAGTTTGACTGTGGTATAAGTTTAATTGGGTTTAAGTTTAGTTGTTATAAGGTTACTTAGTTTGTGGGTTTTGTTGACTGGCTTTGTTTTGGTATAATTTCAGGGGACCAAGGCTCAGCTCAGCACACCTGATCTGCATGTTCTAACCCTGGGTTGTTGGTACCAGGTGCATGGGTTTTGTTTTCTGGCCCCCAGAGGGCAAGCACCTGCTATGCTGGAAGGAGCCCAGGAGTTCCAACAACACTCTGATGGGGGATGCCTGCAAAAACACTTCATCAAGGATGTGGCTGTAGAGTCACCACTTGTAGCATGATGGGACAGTAACGTCTGTTGCACATGTGCAGGTGGCAGTGGGACAGCATCGTCTATACATGTGCCAGCTGTGATGGAGCAGTGGTGTCCCCACATGCATGTGCCAGCAAAGCAGTGGGGGCAGGCTGCAGGCAAGTGCACATTGGCAAAGTGGTGGGGGTAGGCTGCAGATGGGTGCTTGCTGGTGGAAATCCATCTGCAAAAGTTCTCTTACAGCCAATGAATGAACGGTTGTGGTGGCCACTGGGAAGCACCCTAACTGGGCATCTGAGGCTACATTTAAAGCAGGAGTGGCCAGGCAGGGGGCATGGGAGAGGCTGACAGATGGAGGGGTGCTTAGATCAGAATGATCTTGTCTCACAAGCAAGATAGCTCTGTTCTGTCCAGATTAAAGAGTCAACAAAGGCCAAAGCCACCCAGAGGAACATGGCAAGCCTTGGAGATGCCTGTCCCTGGCCTTGCTCCACTGCAGCCCTTACAGCACCAAACACTCTGGGCCCCATGCAGGCTGGAGTCCTGTCCCTGCCAATTCTCCATGCAGCTCTGCCTGCCAGCTCAAATGTCCACGGCAGTCATGGGATCCCCTAAAGATAAGATTCCAGAGGTCCATGGAAAGAGTGGGCCACTCCATACCTGTTTGACACACCCCTTCCCCAGGAGCCACTTGGAGCCAGGAACAAGTCTTGGTGCTTGGCAACATCATGCATTTTCTCAGCTTCCCCAGCTGCTTCAGCCCAGGGTCTGTGTCCTCCCTCTGTTCACTCTCAATGCCTTCCTTCTGAAGATCTGCTCAGTGTGCTCGTCTTCTTGCTGGTTTGGCCTCAGTGGAAGATCTTCCTGGCTATATCTAATAGGCCATCATGACCCTCTTTCCCTGGTAAAGTCAGTATGTGATTTATATGTATATTTTAATAGAGTGATAAATGATAATGTTGTTACAGCTCTAACTAGTAATTCTATTCAACATCATTCAGTGAACTATATCCCCAACAGCACTATTGTTACTGTCCATTCTTAGAAATTCAACAGTATTTAAGAGTCTGAAACATGCAGTCTAACACTGGATTATATACTATCCCATATGGTTTACCTCTATTTTATGTGAGAAATATACAGGGAAGCACGCAGTGGAAAAAGATCAATAATTGTAACTGTTTCTAACACATTCCTTTCTATATTTTTACTTATTTATATGTGCCATTATGTGTATAGATTATTTTTTCTAAACTCATGTGGATTATTTCATCTGTTGCTGTCTTTTACCTTGGGAACTATTTGTTACCCTAGTTATCTTAACCAAAGTAAAGACTTTTTTTCTACTTTGTTTGATAACGATAAGTTTGACTTTATCAATAGATGGAACAAATTAAAGTTATTATTAAAAACTGTACCAAAACTCTTATTAAACCCCTTATATCAAGTATACAAATTAGGCATGAGTATTATATCTAACATTTATTGAGTCAGGTACCGTTCTAAGAGTTTGGTATACGTTATATGTTTTAATCCTTACAAGAATTCAATGTGAGGAAATAGAGAAATGAAAGGCTATGCAATTTACTCAAGGTGACACAGGTAGGATTCAAATCCATTCAGGAATAAAAATTAATCTAACCTGAATTGGTACCATGTACCCTAGATATCAAACTGTGCTGATGCCAGGAAATTTTATAAGATATGTGAAATCAAAAATAGCTATGGTCATTGATGAAAATAAATTAGAATTGAAAAGCTCATCTTTATTTTTGCCCACTGAACAAGCATTCATTCTTTTTTTATTCCCCTCAGGATTAGCAATGACTAAGCAAAACTTTAATCAGTATCTGAATGAAATCGAAGGTACTTGAGTTGAAAACTGAAAGAAAAGGCAGGAATACGGATCATCTTAATCCTACAGCAAAAGCTATGGTTTCACAACAGAGGTAAGGAAGGACTTGATGGAGAAGTCTATGTGCAGAGAGAGAGAAGGTAAACTAGAAGAAAGGAGGCATTCACATGGAAAACACTGCTTCTGTAGAACTAAATTGTTAAGGTTTGTGCCTCCTGTGACACAAAAACTACAATTGATGTTCTTTGAATGTTTATTACTCATTTGAGATTCACCAAAGTCTAACTATATGCATCTCCATGCTAGCCCAGTGTGTCCTTTGGTCTGGGAAAGATTGTGATAAAAAGATGCTTTCAGAAGGAGTAGTTACAGTGGAGACAGGTCTCGAGAAACTGCCACCTCAATACCTTCACAACTATATTTAGCTATAAAAACCACTGGTTAGTAGCAGCAGCAGCAGAGAGAAGATTCTCCAGAAAGAAATATTAAAATTGAATTTACCTATTATTTCTTGTCTTACTCCATTCATGCTTCTTTAACAAAATGTCATAGACTGGAGAATTTATAAATCATAGAAACATATTTATCACAGTTCCATAGTATGAGAAGTCCTAGATGAAAGCTTAGATTGAGTGTCTGGTGATGGCTGCTCTCTGCTTACAAAATGATGCCTATTGCTGTTTCCTCACATGGCAAATAGAAAGAAGGGCAAAAAAGGGACAAACAAGTTCTCTCAAGCCCTTTCACAAGGGTATTAATCCCATATATGAAGGTAGAGCCCTCGTGGTCTAATCAACTCCTAAAGGCTCCACCCCTTAATGTTATTGCACTGGGGATTAAGTTTTAAAATAAATATTTTGAAGGGACACATACGTTCAAACCATAGCACCCCTACAGAGGTTAGTAAGAGATGGCTTTCAAGATGGTAATTCAGATTTACTGGTCCAGAAAAATATTTGGGTTCATCGTTTACCAAGCACATAAAAACAAGGACTTTTTCTTCCCACAACCTTTTCTACATCAGATAATAGAGAATAATGCTGAACAGAGATAATCCAAATTCTCAAAGAAAGCATATTCAAAGTTGACTAAGCTGTCAGATATAGGGAAATTCACATTTTGTTCCAAAATCTATGCCCCATCTCTTGCAGAAGACTGTTTAGCTTTGGACTGTACTACACTATAATTCTCCAGCTACTTTAGACTTCAATGCCCTACTGCTACAGTAAAGTTGGCATATGTCTAACGTAGTACCAAAGATTCCTTTCATGGATTTCAGACCATGCTTAACACATCTGGTAGATGCTGACTTTGTTTCTCTTTAAGGTTTTTGAAGTTCTACTCTTTTCCCTGAATCATATTCATTAGCCTAATGTTAAAGCTATATTTTGGGAAATCTTGACTACTTTACTTACTCTTCCAAGCTAATGTGTATGCCTACTCCCACTAGCTGTGATAGCCTTCAGAAAGCATCAACTTTTCTGTTTTATCTAGTTACATTGGCTTCCTTTAAAGTCCAGAAAACCAGTAACTTCTCCTTTTCTTTTTGTTCACTTATCTTTTTCCTACAAAGCCCTCCACTAACTTCCTGCTTCATATGTGAACAATGCCCATGGAGTTCTATGTCCATGAAAAGTAGAAATGAATGACATATTATTTGAAATTTCTCAAGCTCAGAGTTCAATCCCATCTAAAGTAAACAGAGACGTATATAGAAGTTGTCTTTCAAATTAGACCACAAATTCTTTGAAGTCAGAGTCCGTGACTTGCACTTCTATTGTGTCTTCTAATTCTATCATGTAATTTGGAATATGGTTCAAAATAAAATTATTGGCTATACTACTATAAGTCTAAAATAAAGTTGAGGTTGGCCAAAACATAATGGGGTAAATATTTCTTTTAAAATAGTATAAAGCTTTGAGTGGCTAATTATCACCAAATAATTACTATATGAATTTTAAACTGCATTAGTGATTATTTTAGAGCACCACATATTTTATTGAGACATTTATGTTTTTATCACTGAAGTAAAGGTAACAATTTTGAACAGAAATTCGTCCTTGGTTAATATAGTTATGGAGACAAGGACCAGATACTATGTATCACCTCATATCACAAACAAGTATCCACAAAAATCGTGAAAAGTAGGTAAAATGTAAGGTACTTGTTGTGGAGGAAGGATCTTTGATATCAATTGCCTCTCAGGAAAGAAAGTGAGTCTCATTTTAGCCCTAGGTAACAGCGGTTCTACATAAAAATAACAAATCAAAAGGCATATAATCTAGGTAAAGGAAGATATATAAAAGAGGATGGTTTCTTCCTCTCGATTATTTAAAAGCTCTAATTAGTTAAAGATCTACCCAAGTTCTACTTTTGCTAATAATGCTCTACTGCAGCAATCATTGTCTGTTTTTCCATTATCTCCTTCTATTTTCAATGGATAAAATGAAGCCTCTACCTGATATCTTTAAAGAATTCTGATTATCCTTCCAGTTGGCAAAGGCTCTACTGTCTTTCTACTTCTCTGAGTTAACAGTTCTGATGTTTAAAACTTACATGCCTCCAATAACCTTTCTAAATTTATAAAATTAGTTCTTGGTGACCTGTCTTCACTAAAGAAATCACCACAGTTACACTACTTTGCATCAACTTCTTGAAGTTTTAACCTTTTATTGGGTTTCATTGCACATAATAGATGTTTCATAAATATCAGTTGGATAAAATTGTTCTTCCCTCAATAATTATGTTTAAGTACATTGGTCATGACAACCCTAATTAAGTAGTTGATACAGAGCAAGTATTCACTAGTAGAGTAGTCCCTCCTTATTCATCAGGAACACGTTCCAAGGCTTCCAGTGGATGTCTGAAACTCAACATAGCATTAAACCCTATATATATTGTTTCTTTTTTCCTATACCTACATACCTAAAATAAAGTTGAATTTATAAATTAAGTACAATAAGATATTAACAGCAATAACCAATAATAAAACAATTATAACAATATGCCAGTATCACTACTCTTGCTCTTTGGGGCCATTTCTAAGTAAAACAAGGGTTACTTCAACACAAACACTATGATACTGCAACAGTCAATCTGTTAACCAAGATGGCTACTAAGTGACTAGTGGCCAGGTAGCTTATAGAGCATGGATATGAAGGACAAAAGGATGATTAATTTCCCTGGTGGAACAAAGAAGAATGGTGCAAGATTTTTTTTTATGCTACCAAGAATGGCACACAATTTAAAACTAATGGTTTGCTCATCTTTGGAATTTTTTGTTTAATTTTTTTGGGGTATGTTTGATTGATTAAGTAACTATATTACTTAACTTTCCACAGTTAAAGAACAAATGTTTATCAAAGTATTTAGTCAGAATTCTATTGTGTCATCAAGATTCATTCATTGATCATTCACTAAATATTTATTTAGTACCTATTATGTGCCAGACCATTCTCTGGAATGCTAATGCTACCAGTGAAAAAACAAAACAAAAGAAACACTGACATCTTTATTATCATGCTTCTTATATTTTAGTGAAAAAAGATAAATACATAATGATAAAGAAAATTCATAAGTCAATATAAATATAAGTAAGAATATACTACCCAATAAAGATGAGATTTGAAAGCAGCAACAAAAGAGTGTATTATTAAACTTATGGTTTTGGAACAGATGGATTACCATTTGGATAAAAATAATTCCTTCTCTCACAAAACTAATTGATTAATTCATTCACCTGTTTATTCAACAAATATCAGCTGAGAATCTAATATATACCAGTCACTGTTCTTGGCATTGGGGACAGAACAGTGAACAAAAAAGATAGATTCCTGCTCTCATGGTGCTTACAGTTTAGTAGGGGAAGAGAGACAATAAACAAGATAAATAAATCAAATACCATTGTATATAGTTGATCTGCCAAGGTACATTCAGGAAAACAAAAAAGATACTAGAGATCTCAACAGACAAAATTCAATATAGGAATCTGGTTAATCATGTGTTGGAGGTTTGAAAAAACAAGAACACTGAGGTAATGCATAGATAGTAACTCTAGAAAGCAGCTGTCAATCCTAGAGCTCGTGAAACAAAGGGACAAAGTTAGGTATGTCAGAGCCAACTAGCTGAGAGAAGAGTCTCCGTAGAGTTGGGACACAGAATTCTGGAGAGAGAGCACTGCCTCACCAAGGCTGTTATGTCAGGAGCTCAGGGACAAGGCCTAATTCGAAGAGCTAGTGTTCAAACTTCTGGGATAAGGCTCTGTATGGCTTAGTGGAGAGGACTCTCAAAGACCATTTATCAGGGGGCACTGACTAGCTAATGCTGCTGCATGAGCAGCTCTTAGTAGAAGTTCCACAAAGCTGTGATTGAGGTATTTGGGGAGAGGGTGCTCCCAAGATTTGACTGGTATCTCTGAGGTGCTAGAATTAGGATAGTTCTGGAAGTTAAAAAGAATCTAAAGGATAGATCCCTGCTGCAGTCAGAGTGAAAAATTATTAATGGGATGATGCTGACAAGAAACAGCAAGGAAACAGGAAGGAACAAATCACTTCTCTTTTTCACCCCTCTTTCTGTCTTCAAGTTCCTTTCTAGCATAGTTATCAGTAGAAAACAGGAAGATAAGCAAATATTTTGACTGTATCAGTAGAAAACAGGCAGATAAGCAAACATTGTGTTAGCCATCTAACAAGAGACATGTAGTTTTCAGAGTTCAAGCACCAACATCACAAAGCAGATCATACAAGGGTAGGTTTAGAGCAGAGAAAAAATAGGTTAATAACAGTGGTAGTCTGGTTCTTCACTACTCAGAATTTATATGTATCCTTCTATATATATATTTGAACTTCCTTTCAACCACAAGAACAATGTTTTACTTTTGTGCAAAATATTTGTATATTCTTCGTACAAGTAAAAGTTATTTCATGCTCTCTCCCAAAGGAAAGACACAAATTCCCGACAGTAATTGCACACATCTTTGAGCAATAGTCATTCATACATCTCTGGGTGATGTTAAGGATTCCTCTAATTCTGCTACAGTACTATCAGAACACTCTAAACCCTGAAAACTAAATTATAAACTTAAACACAGACAATATTCCTTATGTAAAACAATAAAGGGAAAGTAAGAATGAGAACAAAATCAATGTGTGAGTGCATATTCCCATAATAAAAAACAAGGAGGAAAATGTGCAGAGCTGACACAGTTCTCTTTTCCGAAGCTGTAAGGTCATACTTAATATATATTACAACCTTTTCCTGATACTTTTACTATGTTTCTTTTTCCTCAACCACCTCTCAACTAAATCTTGTCTTTTTTGATTAGAGTTGTTTGCCATTGTATTATACTATAAGATATTGAAGTTTTAAGAAGCAGCCACTGAGTTCCAAACACAGTCTTTCCTGCACCTATTAGATAGTGGCAACTCAATTTCCTCTTGATAGTATCAATTACTGAAGTCAATGAAGTAACCTTTTCTTTGCCTGTTATTTTTGTGGCATGAAGACTCAAATACAATAGCTAAATGACTGCTTGGATTTTCAATTTAATTAATCCATTGTTATATCTCATGAATATATATCTGATGAAAATATCTGATGAAAATAGTCTTTTCTTTGAAATTAAGAACTCCAAGTAAGGAAGGTTCAAAGTTATGGGAATAGGAAGGAAAATTTCTGTGACTGTTTTAGGTATATTAATAAGAGGAATCATTTTCATTTATTTCCCTTGCTTTCCGGATTCACGTGTTTTGTCCATGAGGGAAAATGTACTGCCTATTGGTTGCCTGTCGAAAGTATTACTGAATTTTGTAATATAAAGTCTCTTCCTTTGAGGGTGGATTATCTAAAATGGTATTGTAAATGAATCCCTGATGCATAATTCACTATGTTATCAAGGCATCTATTTATAAATGATATAGTACATTTTAAGATTTGTGAATTGTATAGTCATGAGCTCATTGGTGCTTCTATTTCACTGTGAAATAAATTCCTTGATCAGAAGCAATGTTGTATAGAATATGACTGATAAGACATTAAACTCTTTTGAACATTTAATAAACTTTAATAAGCTTTATTTTAGAATAGTTTTAGATTTACATAAAAGTTGCAGTTCTACTACAGACACTCTATACCCAAACTCAGTCTTACCTATTCTTTATTTATTTTGTTTATCTATTTTGAGACAGGGTCTCACTCTGTCGTCCAGGTTGGAGTACAGTGGTGCGATCATGGCTCACTGTAGCCTTGACCTGCCAGGTTCACGTAGTCCTCCTGTGTCAGCCTCCTCCTGAGTTACTGGAACTACAGTTTTGCGTCACCATGCCTGGCTAATTTTGGGGGTTTGGGGGATTTTCTTTGTTTGTTTTTGTAGAGATGAGGTTTTGCCCTGTTGCCCAAGCTGGTCTCAAACTCCTGAGTTCAAGCAATCCACCCCCTCAGCCTCCCAATGTGCTGGGAATGCAGGCATGAGTCACCCTGCCTGGCCTTACCTGTTATTAACATCTAACATTAATATGGTAAATTTTTTGAAATTAATAAACCAATATTGATACTTTATCATTTGGTAAAGTTTATATTCAGATTTCCTTAGTTTTTACCTGATATTATTTTTCTTTTCCAGGATCTCATCTAAGACAGAACATTACATTAATTATCATGTCTCCTTAGACTACTCTAGGCTGTGACAGTTTCTCAGTCTTTCCTTGCTTTTGATGAATTTGAAAATTTTAAGGTGTACTGGCCAGATATTTCATAGTACATATGTTGATGTGGATTTGTCTGAAGTTTATCTCATGAATAAAAAGGGGTATTTGTTTTTGGAAGGAAGATCACAGAGGTAAAGTGTGATTTTTATCACATCGAGGGTATATATAATTAATATTACTTATCACTGAGGATGCTAAACTCAGTCACCTGGCTGATGTAGTAGTGTTTGTTAAATTTCACCACTGTAAAAGTATTATTTTTTCCTGTCATTTCCATACTGTACTCTTTAGAAGGAAGTCGATATGCATATCTCATATTTATGGAATGAGAAGTTATATTCCATCTCCTTGAAAAGCAAGCATCTACAAAAATTATTTGGAATGCTGTAAAAAAGTGCTTATTATCTCCAAATGTTGTTCTATTCAATTATTATGTATATCAGTGTGTGTGTATATATATATACACACACATATATATGCATATATATATATATGTACATACACTTTGGGTTATAATCCAATATTACCTTATTTTATTGCTTAAATGGTTCTAGCTTTGGCTATTGGGAGCTATTTCATTTGGCTCTTGTGCTACTTGGATGTACGTCCATTCACTTGTTTGTTTGTTTGTTTTTTAACACTTTCTTACTTTCTGGAACTACAAGGTACTCTAGGCTAATCTTGTATATTTCCTGCCCCATCCCTAAAATCAACCATTTCTCCAAGGAGCCCTGCTAAATTGTATTGGAGATAGAAATAAAGACCCGGGTACTAGCCATGTTCTTTGCTACTGAAGTATCATTGCTTTCAGACTCCCTCAGCTGACAGACAAGTGCAGAACTGACAAAGCAAATACATGTGTGTATACTAAACCAGGCATATGTGCATATACATGCGTATCTGCAAATATTTTTATATACTGATCTTAAGCTAAACATAAATTCTTATTGATGGCTTCAACTCTATTGCATTACCACATGGATCATTCTAGCCTCCTCTTTGATTATTTATAATCTCTCAGTCAAAGAGTAAGGAACTTAGCTCCTGGCATCCATTTACTAGGTTGTTAAATTCTACAATACTAATAGAATGATTTCCAAATTGTTAACACAAACCCTCATAGTAAATAACTGTATCATTTAGAGTAAAGTGCTATGTACAACCCCTTTTTCTTTTAGACTTATATTCTCAAAACCATTTCCAAAGTTACTTCAGGTCAAAATCTCGTTCCCCACTTCCTTCAGTGACTTTACACTTTACATTTGTAATACAAATAGATTATTTTATCATAATCTGGATTCCATCCTAGGCTCCTTGACCTCCTAGATTATTTTTCCAAATGTGCATATATTAAGGTTCATTCTGTGCTATACATTTGTATGGATTTTTAAAAACTGCATAGTGTCATGTGTCCACCACTACAATATTATATAGAATAGTTTCACCACCCTAAAATATTCACTGTGCTTCATCTGTCCACCTCCACCCTAAGTTTTGAGCAACCACTGATCTATTTTCTCTTTTTATGGTTTTTTGCCTTATCCAGAATATCATATAAAAGTAACCGTACACTATGCAGTATATTTACGCTGGCTTTTTAAACTTAGAAATATACATTTAAGATTTGTCCATGGTGTTGCCTGGATTAATAGCTGATTTTTAAATATCAGTAAATAGTATTTCAGTGTATATATAGACCCACAGTTTGCTTATTCATTCACCAATGGAAGGGAATCCTGATTGCTTCCAGTTTTTGGCAATTATTGATAAGACTACTATAGCTATCCATATGTATAAGTGTAATATAAGTTTTAAATCTGTTGGATAAATAGAGTATAATTATTGAATCATGTAGTAAGATGATATATAAATTTATAAGAAGCTGCCAAAATATTTTATAAAATGGTGTTATCATTTTACATTCTTACCAACAATGAACAACTGTCCATTCTCTTCATCTTCTATAGCAATCAGTATTATGTTTTTTAATTTTATATATTCTAATAAGAATGTATTGGTTTTATTTTTTAAATTGGCATTTCTCTAATGACAAATGACATTAGACATCATTTCAAATGCTTATTTGCCAGCTGTAAGTGAGATGCCTATCTAGATCTTTTGCTAATTTTTGAATTGGGCTTTTTTTTTTCAATGTTGAGTTTTAGGAATTATTTGTATATTCTGGACACGAGTCCTTTATCTGCTATATGATTTATAAATAAATATTTTATTTCCATTTGGCTGGTCTGTTTTTTATCTTAACAGTGACTTTGGCAGAGCAAAATAATCTTAATGATAAATAATCTTAATTTTAGTAAAGTCCAACATATTGTTAACTTTAACAGAGAGTACTTTTGTTATTATGTTCAAAAATGCATCACAAAAGCAAGGTCACCCAGATTTTATCTTACTT
This sequence comes from Macaca nemestrina, assembly GCF_043159975.1. Lineage (NCBI taxonomy): Eukaryota > Metazoa > Chordata > Mammalia > Primates > Cercopithecidae > Macaca > Macaca nemestrina. The sequence goes on from NC_092145.1 coordinate 72,947,444, forward strand.
TCTTCTGGAACTTAAATATTTTTTCATTCTACATTTAGATGTATATTTTAAATTGTATTATTGTTGAAGATGTGAGATTTATGTTTAAGTTCTCTGAAATTGCACGTAGGCATCCATTTTTGCCAGCAACTTCTGTTGAAAATATCCATTCTTCATCAAATTGCCTTTGATTCTTTATCAAAATCAGTTGACTATATTTGGATGGCTTTATTTCTGGACTGTCTTCTCTGTTCTTTTAGTCAATGTGTTTATTCTTTTACCAATACCATCCTGTCTTCATTAAGGTAGGCTTTATAGTAAGTCTCAAAATTAAGTAATGTAAACTCTCCAATTTTCTTTAGGATTATATTGACTATTCTAAGTCTTTTTCTTTGTGTACAAATTTTAGAATCAGTTGGTCAATGTATAAAAAATTTCTTGCTGAGATTTTTAAAAGAATTGTATTCAATTTACAGTTTGTATTTTTAAAAATAGCATTTTGACAATATTGAACATTCCAGTCCACAAACACAAAATCTCTCTTATTTAGATCTTTAATTTCTTTCATTAGTTTTTCACTTTTTCTACATACAGATCCTTAAGATATTTTGTTTTATGCCTATGTGTATGTGTGTGTGTGTGTGTGTGTATATATATATATATGTCACACTTTTTTTCTCTTTCAAACCTTCCATTTTACCTTCTCCATTCTCACTTTCAAATAATGACTTATATGTGTCTAGTCTAAATATAATTTTTCTAACAGATATGGGGAAATTTAACATGCAGAAAGAAAGATGATAGTTTATAAATCGATGTCATGGAGTAGATTAGGTGGAATTGGATCTAATGCACAAGTTGTGAGGTTGATCTTGACCAAGGACATGAGCAATTCACTCAGAGTGACAGGAGAGATGATAGAGTTAATGAATGCGAAAGCAGGTAGGTGATAGACATAGTAATAAGAACTTGTAAAACTCCTGTTCAGATTGCCTAAATTTTCCTAATGAAGTAGGAATCAATTTTAATGATTACTAGCCATATATGACTAGTGGTTACCATGTTGGTCAACACAAGTCTAGAGTGTAACTGCTGGAGTGAGTAGTTGAAGTAAAGTGGGGAACAAGAATATTGGGAAGAGAAGATATAAAAGATGGACAGGGCCAGGGTGTTAGGCCATTTACATGTATATTGAAATCATTTGGAATTATAAAAGAAGTGATGTTAAACTTAGTGTCTAACATTGTGTCTAACATTAATGTTAGTGTCTAATGTTAATTAATGTCTCTAACTTTAACATTAACATTAAAAAACTAACATTAATTAGTGTGTCTAACACTTAGTGTCCAGCATTAGTGTCAGTAAGCTGAGTGCTAAAATGTTCACAGAATAAGAGGGAGTAACCTGAAGGTTAATAGATGACTGAAATACGTTTGATGAATAGGAGTTACAGTCTAATGACCTGAGAGTTAAAGAGTAGTATCTTTCTGGAAGAGAAAGGGACAAATGTCTGGAGAGGCAATATGAAGCAAGGAAGTCACTTGTTATACTTTTGGGCCTTGTGGTACAAGAAATATTAAAGAGAAAAAATGCTGTTTACTGAGAAAACTGTAGGAAAATAGTGTCTTAAGAACAGAACTATGTGTTAGAAAAAAAAGTGAGAGTATTATTATGTAAGTTGCTGTAAGCATTGAATTTTTTGTATGACCATGCCTGTACAAATGCATAATGAAAGGTTTTCAGAAGATGAGAAGAGTGTTTTATGAGATCTGATAGGAGGAACGTTCAAGGCTAGCCGTGGAGATGAAGAATGAATTAGGAGACTTGGGTTTCTTGGAGTCATTTGCATGATAAAAAATAAAAGGCATGCTGAGATTTCCTAATGGGTCCTGATTAGACCTGATTGGTAAAGATGGAGGTCATTTTCTCTACATGATACCAAAATTATAGACTTTAAAGGTCTTTGCCTTCACAGAAAGAGACCAAGAGACTAACCAATTCAATGTGGCAACACAATCTCTTTCTCAACAAATGTAATTTTTTTTTTTCCATTTGTGGGCTTACCTTTGGTCAACATCTACAAAGCAAATTTCATTGAGAAACATTAAAACCTAGGAAAGATATATCCTTTTATAAATTTTATTGCCTGACATATCAGTCAGTTTTCATTGAATAAATCAAACTGAGTAACAAACTAAGCTTAATATTTATCTTGATGCCTTCCAATATATTAGTTTAATCAAAAACTGTCAATGGGTTCAAATTTTATCACAGAACAAACATACAGACAGACAAATGCAAACTGCTGAGCACTGAATGTGAAGCAGAGACTTCACTTGCTAGGTTGGCTCTTTAGCAGGATTGGGAACTTTATTATATCCAAGTGTATGACTATGCATGGGAAAATAAGGGTAAAAGAAATTAGTTTTCAATGTTGGTTACACGAGTGTACTTACACACACGCAAAAATGCTCTGTTAATTGCAAACTGCCTAGTTATTTATAAACAAATAAAAATAAATTGGATTGTGCAAAATTTCTAGCATATTTTACTCTCTCAAAATTTTAACTCTCCTCAAATACTGACCTATTATAAAGCAATATAGCAAAAGTAGGCTTCTACTCTGCAGATATATTTTACTTGAAATTGAGGAAGAAATACTGAACCGTTATTCAACCATTCCTAAAACAACTATTTTTTTCATATTTTCTCTTTGAGTCCAAAATTCCAGAAATGATTTTTTTTCAAGTGCTTATTTTTCATTCATAGTCACGAAAGAGTTGGGAGTTTTCTAGAGGAGGTGACTAATATCCATCTAGAAATGGCTAATGCCTTAGAAATGTCTTCTTGATGTCCCGTCTCCCCATCATCACCTTCAAAACATTTCAGGATTACCTTATTGCATTGTAAATTCTCTGATATTTTATTTGCTTGTTAATATTACTAAGTGCATTATTTATATAGGACAAAATGTATTTAACTAAAATCCCACAAAGATCTTATGTAGAATGATCATAGCTTCAATCTTTCCAATCTATCCTCAGTAAAAGTTACTAACATATATTTTTTGGGTCCCAGAATTACTGCAGCCCTGAATCTGGTGAAGCTCAAGCAAAGCAATCATTTAGAGGAAGAGGGCATGGATAGGACAGACACAAGTATTTTCAACTACTACAGGCAACAATCACAGCCCTTGCACGCATTAGCACTAATTTGAATTCCTCCTAATTTATTCATGAATCTCTCCCTAGTTAGATGCATGCACTCTTTCAACTATCCTAGTTGGATAAGAGCTTATAGCTACTTTTCCACTGTCTTCCACACTGACAGAGACAGGTGTCATAACTTCTGTTGTACTGTTTTAATCTCTTCATGTATTTTTAGCCCTTGCATAATAAGCTCCTGGTTAAAAAACAGAATTGCTGTGGATATTTTCCTTTTGGGAATATGTAACTGACAATATGATAGGCAGGTAAGAGTTTGCAGAATGGCATAAACTATAACTGAAACATGGGACAACGTTGATAGAGTACTTGCATAGCCAGTGAGATTTATTCTGACTCTAACTTACAATTGGTAAGAAATAGTGGAAGTCCTTGGAATAATGAAGCCACGCAACTTACCTCAGCTCTAAATAAAATTGTGAAAGAAGTAAATCCTCTCTTCATTGTGACCTGTATCTTCAATTTTGCCTCCTTCACTACTTCCACTTTGAACTTTTACTATCACAAATTGTCACAAACAAATGCCCAAGGCTCACTTGATACTTTGTCACAGAGGAAAGCTACCTCACCAGAGTGTTGAGAACAATGTCTGCTCCTTATATTCTTCACTTTTCTTCTTCTCTTTCACTTTTCTTCTTCTCTTTTCCTTCCTTCCTCCCTTCCCTTCTTTCTTTCTTTCTCTTTCTTTCTTTCTTTCTTTCTTTCTTTCTTTCTTTCTTTCTTTCTTTCTTTCTTCTTTCTTTCTTTCTTTCTTTCTTTTCTTCCCTCCTTCCTTCCTTCTTTCCTTCCTTCCTTCCTTCCTTCCTTGCTTCCTTGCTTTCTCCACTTTCTTTTCTTTCTTTTTCCTGTTCACACAGTCTCACTGTGTCGCCCAGGCTGGAGTGTAGTGGTGTCATATAGGCTCACTGCAACTTCTGCCTCCCAGGTTCAGATGATTCGCATGACTCAGCCTCCAGAGTAGCTGGGATTAAGGCATGCACCACCAGGCTTAGCAATTTTTTTTTTTTTTTTTTTTTTTTTTTGTGATTGTAGTAGAGACAGGATTTGACCATGTTGACCAGACTGATCTGGAACTCCTGATCTCAAGTGATCCACTCAGCTCATCCTCCCAAAGTGCTGGGATTACACGCATAAGCTTCTCCTCATGTTACTTCACATTTTTTAAAAGAAGAAGCCAATGCATTTCTCTATGGAATAAGTCACTAGGGTAGGACACAAGTTCTTCACAAGTAACATCTCATAGGCAACCTCCTAGCTTATTTTCATATAAGGACATTTCTAAATTCAGCAGTTGACCCTTGCTGCAATGGATTACTATATTTTCCTAAAATAGTAAACACCACAGAAACATAATTCCAAGGAATAGACTTGTCTAATATTGCCCAAACTTGTCTTCCTCCTTCGGTTCCCATTAGGTATGTTGCGAAAACCATAATCAGTTTTTCCTCTGTGAATAAGACAGAAAAAGAGAGGTTCGGTAATAAGTATCCACTAAAAATTGCCAGAGCTGGTGTGTCTTTTTATTGTCGTTCCCTTGTTTTATGTTGATTTGTTAGTTCTTGTTGGTAGTGGTGGGTTTTGGGGGGGTTTTATTTTTATCATTGTTGTTTTATTTTGTTTTTGGTTTTGGTTGGAAAAACACTAAAATATCCTGCTTCCTGTCTCTTCTCTTTCACTAGCAAAGGGAGTAATGGAACTCTGTGCTATGAATAAATGCTACAGTAACTTCATTTATAATAAAAAGGATGGACATTACTTAAATGGCTCTTTATGCCATGGAGACAGCACTTAGTAGTTTTTGTACAGGCCTTCATTACCAAACCCATGTGGAGAACTGAGCCAATTATCTTGGAACTTTAATCCCCAAACGCAATGAGTGCTATCTGAATTATCCATGTGGTAGCTTCATTTCTCTGCAGGGCTTTAGGCTATTATTGAGAGACCTAGTTATCATCATTGCTAAGACAAGTTCATTTCTTTATTAAGTGCTTGCTAGTATGACTGTGAAGGTAATCATTACTTTTTAGCCACTTTTCCTGCAGTTATCTTGTAATGGGATGTTTGTGCTAATGAAGTAGGCAGTGTTTTGAGATGGTATATTTTAAATGTGATTGCACTTCTTTTAACCGAATACAATTTTCCTCCTTCAAAATATGCTGCAACTTGTTGTACAACGAATTTATCAAATACCTCAATAAGGAGCAGAATTGTAATTAGAAAATAAAGTATAGACTTTTAGCTGAAAAAGAATTCCATCTAGTTCCTACAAGGACCAAAATCAAGTACATTTTAATGACCCAGTGGATAAATTGGGTTTGGGATCTCTCAGAAGTGTTGTGGAAGAACTATCTGAAACAGAAGATCTGGCCAAGCTTCTGGACATTTGTTTAGTTGGTTAGTGGAATGAGGGCCAGAACACAATGAGAGAAAAACTATGAGGGGTGGATCACAGTTCGGCATTACTGAGTGTTCTCTAAAATGATAATCCTCCTGTACTAACAAGTGGCTTAGGGCTAACATTAGGATTAGAGATCTCATAAGGCAGTCTTTGGGGTATAAATGGAAAGTGTGGGCAGTCTTGATATATTCCAGTAACTCACAGGAAAAATCAAGAATCATAAAATTTTATAATTACTGTTGAATAAAGAGTGCGTTTCTATCTGATTTCTTAGGTAAGAAAAGACTACAAAGACAAGCTTGAAAGAAAATTATGAGCTCAACCTCCATCACTGAGCAGTCTATTCCCATGTTTCAGGCTTATTTATTTCCTTCTTGTAATTCATAGAAAAGTTCTTATTTTCTGGTTATTGTGATAATGCCAGCATGCTGGCCTTTTTGACTCAACAGAAATCTTCCTTTCCTCATGATTCATTTTAGAATAAATATCCTCTCAGCTTTATAGGAAAATGGCATATCAAGGCAATATACTTTAAAATTTGATAGCAACCTATACATTACATATCATATATTTTTTGGACAGGCATGGTGGCTTATGCCTGTAATCCCAGCACTTTGGGAGGCCAAGGCAGGTGGATCACATGAGGTCAGGGGTTCGAGACCAGCCTGGCCAACATGGTGAAACCCCATCTATACTAAAATTTTTTAAAAAAGAAATAGCTAGGGGTGGTGGTGAATGCCTGCAATCCCAGTTACTTGGGAGGCTGAGACAGAAGAATCAGTTGAGTCTGGGAGGTGAAGGTTGCAGTGAGCTGAGATTACACCATTGCACTCCAGCCTAGATGACAAAGCGCGATCCTGTCTCAAAAAAAAAAAAAATTAATAATAGAATACAATTTAAATGATTAGAAACCTGGGCATTTGGAACCAAGCACCTAGTTTGAATTTTTGCTTCGCTACTTTGGACACTTGAATAAGTTACTTAGCATTCCTTTTCTTCAGTTTCCTCATCTCCAAAATGGAAAAAAAAATTTTACTTCATCATGTTTTGTGAACATTAAATACATTGATACGTGATGGACTCAGAGGAGTGTCTAGTATTTACTAGTTTATACATGATCACTCTTAATTTAAGGACAAAAAATTAGGAGTTTTCACCTAAGCATCATCTGCTCAAGTGAAAATACTGTTTCCACTCCACACTAAATGTATTAATTTTAAAGGTATGTGTATCTCCAAAATAATTAAGAAAGAAATATGATGAAAATTAAGTAGACAGAGTGAGAACAGACTAATACAATAAATTGGTATCAGGAGATAGTGGGGAGCTCCTATAAGGACCCCCAAAATGTGGAATCAACTTTGGAAATGGGTAATTAGCAGAGGTTGGAACCATGTGGAGTCCTCAGAAGAAGACAGGAACATGTGGGAAATTTTGGAACATCCTAGAGACTTTTTGAATGGCTTTGACCAAAATGCTGATAATGATATGGACAATGAAGTCCAGACTGAGGTGGTCTCAGATGGAGATGAGGAATTTGTTGGGAACTGAAATTAAGGTGATTCTTGCTATGCTTTAGCAAAGAGATTGGTGGAAATTGCCCCTGCCCTAGATATCTGTGGAACTTTGAACTTGATAGAGATGATTTAGGGTAGCTGGTAGAAGAAGTGTCTAAGCAGTAAAGTGTTCAGGAAGTGACTTGTGTGCTCTTAAAAGCATTCAGTTTTATGTATTCACAAAGATATGGTTTGGAATTGCAATTTATATTTAAAAGGAAAGCAAAACATAACATTTCAGAAAATTCATAGCCTGATGATGAATGAAAAAGAAAAATCCATTTTCTGGAGAGCAATTCAAGCCTGCTGCAGAAATTTGCATAAGTAATGAGGAGCCACATGTTAATCGTCAACACAACGGGGAAAATGTCTTCAGGGCATGTCAGAGAAGACGTCTTCCCAGCAGGCCTTCCCATCACAGGCCCATCAGAGGCCTAGTAGAAAAAAATTTAAAAATGGTTTCTATTGCAGGATCCGGCCAGCAGCCTGCAATGCAATGAGGCTCTCTCTTTGTTCCCAGGTGGATTGGCAGGTCAAAAAATAATAGACACACAAAAGATAGTGAAAGCTGGGTCCACGGGAGGTCACCGCCTTCTGGTCCCACGGGGCCAAAAATGCACTGGATATACCAGCATTTATTATTAAGTTTAGTGAGGGTGGGGGTAGGTTAGTGAGGGATTCAGTGTCATTTGATTATGAGGTGAGATGGTCACATGGGGATGAAGTAATTCTTTAACATAACATCTGTATGCAGAAATACAGTATACAAAGGTAAGAATTTACAATATAGTGTGTGCATCAGTAATTTCTAACAGAGTCTTAAAACAGAAACACAGTCTTTCCATAACCTAGGGTTAACAAGATATTAATCAGCAGTAACAGTTGCAGCAAAAGCTGATTACAAAAACAATCCATAGAAACAGGAGGTGAAGCTAGACAACCGATTAGACCAGAAATTCTCAGAAGGGAGTATGCCTTAACCCTAAAGAGGCCTAGAAGAGCCGTGGCAAGAGGAGGGCGTTTATAGCCCTATCTTATCCAGATGGACAGGCACTCCCCCATGTGTCCATTTGTAGGCTCTCCACAAGGGTTGCATTCCATTCCCAGAGCTATGAACATCTGCTTTTCTGGGATAGGAATCTTGGTGATGTGAAACCTCCCTGACTGCACATCCATTCATAGGTTCTCTGCAGGGAGAAGCACATAATGCGCTGTTGGCTTATCCTGGCAGTCCAACCTGGCATTGTCTTTACACAATCCTGCATGCAATTTTGTATTCACAATAATCAGGAGCATTTCATCTTTTATTCCATAGCAATAGTTTCAGGGGGTCTCCCTACAGGTTTCATGGGCCTGGCCCAGGATCTTGCTGCTTAGTGCCATCTCAAGACTTGGTGCCCTGTGTCCCAGATATGGCTAAAAGGGGGCAACATACAGCTCACACTGTTGTTCAAAAGGCACAAGCCCCAAATTTTGGTGGTTTACACGTGGTGTTGGGTTTGTGGGTGCAAAGAAGTCAATGGTTGAAGTTTGGGAACCTCTACCTAGATTTCAGATTATGTATAGACATGCCTAGATGTACAGGCAGAAGTTTGCTGCAGGGGTGTGGCCCTCATGGAGAAACTCTGCTAGTGCAGGGCAGAAGGAAAATGTGGGATTGAAGCCCCTACACAGAGTGCACACTGGGGTACTGCCTAATGAAGCTGTGGGAAGAGGGCCACCGCCCTCCAGATCCCAGAATGATAGATTCACCTTCAGCCTGCATCGTGCACCTCGAAAAGCCACAGACAGTGCCAGTCAATGAAAGTGGCCATGGTGGGAGCTGTACCCTGCAAAGCCACAGGGGCAGAGCTGCAAATGGCTGTGGGAGCCCACCTTTTGCATCGCTGTTACCTGAATGTGAGACACGGAGTCAAAGGAGATTATTTTGGAGCTTTCAGATTTGACAGCCATGATGGATTTCAGACTTGCATGGGGGCTGTAGCCTCTTTGTTTTGGCCAATTTCTCCCATTTGGAATGAGTATCTTTACTCAATGCCTGTACCCCCTTTGTATTTAGGAAGTAACTAACTTGTTTTTGATTTTACAGGCTTATAGGTGGAAGGGACTTGCCTCATCTCAGATGAGAATTTAGACTTGCACTTTTGGGTTAATGCTGGAATGAGTTAAGACTTTGAGGGACCGTTGGAAGGGCATAATTGTGCTTTGAAATGTGAGGACATGAGATTTTGAAGGGGCCAGCAGCAGAATGATATGGTTTGGCTCTGTGTCCCCACTCAAATCTCACCTTGAATTGTAATAATCCCCATGTGTCAAGGTTAAGACCAAGTGGAGATAATTTTCTCATGGGGGCCATTTCCCCCATACTGTTCTCCTGATAGTGAGTGAGTTCTCACAAGTTTGGATTGTTTCATAAGGAGCTTCACCCTTCACCCAGCACTCTGTCTCTCCTGCCACCTTGTGAAGAGGTGCCTTTTGCCATGAGGGTAAGTTTTTTGAGGCCTCATCAGCCATGCAGAACTGTGAGTCAAAAAACTCTTTTCTTTATAAATTAACCAGTCTCAGGAATTTCATCATAGCAGTGTGAGAACGGACTAATACAATACAGATTGGCAGAATAAATAAAAAATCACAAACCAAATATCTGCTATTTTGAGGAAACATACCTAATACATAAATATTCTCACAGACTGAAGGTAAAGGGATGGAAACACATATTTCACACAAATAGAAACCAAAAGCAAGTAAGAGTAGCTGTTCTTATATGAGATTTAAAAAACCTTTAAAGCAACAACTATAAAAATAAAGACAAATACAGTCACTATATAATAATAAAAGGATTAATTCAGTAAGAAGATATAACAATCTTAAATAAATATGCTCCTAACTCCAGAGCTCCCAGATTTATAAAGCAATATTACTAGGCTTAAGAATAGAAATATACAGAAAGAAAATAATACTGGGGAACTTCAACACTCCATTGACAACACGAGACAGATCATCAAGGCAGAAAGTCAACAAAGAAACACTGGACTTAACTACATTCTGGAACAAATGAACCTAATAGATATTTACAGAACATCCTACTTAAGAACTGCAGAGTTTACATTCTTCTCATCAGTACATAGAATATTCCCCAAGATAGACCATGTAATAGGCCACAAAACAAGTCTCAATAAATTTTAAAATGTTAAAATTGTATCAAGTATTTTCTCAGACCACAGAGGAATAAAATTAGAAATGAATTCTAAAAGGAAACCTCAAAATTATACAAACACATGGAAATTAAACAGTCGGCCCCTGAGTTATTTCTGGCTATTAATAAAATCGTGATCAAAATTTAAATTTTTTTCAAAATGAATGATAACAGTGGGACAAGGTATCGCAACCTCTGGGATACAACAAACATACTGCTAAGAGAAAACTTTAGAGAGCCAAACACTTACAATAAAAAGTCTGAAAGATCACAAATTGATAACCTCATGTCACACCTCAAGCAACCGGAGAAACAAGACTAATTCAAACACATAGCTAGCAAAGCAAAAGAAATAACAAATATCAGAACAGATCTCAATGAAATAAAAACAAAAAATACAAAATACCAATGAAACAAAAAGCTGATTCTTTGAAAAAATAAGCAAAATTGATAGACTGCTAGCTAGATTAACCAAGAAAAGAAAGAAGAAAATTCAAATCAGCTTCAATTAAAAATGAAAATAGAGACATTACAATTGACACCACAGAAATACAAAACATCTTTACATAATATTATAAACATTTATATGCACAGAAACTAGAACATCTAGAGGAAATGAATATATTCCTGGAAACACACAATGCCCTTTGCTTGAATCATGAAGAAATAGAAATCATACACAGATGAATAACAAGCAGCAAAATTTAATCAGTACTTTAACAACGGCCAACAACAACAAAAATCCCAGGGCCAGATAAATTTACACCTGAATTCTACCAGACCTTCAAAGATTTGGTACAAAATCTGCTGTTATTATTTCAAAAGAATGAGAAGAAGAAATCCTCCTAAACTCATTCTACAAAGCCAGTATCAACTGATATGAAAACCAAGAAAGAATATTACATTACAAGAAAAAGAGAAAACTGCAGGACAATATATCTGATGAATATACATGCAAATTTTCACAAAATACTAGCAAAATCAAGTGGGTTTTATTCTATATACAGAAGTCCATAAATGTGATTCATCACATAAACAGAATTAAAAACAAAAACAATAGGACCATCTCAATAGATGCAGAAAAAGCATTTGATAAAATCCAGCATCCTTTATGATAAACAATACTCAACGAACAAGGCATAGATGGAACATATCTCAAAATAATAAAAGCCATATGTAAAAATCCCACAGTCAATATTATACTGAATGGAGAAAAGTTGAAAGCATTCTCCCTGAGGACTGGGACAAGACAAGGATTTCCACTTTCACCACTTCTTTTCAATATAGTACTGGAAGTCCTAGCCAGAGCAATTGGGCAAGAGAAAGATGTAAAGGGCATCCAAATTGAAAAATAGGAAGTCAGAGCATCTCTGTCTGCTAATAATATGATCTTGTACATAGAAAACCCTAAAGACTCCTCCAAAAGATTCCTATATCTGATAAATGAATTCAGTAAAGTCTCAGATTACAAAATCAATGTACACAAATCATAACAGTGCTATACACCAACAATGACCAAGCTGAGAATTAAATCAAGAACTCAATCTGTTCTGCATAATTACAAAAAAAACTTTAGGAATATACTTAACCAAGGATAAGAACAATCTCTACAAGGAGATTTACAAAACACTGCTGAAAAGAATAATAGATTACACAAACCAATGAAAATATATCTCATGCTCATGGATTGGAAGAATCAATATAACAAACATGACCATACTGCCGAAAGCAATCCACAGATTCAATGCAATTCCTGTCAAAATAGTAACATCATTTTTTACAGAATTAAAACAAGAATGATAAAATTCATATGGAACAAAAAAAGGAGCCCTAACTGCCAAAGTAATCCTAAGTAAAAAGAATAAATCTGAAGGCATCACATTACCTAACTTCATACTACAAGGTTACAATAAGCAAAACACATGCTACTGATATAAAAGCAGATACAGAGACCAATGGAACAGAATAGAGAAGCCAGAAACAAAGCCAAATACTTACAGCCAACTGACCTTTGGGAAAGCATACAGAAATATAAATTGGGAAAAGAACACCCTATTCAATAAATGGTGCTGGGGAAATTGTATAGCCACATGTGGAAGAATAAAACTGAATTCTTAGCTCTAATTATACACAAAAATTAACTTAAGAAGGATTACAGACTTAAATCTAAGACCTGAAGTCATAAACGTTCAAGAGGAAAACCTTGGAAAGACATTTCTGGACATTGGCCTATGCAAATAATTCATGCTAAGATTCCAAAAGTAAACGCAATGCAAACAAAAAATGAAAAATTGGATCTCATTAAACTAAAAAGATTTTCTATATCAAAATAAATAGTCATCAGGGTAAACGAACAATCTATGGAATGCGAGAAAATACTTGCAACGTATGCATCTGACAAAATACAAATATCCAGGATCTATATGAAGCTCAAACAAATTAGCAAGAAAAAAAAATCTTATCAAAAAGTGAGCAAAGGGCATGAATAGACTCTTCTCAAAAGAAGATATACAAGTGGCCAAGAAACATATGAAGAATACTCAACATTACTAATCATCAGGGAAATGCGAATTAAAACCACAATGAGATACCAGTTTACCTCAACTAGAATGTTCATTATTAAACAGTTAAAATAGAATAGATGTTGGTGTTGATGTGGTGAAAATTGAATTCTTATACACTGCTAGTGGAAATGTAAATGTGTACAACCAATATGGAATACATTATGGAGATTTTTCAAAGAACTAAAGGTAGATTTACCATTTCATTAATCAATCTTACTACTGGGTATCTGCCCAAAGGAGAAGAAGTGAATATATGCTTAAAAAAAACCTGGATGTGTATGTGTATTACTGCACAATTCACAATTGCAAAGGTAAGGAATCAACCTAATACCCATCAACTGATGAGTAAAGAAAATGTGGCATATATATATATATATATACACACACATACATATGTATATATGGAATACTACTCAGCCATCATAAAGAATGACATAATGTATTTTGCAGCAACATGGATGGAACTGGAGGTCATTATTCTAAGTGAAGTAACTCAGAAATCAAAAACCAGATACTGTATGTTGTCACTTATAAGTGGGAGCTAAGCTATGGGTGTGCAAAGGCACACGAAGTGGTATAAAGGACATTGGAGACTCAGAAGAGGGAGGGTGGAAGGGAGGTTAGGAATTAAAAACTACCTAGTGAGTTCAATGTACACTTCTCGGGTGATGGGTGCACTAAAATCACAGACATCACTACTATACAATTTATCCATGCAACCACAAACCACTTGTATCCATAACGCTACTGAAATAAAAAAAAATTAAGGGGTCCCTTTATATTCATTAAGATTGCTATTATGAAAAGAGTAATAACAGAGAATAACAAGTGTTGGTGAGGGCAGTGAAAACTTGGAACCCTTGTACATTGCTGATGGTAATGTACAATGGTGCAGAGAATATCAAGTTGATTTCATTTTCTATTATACATCATGTTCATATGTACATGTTTATATATATGATGGTGGAAGGAGAAGAAATTCAGACAAAAAGGAATTTGCCTCCCTTGTGCGAAACTGGGTAAGTCCAGTTTGGAAAAAATAAATAAATAAAAAGCCAAATCTGAGTGTTATCCATGGAAACTGGGATTGATCAATTTGGGTAGTTACCCAGAGTTTTGAAGGTAAATAGCAACAAAAGCAAATGACAATTACTGAGGTTTTAGGAGTGGGGCAAATGATCTTGAGCCAACTTTCAAAACCAAGAAAATCAATCTGGGAAAAGTTTGTAGCATAGATGAGAATGAGTCACAAAGCTGACATATCAGGATCTGGTAGGTACATAAATGAATAGAGGTCCCAGTATAATAACTTTGTGTTAGTAAGATGAGACACCACACTAGATTAACTAAATTGTCATTTCAGAATTTGTTCTCATTCCATCTTAGTAATTTACTCCACCTTCTCACCAAGTCCCAAAGTATTATTCTGGCTTGTCTAGCTTTATACTTTATACGTTTATGAATATACACTTTACATGTATATTCAGAATACTTTATTAATTATATTCTGAATATACATGTAAAATGTATATATACACTAAAAATTATATATATATACACATATAAGAACTACAGAATTTACATTATTCTCATCAGCACATAGAATATTCCCCAAGATAGACCATATGATAGGCCACAAAACAAGTCTCAATAAATTTTAAAAAATTAAAATTGTATCAAGTATCTTCTCAGACCACCTCTCTTTCTCTCTCTCTCTCTCTCTCTCTATATATATATATATATGCAAACAAAAAATGAAAAATTGGATCTCATTAAACTAAAAAGATTTTCTATATCAAAATAAATAGTCATCAGGGTAAACGAACAATCTATGGAATGCGAGAAAATACTCTCTCTCTCTCTATATATATATATATATATAGAGAGAGAGAGAGAGAGATTATACATCTAATATATATTTTATATATTAGATACATACTATATTTTATATAATATATAATATATAATATCTATATATATATTATCTCTAGTATATCTATTATATATTATATAATATATAAAATATACATAATATGTACCTAATATATATTATATATATTTTTTGTATATATAAAATACAATGTAATACTATTTAGCCTTAGAATACATCATATATATATTATATATATATATTTTATATATATATGGCGAGAGAGAGAGAGAGAGTTTACTCTGTTCCGGGTACTGATGTAAGTAATTAAAAATTATTGTGCTGTGGCTCACACCTGTAATCCCAGCACTTTGGGAGGCCGAGGTGGGAGGATCACCTGAGGTCAGGAGTTCAAGACCAGTCTGACCAATATGACAAAACCTCGTCTCTACTAAAAATACAAAAATTAGCCGGGCATGGTGGCACGTGCCTGTAATCCCAGCTACTCGGGTGGCTGAGACAGAAGAATCGCTTGAACCAGGGAGGCAGAGGTTGCAGTGAGCCGAGATGGCGCCATTACACTCCAGCCTGGGCAACAAGAGCAAAACTCTGTCTCAAAAAAGAAAAACAAAAAACAAACAAACAAAACAACAACAACAACAAAAATTGTCTCATGCAATCCTCACAATAACTTTAGGTGGTAAGTACTATCATGTTTTCCATTTTAGAGAGGATACTGCATTATAGAGTACACAACTAAATATGTAGTAAATCTAGAATTCTAAACTAAGGAATCTGATTCCAAAGTATGTGTTCTTAACCACCATGCTCCTTAAATATAGGGAATATAATTTGTTTATTTCCATGGCCTGGTATAGAGGATATTCTCAAGCAAAATGAAAAGAAGTTATGAGACTTGCTCCAAAGTTTGTGTGACATAAGAACCAAGGTTGTCCACAGAGGTATGTGTATATCAATGTGTGCGTGTATTTGTATGTGTGCCTGTATTTGAATAGGCACAATTTAAAAGGTATGACAATCATAGAAGAGAGAAGACAAAACTTACTTCTGAGCATCAGAGAAGCACTTCAAAGGAAGCATTTGAACTGAAGCTGAATTGAGTGAAGTTCTAGTGTGATATTCCAAGCTGAACGTAGAGAATGAGTAGTAACAAGAAAATAATTGTGGCTTGCAAAGATCAAAAGTAGAAGTCAAAACCCTGCATTGTACTAGGTT
The DNA here is from genome assembly GCF_043159975.1 of Macaca nemestrina. Lineage (NCBI taxonomy): Eukaryota > Metazoa > Chordata > Mammalia > Primates > Cercopithecidae > Macaca > Macaca nemestrina. Next base: position 72,963,467 of record NC_092145.1, read on the forward strand.
GGTGCCAATGTAATTGCGTTTTTTTTGTCATTAAAAGTAATTGCAAGCCAGGTGCGGTGGCTAATGCCTGTCATTTCAGCACTTTGGGAGGCTGAGGTGGGTGGATCACCTGAGATCAGGAGTTGGAGACCAACCTCGTCAACATCATGAAACCCCACCTCTACTTAAAATACAAAATTTTAGCTGGGCCTGGCGGCGGTGCTTGTAATCCCAGCTACTCAGGAGGCTGAGGTAGGAAAGAATGGCTTGAATCCAGGAGGCAGAGGTGGCAGTGAGCCGAGATTGTGGCAGTGAGCTGAGATTGTGACACTGCACTGCAGCCTAGGCAAGAAGAGTGAAACTCCATCTCAAAAAAAAAAAAAAATTAATTGCAAAAATTGCAATGATATTTATACCAACCTAATCGTTTCAAATCTGCTATTTATTAGCTGCATATGGCCTTGACCAAGTTTCTTAAACTCTTTAAGGCTTAATTTTCATGCATGTACAACATAAATATTGAGGAATGTACATTTAAATGTTACTAAGCCATTCATAAAAAGGTGATTAATAGGGGCATTTGTCAGAACAGTTGAGAAATACATAATGATACTGGAAAATGTCAGCATTTAGTGCCCTTTATATTAAAATCTATATAAAGGTATAACCTATTTTTATTGAATTTCACTTTATTAATGTATTAATAGAGAATTAAAACAAGAATACTTTGTGTGTTTGTTATATAACTTTGCTCCATCTGCATGTTCCACAGCTTCGAGTTTCAGAATTTTCCCTCCATTAACCTTCACACTGTGTCAAAACCCTAACTCATTATAGATAATACAAATATATTATATTTACATAATATATATACATATATATATATATAAAACCTGTGTGTTTCTTGTCATATTCAGTAAACCATTGCCTAGATTAATGTCATAAAGCGTCCTCCCTATGTTTTCTTCTAGGAGTTTTATTAATTCAGGTCATACATTTACATATTTAATCATTTTTGAATTAATTTCTGTGTATCGTGCAAGATAAGGGTCCTATTTTATTCTTTGCATGCTGATATTCAGTTTCCTTGGCACCATTTGCTGAAATACTATCCTTTCCCCATTGGGTGTTCTTGGCACCTTTGCTGAAGATCAATCGCGTGAATATGCAAGGGTCTATTTTTTGGCTCTCTATTCTGTTCTATTGGTCTATATCTCTATTTGTATACCAGTATGATACTGTTTTGATTACTACAGCTTGCTTAGTAATGTATATTTAAACAAGGAAGAATGATGCCTCATGCTTTGCTCTTCTCTCTCAAGAACAATTTGGCTATTTTAAGTCTGGTAGTTCTATAGCAATTGTATATGCATTATTTCGACTTCTGTAAAAAATGCCACTAGGAATTTTGATTGAGACTGCACGGAATCTGTAGATCACTTTGAGTAGTGTGGACATTTTAGCAATACAGGCATACTTTCTTTTATGGTGTTTCACTTATATTACATTTTTTACAAATTGAAGGCTTGTAGCAGCCCTCAGTTAAGCAACCTATAGGCACCATTTTTCCAACTGCATGTGCTTACTTTGTGTATCTGTGTCACATTTAGCTAATTCTTAAAATATTTCAAACATTTTCATTACGATTGTATCTGGAGTGGTGATGAGTGTCCTTTGATGTTATTATTGTAATGGTTTTGGGGTGCCACAAACCACATCAACAAGAGACAGTAAACTTAATCTTTAAATGTACATGTTCTGACTGTTCCATCAACCAGCCCTTTTCTCATCTCTCTCCTGATCCCTAGTCCTCACTATTCTCTTAGAAAAAATAATGTTGAAGTTAGGCCAACTCATAGCCCTTCAAGGAACTCTACATGTTCAAGTGAAAAAAAGAAAAAAAAAAAAAGCCACACATTTTTCACATTTTCACTTGATTATGATTTCACATAAATGAAACGCTAGAAATGATTAAGCTTAGAAAGGAAAACAGGTCAAAAGCCAAGATCAGCCAGAGGCTAGGCCTCCTGCCAAACTATTAGCCAAGTTGTGAATACAAAGGAAAATTTCTTCAAGAAAAGTAAAAGTGCTACTACAATGAACACATGAATGCCAAGAAAGAAAAACAGCCTATCGCTGATAAGAACATTTCAGTGGTTTGGATAGATCATATCAACCACTACCTTTCGTTAAGCCAAAACCTAATCCAGAGCAAGATCCTAACTCTTTTTAGTTCTATGAAGGAGGAAGGAGTAGGAATCTGCAGAAGAAAAGTATGAAGCTAGCAGAGATTGGTTCATGTAGAATCAAGCCATCTTGGTAACATAAAAGTACATCGTGAATTAGCAAGTGCTGATGTACAAAAGCTGCAGCAAGTTATCCAGAAGATCTAGCTAAGATAATTGATGAAGGTGACTACACTAAACAACAGACTTTAAGTGTACACAAAATCACCTTATATTGCAAGAAGGTGCCATATCTCTTTCATAGCTAGAGAAAAGTCAATGCCTAGCTTCAAAACTCCAAACAAAACAAAACAAAAAAAAAACCAGGCAGACGCTCTTGTTAGGGGTTGCAGCAGTTGGCAACTGTATTAGGGTTCTCTTAGTGGGACATATATATCATATATGCATGATATATATATCACATATACATATATGTGTATATATGTATATATGTACATGTATACATATACCTATATGTACATATATGTGTGCATATACACATACATACATATATGTACATATATGTATGCATGTATACATATACATATGTATATATGTATATACAGATATGTACATGTATGTCCATATGCATGTATACATATATGTACATATGTACATGCATGTATACATATATGTACGTATATGTATATGTGTGTATGTGTGTATGCATATGTACATGCATGTATACATATATGTACGTATATGTGTATATACATGTGTGTATACATGTATGTGCATATATGTAAACGTATATACGTATGTGTATATATACATATGTATATGTAAATACATATACATATATGTACATATATACGCATATGTATATACGTATATACATATGTCATGTGTATACGTATATACATATATCATGTATATATGATATATATATGTATATATGCCTGGATTAGCATTGTTTTAGAAATAAAAAGAAGCAACTCCTCATCCCTCATTCGCTGGTGTTTTATTATGACATTGCAGCAATTCAGTCACATCTTTAGGCTCCACTTCTAATTCTAGCTAAGAATTCTTCTCATTTGAATTGAGTATTAACTTACATGATCACAAGGTCCCACAATAGGTTGTCTGCAATCTGAGGAGCAAAGAGAGCCAATCTGAGTCCCAAAACTGAAGAACTTGGAATTCAATGTTCGAGGGCAGGAAGCATGCAGCATGGGAGAAAGATGTAGGCTGGGAGGCTAGGCCCATCTCACCTTTTCACGATTTTCTGCCTGCTTTATATTCGCTAGAAGTTATTAAAGTGTGCCCACCAGATTAAGGGTGGATCTGCCTTCTCCAGGCCACTGACTCAAATGTTAATCTGTTTTAGGCAACACCCACACAAACATACCCAGGATAAATACTCTACATCCTTCAATCCAATCAAGTTAACACTCAGTATTAAGCATCACAGTGAACCTCAGGTTGAAGCCAGTACTCATTTACCATTCTGAAAATCCTAGAGCCCTTAGTAATTATGATAAATCCACTCTGACTCTGGCCAACAACTGGAACAACAAAGCTTAGATGATAACACATCTATTTATAGCATGGGTTGCTGACTACTTTAAGCTCACTGTTGAGAGCTACTGTTCAGAAAAAAAGATAACTTTCAAAGTATTACTGCTCATGGACAGTACACCCAGTCCCCATAAACTCTGATGAAGATGTACAAAAAATTTGTTTTATTTTTTTTGTTTTTTGGGTTCTTTTTATTGTTGTTGTTCTTGCCTGCTAACACCACACGCATTCTGCAACCCATGGAAGAATGAATCGAGGTGCAATCTCAAATTTCCAGCCTTAATATTTAATAAATACATTTTGCAAGGCTATAGCTGCCATAGATAGTGATTTCTCTGATGCATCTGGGCAAAGTAAATTGAAAACTTTCTGGAAATGATTCACCACTTTACATACCATCAACAATATTTATGACTCATGGGAGGAGCTTGAACAGAAATTTGGAAGAAGATGATTTCAATCCAGTTCCGTGTCTTTGAGGGGTTCAAGATATCAGTGGAGAAAGTCATTGCACGTGTTGTGGAAACAGTAGGAGAGTTAGAATTAGAAGTGCAGCCTGAAGATGTGAATGAATTGCTGCAGTGTCATAATAAAATGCCAACGGATGAGGAGCTGCTTCTTATGGATGAGCAAGTGAATTGGTTTCCTGAGATGAAATCTACTCCTGGTGAAGATGCTGTGAATATTGTGGAAATAACAATAACAAATTTAGAACATCACATCAACTTAGTTGATAAAGCAGTGGCAGGGTTTCAGAGGATCGACTCCAATTTTGAAATAAGTTCTACCTCGGGTAAAATGCTATCAAATAGCATCGCATGCTACAGAAATGTCAAGTCAATTGATGTGACAAACTATTGTTTTCCTATTTTAAGAAATTGCCACAGCCACCCCAACCTTCACTAACTGCCTCCTTTATCAGCCAGTCAGCAGCCATCAACACTGAGGCAAGACCCTCTACCAAGAAACAGATTACAGCATGCTGAAGGCTGAAATCATCATTAGCAATTTTTACCGATAATATATTTTTAAAATAAGGTATGTACATTGCTTTTTTAGACATAATGCTGTTGCACACTTAGTAGGCTACAGTGTAGTGTAAACATAACTTTTACATTCACTGGGTAACCAAAAAAATTTTGTGACTTTTATTATTGCAATGTACAATTAATTGAGGTCTTTCTGCAACCCAACCTGTGATATCACTGATGTATCCCTGCCTTCCCATCTGCTCTACTTTTAATAGTACAACTGACTTTGTGTTAAATATTTGTCCCTTTATAGCAAGCATTTCTATGGACAGGCAGCTTAGGTAGATTCCTGGAAACTCAATCTGTGCTTGAGTTGTTGTTGCATCACTTTATCTTTTTAACAATGAAGCTGTTTTTGAGGTATTGTACTATTCAACTGGCAATATCTCTTTTGTATGCCTGTATGAGTTCTTCTTGTCCATGAACACAGAATATAGAGCCATTGTTTGCATCTTCTTTACATTTTCATTAGTGTTTTGTGATTTTTCAGTGTACAAGTTTCTCATGTCCTTGGTTAAATATATTCATAAGTGTTGTATTCTTTTTGGTGCTTTGTAAGTAATACTGCATATTTAATTTCTTTTTTAGATTGATAATTGTCATGGTACAGAATTGCAACTGATATTTCCCTGCTGAATTTGTGTCTGACACTTAGCTAAATTTTTCTATTTGTTCTAATATTTTTATGGAGTCTTTAACAATTTCTATTCATAAGTTCATGTGTTCTGCAAACAGAGTAAATTTAACTTTTTTCCCTCTGATTTGGATGCCTTTTTTCTCTATTCTTACAAATGTCAATGTGGTGTATTACATAATTTTTTATATGTTTTAATGCTTTTGTCTTAAAATATACATTTCTTCATTACAATTTTTTAAATTGTAATACTTTTGAATAACTTAGAAGTAAAGTTTTTAAGACCACAAAAATGTAATTTTTATACACATAAATAGACTTATTTACATTTTATATTGCACTTTGCATAATTTGAAGATTATATATATTTTTAATTCCTGAAGTCATTAATTTCAAATGAACATAAATTATGTGAATGTATGATTAATTATGTTAATAAATAATGCCTAAATAATTTTATAGAAATATATGTAATTATTTATGAATTATGTATGATTTGATTCATTAATATCCTTTTAAACATTGGCAATTCATTAATAAATCAAACAGAAATTTGCAATCATTGAATTCAGTTATGTTTGATATTGTTTAAAATTTTAGTCACATGAAAAAGTATAGCATTACTCAAGCTTTTTTATATTGTCCAGGAAAGAATATCGAACGTATTTAACAATTTGATTGATTTATACTTTTTAAATATGTGTGTGTTTCCATTTTTAACTTTTCCCCGACATAGAAAAATTTAGAGGTATGCTTTGAGACATCAGAAACTGGGCCAGAAAAGAATGGTAAGGTTATTTGAACATACTACTCTTCACATTACACTATATTGGTGATCGTGCATCTGACTGGCCTGTATATAAAATTATTCTGAATAAATTGTCAAAAATTTTTTCTGAATGTGTTGTTCTAACAGTTTTTCTGATATTGTGCTCCCCATAGCCCTCCTCTTCTTTTATTCAAGACAATCGTTCATTATTCTTTCACAGACCCTTTTTCCAACATACTCAACCCTGTTTCAGACCACAGAAATTAATTATGTAAACTCTAGGAAGTTCTAGTTCAGTAACCCAGGACACATACTACCCACCCAATTTTTCTTCTAATTTATTTTCTTGCTATCATATTTGGGCACTTCCCTGATTTTTATGTTATGGCTCTAATATTATTTATCATTTCCTATAATTGAATCTCTGACTTATTTTCTGTTCTTGAGTGGTAGCTTTGATAACTTGCCCAGTACACCAATTTCTGAGACAGCTTTTTACTTGTTATTATTGATATCTCAAATGACTAGACTTCTGACCCCTGATCCCCTGCCTACTTATTTTTGTCTGCTTTCTGAGATCAATTTTTTTGATACTGACTTATTTGTTGTATCTTGTTAGATTTCATATGGTACAATCATTGTACTCCAATTATTAGCATGCTACATTTCAATGAATCTATTCTTCTACTTGTCTTTTCTATTCTTTCATAACAAGCCACTCAAAATTAGGAAACTAAGCAATAGCCATTTATTTCTTCTTGATTCAGCAGGTTGAATATTTTAGCAGGTCACAGCTGAAGCTGGTCATTTCTGCTACAGTTGGCACTGGCTGGGTTCAATTAGCTATGCAGTCAGTTGGCATGTCAGTTACAGCCTGGCTGGTCCTGAATGGCCTCATTTACCCATATCGACCTTAGCTGTGATGGGCAAAATATCAAGGCCTCTCTCTCCATGTATTTATTCTCACTACAAACTTTCTCATTCTCAAGAAGGCTACAACAGGCTTGTTTACAAATTTGCAGTCCTCTTAGAGAGAAAGCAGAAAGTTCCAGGCATTTTGACTCTTATATTCAGAATTCTCATAATAATATTTACATCGTCATCTATTAATCAGAGAAATCATACGATTAGAAGCTGGAAAAATAAGCTCCACCATCTTGGGGTAAATAAGCACCCCACAACCCTTTCAAGCTTCTAGTAATCATTCTTCTACTCTCCATGTCCATGAGTTTGCTTTGGATTTTGTATCTCACAAATAAGTGAGAACATGTAATGTTTGTATTTCTGTGTCTGGCTTATTTCACTCTGCATAATAATATCCAGTACCATCTATGTTGCTGCAAATGACTGTATTTCATTCTTCTTTGTGACTAAATAGCACATATATGTAGCACATTTTTTATCCATTATTCTGTTGATGGACACTTAAGTTTCTTCAAAATCTGGGCTATTGTAAACAATGCTGCAACAAACATAAGAGTTTGGATAAGCCTTTGTTCACAATATTACCTTTCTTTTTAGTATATGACCAGCAGTTATATTGCTGAGTCTTATGGTAGTTCTGCTTTTAGTAGAAATTTTATTGAAATTTTGTGCTTTTAATTTGTCTGGTAAATTTGTAATTTCTTACTAAAATTTTATTATTGTGACTGTTTTAATACCTTTGTCAGACAACTGGGACATCTGAAAAAGCTTAGTGTGGTATTTTCACTTTCATCTTGTGATTTTACTAGTTATTGGTATAATGAGTGATTTTTAATCATATGCTGCACCTGTTGTATAGTATATTATGAGGCTTTGTATCTTATTCAACACTCATTTTTAGCTGATGAAGCACAAGTGCAGGTAGGCGTGATGCAAAGTTTATTATTATTAATACATCTTCTTATAGAATAAGAGGATAAAAGAAAAACCAAAGATCACACAGGCGCACACACACACACACACACACACACACACACACACACACACATATACACACAGGTATATATAGGAAACCACAGGAACAGGAAGCGGAAATTTTACTAGTGGATCATTAGAGGTAATACTGAGTAGTGCCACTCCAATTCACTTGCCTCATAACTTGCAAATGCTGGATATGAAAGTAACAACTCCATTTATTGGGCACTGATTTAGAACATGTTCAACCTATTTAAAAACATTACCCAATCCCTGCAAGCACCTAACCGGGTTATAACTGAGTATGGAAAAGACCATTTTACAGTTCTACCAAGCCAGCAACTTCAGAATGATTGGAAACTTGTTACCACCAGTGAATCCCATAAAGATGGGAACATTGCTGCACTTCATTTGCTGTGAAGTGAGTTCCTTGATAAGAAACAGTGTCATGTGTGATACCATGACAGTGGACAAGGCATTTTGTAAGTCCACAGATAGTATGTTTGACAGAACCATTGCATGAAGAATAGACAAATCAATTTCCAAAGTGTCTACTTTGGTAAGAGCAGAGTAATTCTCCTTTCATAATGAAAGTAAGCCGATGTTAGCAACCTGCCACGAGGTAGCTTGCTGATCATTGTGGGGAATGGTGCAATATCTGGGACTCAGTATTAGTCTCTGCTACTGGCATATTGGGCATTCAGTTATGGCTATAACCAGGTCAGCCTTGGTAAGTTGAAGATAGTGTTGTTGAGCCAATGCATATGTATTTAAATTTTTCTCAGTTGATCACCCTTTGGTGAGCATTCACATAGCATACAAACATCTTTACTTTTGTGCTCACACAGAGAGGACTCTCCACATACCTCTTCCTCAGACCTCCTAGTTACCAAATTTCCAATCTGGTTCTCGCAAAATCCCTGACTATATGACAAAACCATCGGCCACATTCCATGAACTGGTATATGTTCATACCTCTGACATTTCTTTTTGCCAAAAAATAAAAAACAAAGTGCACTGTTTGAAATTTTGCCCATTGGGAGATGTTTCTTTATGACTGTCCTTTGAGGAAGGCTCAAAAAGGCACTAAAGTGCTGTAGCTGTTCACTTTCTGATTGTGCTGCATATCAGGCAGAACCATCTGGGAAGTTTAGGTCATATGGAAACTTGATAGTCCATGAGTAAGTGTTCTGTAGGAAGCCAAAACCATTTCCAAAAAAAGAGAATAGTTTTACACAGACAAGGGCAGCAACATGCTTCACAATTCTAAGGAACAGCACTGTAATTCACCTACACAGGCCTCCAAAATGCTCCAAACAGCATCCCTATCTGACAGTGATACGTCAAGCACCATTGGATCTGCTCAATCATATGTCCCAAGTAACATATCAGCTTTCATTATAGCCTGAACCTGATGTAGAGCCTTCTCTTATTCTAAGCTCCACTGAAACCCTGCAGCTCTTTGTTTTTCAGGAAATGAACTGGAATAGTAGCACACCACACTCTCTTTTTTATTATTATTATTATTATACTTTGAGTTCTAGGGTACATGTGCATAATGTGCAGGTTTGTTACATATGTATACTTGTGCCATGTTGGTGTGCTGCAACCATCAACTCGTCAGCACCCATCAACTCGTCATTTACATCAGGTATCACTCCCAATGCAATCCCTCCCCCCGTCCCCCTCCCCATGATAGGCCCCGGTGTGTGATGTTCCCCTTCCTGAGTCCAAGTGATCTCATTGTTCAGTTCCCACCTATGAGTGAGAACATGTGGTGTTTGGTTTTCTGTTCTTGTGATAGTTTGCTAAGAATGATGGTTTCCAGCTGCATCCATGTCACTACAAAGGACACAAACTCATCCTTTTTTATGGCTGCATAGTATTCCATGGTGTATATGTGCCACATTTTCTTAATCCAGTCTGTCACTGATGGACATTTGGGTTGATTCCAAGTCTTTGCTATTGTGAATAGTGCCACAATAAACGTACATGTGCATGTGTCTTTATAGCAGCATGATTTATAATCCTTTGGGTATATACCCAGTAATGGGATGGCTGGGTCATATGGTACATCTAGTTCTAGATCCTTGAGGAATCGCCATACTGTTTTCCATAATGGTTGAACTAGTTTACAATCCCACCAACAGTGTAAAAGTGTTCCTATTTCTCCACATCCTCTCCAGCACCTGTTGTTTCCTGACTTTTTAATGATCGCCATTCTAACTGGTGTGAGATGGTATCTCATTGTGGTTTTGATTTGCATTTCTCTGATGGCCAGTGATGATGAGCATTTTTGCATGTGTCTGTTGGCTGTATGAATGTCTTCTTTTGAAAAATGTCTGTTCATATCCTTTGTCCACTTTTTGATGGGGTTGTTTGTTTTTTTCTTGTAAATTTGTTTGAGTTCTTTGTAGGTTCTGGATATTAGCCCTTTGTCAGATGAGCAGATTGCAAAAATTTTCTCCCATTCTGTAGGTTGCCTGTTCACTCTGATGGTAGTTTCTTTTGCTGTGCAGAAGCTCTTTAGTTTAATGAGATCCCATTTGTCAATTTTGGCTTTTGCTGCCATTGCTTTTGGTGTTTTAGACATGAAGTCTTTGCCCATGCCTATGTCCTGAATGGTACTACCTAGGTTTTCCTCTAGGATTTGTATGGTATTAGGTCTAACATTTAAGTCTCTAATCCATCTTGAATTAATTTTCATATAAGGAGTAAGGAAAGGATCCAGTTTCAGCTTTCTACTTATGGCTAGCCAATTTTCCCAGCACCATTTATTAAATAGGGAATCCTTTCCCCATTTCTTATTTCTCTCAGGTTTGTCAAAGATCAGATGGCTGTAGATGTGTGGTATTATTTCTGAGGACTCTGTTCTGTTCCATTGGTCTATATCTCTGTTTTGGTACCAGTACCGTGCTGTTTTGGTTACTGTAGCCTTGTAGTATAGTTTGAAGTCAGGTAGCGTGATGCCTCCAGCTTTGTTCTTTTGACTTAGGATTGTCTTGGCAATGTGGGCTTTTTTTTTGGTTCCATATGAACTTTAAAGCAGTTTTTTCCAATTCTGTGAAGAAACTCATTGGTAGCTTGATGGAGATGGCATTGAATCTATAAATAACCTTGGGCAGTATGGCCATTTTCACGTTATTGATTCTTCCTATCCATGAGCATGGTATGTTCTTCCATTTGTTTGTGTCCTCTTTGATTTCACTGAGCAGTGGTTTGTAGTTCTCCTTGAAGAAGTCCTTTACATCCCTTGTAAGTTGGATTCCTAGGTATTTGATTCTCTTTGAAGCAATTGTGAATGGAAGTTCATTCCTGATTTGGCTCTCTGTTTGTCTGTTACTGGTGTATAAGAATGCTTGTGATTTTTGCACATTAATTTTGTATCCTGAGACTTTGCTGAAGTTGCTTATCAGCTTAAGGAGATTTTGGGCTGAGACAATGGGGTTTTCTAAATATACAATCATGTCATCTGCAAACAGGGACAATTTGACTTCTTCTTTTCCTAACTGAATACCCTTGATTTCTTTCTCTGGCCTGATTGCCCTAGTCAGAACTTCCAACACTATGTTGAATAGGAGTGGTGAGAGAGGGCATCCCTGTCTTGTGCCAGTTTTCAGAGGGAATTTTTCCAGTTTTTGCCCATTCAGTATGATATTGGCTGTGGGTTTGTCATAAATAGCTCTTATTATTTTGAGGTACGTTCCATCAATACCGAATTTGTTGAGCGTACACCACACTCTCAATACCAAAATATATATTAGTCAGGGCTCTCCAGAAAAATAGAACAAGAAGGAAATTTTATACACACACACACACACACACACACACACACACACACAATTTAATTCAAGGAATTAGCTCATGCAATTATAGGAACCTGGCATATTAATAGGGCAGTCTGGTAAAATTATCTCTGCCAGATTTGATGCTGCAGTCTTGAGACGTTTTTTTCTTCTTCAGTGATATCTCAGTGTTTTCTTTTAAAACATTTCAACTTATTAGATAATGTCCACATATATTATGAAGAATAAGCTGTCAACTGATTATAAATATAAACCACATCTACGAAATACTTTCACAACAGCATCTAGATTAGTGTTTGATGGAATTACTGGGTATTTTAACCTAGGCAAGTTGACGCACAGAACTAACCATCTGTATTAGTTTGTTTTTGCATTGCTATAAAGAACTACCTGAGATGGTAATTTATAAAGAAAAGAGATTTATTTGACTCATATCTGCAGGCTGTACAGGAGGCACGGCTAAAGAATCTTACATTCATGACAGAAGTTGAAGGGAAAGCAAGCATGTTTTACATGGCTGGAGAAGGAGAAAGAGAGAGCAAAAAGGGAGGTGCTACCCACTTTTAAACAACCAGAGTTCATGATAACTCACTGTCAGGAGAAGAGCAAGGGAGAAATCCGTCTTTGTGATTCAATCACCTCCCACCAGCCTCCCCCAACATTGGGGATTACAACTTGACATGAAATTTGGGTGGAGGACAAAAATTCAAACCATATCACCATCATAGGTATCAAGGGAGTATCTAGAATTAAGTTTCTTAAGACTGAGTAAGCATCTGAAAAATTATTTAAGCTCTGTGCCCTGAAATTATTCAGGATTCTAAGAGATATAAGGTTTCCTATCAAAGTAGCATATGAATGTTTAAGAGTTGAAATTTTCAAGAGCCTTAGACACTGTGTAAAAAGCCCTACTGGCTAATATGCACATGAAATATATGGATCCTATATAATGCAGGGCTGCACATATTTTATTGGGAAATTTGGGCTTGTACATGAGAATCCTAGACCAAATGGAATGGGCTAAATCTCAAAGACATTTTCCTAAATGTCTGAACTATATGAGGTCACCAAAAATCTTGAAAATACCAGAAAAGGGTAAAAATTGGTGCTTGAGACAGTTGAACAATTCCAATAAAATATTATTGAGACTAGATTACCCTCCAAATCAGGCAGTAGAGGACAAAAAGACAAATGAAGATAATATAAAAATTTAAAATTACAAATACAGAGGTGTAAAAATATAACTGCTTTTCTGTAACTGAACTTAATTTCTACCTGAAACTCCCATTTCGTTTAGTAGAAAAAAAAGTTAATTTAGTCACTTACAAGTAAACTCAGATGCATCCAAATTGTATTTGACTTGGAGGAAACTTGTTAATCCAGTCATTCTTCAACTTTTGGGTCAAAGCCACTTTTACAATCTTAAAAGTTATTGATAAGCATAAAGAGTTTTTTAAAATATAGATTTAATCTATGAATATGTTCTATATTAAAAACTAAAACTGGAAGATTATTTATTTATTCTAAAGTGCCAACAAAAATAATAACGGTAAATAACAATGTTAATAAAAAACATAAAATACTACCTATGTTAGCTAAATAATTCATTTTTATAAAAATGTACTATATTTACAAAACAAAATATGCAGTAAGACGAGTAACTTTGTTTTACATGTTTGCAATTTCAATGTGGGGTTTCATAGAAAACAACTAGTTCTAATATCTGCATCTATACAGTCACTGGTGACACATTGTTACATTTGATGTACATAAAAAAATTAGTCTTACATAGAAATTGTAAAAATATTTTAAGAAGATATTACAGGGCTCGCGGAGCAAGATGGCCGAATAGGAACAGCTCCAGTCTCCAACTCCCAGCGCAAGCGACACAGAAGACCGGTGATTTCTGCATTTTCAACTGAGGTACTGGGTTCATCTCACTGGGGAGTGCCGGACGATCGATGCTGGTCAGCTGCTGCAGCCTGACCAGCGAGAGCTGAAGCAGGGCGAGGCATTGCCTCACCTGGGAAGCGCAAGGGGGAAGGGAATCCCTTTTCCTAGCCAGGGGAACTGAGACACACAACACCTGGAAAATCGGGTAACTCCCACCCCAATACTGCGCTTTAAGCAAACAGGCACACCAGGAGATCATATCCCACACCTGGCCGGGAGGGTCCCACACCCACGGAGCTTCCCTCATTGCTAGCACAGCAGTCTGTGATCTACCGGCAAGGCAGCAGCGAGGCTGGGGGAGGGGCGCCCGCCATTGCTGAGGCTTAAGTAGGTAAACAAAGCCGCTGGGAAGCTCGAACTGGGTGGAGCTCACAGCAGCTCAAGGAAACCTGCCTGTCTCTGTAGACTCCACCTCTGAGGACAGGGCACAGTAAACAATAACAAACACAGAAGAAAACTCTGCAGACGCAAACGACTCTGTCTGACAGCTTTGAAGAGAGCAGTTGATCTCCCAACACAGAGGCTGAGATCTGAGAAGGGACAGACTGCCTGCTCAAGTGGGTCCCTGACCCCTAAGCAGCCTAACTGGGAGACATCCCCCACTAGGGGCAGTCTGACACCCCACACCTCACAGGGTGGAGTACACCCCTGAGAGGAAGCTTCCAAAGCAAGAATCAGACAGGTACACTCACTGTTCAGAAATATTCTATCTTCTGCAGCCTCTGCTGCTGATACCCAGGCAAACAGGGTCTGGAGTGGACCTCAAGCAATCTCCAACAGACCTACAGCTGAGGGTCCTGACTGTTAGAAGGAAAACTATCAAACAGGAAGGACACCTACACCAAAACCCCATCAGTACATCACCATCATCAAAGACCAGAGGCAGATAAAACCACAAAGATGGGGAAAAAGCAGGGCAGAAAAGCTGGAAATTCAAAAAATAAGAGCGCATCTCCCCCGGCAAAGGAGCGCAGCTCATCGCCAGCAACAGATCAAAGCTGGACGGAGAATGACTTTGACGAGATGAGAGAAGAAGGCTTCAGTCCATGAAATTTCTCAGAGCTGAAGGAGGAATTACGTACCCAGCGCAAAGAAACTAAAAATCTTGAAAAAAAAAGTGGAAGAATTGATGGCTAGAGTAATTAATGCAGAGAAGGTCATAAACGAAATGAAAGAGATGAAAACCATGACACGAGAAATGCGTGACAAATGCACAAGCTTCAGTAACCGACTCGATCAACTGGAAGAAAGAGTATCTGCGATTGAGGATCAAATGAATGAAATGAAGCGAGAAGAGAAACCAAAAGAAAAAAGAAGAAAAAGAAATGAACAAAGCCTGCAAGAAGTATGGGATTATGTAAAAAGACCAAATCTACGTCTGATTGGGGTGCCTGAAAGTGAGGGGGAAAATGGAACCAAGTTGGAAAACACTCTTCAGGATATCATCCAGGAGAACTTCCCCAACCTAGGAGGGCAGGCCAACATTCAAATCCAGGAAATACAGAGAATGCCACAAAGATACTCCTCCATAAGAGCAACTCCAAGACACATAATTGTCAGATTCACCAAAGTTGAAATGAAGGAAAAAATCTTAAGGGCAGCCAGAGAGAAAGGTCAGGTTACCCACAAAGGGAAGCCCATCAGACTAACAGCAGATCTCTCGGCAGAAACTCTACAAGCCAGAAGAGAGTGGGGACCAATATTCAACATTCTTAAAGAAAAGAATTTTAAACCCAGAATTTCATATCCAGCCAAACTAAGTTTCATAAGTGAAGGAGAAATAAAATCCTTTACAGATAAGCAAATGCTTAGAGATTTTGTCACCACTAGGCCTGCCTTACAAGAGACCCTGAAGGAAGCACTAAACATGGAAAGGAACAACCGGTACCAGCCATTGCAAAAACATGCCAAAATGTAAAGACCATCGAGGCAAGGAAGAAACTGCATCAACTAACGAGCAAAATAACCAGTTAATATCATAATGGCAGGATCAAGTTCACACATAACAATCTTAACCTTAAATGTAAATGGACCAAATGTGCCAATTAGAAGACACAGACTGGCAAACTGGATAAAGAGTCAAGACCCATCAGTCTGCTGTATTCAGGAGACCCATCTCACACGCAGAGACATACATAGGCTCAAAATAAAGGGATGGAGGAAGATTTACCAAGCAAATGGAGAACAAAAAAAGCGGGGGTTGCAATGCTAGTCTCTGATAAAACAGACTTTAAACCATCAAAGATCAAAAGAGACAAAGAAGGCCATTACATAATGGTAAAGGGATCAATTCAACAGGAAGAGCTAACTATCCTAAATATATATGCACCCAATACAGGAGCACCCAGATTCATCAAGCAAGTCCTTAGAGACTTACAAAGAGACTTAGACTCCCATACAATAATAATGGGAGACTTCAACACTCCACTGTCAACATTAGACAGATCAACGAGACAGAAAGTTAACAAGGATATCCAGGAATTGAACTCATCTCTGCAGCAAGCAGACCTAATAGACATCTACAGAACTCTCCACCCCAAATCAACAGAATATACATTCTTCTCAGCATCACATCATACTTACTCCAAAATCGACCACGTAATTGGAAGTAAAGCACTCCTCAGCAAATGTACAAGAACAGAAATTATAACAAACTGTCTCTCAGACCACAGTGCAATCAAACTAGAACTCAGGACTAAGAAACTCAATCAAAACCGCTCAACTACATGGAAACTGAACAACCTGTTCCTGAATGACTACTGGGTACATAACGAAATGAAGGCAGAAATAAAGATGTTCTTTGAAACCAATGAGAACAAAGATACAACATACCAGAATCTCTGGGACACATTTAAAGCAGTGTGTAGAGGGAAATTTATAGCACTAAATGCCCACAAGAGAAAGCAGGAAAGATCTAAAATTGACACTCTAACATCGCAATTAAAAGAACTAGAGAAGCAAGAGCAAACACATTCGAAAGCTAGCAGAAGGCAAGAAATAACTAAGATCAGAGCAGAACTGAAGGAGATAGAGACACAAAAAACTCTCCAAAAAATCAATGAATCCAGGAGTTGGTTTTTTGAAAGATCAACAAAATTGACAGACCACTAGCAAGACTAATAAAGAAGAAAAGAGAGAAGAATCAAATCGACGCAATTAAAAATGATAAAGGGGATATCACCACCGACCCCACAGAAATACAAACTACCATCAGAGAATACTATAAACACCTCTATGCAAATAAACTGGAAAATCTAGAAGAAATGGATAATTTCCTGGACACTTACACTCTTCCAAGACTAAACCAGGAAGAAGTTGAATCCCTGAAGAGACCAATAGCAGGCTCTGAAATTGAGGCAATAATTAATAGCCTACCAACCAAAAAAAGTCCAGGACCAGATGGATTCACAGCTGAATTCTACCAGAGGTACAAGAAGGGGTTGGTACCATTCCTTCTGAAACTATTCCAATCAATAGAAAAAGAGGGAATCCTCCCTAACTCATTTTATGAGGCCAACATCATCCTGATACCAAAGCCTGGCAGAGACACAACAAAAAAAGAGAATTTTAGACCAATATCCCTGATGAACATCGATGCAAAAATCCTCAATAAAGTACTGGCAAACCGGATTCAGCAACACATCAAGAAGCTTATCCACCATGATCAAGTGGGCTTCATCCCGGGGATGCAAGGCTGGTTCAACATTCGCAAATCAATAAACATAATCCAGCATATAAACAGAACCAAAGACAAGAACCACATGATTATCTCAATAGATGCAGAAAAGGCTTTTGACAAAATTCAACAGCCCTTCATGCTAAAAACGCTCAATAAATTCGGTATTGATGGAACGTACCTCAAAATAATAAGAGCTATCTATGACAAACCCACAGCCAATATCATACTGAATGGGCAAAAACTGGAAAAATTCCCTCTGAAAACTGGCACAAGACAGGGATGCCCTCTCTCACCACTCCTATTCAACATAGTGTTGGAAGTTCTGGCTAGGGCAATTAGGCAAGAGAAAGAAATCAAGGGTATTCAGTTAGGAAAAGAAGAAGTCAAATTGTCCCTGTTTGCAGATGACATGATTGTATATTTAGAAAACCCCATTGTCTCAGCCCAAAATCTCCTTAAGCTGATAAGCAACTTCAGCAAAGTCTCAGGATACAAAATTAATGTGCAAAAATCACAAGCATTCTTATACACCAGTAAGACAAACAGAGAGCCAAATCAGGAATGAACTTCCATTCACAATTGCTTCAAAGAGAATCAAATACCTAGGAATCCAACTTACAAGGGATGTAAAGGACCTCTTCAAGGAGAACTACAAACCACTGCTCAGTGAAATCAAAGAGGACACAAACAAATGGAAGAACATACCATGCTCATGGATAGGAAGAATCAATATCATGAAAATGGCCATACTGCCCAAGGTAATTTATAGATTCAATGCCATCCCCATCAAGCTACCAACGAGTTTCTTCACAGAATTGGAAAAAACTGCTTTAAAGTTCATATGGAACCAAAAAAGAGCCCGCATCTCCAAGACAATCCTAAGTCAAAAGAACAAAGCTGGAGGCATCACGCTACCTGACTTCAAACTATACTACAAGGCTACAGTAACCAAAACAGCATGGCACTGGTACCAAAACAGAGATATAGACCAATGGAACAGAACAGAGTCCTCAGAAATAATACCACACATCTACAGCCATCTGATCTTTGACAAACCTCAGAAAAACAAGAAATGGGGAAAGGATTCCCTATTTAATAAATGGTGCTGGGAAAATTGGCTAGCCATAAGTAGAAAGCTGAAACTGGATCCTTTCCTTACTCCTTATACGAAAATTAATTCAAGATGGATTAGAGACTTAAATGTTAGACCTAATACCATACAAATCCTAGAGGAAAACCTAGGTAGTACCATTCAGGACATAGGCATGGGCAAAGACTTCATGTCTAAAACACCAAAAGCAATGGCAGCAAAAGCCAAAATTGACAAATGGGATCTCATTAAACTAAAGAGCTTCTGCACAGCAAAAGAAACTACCATCAGAGTGAACAGGCAACCTACAGAATGGGAGAAAATTTTTGCAATCTGCTCATCTGACAAAGGGCTAATATCCAGAACCTACAAAGAACTCAAACAAATTTACAAGAAAAAAACAAACAACCCCATCAAAAAGTGGGCAAAGGATATGAACAGACATTTCTCAAAAGAAGACATTCATATAGCCAACAGACACATGAAAAAATGCTCATCATCACTGGCCATCAGAGAAATGCAAATCAAAACCACAGTAAGATACCATCTCACACCACTTAGAATGGCAATCATTAAAAAGTCAGGAAACAACAGGTGCTGGAGAGGATGTGGAGAAATAGGAACACTTTTACACTGTTGGTGGGATTGTAAACTAGTTCAACCATTATGGAAAACAGTATGGCGATTCCTCAAGGATCTAGAACTAGATGTACCATATGACCCAGCCATCCCATTACTGGGTATATACCCAAAGGATTATAAATCATGCTGCTATAAAGACACATGCACACGTATGTTTATTGCGGCACTATTCACAATAGCAAAGACTTGGAATCAACCCAAATGTCCATCAGTGACAGATTGGGTTAAGAAAATGTGGCACATATACACCATGGAATACTATGCAGCCATAAAAAAGGATGAGTTTGTGTCCTTTGTAGGGACATGGATGCAGCTGGAAACCATCATTCTTAGCAAACTATCACAAGAACAGAAAACCAAACACCACATGTTCTCACTCATAGGTGGGAACTGAACAATGAGATCACTTGGACTCAGGAAGGGGAACATCACACACCGGGGACTATCATGGGGAGGGGGTAGGGGGGAGGGGGTAGGGGGGAGGGATTGCATTGGGAGTTATACCTGATGTAAATGACGAGTTGATGGGTGCAGCACACCAACAAGGCACAAGTATACATATGTAACAAACCTGCACGTTATGCACATGTACCCTACAACTTAAAGTATAATAATAATAAATAAATTTAAAAAAAAAAAGAAGATATTACAGATAGTTGTGGATGGTCTTTGACACTGAATCAAAACTGAGAAAGTGTTAGTTTCATAAATGTAAGTTGCAATATGGACACTAAAAATATATCAATGATATTTCCTATTATATTAAAATGCATAGACCAATCTTGTAGGTTAAATTGAACTTTACCCCATGCATGGCTGTACAACATATTATATTGTTCATTTCAAAAACATTCGTTCATTGATGCAGAACCTCCAAATGTGAACATATTTTATTATACAATATCAAAAAATGCATCACATTTGATACTATTTCCATAAATATTATACGAAAATAATTAAGTATTGGAAAACTGTCAGATCCATGGTGGTAAATGCAAGTTTTACAAAGCTCTAAGTTTCGTTTGAAAGCTCACATTTTATCATCGGCAACAAATAGTGTTAGTTATCGTACTTGAATTGACAGTTCTTTTGTAGTTTTTTGGAAAAAATATATTCCTAATATCCCAACATGAATAACCACTTTTTCTGTAAGCCCCTTTTGAAGTAAAAATGTGTTCCATAAATCAGTCAGTAGGCTAATCCCCAAAAAATGGCAGACAGTAGACAGGACTAACTTGAAGTTCCTTCTCAGACAGGGCAGCCTATGGAGTCCGACATCAGGAACTTTTGCTCCAAGGACTACCATAGGAACATACGAGAAAAGCCGAGAGAATTCACAGACCCCTTGAGGGAGATGCATTGCTGCTACAGGCTCTGTGGGACGGCGAAGAAACTGATTTGGCTTGCTCTCTCAGCTAAGAGGTTTTTAGCCTAGTAAGTTCTCAGCCTTGCTCACCAGCTGCCTAGAAATAAACTCGGTGCTGTTGGGGGAGTTGGGGGAGTGAGACCAGTCTTTTGAGCTGCAGGCTGAATGAGAGCTGAGTGAGGCCTGCGGCTGCCGGCTTTCCCCAATTTCCCTTGAGATCTGTGTAATGCATCAGAGGCAGCCATAAGCATCCTGGGAACACAACTCCTTTGGCCTGGAAAACACACTCTTATCCCCTACAGCAGCCTCAGCAAGTCCCACAGAAGGAGAATCAGAGCTCAGACACCCCTAACCTTGCCCCCACCTGATGGTCTTTCTCTACCTGCCCTGGTAGCCAAAGAGAGAAAACATAATCTCTGGGGAACTCTGTGACCCTGCCCACCACTTGACCCTAGGGCAAGCTTGTATCTCCTCTATACTACTGCGGCTGATGCCTCTTGAAAGCACAACCTCCTGGCTGGACGCCAACAAACACAAAACCAGCACACTTAACAAAAATACAACCAAGGACCCTCAAAGAGTGCACTTCACTCCCCTCCTACCTCCAAAAAAAACATGCGCTGATATCCATGGCTAAGAAACCTGAAGACAAATCACAACAAAGGACTTTTTGCAGACATTCCCCAGTAATAACCCAGAGAATGGCAGCTCTGCTGAGTGGCTAGATCCCTAAGAGAAATAACAATCACTGCCGTATGACACTCAGGAAGCCTCATACCTAAAGAAAGGGGGAGAGCAACAAATTAAGGGAGCACCCTGTGGGACCAAAGATCTGAAGAGCAGCCATTAAGTCCCAGATCTTCCTTCTTACACAGTCCACCCAAATGAAAAGGAACCAGAAAAAAAAAAAAAAAAATCTGGTAACGTCACAAAACAAGTTTCTTTAATACCCCGCAAAAATCACAGGAGCTCACCAACAATGGATTCAAACCAAGATGAAATATCTGAGTTGCCAGAAAGATAATTCAGAAGGTTGATTATTAAGTTAATAGAGGAGGCACCAGAAAAAAGGTGATGTCCAACTTAAAGAAATAAAAAAAAAATGATACGGAATGTGAATGAAAAAATATCCAGTGAAATAGCATAAATAAAAAGCAATCACAACTTGAAATAAAGGACACAGGTAAATGGAAAATTCACTGGATAGTCTCAGCAATCAAATCAAACAAGTAAGGAAAAGAGCTTCAAAGCTTGAAGACAAGGCTTTTGAAGTAACCTAACACAACAAAGACAAAGAAAAAAATTTAAAAATGAAGAAATCCTCTAAAAAGTTTGAAATTATGTTAAATAACCTAAGAATAATTGATGTTCCTGAGGAATAAGAGAAATTGAAAAGTTTGGAAAACATATT
This sequence comes from Macaca nemestrina, assembly GCF_043159975.1. Taxonomy (NCBI): domain Eukaryota; kingdom Metazoa; phylum Chordata; class Mammalia; order Primates; family Cercopithecidae; genus Macaca; species Macaca nemestrina. The sequence goes on from NC_092145.1 coordinate 72,985,469, forward strand.
TGAAGGAATAATCGAGGAAAACTTCCCCAGCCTTGCTACAAATCTAGATATCCAAATACAAGAAGCTCAAAAGACACTTAGAAAATCATCACAAAAAGATTATTGCCTCGGTGCACAGTCATCAGGTTATTTAAAGTCAAGATCTGTGAGGCAAAAGCATCATGTAACCTATAAAGAAAAACCTATCAGATTAACAGCAAATTTTTCAGCAGAAACCCTGCAAGCTAGAAGAGATTGAGGTCCTATCTTTAGCCTCCTCAGGCAAAACAATTATCAGCCCCAAATTTTGTATCCATTTAAACTAAGCTTTATAAGCGAAGGAAAGATACAGTCTTTGTCAGGCAAACAATTGCTGAGAGAGTTCACCACTACCAAGCCAGCACTACAATAACTGCTAAAGAAAAGCTATAAATCTTGCAACAAATTCTCAAAATATATCAAAATTGAATTTCCTTAGAGCATAAGTCTCACAGGGTAGCTAAAACAAAAATACAATTAAAAAAACAAGTTATGAGGCAGGAGAATGGCGTGAACCTGGGAGGTGGAGCTTGCAGTGAGCAAGATTGCACCACTGCACTCCAGCCTGGGCAACAGGGCGAGACTCCGTCTCACAAAAAAATAAAAAAGTGATTCAGGAAACAAACAGCACTCTGAATAGAATAATACCTTACATGTCAATACTAATATTGAATGTAAATGGCCCAAATGCTCCACTTAAAATGTACAGAATGAAAAAATGGATAAGAATTCACCAAACAACTGTCTGCTGTCTTCAAGAGACTCATCTGACACATAAGGACTCACATAAACTTAAAGGAAAGGGGTGAAAAAACATATTCCATGCAAATGGACACCAAAAGTGAGCAGAAGTAGCTATACTTATATCATACAAAATTTAAAGTAGCAGAAATTTAAAAAGACAAAGATGAACATTATAAAATAATAAAAGGACTAGTCCAAAAGGAAAATATCACAATCCTAAATATATATATGCACCTAAAACTGAAGCTCTCAAATTCATAAAACAGTTACTACAAGACCTAAGAAATGAGATAGAAAGCAAAACAATAATAGTGCGGTAATTCAATACTACCCTTAAAGCACTAGATAGGTAATCAAGAGAGAAAGTCAACAAAGAAGCAATGGACTTTTAACTATATCCTTGAACAAATATACTTAACAGATAGTTACAGACCATTCTACTCAACAACTGCAGAATATTCATTCTATTCATCAGCACAAGAAACATTCTCCAAGATAGACTATATGATAAGCCACAAAACAAGTCTCAACAAATTTTAAAAAATGAAAATTGTAGTAAGTATTCTGTCAGACCACAGTGGAATAAAAATGGAAATCAACTCCAAAAGGAATGCACAACATCATGCAAATACATGAAAATTAAATAACCTGCTCCTGAATGATCACTGGGTCAACAATAAAATCATGATGGAAATTTAAAAATTCTTCACATTGAATGATAGTAGTTACAGAAACTATCAAAATCTCTGGGATACAGCAAAAGCAGTGCTAAGGTAAAATTTCATAGCATGAAATGTCTACATCAAAAAGTTTTTAAAAAGCACAAATTGACAATGTAAGGTCACATCTCAAAGAGCCAGAAAAACAAGAACAAAACAAACCCAAACCAGCAGAAGAAAATAAATAACCAAAATTAGAGCAGAACTAAATGAAATTAAAACAAAAAAAGTACAAAAGATGAATAAAACAAAAAGTTGATTCTTTGAAAAGATAAGTAAAATTGATACACTATTAGTGAAATAAACCAAAAAAAGAAGACAGAAGACAGAAGATCCAAATAAGCTCAATTAGAAATGAAATGAAAGTTATTACAACCAATACCACAGAAATACAAAAGATGATTCAAGGCTACTATGAACACCTTTATGTACATAAACTAGAAAACCTAGAGGAGATGGAAAAATTCCTGGAAATATACAATCCTCCTAGGTAAAGCCAGGAAGATACAGAAACTCTGAACAGATGAATAACAAGCAGCAAGATCGAAATGGTAATTAAAAAATCACTAACAAAACAGTCCAGGACCAGATGGATTGACAGCTGAATTCTATCAGACATTCAAAGAAAAATTGGTACCAATTCTGTTGATGATTCCACAGTATAAAGAAAGAGGAAATCATCCTTAAATAATTACATGAGGCCAGTATCACCCTAATACTAAAACCAGGAAGGGACATAGAAAAACAGAAAACTACAGACCAATATCTCTGATAAACATAGATGCAAAAATTCTCAGCAAATACTAGCTAACCAAATCCAACAGCATATCAAAAAAAAATAATCCACCATGATCAGGTAGGTTTCAAACCAGGAATTCATGGATCGTTTAATATAAGCAAGTCAATAAATGTGATACACCACATAAACAGAATTAAAAACAAAAATCACATTATTATCTCAACAGATGAAGAAAAAACATTTGACAAAATCCAGCATAGCATTATGAGTAAAACCCTCAGCAAAATCGGCATAGGAGGAATATACTTTAAGTTTATAAAAGCCAACTTTCACAAACCCACAGTCAACATTATACTGAATAGGGAAACGTTGAAAGCATTCTCCCCTGGGAACCGGAACATGACAATAATGCCCTCTTTCACTATGCCTGTTCAACTTAGGAAGTCCTAGCCAGAGCAATCACAAAAGAAAAAAATAAAGGGCATCCAATTCAGTAAAGAGGAAGTCAAACTGTCACTGTTTGCTGATGATATGATGGCACACCTAGAAAACCTTAAAGACTCATCTAAAAAGCTCTTAGAACTGGTAAATGAATTCAGCAAAGTTTCAGGACACAGAACAGATGTATGAGTAGCTCTGCTATACACCAACAGTGACCAAGCTGAAATCAAATCAAGAACTGAACCCCTTCAGCAATAACTGCAAATAAAATAAATACTTAGGAAAACATCTACCAAGGTGGTGAAAGACTTCTACAAGGAAAACTACAAAACACTGTTGAAATAAATGATAGATGACAAAACAAATGGAAACACATCCCATGCTCATGGATAGGTAGACACAATATTGTACATATGATCATACTGCCGAAAGCAATCTATACATTCAATGCAATTTCCATCAAAATACCACCATTATTCTTCACAGAACTAAAAAAGGCAATCCTAAAATTCATATGGAACCAAGAAAGAGCCCACATAGCAAAAGTGAGACCAAGCAAAAAGAGTAAATCCAGAGGTGTCACATGACCCGATTTCAAACTATACTATAAATCCATAGCCACCAAAGCAGCATGGTACTGGTAAAAAAGTAGGCATTTAGAACAATGGAACAAAACAGAGAACCCAGAAAGAAAGCCAAATACTTACAGCCAACTGATCTTCGACAAAGTATACAAAAACATAAAGTGGGGAAAAGTCACTCTGTTCAACAAATGGTCCTGGGATAATTGGCAAGCCACATGTAGAAGAATAAAACTGGATTCTCATCTCTCACCACATACAAAAATAAACTCAAGATGTATCAAAGACTTAAATCTGAGAGCTGAAACCACAAAATTCTAGAAGATAACATTCAAAAAATCCTACTAGACGTGTCTTAGGCAAAGATTTCTTGACCAAGAACCCAAAAGCAAATGCAACAAGAACAAAGATAAGTTGATGAGACTTAATTAAATTTATAACTTCTGCACAACAAAAGAAGTAATCAGCAGAGGAAACAGACAACCCACAAAGTGGGAGAAAATCTTCAAAATCTATACTTCTGACAAAGGACTAATATCGAATCTACAAAAACCTCAAACAAATCAGCAAGAAAAAAGCAAATAATCCTATCAAAAAGTGAGCAAATGACATAAACAGACAATTCTCAGAAGAAGATATATAAACAACCAACAAACATATTTTTAAAATGCTTAACAACACTAATTACGAAAGAAATGCAAATCAAAACCACAATGCAATACCACCCTTTTCCTTCAAGAATGACAGTAATTAAAAGAAAAATGTATATTGGTTTGGATGTGGTGAAAAAAGAAACACTTTTATACTGATGGTGGAAATGTAAACTAGTACAATCATTGTGGAAAACAGTGTGCATGTTTCTTAAAGAACTAAAATAGATCTACCATTTGATCCAGCAATTCTACTACGGGGTTTCTACTGAGAAGAAAAGAAGTTACACAAACAATAAAAAAGAAAATCTTGCACACACATACTTACAGCAGCACAATTTGCGTTTGCAAAAATATGGAACCAGTTCAAATGCCCATCATTCAGCGAGTGGATAAAGAAAATGTGGTATATATGTATATACCATAGAATACTACCCAGTCATATAAAGGAACAAAATAATGGCATTCACAGCAACGTGGATGGAACTGGAGACCATTGTTTTAAGTAAAGTAACTCAAAAATTAAAAAAGAAAATCATATATTCTCACTCATAAGTGAGAGCTAAGCTATGAGGTTGCAAATGCATAAAAATATTATGATGGACTTTGGGGACTCAGGGCAAAGGGTGGGAGTGGGGTGAGTGGTAAAAGACTATACATTGGGTACAGCGTACACTGCTCAGGAGATGGGTGCACCAAAATCTGAGAAATCACCACTGAAGAAGTTATTCATGTACAAAAAAGTTTTTAAAAATCATTTGTGGCAAGGATAGAAGCCAAATACAGAAAGATACTATATAAAGGAGACACGTAATGTAAAAATAACTACTTATGGAGAAATAACTTACCACACTGAATCTCAAAAAGAATCCCTAATCCATATACTTTTGAGAGGAAAACAAATTTGCCAACTGAAGTACAATGTTTTTATTCAACTCTTCTTTAATTTTGCCTTATAATATCGATTGAACCAAAAAAAAAAAAAAAAAGGCACTAGTTGAATTCACAACTCAAACAACTTAACTGTTTTCTGAAACAACTGTACTCCAGGTATGTAGCATAAGTGTTTTATGCATATTTCTCATTTCATTGAACAGAATACTAAAAGAATATATATACTCAATAGCCAATATGCAATAAATTTAATCATTTTTGCTACTCCATCAAGGGCATACCTGAATAAAACTGGCCTTATTGTTTTCCTATGAATGTATGGTATGCAGAGTGCAATGAGTAATAATACAGTTGAAAGCAATTGTCTTGATTTATGCAACAGAGTGAGCAGTTTTACCCACTGGTGCTTTTGCACCTCAATGTGTCAACATTGGCCTTAGTCCATTTGGGCTGCTATTAGAAAAATAATATGTATTGGTTGGCTTATACACAACATAAATTTATTTCTCACAGTTTTGGAGCTGGGAAGTCCAAGATCAAGGTGACAGCAGATTCAGTATCTGGTGAGAACTCACTTTCTGTTTGTCTTTTTCCTATGTCCTCACTTGCTGTTGGGGTGAGGGAGTTCTCTAGGGTCTCTTTAGGAGGACAATAATCCTATTCATGAGGACAGAGCCTCCCAATGCACCTCCCAAAGGGTCTAACTTCTCATACTATCTCATTGTGTGTTAGGATTTCAACATGTAAATTTTGAAGGAAGACAAACATTCACTCTATAGCAACAGCAAAAAAAGGCAAATGGTAGCCTATTATTTTTAAATGATTTTAATTCTGTGTATATGCTAAATTAATTTCAGAAATCTCTAGCCTGTTATACACCACACTTTCAATTCTGATACATTACTCGAATAATTCATTTTTATTCTCCTAAATTCTTTGTGAAATGTCATTTAAGTTCCAGGGTAGCTATGTATCATCATGAAACAAAAGGGATGCATTCAGTCAGTCATTGGTACACATTTGCGGAGGTGCCTTTCAGCCATGTCACTTCTATTTTGTAAATTTCCAACATATCTTAGATTCAATTTGGCCTGTGATCACACAGTTCATATAACTTTTGACTTCAGTGTTCCCTTGCCATGAACACAAGTGTCACTGAAGGTCCACCAAAGCTTTCCTTTAGAGTAAATTTCTAACTGTTTATCAGAAATGCAGAAAAATTCAGCTATTTCAACAACCAATCGATCTGGGGCTACTTGATAATTAATAGGGTTGTCTTAGATCTTACTCACATCCATCTCTGTTCTACTGCTACAGTACTTTGCTAGCCTAGGAAACTTCTATAATGCAGACAAATGAGGGGTATCTGTTTAAAAACACACTGAAACTGTATAAAATAAACTGGCCAGTGGTAATTACTTTAACAACTGTATTTTTTTGCAAGTCAGAAAATGAATTCATCTGATGGGTAAAATGTATAGAAACTAGTTTACTTATAATCCATTTTGTTTTCAGACTATTTAAGAACTCACCAAGATAAAAGAGACCTCTGGCACGAGGCTACTTGGAGTTTAATTTTGGAGTGCACTGCATCATTATAAATGTGGATTTAATTTAGCAACTATTTTAAAAAAGATGTTCACTATTAAGCTGAAGTTTATCTAGCTCCAAATTTTTGCACCATTTATTTAACCTATATGTCAAAAACTGAGCTGATCACTGTTGTATACACTACTTACATCTTCACAACACTCATATTAGATGGGGATATTTATAACTCTATTTTATAGAATAAGAAAACAAAGTTCAGAGGGGTAAAATCACTTGTCCAAAATTTTACATTTGCTAAGTGGTAAAGCAAGGCTTCAAACCCACATTTGTCTCACCCCCAAACCCATGTCTGTAATTATTCTGTCATGCTGCCTACATTTGAGATCACCTTTCACTTTTCCTTAACTCCCACCTTTGTCTAACAACTCCTACCCTTCCTTAAAATATCCAGTTTATATGTCATTTACTTTATAAAACTTTCTTTGAATTCCTCTAACAAAAATTACTTATTCCTTTTATTGCAAGGCTATGGTAACTAAAACATATTTCAACTATAATATTTAGGTTCCTATTATGTTTATGGCACTATTCTAAGTATTGTGGCTGTATTGTTAAATAAAAAGGCATAGATTTAGTCCTAATATAGCTTAAGCTTAATTGGAGAGACACACAAATAAATTTTTAGAAATCAAGTGGATGGCAGAATAAGGTAGTTGAAGAGAACCCTCCAGCAATCATCCCCCACTACAGTAAAACAAAATTGAACAATGATCTATGCAACAAAACACCAAATAAGAACCAAAACTCAGGTGAGTAATCACAGTACCTTGTTTTAACATCATATCTAAGAAACAAGGCTCTGAAGACAATAGGAAAGACATTGCCTACATCACCCCTCCCTTATCTCCCAGGAATGCATGGAGAGTATCTTTGTGCTTGGGGGATACAGAGTGAAGTGACTGTGGAACTATTCATTGGAATTTTGTGCTGCCCTGTCACAGTGGTACATAACACAGGGCAGAATTCTGCCAGCCCCCATAAAGCAAGCATTTAGACAATCCCCAGCCAGAGGTAAATACTCCATTCCAGTGGTAGGAACTAGAGTTTCAACTAGCTCCACCGCTCAATAACTGTAGTGCTTGAGGGTTCCGAAAAATTTGAAAAGCAGGTTTATTACATATGTATACTTGTGCCATGTTGCTGTGCTGCACCCATCAACTCATCAGCACCCAACAACTCGTCATTTACATCAGGTATAACTCCCAATGCAATCCCTCCCCCCTCCCCCCTCCCCATGATAGGCCCCGGTGTGTGATGTTCCCCTTCCTGAGTCCAAGTGATCTCATTGTTCAAGACCGTGAATGATTTTCATTTTTGCCCTTTAAAAGAGAAGTCTTTATTATAAATATTTTGAAAAGTGGTTCAGCTGTCTAAATAATAATAAAGAATTTTCCCCAGCAAAAAAAAAAAAAAAAAAAAAAAAAAGAAAAGAAAAGAAAAGCAGCCAGTTCACAAGGACTGCAGTTCTAGAACAAATCTGGGTGCAGCACTGGACTCAAAGCCGTTGGACTTGGAGTTCACATGACTCCATGAGACACCTTCTCTGGTGGCCAAGGGAATAATCACATCATCCCTCTTGCAACTCTAGGCAGTTCAGCTTGGTGAAAGACTCCTCCTTTCTAGGGAAAGAAGAGGGCAGAGCAAAGAAAACTTTGCCTTAAAACCTAAATATCATTTCAAGCACAGTAAAATAAAACAACAAGCAGATTACTGAGGCCCCCAATTCCAGGCCGTAGCTCCTGGGTGGTATTCCAAGACTCTCCCAGGATCAGAAGGGAACCCTCTTCCCTGAAGAAAAGACACACAGTCTTGAAAGGATTCACCACCTGCTAATTAAAGAGCACTTAGGAATGGAACAAACATGGGAGGTAGCCAAGCAGTAGTTTTCAAGGGCCTTTGGCAAGACCCAGCACTGTGCTGGATCAGGTGTAATCCAGTGCAGTCCCAGTTGTGGTGGCCAAGGGAGTGCTTACATCACCTCTCCCCCAACTCCAGGCAGGCCAGCAGTTTGAAGGAAAGACAGGAAATAAAACAAAAGACTCTGCCTGGTAATCCAGGGAATTCTTCCAGACCTTACCCAAGTGTGTCCAGATGGTATGAGTCTGCAAGAGACTCAGTGTTACTAGGCTTGGTATGCATCCCGATGGTGATACAGCTGCAGTGAACAAAGACTTAGATCACAACACTCAATTCTCTTTGAATACATGAAAAGCCTTCTCAAGGAGGATGAGTGTACAAAGAAGCTCAGACTGTGAAAGTTAGAATAAATACCTAACTCTTCAATGTCCAGACATCAAGGAACATATACAAACATCAAGAACATCCACAATAACATGACCTCACTTAACAAACTGAATATGGCACCAGAGACAAATCCCAGTGTGACAGAGATATGTGACTTTTCGGACAGAAAATTCAAGATAGCTGATTTATTTAATATTATTTTTATTCTTAATTATTAAGGTTACTTAATAGGTGTATATATTTATGAGATATATGAGATGTTCTGACACAGTATACAATGTGTAATAATCACACCAGGGTAATTAGAGTATCCATCTCCTCAAACATTTATCATGTATTTGTGTTAGCAATATTCCAATTATCATTGTTAGTTATTTTTAAATATAAAATAAATGAATGTTGACTATAGTCACCCTGTTTTGCTACCAACTATTATTTCTTATTTATTCTAACTATATTTTTGCACCCATTAACCATCCCCACATTTTGCCCTCTACCTACCAACCTTGCCAGTCTCTGGTAACCACCATTCTACTTTTTATATCTATGAATTCAATTGTTTTAATTTTTAGTTCCCACATATTAGTAAGAACATTTAAAATTTATCTTTCTGTGCCTGGGTCATTTTACATAGCCTAATGTCCTCCACTTCCATCCACATTGATGCAAAAAGTAAGATTTCATTTCTTATAGCTGAAAAATCTTCCATTGTGTGTATGTACCACATTGTATTTATTCATTAATCCATTAATAGACAACTTAGGTTGATTTTATACCTTGGCTACTGTGAGTAGTGCTGCAATAAACATGGGAGTGCAGACATCTCTTTGATGTACTGATTTCATTTCTTTTTGGTGTATAGCCAGCAGTAGGACTGCTGGATCAAATGGTACTTCTACTCTCAGTTTTTTTGAGGAAGCTCCATCGTATTCTTTATAGTGGTTATACTAATTTACACTCACACTAGCAGTGTACAAGGGTTCCCCTTTCTTGCCAGCATTCATTAAATGTCTGTCTTTGGGATGAAAGCCATTATAACTGCAGTAAGATAATATCTCATTGTAGTTTTGATTTGCATTTCTCTAATGATTAATTATATTGAGCATTTTTTTCATATGTCTGGTTGCCATTTTTATGTCTTCTTTTAAGAAATGTCTATTCAGGTCTTTTGCCCATTTAAAAAATTGGATTATTAGATTTTTCCTATCAAATTGTTTGAGCTACTTATATATGGTTTGGCTGTGTCCCCACCCCAGTCTCATCTTGTAGTTCCAATATTCCTCAGGTGTCATGGGAGGGACCCAGTGGGAGGTAACTGAATGATGGTGTCAGTTTCCCCCATGATATTGATGGCAGCAGCAGGCCGTCGGGAGTGGCCACTGCCACCATGCTGGCTGCAGTGGGAAGGCATGAGCAGTGGTGGCAGCAGTTGCAGCAGGGTGATCCCTGTGCCCCACATCTCCAGGCCCAGAATCTCCAAGGCTGCCAAGTGTGCCACCTGACCCTTGTGCAGCAAAGCAGGACTCACCCTCAGGCCCGGAGCCTCTGTCGCTCTGGACCCTGGGACCCACGTCTCTGCTCCTGCCTACTGCCACTGCGGGGCAGACTTGGGGAGGAGGTGGACAGTCCCTGGAGTCTGCTGTCCCAGGGTTGCTGCAGTAGGGCCAGAGTGAGTTGTCTGGTGATGCAGGAGCAGTCAGTGCAGCTGGACAGAGAGGGGATCTAAGGTGGAGCTGGTCCTGGGGCATTGCTCTCCTTTAACACAGAGTGCAGGGGTCAGGCTTGGGATGCAGAGCTAGGGCCATTTTTCAGCGGCCTATAGTGGGAAGTGGGAGTGGCACTCATTTCGGGGACTTGGCCAGTTGCATGGTCACCACCTCCACCCCACAAAGGGTGATGTGTTTCTTTGCCTCAGGAGGAGGCTCTGTGCAGGCCTGCTCAGGGCCACATCCTCAGGGTCCACCCCACATTGGGGTGAGCACCAGGCATAACATTCCCAATAGCTGCACCTGGGTTCCATGATCTTTTCCCAGAGGTGCCCACCCAGAAGGGCCATGAGCCAGGCAAGGGGGAAGTTCTGGCTGTCCCTGAGCACCAGGGTGATGGGGAGCTTGCGGCAACATTGCCCAGCCCCAGACAGCGGCCCTACCCCAGCAAGGACCTGGAGCTCCTGCCTCAGGCTATGAGGGGGAGCAGCTGTGGCTGCATGCTCCAGTGAGCTGGTGGAAGCTGGAAGCAGGCACCAGCCCCACCCTCCTGGGTACAGCTGTGGCCACCCAAGTCATGGCTGTGGATCTGGGTCTCCCTGTGGTCTTGGAGGCCCAGAAGACACCCCGCTACCCTTGCAGGCTGAGAAGTGTCTGGTACTGCTACCTGGCTTCTCCCTGCTGGTAATGCCTGCTCCAAACTTGGAGCAATGTAGCGCTTAGCCTGATCACTATCACAGCCCGGCCAGAAGTTCACATGCTTGGGGCACAGCTGACACACCAGGCCCCTGCCACTTCGGCCCCCTCTGGACATTGGGAACAAACAAGAGTGGAAGGGAGGCTGGACAGGGGGCCAAGGACAGCTCAGTGATGGCCTGCAGATGCCCCTTGGCATAAGCAGCCTGGGCACTACACACAGTGTCAGGAGGCAGATGAGCTTCTGGACAGAAGGGAGTGGGCCCCTGGTGAAGCCCCACCTACAGGCCAGGGAGGGCCTGAAAGTTGAGGGCTGGGCTTCTAGTCCTGTGGCTTGAATTAAGGACTTGTGGTGCCTTTTCAAAGCCTGCCTATGTCTGCCCATAAACCAAACCAATTGGCACACACATCATCCTCTCTCAGGCCCATAAAAGCCCTGGGCTCAGCCAGAGCAGAGCAGTGGAAGGGGAGATGACCAGATGACCAGCTGCAGAGAGGAAATACCCTCTACGCTGAGAGATTCAGAGATTATGAGATGACCTGCCTTCAGAGAAGAGTCACCCATTCTAGGTCATACTCTCTGCTGAGAGTTGCAGACAATAGAAGGATCAGCTGCAGAAAGGAACTATCCTCTCTGCTGAGAACTGAACACTTGTTGGGATTACCTGCCTACAGAGAGGAGCTACCTTCTTTGCTAGGATCTGAACACTCACTGGACACCCTGGCTATGGAGAGGATCTGCCCACTGCAGGTCTTCTCTGAACTGTTCTATTGCTCAATAAAGCTCCTCTTCATCTTGCTCAGCCTCCACTTCTCTGCATACCTCATTCTTCCTGGTGACAGGACAAGAACTCAGGACCTGCCAAATAGCAAGACTAAAAGAGCTGTAACACAAACAGGGCTGAAACATGCCCCTTGCTCACCACATTTCAGGTGAAGACAAGGAGAGAAGAGTTGTGACTCTTCAGGGAGAGCAGACCTTGGAACTCCCAGAGCCAGGGCTGTGACTCTGTCTTTAAGCCCCTGCAATTCCTGGTTCCTCCAAGCTTCTGGGCACAACTGCATTCCTTGGTGCCAACTGGGGAACCTGCTTGTGATGCACCTGGTCCAGCCACAGGCTCACAGATAGCTGGAAAGAATGCCAGCACCTAGATTTGACTATCTTGTGGTATCAGCAGAGTGTCGGACTACAGGGGCCAGACCCTACACTTGTTTACACACCCCTCATTCTTCCATGCCTGACTCACAGTCTCTCTTGGAGGCATGGGATCCAGGCTAATAGCATGAGCTAAGCACAGCTTGCCAGGCCAAATGGGTAGGATGAACCCAGCAAGACCAAGCAAAACTCAGGCAAAGATACTACTGGCCACAGATTTCTGGCCAGAAAAGTGACACTTTGAAGATCCTGTAACAACTAGGGGGTTCATTAGGGATCTGTGGAAGGGTGAGTAAAAGCAGATCAGCTCTTTCTATCCTTTTTTCAGAGTCCCTAAACTCCACAATAGCCAAAATGCAAGACAAATACCAGGCCTATGTCAGACAGGAAAAAGTGACTAACACAGCTGCTGGACTTAAAACATGGAAGACACGCTTGCTGGGGAGGACAGTGTCAATACCCCATCACCCTCAAGTGTTGGGAATGAGGACACTGTCAATTCCCCGTTACCCTCGAGTTTTGGGAATGTTGGCTTTGTTCCAACTCAGTTTCCCTTCATGGAGGTCTAGCCATCATGTGACACTGGAAGGAGGTGCTGGGGCAACTGAGGGTATCTGACTGAGACTAGCCATCAGTGTTATCCAGAGACCCCTGGACTAACTCTAGTCCCCAACTGCCTGTTAGGTTGTAAGCACTAGGACTTGCAGTATTTCCAACCATTTTTTCTTTCTTTCACACTGTCATGGTTTCTCTTCTTTATATACAACGTTAAATGCTAAGGATGTTTTTGCAAACCAGAGATATTACTGGATAGAATGAGCATTTGGCTTAGTCATCAAAAGTATACAATGGAAGGTTAAGAGTAGCACAGATGAAGCAAAGTGTGCCTTGGCATCTTATGTAAATTTGTGGTGAAAATGTTACTGTAATTTCCTTGGTTGCCAACTTAATACCACACGCCTCAAGGTACAGAAAAGAACCATGGCCTCAGGAAGGTAGTTTTTCTGTAAATGTGAGGGCAAATCATCCAATGTTCCATATGTGCAGGCCTTCTATACCTTCTAGGGTAATCTGGACCTTTGGCAACATTGTAGGATTAATTCAGCCCTTCTATTGGCCATCTCAAGAAAGGTTGCAAGGGGCAATTTCAGGGAAATAGAGAAGCAAACTCCAGAGGTACCTCCAGCAGAAGAATCAACCCCCTAAAACACCTCCTTATCCAGGTTTTCTCTCAAGCTTGCCCCAGCCTAGAAATCCTCATTTTAGACAAGTCTCACTTCTGCCCTTATAAGAGATGCTGGGTGACTATGGCCTGATTAAGGCCCCCTTTTCTCTATAGGGCTTACTGTAAATTAAGAGAGGTCTTGGCAAGTTTTCATACAGCCCTGACAGGTATGTAAAGGCTTTCCATAAATCAACCTAAGTATTTAAGATCTCCTATAAGGATGTCATGTTACCTTTGAATCAGACTCTCACCACAGCTAGAAGGCAGGGCATCCTGCAAATGGCAGATAATTTTGGGGATGAGCTTTTTTTTATCATATAGGGCCAGGAAAGGTGATTGGAAAAGTAGCAGTGCCATTTGAGGATCTTAAATTGGACCCCAATGATGAAATAGGAGAAAGGAGGAAGAAACACTTTCAGGTGTGCATACTGGAGGGCTTACAAGGCACTGAAACTAGGCCTCTTTATTACACTGGGCTATCCATGATAGACTAGAAATTGGATAAATGTCTCACTGTCTTTCTGGCTGAGGTCGGGGAGGCACTGGGAGGGGCTTGGCAAAGCACACCTCTCTGTCTCCTGACTTGGTCAAAGGACAGTTGGTGGTAGGAGATAAGTGTATTGCACAGGCAGCCTCTGATGTCAGGAGGAAGCTGTGGACACAAGCTGTGGGACCAGATGGTACTTTGGAACACCTCTTGGGAGTGGCCACCTTGGCCTTTTGCAGTGGAAGCTGGCAGGAAGTCCAGAAAAGAGAGAGGAGATACAAGAAAAAGGCAGACACTCTAATAATTGCCTTATGGGCTCCCGGCCCCAGAGTCCCTGAGATGCACCTGTTGACTGCTGCAAATGTGGTGAGTCAGGGCACTTCAGGAGGGACTGTCTGAACAGTGGGAGGAGGTCACCTGTGCCCTGTCCAGTTTTCAATGAGGACCATGGAAGGGCGAACTGTCTGCAGAGACATAGGGCAATGGGTCCAAGGTCAGTTTCCCAAATGGTCCAGCAGGATTGATGGGTCCCATGGCACCTCTCCTTTGCTCTGGTGGTTCAGATCACCATTTCCATCCAGGATCCCCAGTGATTCTGTGGGTTGAGAAAAGGAGGGTGGACCTCCTCCTGGAATCTGGAGCAGGTCATTCAGTTCTCCTCTCCAATCTAGGCCCTTCTCCTCTCTTGACATGACCTTGAGTGCTGTCTCAGATCTCCTTCCTCCACCGTGTTAGGAGTCAACAGAGTCCTGTGAATATAGAGAGCTTTTCTATGTGAGGGGTTTAGCTTGTTTTTCTTTTTCTTTTGGAAAACATCTTAATAGGCCAGGTTCCCAATTCCTGGAACTCCCTTTCCCTCCCTTGTCTGAGGAAGACATGGTCCCACAGCTTCACCAGTTTTTGATAGGGAAGCAATAGAGAAGGTGCCCCTACCAATTGCTAGATTCAATTTGGTGAGGGCCACCTGGGACTAATTTAATGGGTCCATACACCCTCCTGAGGCACCTTTTGGTCCCAAGGTTTGGTTTGAAGACCTGGAATGGGACACTAGACCTGAGACAGACCACAGCAGGAATCGAAGGGTACAGCACAGGTGAGCATGGCTAATTCCTACAAATTAAGCCCTCCCACTTTGTTGATGTAGGACATGCTCACATCCATGACATAGTTAAGATATAGGGAACTCAAAGGTTACTGACAACAGGAGGCTTAGGCACTGCACAGGTAAGTGAGAATATTCCTGAGGCTATGTCTCCCTACTTTATGGGTAAAGGTTGCACTTGCACCCACGGTCAGCACCTGCACAGGTTGCCAGGACTCAGGGATATAAAGTCAGAAGGAGAAAAAGGGATGTCTTTTTTTTCTCTCCATCAGGTACCCTGGGTATTTGTTAGGAAGAGGGAGAACAATGGGATGCCTTCTTCCACTCTTTTCAGATGGGTAACCAATCATTTTCAGCCTGCACTCCTCTCCAGTGCATCCCAAATCACTGGAACCCATTTCACCCTCAGACGTTGGAGAAAGAAATAAAATATATTTTTCTTTTTTCCTCCTTTGTCCTCTCTTCACGGATGTGTAATTGCATCTCCGTAGCACAGGACATTCCCCTCAGATATATCCTCCAAACTGGGATGAGTTTTATTTTCCCAAACCATAACTGCTTGGCAATTACTTGAGGAGGGACAAGTTCTCTTTGTCTTTTTCCCCTTCACAGGACTCTAGGGTCAACAGGGCTCCATGGCTCAGGGGAAGAGAACCCAGAAGCCTGTCATGCTGGCAAAATGGTAAAGGTTCTTACCAGTCTGAATTTTGACTTATTTCTCTCTGTGCAACTGGTTACATGAATGGTAAAAGGCACTACATTCTCTGTCCCTCCATGAAAGCCAGAAATATTTGCCATTTGGCATGGCTAAGGTCAGGTAATAAGAGATTTAAAAGAACTTCTTAAAAAAAGAGTGCTATGGTTAAAAGTCAGGTTAAATAAAGAAGGATATCCAAGTTTAGGTATATTTAAAAGGCCTTTATGTCTTTTCTCTTCGGGAATCTTGTTTTTCTGGAAAAAGGTTTTTCTTCTTAGTCAGCTGAATTATCTGTTTCCATTTTTTGTCTTGCCACTCTTAATGTACACATGAGGGACTCCAGGACGACTTCTAGTGGCCTGGGATTCCTTGGAAAAAGGGCTATACCCCCGGCCCAGTAATCCAATTAAGAGTTTGGCATATGAAAAATATTACAGCTGCTAGATCTCCTTCTGTCTATCTGTGTAGATAGATATGTGTTATGTTTGTGATGCTTATATGAAAGATCTCTCTAATTCATTGGCTTAAGGAAAATTAAGGGCTTAGATAAAATATTTTTAAAGAAAAGTAGAAGCTGTAATGCCATTCAGTTCACATGAGTTTAATCTTTGAGAAATAGAAACAGTTATAAAGATTATTGGTAAAATAAAAATGTCTTCAAAATGTAGACATGTGGTCCAAACTGGTAAATCTAAAATTCTGATGTCTGAGTATGTGTTATCAATTATAATTAGGGTTATTTTGTTAGGTTATAGTAGACTATAGAGGTGACCACATTTATTTGTCAATCATATTTGACTGTTACTACCCTAGTATATTTTGATATTAACAGACAATTGTATTGTTTTTATCCTCTTCAAAAAATGGATTATAGTTCTTCAGTGTAGGTTTCTGATAACTTTGGAGATTGTGAACAGGAATTTCCTGGGTGGACTAAACTAATGGAAGACGGAAGTAATCTTTTTTTAAATTTTTTGCTTGGAAAATTGCTAACAGTTTGTTTATTTTTCAGCATCAAGGAAGCTTTTATTTTGAGCTATTTGCAGCTTTTGAAAGAGAGTAAAGTATATTCCTGAGAACCAACCAGTAATATCTGACTGCAGCTCAGAAGAGACAAGAGGGATGGGCCATGAAAATCCAAGTGGTCATGCAATAAAAGCCTCAGATAATGGCTTCCTTTTTACCAGGGATTCTTAGATAGGCCTCTGAGAGAGATCCCACTGCCATTTTTCCAAAAACAATGCCTCTGTCAGCATAAAGCATTCAAGAGTGGCTATTGTTCCTATACCAATGGCAGTTACGTGTACCTCTTCTGAGGGGGGATTGATGGCAACAGTGGGCCATCTGAAGTGGCCATTGCCACTGCACCAGCTGCAGTGGGAAGGCATGAGTGGTGGTGGCAGGACCAACTTCAAAAGCAGCAGTGGCAATGAGGAGACCACTGTGCCCCATATCCCCTGCATCCCATGTTCCTGATGCAGCTGACTGTGCTGTCCCCACCCTTGCACAGGTGGATGAGAACCATTCCCAGGCCTGTAGTTTTTGTCACTCTGAACCCTGGGCCCACACCACTGCTCTTGCCTGCCACTGCTGTGGGGATAGTGTTTAGAAGAGGCAGACAGTCCCCAGACCCCTATGTCATGGGGACCATTGTGATGGGGCCGGGCCAATTCACCTACCAGCAGGGAAGCTGCGTGGTTAGGCAGAGAGGGGCTCCAAGGTGGAGCTGGGCTGGGGTATTGCCATGCTTGCAAACAGAGCATGGGGGCCAGGCCTGGGGTGCAAAACTGGGGCTATGCTTGGGACTCCAGGGCTAAAAGTGACAGTGGTGCCCACTTTGGAGACCTGGCCAGTGGCTCAGTCACTGTGCCCACTTCATCAAGAGGGCTGGATTCCTGCATCTCAGAAGGAGGCTCTGTGCAGGGCCTCCTTGGGCCATGCCCCTGGGGTTTGCCACAGATTGGGTTGATTGCTGGGCCTGATGCTCCCAATGGTCAGGCCCGGGGCCCATGATCTGCTCCTGTAGTGCCCCTTAGGCAGGGCAGTGAACCAGGTGAGAGGGAGCCCTGGGCCACTCCTTAACCCTGGGACCGTGAGGGCAGCTCATGGTAATGTTGCTTCTGCCCTGGAGGCTGGCTTGTGCCCAGCAAGGACCTGGAGTCCCTGTCTCAGGGTAGAAGGGGGTGTGGCCAGAGATGCACACTCGACAGTGCCAGTGGGAGCCAGGAGCAAGCCCAGCCTCTGTGAGGCTGGGTCCTGGGTGTGGCTCCAACTGCCCAAGTAGGCGCTGTAGACCTGGGCCTCTTTGTGCTTTGGGGAGCGAGAAACAGGCAGAAGTCCTATTATTCCTGGGTGCAGGTTCAGCCACCCAAGTTGGGGCTGTGCACCAGGGCCTTTCTGCACTCTCAGGGGCCCAGAAAGTCCCCTGCCATGCTTGCAGGCTCAGAAGTTCCTGCTCCAGCTACCTGGCTTCTCCCCACTGTCAGTACCCACTCCTATCTCAGAGCAATGTGGGACTGAGCCTGAATGCTGTCACAGCCCTGCCAGGGGTTCACACATTTGGGACAGTGCTGACACACCAGCCTTCTGTTGCCTCGGCCCCATCTGGATGTTGGGCACCAACAAGAATGGGAAATAGGCCAAGAAGGGGGCTGAGAATGACTCAGCACTGGCCTGCAGATGCCCCTTGGTATGAGCAGCCTGGTCACCATGGATGGTAGCAGGAGGCAGATGGGATCCTGGGTGGAAGGGAACTTGTCCCCAGTGAGGCCCCAAGTTCAGGCCAGGGAAAGCCTGAAGGCTGGGAGCCTGGCTGCCAGTCCCATGAACCAGAGTGGGGACTTGTGGTGCCTTTTCTGGGCCTGCCCATGGCTGCTCATGGATCAGTTGGCATGTACTTTCTCCCCTCTGTGGCTCATAAAAGCCCTGGGCCCAGCCAGATTAGAGCAGAGGTTGGAGAGAAGATAGGATTACCAGTTGCAGAGAAGCTACCCTCTTTGCTGAGAGATATAGAGACAATGGGACAAACTGCCTGCAGAGAGGAGCCACCCACTCCAGGGCCTACTCTCTGCAAAGAGCTGCAGATGATGGAACAACTAGCTGTAGAGAGGAGCTACCCTTTTTCCTGATAGCTGAACACTTTTCAGGATGATCAGCAGGAGTTCCCTCTCTGCTGAGAACAGAACACTTGTTGGAATGACCTGCCTGCAAGGATGAGCTACTCTCTCTGCTAGGAGCTGAAAACTTGTTGGGATACACTGGCTACAGAGAGGAGCTGCCCACTTTGGGTCTTCTCTGAGCTGTTCTGTTGTTCAATAAACCTCCTCTTTGTCTTGCTTACCCTCCACTTTTCCACATACCTCATTGTATTAGTTTGTTTTCACACTGCTGATAAAGACATATCTGAGACTAGGTAATTGGTAAAGAAAAGGAAGTATAATGGACTTACGTTGTCATGTGGCCTGGGAGGCCTCACAATCATGGTGAAAGGTGAAAGACACATCTTACATGGTGACAGGCAAGAGATAATGAGAGCCAAGTGAAAAAGGTTTCCCCTTATAAAACCATCAGATCTTGTGAGACTTTTTCACTATCATGAGAACAGTATGGAGAAAACCATCCCAGTGATTGAATTATCTCCCACCAGGCCCCTTCCACAACATGTGAAAATTATGGGAGCTATAATTCAAGGTGAGATTTGGGTGGCAACATAGCCAAACCATATCACTCATTCTTCCTGGTCACGGGACAAGAACTCACGACCCACCAAATGGTTAGGCTAAAAGAACTGTAACACAAACAAGGCTAAAACATGTCCCTTGCTTGCCACATTGCATGTGAAGTGAAGGAGAGAAGACCTGTGGCCCTATGAGAAACCCAGACCTGTGACTTTCTCTTTGGGGCCCTGCAGTTACTGGTGTCTACAGGTTTTTAGGGCCTACTGCCTTCCCTGTTGCCAGCCAGAGATTCTGCTTGTCATGCACCTGATCCAACTACAGCCTCGCAGAGAGCTGGCACCCATACCAGCACCTGGGGCTGTCCACCCCATCGCAGCAGTCAGTGTGTCTGACTGTGCACTGCCTGGACACCACACTCACTCACACAACCCCTCACCACTTCATGCCCGACTCACAGTCTCCCTTGGAGGTGTCAGATTCAGGTCGGTAGTGTGAGATGAGCGCAGTCTACCAGGCCAAGTGGGTGGAGCAAGCCCAGTGGGCTCGAGCAAGGCTCAGGCAAAGGTGCTACTGGCCAGAGGTTTCTTGCCAGAAAAGTGACATCCCAAAGACCTTGTATCACCATTCTCATGATAGTGAGTGAGTTTTTATGAGATCTGATGATTTTATGAGGGGTTTTTCCCCCTCTTTGCTCTGTACTTCTCATTCTTGCATCATGTGAAGAAGGACATGTTTGCTTTCCCTTCCACAACGATTGTAAGTTTCCTGAGGCCTCTCCAGCCCTGCAGAACTTTGAGTCAATTAAACCTCTTTATAAATTACCCAATCTCATGTATGTCTTTGTTAGCACCATGAAAATGGACTAATACAGTAAAATGGTACTGGGTAGTGGGGTGTAGCTGTAAAGATACCCAAAAATGTGGAAGTGACTTTGAAACTGGGTAACAGGCACAGGTTGGAACAGTTTGGAAGGCTCAGAAGAAGATGGGAAAATGTGGGAAGTTTGGAACCTCCTAGAGACTTGGAGAGCTCAGAAGATAGGAAGATGTGGAAAAGTTTGGAGTTTGCTAAAGACTTGTTAAACAGCTTTGACCAAAATGTTGAGAGTGATGCAGAAAATAAAGTCCAGGCTGAGGTGGTCTTAGATGGAGATTAGGAACTTGTTGAGAACTGGAGTAAAGGTCACTCTTTCTATGCAAAGAGACTGGTGGCATTTTGCCCCTGCCTAGAGATCCATAGAAATTTGAACTTGGGAGAGATGATTGAGACTATCTGACAGAAGAAATTTCTAAGCAGCAAAGCTTTCAAGAGGAAGCAGAGCATAAAAGTTTGAAAAATATGCAGCCTGACAATGCAACAGAAAAGAAAAACCCATTTTCTGTGGAGCAAATCAAGCCTGCTGCAGAAATTTGCATAAGTAACAAGGAGCCAAATGTTAATCATCAAGACAATGGGGAAAATGTCTCTGGGGGCACGTCAGAGGCTTTAACAGCAGCCCATCCCACAACAGGTCCAGAGACCTAGGAGAAAAAAATGGTTTTCTGGGCTGGGTCCAGGGCTTATCTGCTGTGTGCAGGCTTGGGACTTGGGGCCTTGTGTCCCAGCTGCTAAAGCTGTGGCTAAAAGAAGCCAACACAGAGTTTAGGTCATTGCTTCAGAGGATTCAAGACCCAAGCACTGACAACTTCCATGTACTGTTGAGCTTGCAAGTGCACAGAAGTCCACAATTGAGGTTTGGGAAACTCCACCTAGATTTCAGAGAATGTAGAAAAAGGCCTGAATTTCCATGCAGAAGTTTGCTGCAGGGATGATGCCTTCATGGAGAACCTCTGCTAGGGAAGTGCAGAAGTGAAATGTGGAGTCAGAGGCTCTACATGGAGTCCCCACTTGAGCACTACCCAGTGGAGCTGTGAGAACAGGGACACCATCCTCCAGAACCCAGAATGGTAGATCCACTGACAGCCTGTACCATACACCTAGAAAAGCCACAAACACTCAATGCCAACCTGTGAAAGCAGCCAGGAGGGGTGTTTTTCCTGCAAAGCCACGGGGATGGAGCTGCCCAAAGCTGTGGGAGCCTACCTCTTGCATCAGTGTGACCTGGATATGAGACATGGGGTCAAAGGAGATCATTTTGGAATTTTAAGGTTTAACGACTGCCTTGTGAGGTTTCAGACTTGCATGGGGCCTGTGGTCCCTTTGTTTTGGTGAATTTCTCCCATTTAAAGCCAGTGTATTTACCCAATGCCTGTACCCCCATTGTATCCAGGAAGTAACTAACTTGCTTTTGATTTTGCAGGTTCATAGGCAGAAGAAACTTGCCTTGTTTCAGATGAGACCTTGGACTTGAAATTTTGGGTTGATGCTGGAATGAGTTAAGACTTTGGGGAACTGTTGGAAAGGCATCGTAGTGTTTACAAATGTGAGGAAATGAGATGTGGGAGTGGCCAGGGTGGAATGATATGGTTTGGTTGTGTCTCCACCCAAATCTCATCTTGTAGTTTCCATAATCCCCACATGTCATGAAAAAGACCTGGTGGAAGGTACTTGAATAATGGGGGAGGCATTCTCCATGCTATTCTTGTGATAGTGGGTATATTCTCACAAGATCTGATGGTTTCATAAGGAACTTCCCACCACTTCACTCTGCATTTCTCTTTCCTGTTACCGTGTGAAGAAGGACGTGTTTGCTTCCCCTTCTGCCATGATTATAACTTTCCTGAGTCCTCCCCAGCCATGCTGAACTGAGTCAATTAAACCTCTTTCTTTTATAAATTACCCAGTCTTCATATGTATTTATTAGTAGTGTAAGAATTAACTAATACAATTTTCTTTCATTCTCTGGGCTAAGAATATGAGTTTACATTTTTAGAAGACAAACAGATGTCCAAGAAACCGTGTGTAAGAGTTCAATTTTTTCTGCATACTCATCCACATGTTACATTTTTTTTTTTAATACTAAGTAACCTTACTGGTGTAAAATGATATCTCATTGTTGTTTTAACTAGCATTTTTCTGATGCTTAGTGATTTTGAATAATTTTTAATAACCATGTATGTTTTTTGTGTATTTTATCACACTCCAGAGGTTGTCTGTTCACTCTGTTGATTATTTTTAACTGTCCAGAAGATTTTTTTTTTTTTAGCCCAATTTGTCTATTTTTGTTTTTGTTGCCTCTGTTTTAGAGATCTTAGTCATGAATTGTTTGCCTAAACCAATGGCTTCAAGACTGTTTCCTAGGTTTTCTTCTGGTATTTTTATAATTTCAGATCATACATTCGAGTCTTTAATTCATTTTTAGATGATTTTTGTATATGGTGGGAGATAGTGATCCAATTTTATTCTTTTGCATATGGTAATCCAATTTTCAAAGCATTATTTATTAAAAACAGTGTTCTTTCCCCAGTGTATGTTCTTGTTGATTTTGACAAAGATTAGTTAATTCATTGGCTGTAGATATGTGTCTTTTTTTTTCTGGAGTCTTTATTCTGGTCCATATATATATAATATATACATATAGTATATACACACGCACATATATATTATATATACACTATACTATATATATACTATATAACCAAGAAAGAATGGTACTGGTATAATACCAGTATAATATGTATATAATATATACATATTATATATGCAATGCATATGATATATACTTTTTTTTGGTTACTGCATATATATTCTCTCTACATATATATAATATATATACACTATATACATATATATTTTTGTTGTTGTTGTTGTTGTTGTTGTTCCACTTTTCTCCAAGAAGTGTAACAAAACAAAGATGCCCACTTTTACAATTCATATTTGGCATATTACTGGAAGTCCTTGTCATAGCAACTAGGTGACAGAAATAAAATAAAAGGATCCAAAATGGAAAAGAGGAAACCAAATTGTCTGTTCACTGATAATATAATCATACCTAGAGAACCCTAAATACTCTATTATTAGTATTTTGATAAAAATTGCAGTGAATCTGTAGATAGATTTGAGTAACATGGGCATGTTAACAATATCTATACTTCCAATACATGAACAGAAAATATCTATTTTTATATATTTCCCAATATGTGTCATCAATGTTTTACAGTTTTCATTGTAGAGATCTTTTACTTCAGTTAAGTTTATTCCTAGGTAACTCATTTAATTTGTAGCTATTGTAAATGGGATTACGTTTTTGATTTATTTTTCAGATTGTTTGTTATTGGCATATAGAAATAATAGTAATTTTTGTATGTTGATTGCGTACTCTGGAATTCTACTGCATTTGATTGCTAGTTCTACAAGTTTTTTGGTGGAGACGTTAGGTTCACCTTGATATAAGATTATATCATCTCAAAACAAGAATAATTTGATGACTTCTAGTCCAGTACGTATGTACTTCTTTCTCTTATCTAACTGCATTCTCTAGAACTTCTTATTATAGATATAATAACAGTGGCAAAAGTGAGCAATCTTGTCTTGTTCCAGATCTTAAGAGAAGGACTTTCAGGGTTTTTTTTTTTTTTTTTAATCTTTGGTAAGATACAAACTGTGAGTCTGTCATATTGCTTTCATTGTATTGATGTCTGTTTATTTTATGCTTAATATTTTGAGAGTTTTTATTATAAAGAAGTGTTGAATTTTATAAAATATCTTTTCAGCATGAATTTAAATGATCACATGATTTTCTCCATAGTTCTACTGATACAATGTATCATATTTATTGATTTGCACATATTGAAGCATTCTTGCATCCCTGAAATGAATCCCACTTGTTTACCCCAAATGACATTATTTTGTTGTAGATTCAGGGTATATGTGTGCAAGTTTGTTACAAGAGCATATTGCAAGATGCTGAGGTTTGCACTTCTAAGGATCCCTTTGCCCGAGTAGAAAACATCATCCCTAATTTGTAATTTTTTCTCTTTTTTTAACTTTTATTTTAGTTTCAGGCATACAAGTGCAGGTTTGTGATATAGATAAATTTTTATTCCTGTGGATTTAGTATACATATTAGTTACAAGGTAATAAGTATCATATGCAATAGGCAGTTTTTCAATCCTCTCTCTCCTCCTGACCTCCACCTTCAAGTACACCTACGTGTCTGTTGTTCACTTCCTTGTGTCCATGTGTACTCAGTGTTTAGCTCCCACTTATATGTGAGAACATGCAGTATTTGGTTTTCTATTTCTGCATTAGTTTACTTAGGATAGTGACCTCCAGCTTCATCCATGTTTTGCCACACAGGACATAATCTCATTCTTTTTATGGCTGCATAGTATTCCATGGTGGATATGTACCACATTTTCTTTATCCAGTCTACCATTGATGCACATTTAAGTAGATTCCATGTCTTTGCTATTGAGAATAGTACTGAGATGAACATAAGAGTGCATGAATCTTTATGGTAGAACAATTTGTATTCCTTTGAATATATATCCAGTAATGGAATATCTCAGTAGAATATTAATTCTGCTTTGAGTTCTTTGAGAAATCATTGCACTGCTTTCCACAATAGCTAAACTAATTTACATCCCCATCAGCATTCTCTTTTCTCTACAACCTTACCGGCATCTGTTAATTTTTGACTTTTTAATAATAGTCTTTCTGACTCATATGAGATGGCATTGCAGATTTGTTTTGTATTTCTTTAGTTATTAGTCATATTGAACATTTTTTCATATGCTTGTTGACTTGTTGTGCATGTCTTCTTTTGAAAAATGTCTGTTCATGTCCTCTGCCCACTTTTATTGGGTTGTTTTCTTATTGATTATTAGTTTGTTCCTCATAGATTCTGGATATTAAACCTTTGTTGGATGGATAGTTTCCAAATATCTTCTCTCATTCTGTAGGCTCTTTCTTTACATTGCTAATAGTTGATATTGCTACACAGAAGCTCTTTAGTTTAATTAGGTCCCACTAATCAATGTTTGTTTTTGTTGCAATTGCTTTTGGCATCTTTGCCATGCAATTTTTGCCTAGGCCTATGACCAGAGGGCTGTTTTTTAGGTTTTCTTCTAGGATTTTTATAGCTGGAGGTCTCATATTTAAGGCTTTAATCCATCTTGAGTTAATTTTTGTATATAGTGAGAGATCAAGGTCCAATTTTATTCTTCTCCATATAGATAGTTTTTCTAGCAATATTTATTTAATAAGATATTATTTTCCTATTGTTTATTTTTGTAAACTTTGTAGAACATTAGTTGGTTGTAGCTGTGCAGCTTTATTTCAAGGGTCTCTTCTGTTCGATTGGTCTATGTGTATGTTTTTGTTTTGTTTATATCATATAATGATGTAGTTTATTATTTGTGTCTTGAAATATATTTTACCTCTTACAAATGTAGCCAGTCTTACTCCTTTTTGGTTTCCATTTGCATCGAATATCTTTTTCATCCCTTTTTCATTCTATGTATGTCTTTATAGGTGAAATGAGTTTATTATAGGCAGCATATAATTGGGTCATGTGTCTTTTTAATCCATTAAACCACTCAATATCTTTTGATTGGAAAATGTAGTCTATTTTAATTCAATGCTATTACTCATACAAAAAGACTATTCCTATTTTGTTATTCATAACCAGATTGTTTTGTAGTAATCTCTTCCTTTCTTCACATCTGTATTCCATTGTGTAAAAGTGATATTCTCTGGTAATATGTTGTAATTGTTTTGCTTTTTTTGTGTGTATCTTTTTTAGGTGTTTTGATTTGAGGTTACCGTGAGCCTTTAAAATAACATCTTATAATAAATTATTTTAAACTGACTACAACTGAACTCTGATAAAAACATCAACAACGAACAAGCAAACAATTGAAAAGAAAATTTTAAAAAGACCTCTACCCTTAAACTCACTCCCCCGTATTTTAAGTTTTATTGTGTCTTATTTCTATTTTACTTTCTAGCATTTAAAATGTTTTCGTAGCTATTATTTTTGATACGTTTGTCTTTTAGTCTTTCTAGTCAAAATATTAGTGGGTTACACACCATTACAGTGTTATTCTGTATTTGTCTTTTTACTTAGTTTTACCAGTAAGCTTTATACCTTCAAATGATTTCATATTGCTTGCCGATGACCTTTTCTTTCAGATTGAAGATGTCCCTTCAGCATTTCTTCTAGGACAGGCCTGGTGTTGACAAAATCCTTAAGATTTTATTTATCTGGGAAAGATTTTATTTCTCATATTTATAGAATGCAGGATATTTTCACTGTATATAATATTCTAGAATAAAATTAAAATAATTGAACTCATGGAGATAGAAAGTAGAATTATGGTTTTCAGAGACCTGGAATATTATGGGGGGAATTGTATGTTATTAATGGGTGCAAAAATATAGTTATATAGAATGATTAAGATCTAGTAGTTGCAAGAACAACAGGGTAACTATAGTCAATAATAATTAATTGTAAATGTAAAAATAACTAAAAAGTAAAGTTAGAATATTTCTAACATAAATAATAAATGCTTGAGGTGATGGATATCCCAATTATCCTGATTTGATTATTACACACTGTATGTCTGTATCAAAACGTCACCTGTGTCCCATAAATATACATCTATTATATATACATAATAGTTAAACATTAAAAATTCTAAAAAATTTCCTACAACAAATTTAATTTATAAAATCAAAGCATATAAAGTGTCCATTATTGATAAGTGTTATCAAGTATAAATGAAAGAGGATGAAGGAAAAAGACTGAAGAGAATGGCAGAGATTTTTATAGAATGATCAAGATCGGATTCTCTGAGTAAGTTATATTTTTTGAACCAGCCAAATGAAGCAAAAAAGGAGAACACTTTCTATATAGGAAATAACAAATCCAAAAAGATTGAAGTGAGAATAAACTTCTCAGTTTCAAGGAACATCAAGAGGTGCAGAAAGTCTGTATCTTGGAGAATAAAATGAGAATCATAATAGAGGAAATCAAATCAGAGAAATACAAGAAATGTAGGTTAGGCCGGACGCAGTGGCTGACACCTGTAATCCCAGCACTTTGGGAGGCAGAGGCCAGTGGATCACTTGAGGCCAGGAGTTCGAGACTAGCTTGGCTAACATGGTGAAACCCCATCTCTACTAAAAATACAAAAATTAACCAGGTGTCGTGACACATGCCTGTAATCCTAGCTAACTTGGAGGCTGAGACATGAGAATCACTTAAACCAGGGAGGCAGAGGTTGCAGTGAGCTGAGATTGTGCCACTGCACTCCAGTCTGGGTAATAGAGTGAGACTTGATTTTTGTTTCAAAACAAAAAAAAAAAAAAAAAAGAAAGAAAATAAAAGAAAAAGAAAGAAATTTAGGTTGTGCAGAGCCTGCAATCATTATAAAAAATAGTTCACACACTTCTCGTTTGCTTGTTAGTCTATCTAAGTTGGTGGTCCATATGCCTGCCTCTTCAACATAACGAGCAAGGGCCATGTCTAATTCATTTTGATATCCCTAATACTTAGCACTGGCATTTTGTAGGTATACAATAAACTTATACTGAATTATGCATATTATGAAAAATACCTTGAAAAAATAACTTATCAGTGAGTCCCATTTTGATAGTGAAGTCAGTTTAAAGATTATTTTATTTCACTTAACCATCATAATATGCCTAGGAAGAAAAAGAATGATCATGAAAAATGTGTTTTGAAGATTAGCGCTAAGTATTAGTTATATATTCTATGCAACTTCATCTCACATTTTTCTCCTATTGCTTTATTGTATTAGCATTCTTGGTGAGGCCTAGAATACTAAATCATGCAGCTATACGGGGAATGCACTTGATTTCTAATTCATACTTTAAATGTTAGGTGAACTACTTTTCAATGAAATTGTAAGGGGGCAAGTTGACCCTTATAGCACTCAGCCTTCCTCTTCAGTATCCATCCACCTTTCATGACATTTTTATTTCTGAAGGTGCTCCTCAATGGAATTGCTCTTTCAAAGCTCTTAACTAATCCTGACTATTATGTTACTAAATTGCAGCTAGAACACTTATCTACTGAGTGGTCATGATGGAACTAAAAATAATAAGAAACTCTAATGGTAGAATTTCAGGCACTTTATCATGCATAGGGAATCTATTTTGTCAGACAGAAGATTATTCCAAGCACTCCTTAAATATCATTACCTAAAGAAGCCACCTATTCTTCAGGGAAGACATATGCAGCAGAGGAAATCACCAACTGCTTTTTCCAACTATAATACACCCTGTATCACTCAAGTTTCAGGTACAGGAAAAAGAAAAATATTGAGATATTTTCAGCTGAAAGATATTTAATACAAAAAACTAGGTGCTTAATATATTTTTGGAAGGACTTGATGCTTAGGTACTCACTGGAACTTCAGGAATTACACCCAGAACAATGTCAGAAAACCTAATTACCGGATAACTTGTTACTTCTGTCATAATCAGACAGGTGAGGATCGAGGTAACCTGCACTGAAATTGTTCATAGATACCTTACTTTTGCTATACTCCAGAGAATGCAGAGAAATAAGATTAGGTGACTGCCACCACCAGCATTATCATTATAATCTGACAAAATAACACCTCCGCAACTGTGTTCTGTGGGGAAAAGAAAGAGATCAGCCTGTTACTGTGTCTATATAGAAAGAAGTAGACATAAGAGACTCCATTTTGTTCTGTATTTGAGATGCTGTTAGTCTGTGACCCTACCCCAACCTTGTCCTTGCAAGAGACATGTGCTGTGGTAACTCAAGGTTTAATGGATTTTGGGCGTGCAGGGTGTGACTTTGTTCCTAGATAAGCTAGGTACTGTCTAAGGTTTCTCCCCATGTGATAGACTGAAACTATGCTGCCAAAAGGTTTATGGAGATGTTTGCATATGCATCTCAAGGCACAGCATTGTCCTTTGAACTTATTCATGTCACAGAGGTTTTTGTTCATATGTCTTACTGCCGATTTCCTCTTTTTTTTGTTTAACCCTATTGTCCTGCCACTCCCCTGTCTTTAAGATGGTAAAGATAATTATCAATAAATACTAAGGGAACTCAGAGACCGGGGCCTGCGTGGGTCCTCTGTAAGCTGAGCGCCGGTCCCCTGGGCCCCGCTTTTCTGTCTCTATACTTTGTCTCTGTGTCTTATTTCTTTTCTCAAGTCTCTTGTTCCACCTTACGAGAAACACCCACAGGTGTGGAGGGGCAGGCCACCCCTTCATCTGGTGCCCAACGTGGAGGCTTTTCTCTAAGGTGAAGGTACGCTGGAGCGTGGTCATTGAGGACAAGTCGACGAGAGACTCCCGAGTACGTCTACAGTCAGCCTTGCGGTAAGCTTGTGCGCTCGGAAGAACCTAGGGTAACAATGGGGCAAACTAAGAGTAAAAATGACTCTTATCGCAGCTTTATTAAAATTCTCTTAAAAAGAGGGGGAGTTAAAGTCTCTACCAAAAATCTAATTACGCTATTTCAAACAATAGAGCAGTTTTGTCCATGGTTTCCGGAACAGGGAACTTTAGATCTAAAAGACTGGGAAAAAATTGGCAAAGAATTAAAACAAGCAAGTAGGGAAGGTAAAAACATTCCGCTCACAGTATGGAATGATTGGGTCATTATTAAAGTAGCTTTAGAACCATTTCAAACAGAAGAAGATAGCGTTCCAATTTCTGATGTCCCTAAAAGCTGTGCAGTAGATTGTGAAAAAGAGGCAGGGATAGAATCCCGGAAAGGAAAGGAAAGTTCACACTGTGAATGTGTATCAGAGCCGGCTATGGCTCGGTCAACGCAAAATGTTGACGATAATCAATTACAGGAGGTAGTATATCCTGAAACGTTAAAATTAGAAGAAAAAAATCCAGAATTAGCAGAGCCATCAGAGTCTAAACCACGATGGCCAACTGCTCTTCCAGCAGCTCAAATGCCTGTAAATTTACAACCTCAAATGCAGGTTAAACAAGTACAAACTCCAAAAGAAGATCAAATAGAAAAAGATAGAGTCTCTATCATGGCAATGCCATTCCAAATACAGTGTCCACAATATCAGCCGGTAGAAGATAAGACCCAGCCGCCAGTAGCCTATCAATACTGGCTGCCAGCCGAACTACAGTATCAGCTGCCCCCAGAAAATCCGTATGGACAGCCAGGAACATTTCCAGTGCCACAGGGCAGGGCGCCATATCCTCAACTGCCCATCATGAGACTTAATCCTACAGCACCGCTTAGTACACAGGGTAGTGCGTTACATAAAATTATTGATGAGGCAAGAAAACAAGGAGATATTGAGGCGTGGCAATTCCCAGTAATATTAGAAGCAAGACCACCTGGAGAAGGGGCCCAAGAGGGAGAGCTTCCCGTAGCTGAAGCCAGATATAAGTCTTTTTCTATAAAAATGCTAAAAGAAATGAAAGAAGGAGTAAAACAGTATGGACCCAACTCTCCTTACATGAGAACATTATTAGATTCCATTGCTCATGGACATAGACTCATTCCTTATGATTGGGAGATTCTGGCAAAATCCTCACTCTCACCCTCTCAATTTTTACAATTTAAGACTTGGTGGATTGATGGGGCACAAGTACAGGTCTGAAAAAATAGGACTGCCAATCCTCCAATTGACATAGATGCAGATCAACTATTAGGAATAGGTCAAAATTGGAGCACTGTTGACCAACAAGTAATAATGCCAAATGAGGCCATTGAGCAAATTAGGGCTATCTGCCTTAGGGCCTGGGAGAAAATCCAAGACCCAGGAACCGCCTGCCCCTCCTTTAATACAATAAGACAAGGCTCTAAAGAGCCCTACCCTGATTTTGTAGCAAGACTTCAAGATGCTGCTCAAAAGTCAATTACCGATGAAAATGCCCGTAAGGTCATAGTGGAGTTGATGGCATATGAAAACGCCAATCCTGATTGTCAATCAGCCATTAAGCCATTAAAAGGAAGGGTTCCCGCAGGATCAGATGTAATCTCAGAGTACGTTAAAGCCTGCGATGGAATTGGAGGAGCTATGCATAAAGCTATGCTTATGGCTCAAGCAATCACAGGAGTTGCTTTAGGAGGACAGGTTAGAACATTTGGGGGAAGATGTTATAATTGTGGTCAAATTGGTCATCTAAAAAAGAATTGCCTAGTCTCCAATAAACAAAATGTAACTACTCAAGCTACTACAAGAACAGATAAAGAGCCACCTGGCCTATGTCCAAGATGTAAAAAGGGAAAACATTGGGGTGATCAATGTCGTTCTAAATTTGATAAAAATGGGCAACTACTGTTGGGAAACGAGAGGAGGGGCCAGCCTCAGGCCCCGCAACAAACTGGGGCATTCCAAATTCAGCCCTTTGTTCCTCAGGGTTTTCAGGAACAACAACCCCCACTGTCACAAGTGTCTCAGGGAATAAGCCAGTTATCACAATACAGCAATTATCCCCCGCCACAAGCGGCAGTGCAGCAGTAGATTTATGCACCATACAAGCAGTCTCTCTGCTTCCAGGGGAGCCTCCTCGAAAAATCCCCACAGGGGTATATGGCCCATTGCCTGAGGGGACCGTAGGACTAATCTTAGGAAGATCAAGTTTAAATCTAAAAGGAGTTCAAATTCATACTGGTGTGGTTGATTCAGACTATAAAGGTGAAATTCAATTGGTTATTAGTTCCTCAATTCCTTGGAGTGCCAGTCCAGGAGACAGGATTGCTCAATTATTACTCCTACCTCATATTAAAGTTGGAAACAGTGAGATAAAAAGAACAGGAGGGTTCGGAAGCACTGATCCGACAGGAAAGGCTGCATATTGGGCAAATCTGGTCTCTGAGAGCAGACCTGTGTGTAAGGCCATTATTCAAGGAAAACAGTTTGAAGGGTTGGTAGACACTGGAGCAGATATCTCTGTCATTGCTTTAAATCAATGGCCAAAAAATTGGCCTAAACAAAGGGCTGTTACAAGACTTGTCGGCGTAGGCACAGCTTCAGAAGTGTATGAAAGTACAATGATTTTACGTTGCTTAGGACCAGATAATCAAGAAAGTACTGTTCAGCCAATGATTACTTCAATTCCTGTTAATCTATGGGGTCAAGATTTATTACAGCAATGGGGTGCGGAAATCATTATGCCCGCTCCATTATACAGCCCCACAAGTCAAAAAATCATGACTAAGATGGGATATATACCAGGAAAGGGGTTAGGAAAAAATGAAAATGGCATTAAAGTCCCAATTGAGACTAAGAAATATCAAGAAAGAAAAGGAATAGGGTATCCTTTTTAGGGGCGGCCACTGTAGCGCCTCCTAAACCCATTCCATTAACTTGGAAAACAGAAAAACCGGTATGGGTAAATCAGTGGCCGCTACCGAAGCAAAAACTGGAGGCTTTACATTCATTAGCAAAGGAACAATTAAAAAAAAGGACACATTGAGCCTTCATTCTCACCCTGGAATTCTCCTGTATTTGTAATTCAGAAAAAATCAGGCAAATGGCGTATGTTAATGGACTTAAGAGCCGTAAATGCTGTAATTCAACCCATAGGGCCTCTTCAACCCGGGTTGCCCTCTCCGGCCATGATCCCAAAAGACTGGCCTTTAATTATAATTGATCTTAAGGATTGCTTTTTTACCATTCCTCTGGCAGAGCAAGATTGTGAAAAATTTGCCTTTACTATACCAGCCATAAATAATAAAGAACCAGCCACCAGGTTTCAGGAGAAAGTACTTCCCATGTTAAAAAACATTTATTATCTTGTTTTGCTGTAATGGGAGTTCCAGAAAAAATTAAAACTGACAATGGACCAGGTTATTGTAGTAAAGCTTTCCAAAAATTCTTAAATCAGTGGAATATTACACATACAACAGGAATTCCTTATAATTCCCAAGGACAGGCCATAGTTGAAAGAACTAATAGAACACTCAAAACTCAGTTAGTTAAACAAAAAAAAAGGGGGAGACAGTAAGGAGTGTACCACTCCTCAGATGCAGCTTAATCTAGCACTCTATACTTTAAATTTTTTAAACATTTATAGAAATCAGACTACTACTTCTGCAGAACAGCATCTTACTGGTAAAAAGAACAGTCCACATGAAGGAAAACTGATTTGGTGGAAAGACAACAAAAATAAGACATGGGAAACAGGGAAGGTGATAACCTGGGGAAGAGGTTTTGCTTGTGCTTCACCAGGAGAAAATCAGCTTCCTGTTTGGATACCCACTAGACATTTGAAGTTCTACAATGAACCCATCGGAGATGCAAAGAAAAGCGCCTCCACGGAGACAGAAACACCGCAATCGAGCACCATTGACTCGCATGATGAACCAAGTGATGATATCAGAAGAACAGATGAAGTCACCACGCACCGAGAAGGCGGAGCTGCCGACCTGGGCACAGTTAAAGAAGCTGACACCATTAGCTGGAAAAAGCCTAGCTAGCACAAAGGTGACACAAACCCCAGAAAAAATGCTGCTTACAGCTTTAATGATTGTATCAACGGTGGTAAGTCTCCCCATGCCTGCAGGAGCAGCTGCAGCTAATTATACCTATTGGGCCTATGTGCCTTTCCCGCCCTTAATTCGGGCAGTTACATGGATGGATAATCCTATTGAAGTATATGTTAATAATAGTGTGTGGGTACCTGGTCCCACAGATGATCGTTGCCCTGCAAAACCGGAGGAAGAAGGAATGATGATAAATATTTCCATTGGGTATCGTTATCCTCCTATTTGCCTAGGGAGAGCACCAGGATGTTTAATGCCTGCTATTCAAAATTGGTTGGTAGAAGTACCTACTGTCAGTCCCACCAGTAGATTTACTTATCACATGGTAAGCGGAATGTCACTCAAACCACAGGTAAACTATTTACAAGACTTTTCTTATCAAAGATCATTAAAATTTAGGCCAAAAGGGAAACCTTGCCCCAAAGAGATTTCCAGAGAATCAAAAGATTTAGTTTGGGAAGAATGTGTGGCCGATAGTGCAGTGATATTACAAAACAATACATTCGGAACAGTTATAGATTGGGCACCTCAAGGTCAATTCTACCACAATTGCACAGGACAAACTCAATTCTGTCCCAGTGCACTAGTGAGTTCAACTGTTGATAGTGATTTAACGGAAAATTTAGATAAACAGAAGCACAAAAAATTACAGTCTTTCTACCCTTGGATATGGGGAGAAAAGGGAATCTCTACTCCAAGACCAAAAATGATAAGTCCTGTTTTTGGTCCTGAACATCCAGAATTATGGAGACTTACTGTGGCTTCATACCGCCTTAGAATTTGGTTTGGAAATCAAACTATAGAAACAAGAGATTATAAGCCATTTTACTCTATCAACCTAAATTCCAGTCTAACAGTTCCTTTACAAAGTTGTGTAAAGCCCCCTTATATGTTAGTCATAGGAAATATAGTTATTAAACCAGACTCCCAAACTATAACTTGTGAAAATTGCAGATTGTTTACTTGCATTGATTCAACTTTTGATTGGCAGCACCGTATTCTGCTGGTGAGAGCAAGAGAAGGCGTGTGGATCCCTGTGTCCATGGACCGACCATGGGAGGCCTCACCATCCATCCATATTTTGACTGAAGTATTAAAAGGCGTTTTAAGTAGATCCAAAAGATTCATTTTTACTTTAATTGCAGTGATTATGGGATTAATTGCAGTCACAGCTACAGCCACTGTGGCAGGAGTTGCATTGCACTCTTCTGTTCAGACAGTAAGCTTTGTTGACAATTGGCAAAAGAATTCCACAAGGTTGTGGAATTCACAATCTGGTATCGATCAAAAATTGGCAAATCAAATTAATGATCTTAGACAAACCGTCATTTGGATGGGAGATAGACTCATGAGCTTGGAACATCGTTTCCAGTTACAGTGTGACTGGAATACGTCAGATTTTTGTATTACACCCCAAGTTTATAATGAGTCTAAACATCACTGGGACATGGTTAGACGCCATCTACAGGGAAGAGAAGATAATCTCACTTTAGACATTTCTAAATTAAAAGAACAAATTTTTGAAACCTCTCAAAGTCACTTAAATATTGTGCCTGGAGCTGAGGCATTAGATCAAGTGGCAAAAAATCTTTATGAATTAAACCCCACGACTTGGATTAAGTCTATTGGGAACTCTACTGCAGTAAATTTTGGAATTATGTGTCTCTGTTTAATCGGCTTGTTTTTAGTGTGCCGGACCAGTCGAAGAATCCTGCGTCAAAATCGAGAGAACGAACAAGCCTTCATCGCCATGGCACATTTATATAGAGGAAAAGGGAGGGAGAACGTTGCGGGAAGTCAGGGACCTTGAACGCAGGGACTGGCTGAAGCCACGGCAGAAAAACATAAAATGTGAAGATTTCATGGACATTTATTAGTTCTCCAAAATTAATACTTTTGTAATTTCTTATGTCTGTCTTTACTTTAATCTCTTAATTCTATCATCTTCTTTGTAAACTGAGGAGGATATATGTCACCTCAGGACCCTGTGATGATTGCCTTAAACTGCACAAATTGTTTGTGGAGCATGTGTGTTTGAACAATATGAAATCTGGGCATCTTGAAGAAAGAATAAGATAACAGCAATGTTCAGGGAACAAGGGAGGCAACCTTGAACTGGCCGCCGGTGAGCCGGACGGAACAGAGCCATATTTCTTCTCTTTTCATTATGCAAATAGGAGAAATATCGCTGAATTCTTTTTCTCAGCAAGGAACATCCCTGAGAAAGAGAATGCGCTCTGAGGGTAGGCCTATAAACGACCCCCTTGGAGGCGTGCCGCCTTTTACGGTTGAAGCCGAAGGGATGAAATAAGCCCCGGCCTCCTGTAGCGCTCCCAGGCTTCCTAGGACGAGGAAATTCCCACCTAATAAATTTTGGTCAGACAGGTTGTCTGCTCTCAAACCCTGTTTTCTGATAAGATGTTATCCATGACTATGCATGCCCAAAAATTTTAATTTTAACACCATCCTGTGATCTCATCCTGCCTCCACTTGCTTTGTGATATTCTATTACTTTGTGAAATATGTAATCTCGGTGTCATGATGACAATGGTGGTTTTGTTGAAAAGAAAAGGGGGAAATGTGGGGAAAAGAAAGAGATCAGCCCGTTACTGTGTCTATATAGAAAGAAGTAGACATAAGAGACTCCATTTTGTTCTGTATTTGAGATGCTGTTAGTCTGTGACCCTACCCCCAACCTTGTCCTTGCAAGAGACATGTGCTGTGGTAACTCAAGGTTTAATGGATTTTGGGCGTGCAGGGTGTGACTTTGTTCCTAGATAAGCTAGGTATTGTCTAAGGTTTCTCCCCATGTGATAGACTGAAACTATGCTGCCAAGAGGTTTATGGAGATGTTTGCATATGCATCTCAAGGCACAGCATTGTCCTTTGAACTTATTCATGTCACAGAGGTTTTTGTTCATATGTCTTACTGCCGATTTCCTCTTTTTTTTTGTTTAACCCTATTGTCCTGCCACTCCCCTGTCTTTAAGATGGTAAAGATAATTATCAATAAATACTAAGGGAACTCAGAGACCGGGGCCGGCGTGGGTCCTCTGTAAGCTGAGCGCCGGTCCCCTGGGCCCCGCTTTTCTGTCTCTATACTTTGTCTCTGTGTCTTATTTCTTTTCTCAAGTCTCTCGTTCCACCTTACGAGAAACACCCACAGGTGTGGAGGGGCAGGCCACCCCTTCAGTGTTCTTCAGCAGTAATGAGAAGGCTTCTATCTCTCTTCAGCCTTCCAAATCACACATAAATAAGTCTAATTGACAAAAATAAATATCATCCCAAACTGTAGCTGTAAAGAATTTGAGCAGTGCTGTCTATTATGTTTTTGAATAACACTTGGGAATATTTTTGGATTTACAGATAAGTCATAAAAATAGTATAGATGGTTTTTATATCACTCGAAACCAATTTTTCCCTATTGCTAATATCTTAAATTTGTATGATACATTTGTAAAAACTAATAAATAAATATTGATACACTATTACTATCTAGAGTCAATATTTTGTTTGAACATCCTTAGTTTTTATCTAATGTCCTTTTGTGTCCTGGAATACCATCTAGATACCATACGACATTTAGTTATCATGTCTTCTGAGACTCCTCTTGTCTGTGTTAGATTCTCAGACTCTCTTTTGTTACTTTTAGCTTGAGAGTTTAATAAATGTTGGTGAAGTATTTTGCAGATTGCCCTTCAATGTGAGGTTTTACTGTATTTTTCTCATGGTTAGGATTTATAGGTTTTGAGAGGAAGATCACAGAAGTAAAGTGCCATTTTCATCACCTCATATCAACAGTATATGCTATCAACACCATTTATTTTTGTAGATATGGGCCTTGATCATATGCCTTAAATAAGGTTTGTCTGCATATGTCCTTATCTATTGTGTTCCATTGTCTGATGTGTCTGTTTTGTTGAAGTCTCATGCTGTTTTAATTACTATAGCTTTATAGTGTAGTCTGAAATCAGGAAGTGTGATGCCTGAAGTTTTGTTCTTTTTTTGTGTGTGCCTTAGCTATTTGAAATTTTTGGTAGCTTCATATGAATTGTATAATTTGTATAGATTTCTATTTAAAATTCCACGGGCATTGGATAGATATTGCATTGAATCTGTGAATCATTTTGGATAGTATGGACATTTCAACAATCTGTTTTCAGTTCATAACAATTCAATTCATAAACACAGGATATCTTTCAGTTTATTTGTGTCATCTTCAATTTCTTTCATTAAGGTTTTATCGTTTTCATTTTAAAGGTCTTTAACCTCCTTGGATAAATTTGTTCCTAAGAATCATTTTTGAAGCTATTATAAATGTATTTTTTCCATTCACTTCTTTCTCAGATACTTAATTGTTAAGGTATGAAAACATTATAAATGTGTGCATGTTTGTTTTGTATTTGACAATTGTAATGTACTCATTTATCAGTTCTAAGAGGTTTTTTTTTTGGTAGAATCTTTAGGGTTTTCTATCTATAAGATTATGTTTTCAGCAAATAGTGGCAACTTCACTTCTTTCTTTCCAGTTTGGAGTCTTTATATTTCTTTAGTTTAACTAACTGCTCTGGCAAAGTCTTCCAATATTGTGATGAATAGAAGTGACAGGATTGGAAATCCTTGTCTTGCTCCAGGTCTCAAAGGAAAGCCTTTCAGTTTTTCACCATTGAGTATGATAGCTGTGGGCTTCTCATACATTGTATTTATTGTGTTGAGATAAATTTCTTCTATACCTAGTTTGGAAAGAGATGTGATTATGTAATGCTGTTTAATGTTGTCAAATGATTTTTACATATAATGAAAAGTTATGTTTTGGTCTTTCATTCTGTTAATATGATATATTTATTTATTTGTGTATGTTGAAGCATCTCTGCATTCCAGAGACAAATCCCACTTGATTATGATGAAGGATTTTTTAAAAGTGTTGCTGCATTTGGCTATATGTAATTTTCTTTTCCTATAATATCCATGTTTGCCTTTGGTATCAGGGTAATGCTAGCCTGATAAAAACAATATGAAAATATTCCATCCTCTTTGATTTTTTGGAACAGTTTGAGAAGGACTGGTATTAATTCTTTATTAGATGTTTGCTGAAATTCAGCAATGAAGCCATCAGGTCCTAGGTTGCTTTTTCATGGGAGACTTTTAGCTACTGCTTCAATCTCCTTACTCACTAATTATCTGTTTAGTTTCTCTATTTCTTCATGATACAGTCTTGCTAAGTTTCAAGTGTCTGGGAATTTACCTATTTCTTCTAGGTTATCCAATTTGTTGATATACAGTTGCTCATAGTAGTCCCTTAAAATTCTTTGTATTTCTGTGATATCAGTTGTAATGTCTCCCTTTGCATTTGTGATTTTTTTTTTAATTTTTTTATTATTATTATACTTTAAGTTGTAGGGTACATGTGCATAACGTGCAGGTTTGTTACATATGTATACTTGTGCCATGTTGGTGTGCTGCACCCATCAACTCGTCATTTACATCAGGTATAACTCCCAATGTAATCTCTCGCCCCTCCCCCACCCATGATAGGCCCCTGTGTGTGATGTTCCCCTTCCCGAGTCCAAGTGATCTCATTGTTCAGTTCCCACCTATGAGTGAGAACATGCGGTGTTTGGTTTTCTGTTCTTGTGATAGTTTGCTAAGAATGATGGTTTCCAGCTGCATCCATGTCACTACAAAGGACACAAACTTATCCTTTTTTATGGCTGCATAGTATTCCATGGTGTATATGTGACACATTTTCTTAATCCAGTCTGTCACTGATGGACATTTGGGTTGATTCCAAGTCTTTGCTATTGTGAATAGTGCTGCAATAAACATACGTGTGCATGTGTCTTTATAGCAGCATGATTTATAATCCTTTGGGTATATACCCAGTAATGGGATGGCTGGGTCATATGGTACATCTAGTTCTAGATCCTTGAGGAATCGCCATACTGTTTTCCATAATGGTTGAACTAGTTTACAATCCCACCAACAGTGTAAAAGTGTTCCTATTTCTCCACATCCTCTCCAGCACCTGTTGTTTCCTGACTTTTTAATGATCGCCATTCTAACTGGTGTGAGATGGTATCTCATTGTGGTTTCGATTTGCATTTCTCTGATGGCCAGTGATGATGAGCATTTTTTCATGTGTCTGTTGGCTGTATAAATGTCTTCTTTTGAGAAATGTCTGTTCATATCCTTTGCCCACTTTTTGATGGGGTTGTTTGTTTTTTTTCTTGTAAATTTGTTTGAGTTCTTAGTAGGTTCTGGATATTAGCCCTTTGTCAGATGAGTAGATTGCAAAAATGTTCTCCCATTCTATAGGTTGCCTGTTCACTCTGATGGTAGTTTCTTTTGCTGTGCAGAAGCTCTTTAGTTTAATGAGATCCAATTTGTCAATTTTGGCTTTTGCTGCCATTGCTTTTGGTGTTTTAGACATGAAGTCTTTGCCCAGGCCTATGTCCTGAATGGTACTACCTAGGTTTTCCTCTAGGATTTTTAAGGTATTAGGTCTAACATTTAAGTCTCTAATCCATCTTGAATTAATTTTTGTATAAGGAGTAAGGAAAGGATCCAGTTTCAGCTTTCTACTTATGGCTAGCCAATTTTCCCAGCACCATTTATTAAATAGGGAATCCTTTCCCCATTTCTTGTTTCTCTCAGGTTTGTC
Organism: Macaca nemestrina; assembly: GCF_043159975.1. Taxonomy (NCBI): domain Eukaryota; kingdom Metazoa; phylum Chordata; class Mammalia; order Primates; family Cercopithecidae; genus Macaca; species Macaca nemestrina. The sequence continues at coordinate 73,025,930 of NC_092145.1, forward strand.
AAAGATCAGATGGCTGTAGATGCGTGGTATTATTTCTGAGGACTCTGTTCTGTTCCATTGGTCTATATCTCTGTTTTGGTACCAGTATCATGCTGTTTTGGTTACTGTAGCCTTGTAGTATAGTTTGAAGTCAGGTAGTGTGATGCCTCCAGCTTTGTTCTTTTGACTTAGGATTGTCTTGGAGATGCGGGCTCTTTTTTGGTTCCATATGAACTTTAAAGTAGTTTTTTCCAATTCTGTGAAGAAATTCATTGGTAGCTTGATGGGGATGGCATTGAATCTATAAATTACCTTGGGCAGTATGGCCATTTTCACGATATTGATTCTTCCTATCCATGAGCATGCTATGTTCTTCCATTTGTTTGTATCCTCTTTTAATTCACTGAGCAGTGGTTTGTAGTTCTCCTTGAAGAGGTCCTTTACATCCCTTGTAAGTTGGATTCCTAGGTATTTGATTCTCTTTGAAGCAATTGTGAATGGAAGTTCATTCCTGATTTGGCTCTCTGTTTGTCTGTTACTGGTGTATAAGAATGCTTGTGATTTTTGCACATTAATTTTGTATCCTGAGACTTTGCTGAAGTTGCTTATCAGCTTAAGGAGATTTTGGGCTGAGACAATGGGGTTTTCTAAATATACAATCATGTCATCTGCAAACAGGGACAGTTTGACTTCTTCTTTTCCTAACTGAATACCTTGATTTCTTTCTCTTGCCTAATTGCCCTAGCCAGAACTTCCAACACTATGTTGAATAGGAGTGGTGAGAGAGGGCATCCCTGTCTTGTGCCAGTTTTCAAAGGGAATTTTTCCAGTTTTTCCCTATTCAGTATGATATTGGCTGTGGGTTTGTCATAAATAGCTCTTATTATTTTGAGGTACGTTCCATCAATACCGAATTTATTGAGCGTTTTTAGCATGAAGGGCTGTTGAATTTTGTCAAAAGCCTTTTCTGCATCTATTGAGATAATCATGTGGTTCTTGTCTTTGGTTCTGTTTATATGCTGGATTATGTTTATTGATTTGAGAATGTTGAACCAGCCTTGCATCCCAGGGATGAAGCCCACTTGATCATGGTGGATAAGCTTTTTGATGTGTTGCTGAATCCGGTTTGCCAGTATTTTATTGAGGATTTTTGCATCGATGTTCATCAGGGATATTGGTCTAAAATTCTCTTTTTTTGTTTTGTCTCTGCCAGGCTTTGGTATCAGGATGATGTTGGCCTCATAAAATGAGTTAGGGAGGATTCCCTCTTTTTCTATTGATTGGAATAGTTTCAGAAGGAATGGTACCAACTCCTTCTTGTACCTCTGGTAGAATTCAGCTGTGAATCCATCTGGTCCTGGACTTTTTTTGGTTGGTAGGCTATTAATTATTGCCTCAATTTCAGAGCCTGCTATTGGTCTATTCAGGGATTCAACTTCTTCCTGGTTTAGTCTTGGAAGAGTGTAAGTGTCCAGGAAATTATCCATTTCTTCTAGATTTTCCACTTTATTTGAGTAGAGGTGTTTATAGTATTCTCTGATGGTAGTTTGTATTTCTGTGGGGTCGGTGGTGATATCCCCTTTATCATTTTTAATTGCGTCTATTTGATTATTCTCTCTTTTCTTCTTTATTAGTCTTGCTAGTGGTCTGTCAATTTGGTTGATCTTTTCAAAAAACCAACTCCTGGATTCATTGATTTTTTGGAGAGTTTTTTGTGTCTCTATCTCCTTCAGTTCTGCTCTGATCTTTGTTATTTCTAGCCTTCTGCTAGCTTTTGAATGTGTTTGCTCTTGCTTCTCTAGTTCTTTTAATTGCGATGTTAGAGTGTCAATTTTAGATCTTTCCTGCTTTCTCTTGTGGGCATTTAGTGCTATAAATTTCCCTCTACACACTGCTTTAAATGTGTCCCAGAGATTCTGGTATGTGGTATCTTTGTTCTCATTGGTTTCAAAGAACATCTTGATTTCTGCCTTCATTTCGTTATGTACCCAGTAGTCATTCAGGAGCAGGTTGTTCAGTTTCCATGTAGTTGAGCGGTTTGGATTGAGTTTCTTAGTCCTGAGTTCTAGTTTGATTGCACTGTGGTCTGAGAGACAGTTTGTTATAATTTCTGTTCTTGTACATTTGCTGAGGAGTGCTTTACTTCCAATTACGTGGTCGATTTTGGAGTAAGTACGTTGTGGTGCTGAGAAGAATGTATATTCTGTTGATTTGGGGTGGAGAGTTCTATAGATGTCTATTAGGTCTGCTTGCTGCAGAGATGAGTTCAATTCCTGGATATCCTTGTTAACTTTCTGTCTCGTTGATCTGTCTAATGTTGACAGTGGAGTGTTGAAGTCTCCCATTATTATTGTATGGGAGTCTAAGTCTCTTTGTAAGTCTCTAAGGACTTGCTTGATGAATCTGGGTGCTCCTGTATTGGGTGCATATATATTTAGGATAGTTAGCTCTTCCTGTTGAATTGATCCTTTTACCATTATGTAATGGCCTTCTTTGTCTCTTTTGATCTTTGATGGTTTAAAGTCTGTTTTATCAGAGACTAGTATTGCAACCCCCGCTTTTTTTTCTTCTCCATTTGCTTGGTAAATCTTCCTCCATCCCTTTATTTTGAGCCTATGTATGTCTCTGCGTGTGAGATGGGTCTCCTGAATTCAGCAGACTGATGGGTCTTGATTCTTTATCCAGTTTGCCAGTCTGTGTCTTTTAGTTGGAGCATTTAGTCCATTTACATTTAAGGTTAAGATTGTTATGTGTGAACTTGATCCTGCCATTATGTTATTAACTGGTTATTTTGCTCGTTAGTTGATGCAGTTTCTTCCTAGCCTCGATGGTCTTTACATTTTGGCATGTTTTTGCAATGGCTGGTACCGGTTGTTCCTTTCCATGTTGAGTGCTAACTTCAGGGTCTCTTGTAAGGCAGGCCTAGTGGTGACAAAATCTCTAAGCATTTGCTTATCTCTAAAGGATTTTATTTCTCCTTCACTTATGAAACTTAGTTTGGCTGGATATGAAATTCTGGGTTTAAAATTCTTTTCTTTAAGAATGTTGAATATTGGCCCCCACTCTCTTCTGGCTTGGAGAGTTTCTGCCGAGAGATCTGCTGTTAGTCTGATGGGCTTCCCTTTGTGGGTAACCCGACCTTTCTCTCTGGCTGCCCTTAAGATTTTTTCCTTCATTTCAACTTTGGTGAATCTGGCAATTATGTGTCTTGGAGTTGCTCTTCTCGAGGAGTATCTTTGTGGCGTTCTCTGTATTTCCTGGATTTGAATGTTGGCCTGCCCTACTAGGTTGGGGAAGTTCTCCTGGATGATATCCTGAAGAGTGTTTTCCAACTTGGTTCCATTTTCCCCCTCACTTTCAGGCACCCCAATCAGACGTAGATTTGGTCTTTTTACATAATCCCATACTTCTTGCAGGCTTTGTTCATTTCTTTTTCTTCTTTTTTCTTTTGGTTTCTCTTCTCGCTTCATTTCATTCATTTGATCCTCAATCGCAGATACTCTTTCTTCCAGTTGATCGAGTCGGTTACTGAAGCTTGTGCATTTGTCACGTATTTCTCGTGTCATGGTTTTCATCTCTTTCATTTCGTTTATGACCTTCTCTGCATTAATTACTCTAGCCATCAATTCTTCCACTTTTTTTTCAAGATTTTTAGTTTCTTTGCACTGGGTACGTAATTCCTCCTTCAGCTCTGAGAAATTTGATGGACTGAAGCCTTCTTCTCTCATCTCATCAAAGTCATTCTCTGTCCAGCTTTGATCCGTTGCTGGCGATGAGCTGCGCTCCTTTGCCGGGGGAGATGCGCTCTTATTTTTTGAATTTCCAGCTTTTCTGCCCTGCTTTTTCCCCATCTTTGTGGTTTTATCTGCCTCTGGTCTTTGATGATGGTGATGTACTGATGGGGTTTTGGTGTAGGTGTCCTTCCTGTTTGATAGTTTTCCTTCTAACAGTCAGGACCCTCAGCTGTAGGTCTGTTGGAGATTGCTTGAGGTCCACTCCAGACCCTGTTTGCCTGGGTATCAGCAGCAGAGGCTGCAGAAGATAGAATATTTCTGAACAGCGAGTGTACCTGTCTGATTCTTGCTTTGGAAGCTTCCTCTCAGGGGTGTACTCCACCCTGTGAGGTGTGGGGTGTCAGACTGCCCCTAGTGGGGGATGTCTCCCAGTTAGGCTACTCAGGGGTCAGGGACCCACTTGAGCAGGGAGTCTGTCCCTTCTCAGATCTCAGCCTCCGTGTTGGGAGATCCACTGCTCTCTTCAAAGCTGTCAGACAGAGTCGTTTGCGTCTGCAGAGGTTTCGGCTGTGTTTGTTATTGCCCTGTCCCCAGAGGTGGAGTCTACAGAGACAGGCAGGTTTCCTTGAGCTGCTGTGAGCTCCACCCAGTTCGAGCTTCCCAGCGGCTTTGTTTACCTACTTAAGCCTCAGCAATGGCGGGCGCCCCTCCCCCAGCCTCGCTACTGCCTTGCCGGTAGATCACAGACTGCTGTGCTAGCAATGAGGGAGGCTCCGTGGGTGTGGGACCCTCCCGGCCAGGTGTGGGATATGATCTCCTGGTGTGCCTGTTTGCTTAAAGCGCAGTATTGGGGTGGGAGTTACCCGATTTTCCAGGTGTTGTGTGTCTCAGTTCCCCTGGCTAGGAAAAGGGATTTCCTTCCCCCTTGGCTTCCCAGGTGAGGCAATGCCTCGCCCTGCTTTAGCTCTCGCTGGTGGGGCTGCAGCAGCTGACCAGCACCCATCCTCCGGCACTCCCCAGTGAGATGAACCCAGTACCTCAGTTGAAAATGCAGAGATCACAGGTCTTCTGTGTCGCTCGCGCTGGGAGTTGGAGACTGGAGCTCTTCCTATTCAGCCATCTTGCATTTGTGATTGTATTTATTTGAAACTTTTCTTTTTTATTTCTTAGATTAGCTAAAGTTTTGTCAATTTTTTATCTTTTCAGAAAAACTGTTCATTTTATTTCTTGTATAGTTTTCCTAGCCTCTATTTCATTTATTTCTGCTATGACCATTATTATTTTCTTCCTCCTGCTAACTTTGAAATTTGTTTGTTCTGTTTTTCATTTCTTGAGGCGTAACGTTAGGTTTATAAAGATATTTCTTCTTTTTCATGTAGTGTTTATTGCTATATAATTTTATTTATTTATTTTTGAGACACGGTCTCAATTTGTCACCCAGGCTGAAGTGAGTGGCACGATCATGACTCATGGAAGCCTCAACCTCCCAGGATCAAGTGATTCTCCTACCTCAGGCCCCCAAGTAGCTCGGACTACAGACTTAAGCCACCATATCAAGTTAATTTATTATTATTATTATTACTATTACTATTACTATTATTATTATTGTAGAGACAGGGTCTCACTATTTTGCCCTGGCTGGTCTTGGAATCCTGGGCTCAAGAAATCATCCCACCTCACCCTCCCAAAAGGCTAGGATTACAAATTTGACCTACTACACCTGGACAACTTTCTACTTAAAACAGCTTTTGCTGTATCATATAAGGTTTAATATGTTGTGTTTTCATTTTTATCCATCTAAAGATATTTTTAAAATTCCTCTTTTAATTTTTTCATTTACCCATTGGTTGTTCAAAAGCATTTTGCCTAATTTCCAAGTATTTTTAAATCAAAACTTCAGATATTGATTTTTAGTTTTATACCATTGCAATCAGATAATATAATTGACATAATTTTAGTTTTCTTAAATTTCCAGAAGTTTGCTTTGTGTTTTGCCATGTTATCTATCTTGGAGAATGTTCTATGTGTGCTTGAGAAAAATATGGTTTCTGTAGTTTTTGGATAGAATGTTCTGTATATGTATGTTAGGTCCATTTTTTATAAAGTGTTGTTCAATTCAAATGTTGTATTAACTTTTTGTCTGAATTGTCTGTTTATTGTTGCAAGTAAGATATTGAAGTCCCCTACTATTATTGTATTGCAATCTATTTCTCCCTTTATTTTCTTTAACATTTGTTTTACATATTTAGTTCATCCAATAATGAGTGCATATATAATAATAATTGTTATATTTTAATATGGTTTGTATCTGTGTTCCAAACAATCTCATGTCAAATAGCAATCCCTAATGTTGGAGGAGGGGCCTGGTGAGAGGTGATATTGATCATGGGAGCAGCTTTCTCATGAATGGTTTAGCACCATCCCCTTGGTACTCTCCTCACAATCATGAGTGAGTACTTGTGAGATCTGGTCATTTAAAAGTGTGTAGCACATTCCCTTTCTCTCTCTCTTGCTCCTGCTCCCAACATATGACACATCTTACTTCTCCTTTGTCTTCTGCCATTATTAGATGCTCCCTGGGGCCTCCTCAGAAGCAGAAGCTGTTATGCTTCCTGTACAGCCTGCAGAACAGTTTGCCAGTTGCACCTTTTTTCTCTATAAATTACCCAGTCTCAGGTATTTCTTTACAGCAGTGTGAGAATGGACTAATTCCGAAAATTGGTACCAATGAGTTGGGCATTGCTATAAAGATACCTGAAAATGTGGAAGTGACTTTGGAACTGGGTGATAGGTACAAGTTGGATGAGTTTGGCGGGCTCAGAAGAAGATACAAAGATGAGGGCAAGTAAGAACTTTCTAGAGACTGGGTGAATGACTGTGACTAAAATGCTCATAGTGATAGGGACAGTGAAGTTCAGGTTGATGAAGTCTCAGATAAAAATGAGAAACATATTGGGAACTGAACCAACAGTCACTTTTTTATGTCTTAGCAAAGAACTTGGCCGCACTGTACCCATGCCCTAGAGATCTGTGTAACTTTGAACTTCAGAATGTTGATTTAGGGTATCTGGCAGAAGAAATTTCTAAGCAGCAAAGCATTTAAGATGTGGTCTATCTGCTTCTAACAATCTTTTCTCGTATGTATGAAAAAAGAAATGACCTAAAGTTGGAATTTATATTTGAAAGGGAAGCAGAACATAAAAAATTGGAAAATTGTCACCCTAACTATGTGGTAGAAAGGAAAAGCCCATTTGCAGGGGATAAATTCAGTCAAGCTTCAGAAATTTGCATAAGTAAAATGAGCCAATAGTTAATAGCCAAGACAATGGGAAAAAGGACTCAAAGGCATTTTAGAGAACTGTGTAGCAGTCTCTCGCTTCACAAGCCTGGAGTCCTAAAAGTACTGAATGGTTTTGTCAGCCAGGCTCAAGGCCTGCTGCCCTGCACGGCCTCTGAAGGTTACTCCTTATATCCCAGCTGCTCCAGCTGAAGCTGTGACTCAAAGGGGCCCAGGTAGACTTTGGGCCACTGCTTCAGAGACTGTTAAGTCATAAGCCTTGGCACTTACTGTGATTTTAAGCCTGTAAGTGCACCGAGTGGAAGAGTTGAGGCTTTGGAGCCTCTGCATAGATTTCAGAAGATGTATGGAAAAGCCAAGATGTTCAGTCTCTGCTGAAGGGGTGGAGCCCTCATGGAGAAGCTCTACTAGGTTCTACACCTAGTAGAGTAATATGGAGAAAAAAAATATTGGGTTGGAGCCCCCACAGAGAGTCGCCTTGGGGACAATGCCTAGTAGACCTGTGAGAAGGCCACCATCCTCCAGACCTCAGAATGGTAGATTCACAAGCAGCTTGCACCCTGCACTCCTAAAAGCTGCAGAGAGTCAATGCCATCCCATGAGAATAGCTACAGGGGGTAAATCCTGCAAAGCCACAAGCGCGGAGTTGTCCAAGGTCTTGGGAGCCTACCCTTCACACTACTGTGCCCTGGATGTGGGACATAAAGTCAAAGCTTTAAGATTTAATGACTGCACTGCTGGGTTTCAAACTTGCATGGGGTCTACAGTCCTTTTCTTCTGGCCAATTTCTTCCTTTTTGAATAAGAATATTTACCCAAATGCCTCTATCCCCATTGTATCTTGGGTGCAACTATCCTGTTTTTTATTCTACAGGCTCATAGGCAGAAAAGACTAGCTTTGTCTCAGATGAGACTGAGGACTTTGGCATTTTGAGTTAATGCTGTAATGAGTTAAGAGTTTGGGGAACTGGGTCAGGTGTGGTGGCTCACGCCTGTAATCCCAGCCCTTTGGGACACTGAGGATGCTGGATAACCTGAGGTTGGGAGTTCGAGACTAGCCTGATCAACATGGAGAAACCCAGTCTCTACTGAAAATATACAAAATTAGCCGGGCATGGTGGTGCATGCCTGTAATCCCAGCTACTCAGGAGGCTGAGGCAGGAGAATCACTTGAACCTGGGAGGCATAGGTTGTGGTGAGCCAAGATCGCGCCATTGCACTCCAGCCTAGGCAACAAGAGTGAAACTTCATCTCAAAAAAAAAAAAAAAAAAAAAAGAAAAGAAGAAAAGAGAAAGAAAAAGAGAAACAAAGAGTTTGGGGGAGCTGTTTGGAAAGCATGATTGTATTTTGCAATGTAAGAAGTACATGAGATTTGGGAGGCTAGGAGTAGAATAATATGACTTGGATCTGTGTCCCTGCCAAATCTGTCAAATTATAATCTCTGATTTTGGAGGTGAGCCCTGGTGGGAAATGATTGGATTATGGGGTCAGCTTTCTCATGAATGGTTTAGCACCATCACCATGGTACTGCTCTTATAATCATGAGTGACTTCTCATGAAATCTGACTGTTTAAAAGTGTGCAGAACTGTCTCCTCTCTTTGTCTTATTCTCCTGCTTCCACCATGTGAGATGTCTTGCTCCCCCTTTGCCTTTTGCCATGATTGGAAGCTTCCCGAGGCCTCCCCAGAAGCAGAAGCCACTATGCTTCCTGTACAGCCTTTTGAATGAAGAGCCTATTAAACCTACTTTCTCTATACATCACCCAGTGTCAGGTATTTCTTCATAGAAATGTGAAAATCAACTAATACACAGCCTCTTGAAGAGTTTACTCCTTTATTATTGTATAATGCTCTTCTTTGTGTTTTTTAAAATGATTTTTCATTTAAAGTTTATTTTTTTATATAAGCATAGTTACCTCTTTACTCTTGATTTCAATATAAGTGGAATATCTTTTTCCATTCTTCTATGTACAGTCTATGTATGTCCTTAAAATTCAGATAGACCCATGGTATGCAGCATAGAGTTGGATCCTATTTTTTTAATCTATTTAGCCCCTATGTCTTTTTATTAAATGATGCATAAAAACTTACCACTATCATTTTGTTAATTGTTTTCTAGTTGTTTTGCAGAAATTTTTTTGTTTCTCTTTTTATTCTTTCTTTATGGTTTGATGGTTTTCTCCACTGCTATGCTTTGAATCATGTCTGTATTTGTTTGGTACTTTCCTACTAAAGAGATTTGCTTTGTGGTCATTATGAAGTTTACATAGAGTATCTTTTAATGACAATAGCTTATTTCATGCTGATAACAATTTAACTTTGATTAAAAACAAAACATTTTATTTACACACAATTTATGTTTTGATGTCAGAATCCGCATCAGTTTATGAGTATATCTGTTAACAATTATTTTGGCTTAACATATTATTAGTAGTTTTTTTTTAATCCTCTTACTAGGAATATATTATTATTATAATCCTGGAGTATTATGAATAAGGCTCTGCTTTACTTATGCCACTGAGATTTGTGCTCTCATGATTTTTCTGTTATTATCAGGTTTTTTGTTTCAGTTTAAAGAATTTCCTTTAGTAATTCTTGTAAGGCAGGTATAGAGGTGATAAACTCCCTTAGTTTTTTTTATTTTTGTCTGGGAATGTTTTGCTCTGAAAGACAGCTTTGCTCAATAAAGCATTCTTTGTTGTAATTTTTTTCTTTCTTTAATTATATTTAATATATAATCCCACTCTCTCCTGGCCTATACATTTCTTCTAAAAAATCCATTGGTAGTTATATTGAAAAATTTTTTATGATACATGTTTCTTATCTCTGGCTGCTCTCATAAGTTTTTTTTTTTTGTTTTTGTTTTTTTTGTTTTTTGTTTTTTGTTTTTGTTTTTGTTTTTTTTTGAGACAGGGTCTCACTCTGTCTCCTAGTCTGGAGTACAGTGTTGCAATCATGGGTCATTGCAACCTCAATTGCCCAGGATCAAGTGATCCTCCCACCTCAGCCTCCCAAGCAGCTGGGACTACAGGTGCATACCACTGTGCTTAGCCATTTTTAAATTTTTGTAGAGATGAAGTCTCACTTTGTTGTCTAGGTTGGTCTCAAACACTTGACCTCAAGAAATCCTCTCACTTTGGCCTCCGAAAGTGCTGGAATAACAGGCATGAGCCATCACACCCAGACTTGTCTTTGGTTTTTGATTTTAGTATTCTGTGTTTCAGTATTATGTGTTTTGGTGAATTCCGCTTTGGGTTGAATTTGATTGGAGATCCCTGTGCTTCCTGTACCTGGATATAAGCATTAGAATATGTCCCCAGATTAGGAAAGTTTTCAGTCATTTTTTTAAAAATATGCTTTCTGCTGTCTTTTTTTTTTTTTTTAAATCTTTCTTCTCCTGTTGCAACCTTTATTTTTGAAGGTTTTGTCTCTCAATGGTCTCCCATAATTCCCATTGGCTTTCTTTATTTTTTTTTCCTTCATTGCTTGTCTTTTTGCTCCTATTACAGGATAATTTCAAATTTTCTGTCTTCCAACTCACTGAGTCTTCTGCTTGATCATGATTGATGTCAAATATTTCTATTGAAATTTTTTAGTTTAGTAATTGTAGTTTTTATCTCTAAAAATTGTATCTTTTTATTGTTCTTATTTGTCATACTTCTTGCTTTGTTCATGTATGTTTTTTCAAATTTAATAAAATTATCTGTCTATATATTCTTGTAGTTTACTGGACCTCTATATTTTTATTATTCTAATTTCCTTGTCATTCATGTTATAGATGTCAATTTCTTTGAGTTCCATTATTGGAACTTTATTAGTTTCTTTTGGAGATGTCATGATTCCCTGATTCTTCACAATTCCTGTGTTCTTTCATCATTGCTTGAATATATAAGAAGTCATATATATATATTCTGGCCTTACAGGTATTCTTTTTGAAAGGATAAACATTTACTGTTTAAACAAGTCTTTGATTCTGGAAGGACCAGTTGGTGACAATCCCAGGTGCACAGAACTTGCTGTGAGTGTTCTAGTTCGCTGGGCCTCTGTCACTGCTCTGATGTTTGGGAGAGCTGATAGCTGGGCTCTGCCATCTGCTGAGACCACTGGCTGGGCTGGCCTATCATATGGAGCTGCTGAGTGGATACTTCAATGGTTTATGGTAATACCATTCACAGGAGACATCCCCTGGCTGGGCCATTTGGCTATTTGAGGTTTGTAGTTGGGCAGTACTTCAGGCTGGGCTCTGAGGTTAAGCAGAGTTTGCTGCTCAGCAAAGATAAGGCCAGGGACTATGCTCCTTAAAAATGCACAATTGATCATTGTATTCCCGTCAGGATGGAGCTATGGTATAGACTTTTAGCTGCAATGAGTTGCTGTTTTCCTTCCTGAGTAAAGCATGTCTAGTCTCTATGAATCTCCAAAATGAACATAGATGAAAATATCCCTGTCTGGGTGAAATTGTTGGGTGACTCTTTGGCTGATTGTAGCTGCTTGACATCCCAGGTCAAGCCAGTCTATATCCTCTGCTTCTGTTTCCCTGCCTGAACAGAGTTGTTGGGAGGATGTTTTATTGCTGAGTGAAGCCACTGCTTGACTTCCTGGATGAAACAAGTCTAGTGCTTACGCTGCTTAACAATGGTAACAGGTGGGTGTCTTCATGCTTGAGTGGTCATTGGGGTGAGTCCTCAGGCTGGGTGTGTAGACTAGCAGTCTAAGTACTCAAACTTGGTCAAATTTCTCTCTGTGCTTCTGAAGGTGACCAGTTCAGTTTTGCAGGTGACCTTCGAGGTTAGTTGGTACCTGCCCTCAGGCATTATAGCTAACAAAAATACAGATGTACCATCAAATCCATGCATAGGTCACTATGACCTGTGCCCTCTTTGTTTCTGCCTGATTCCAGGCAGTTTAGTGATGCCATTTTTTTTTTTTCTAGTGTTTCCTTTAGTGCTGCTTCTCCTAGAGTACTTACTGAAATGAGATTAGATTGGGATTTCTGGGAAGTGTCTTGGAGTATTAGGGAAGCTAGATAACTGCCTTCAGTTTTCGTTTTCCCCTGTAGATACTAAGCACCCAGGAAAATTCTCTCCATTTGGTTTTATTCCAACTTGAGGGTGTAATATGGGTGACATGGTCTAATTTGGAATCCACTCATTTCTGTGAATAATGTGGTTATCTTAGACTTATTTCCAAGTATTGGGGTTTTAAAGGATGTTATGGTGTGTGGATAGTTAGCAGTTGAAATTTATTTGTGACAAATGGAGCCTGAGACATCTGATTTCACCGTCTTTCTGATTTTCTGTCTCCAGTTTCTTTTAGTATTAAAAACTAATATCCGTGTGCTAGATGTGGTAGTTAATATTGGTGTGCAGTTGCTTCTAGGACCTCTCAGCTGACACGGAAGGAAATATTTACACATATGACCATACTTGTGTTTATAAATGTACCTATAAATATTTATATGCATAATTATCTGTATCTCTATTACACTAAACATATTAATGTCTCCAACTCTAAACCATTAGCACATATATCATTCTAGCCACTAACCTTGCTTGTATGCAAACTCTTAGTCCAACAGCAATAAATGGCATGTCTCCCATCTTCCAGACATTTGCTTCTATGTTAAATTATAGTATAAATATATATTGGTTTCAGAGTTGTTAATCTATACGTTTGTGAGAAACAACTTTACAACCTAGAGTACACTGCTTATATACAGTTCCTTTTATTTTTAATTTTCAGTTTGTATTGACTTTCAAAGTTACTTAGGTCAGCACCTGTTTTCCTCCATGTCCTTCACAGAGCTTGTCTCTACATATATTATATACACGTAGACACTTTTGTTGAATTCCACATTCAATCTTCGTATCCCCTGAACTCCTAATTGATTTTTTTCAAGAGTTTACTTACCTTAAGTTTCACAATATGGTGCTATAAAAGTCTATAAGTTTTGGCAAATACATATTATAATGTATATACCTTCACTATTTCACAAAGATTCATCCTCTTACTTTAAAAAGTCTCGTATACTTCCTTCTGTAATACATTTTCTCTTCCTCACATACTTTGTAACAACTCATTTGTTTTCACTTTCTATAGTATTGCCTTTTCCAGAATGACATGAATAAAATCACAGAAAATGTAGAATTTTCAGATTGTCTTTTTTTACTTAGAAATAAGCATTTAATATTCAATGATTTTTATATGGATTGATAGTTTATTCTTTTTTATTGCTGAGTAGTAGTCCATTGGACAGATAGTTCATTCCTATTTATTACTGAATAGTATTCAATATCTCCAATTTCACCTACTAAAGGATATCCTGGTTGCTTCCATTTTTGGTAATAAAGAATAAAAGTACTATTAATAGGTTTTATTTTCAGTTTGTTTGTAGACTTAAGTTTTCAATTACCTCGGCTAAATACATAGGAGTGTGGGAATGTTGGGTCATATGGTAAGATAATGTTCAATTTATGAGAAACTGCCAAATTGCCTTCTAATGTAGCCATACCATTTTGCATTCCCACAAAAAAAGGTTTCTGTCTACATTCTTGTCAGTAATTGTTAATTCTCAATTTTTAGATTTTAATCAGTCTAATAGTTAATGCTATCTTACTGTTGTTTATAAATTATTTTTAACTTTCCAGCCTCTGTAATATAAGATTGCACACTAGAAAGTGGTTGGGATGAACACTGAGTGCCGATTTGCTATATCTACAACAGGTTACTTGAGTTGCTTGGGGGTACAAAGATAACAACTGGGGCAGTTGTTAACCTCAGTTGGCATTTTCTACAAGACTGAAAATGCATATTAATCAATGTATATAGAGAAAAAATGCTCAAAAGAAAATAAAACGTCAAACATCTCAGTGAAAAACATGGGGAGAAAAACAGCACCATTTGATCTGAGTCAGAGAGTATTTATTAAGCACCTGCTACTCACAAGATCTAAGGATGACTGAGAAACAATATAGCACCTTAATAAGTCTGTACATTTCTCAACTTCCAGAATGACTCCACTGATAAACTTATTTTCTTCCCTCTATTTGGTAAGATATTCTTCCTCTATGTACCCAGAGCATATTGAAATATAATTTAATAAATATGGAATAGGATAAGGGACACGAGCATTTTAGATTTAAATCCAGGTATCTTGGCATACAAGCTCTGTGACATTTCATAAAGTTTCTTAACCTCTATGGATGTATTTTTTTTATTTTCTTAAATCTGAATAATATTATACTATGTCTAATGTATTTAAATGTGTGTCTAATGTATTTAATATAGGTAAAATGAATAGTATACAGTATGAGCTTAGCAAATATATCAATTAACACTATCTTCTAGTTCTATTAATCTAGTATACAAAATCTCTAGTAGCTGCCATAGAGTTAGATATATGGGATGGGAATGGTCGAGAGAAAGCAAGAACCTACCAGGTAGAATTTCATGGAATAATTGAAATTTAATCTGGTCCATAAAATATGGATAGAATTCAACAGGTGGAGTCTGGGAGGATGACATTGCCTAAAGAAGCATTCTCCCTAATAAAACATTTATTTGCATGGAGGTTGAAACAATCTGAACAGTAAAATTTAGACTGTATTTTGTAAGAAATGTTTCTCATTAATTTTTACTTTTATAAATCACCCATATTAATGACATATGCACATAGTATATTGGAAAGTAATGGGACCAATGATTCTTAAAGAAAAAAAGGAAATGTCACTTGACTAAAATATTGGAATATGACAGGAACAAGATCTGTTTTAAGGAAATATTCTAAGCTTCCAATTCAATACTTAAGATGTTTACAACCGAAAATCATCTTTCATTATCTGCCTCACTGGGCACATGTTGGCTTGTTTACTGCCCTGCTACATACAGTCTTCTTTCCAAGAAAGTTTGGTAGACAATTTTGGAAATTTAAAGATGAAGCAAATCAACCCCAACCCAAGGCTAGCCAGCTACTCAGAGCATTGAATTTCCAAGGTGGTCAGAAGCTCCATGTGTTGCTTTTAGAAATTCACCTAAAGAACTCACCAGCCTAAAAAACATGACTTCCTTTTTATTAGTCTGGAATGGTTTAAAAAGAAACTCTATTTTTGTAGGCTGACATATTTTGGAAAAGAATTTTGGAATCCCACAGTAGTTACTACCCTAATCTTTACCAGAGGCAGTGCTTCAGTAGCATACATCATGTTATTTATTTAATCAATTTCCCTCTTTTAGAACTTACTAATTTTTTCAAATTTGGCCACCAAATTCCACCAAATGAAACCATTACGTCATTTACTTTTGCTTGTAGTATTAATATTCAAATGGCAGTCTCCAAATTATAAATGGTCTAGGGACACATTTGATGTATAGTCATAGTATTACACGAAGTGTTCTGATAGTTATTTTGGACAAAAGATTAAAAATTATTTTATCCTTTAATTTGTAAAAAAATTAAATTATCTTTCAATAACAAAAATGTCATTATATTCAAAAATGATGCTCAGCAGAACATGAGACATGTAACCTGTCATGAACTGTCAAGTGCAAAATATTTGAAAGATTAATATATGCCTTTCATTTGATTCCAAGGACATTGGTTACATAACAGCTGCATTTGGTCAGGTGATTCTTCAGAGAATATGTTCAAGAAATGTGTCTTTGAATTTAGCTTAATAAAAAATTAGTTACATATGTTAAAATATAGATAGATTATAGATGAAAAATTTAAGGTAGAAAATAGTGCAAATTAAAGTGCTTTTTTCCTTTCTGTTTCTAGGTTTCTAATTTTATTTACTTTATTTGCTTTCTTTTGAAATTGAAACATCTAGAATAAAATTTGTTTAATTTAATGCATAAGCATACAAAATTATTTGGGCCAGAGAGAAAAGTTGTGAGGGCCTGTAATTACCTTATATATATGCTTGTATGCTAAACTTCTACTTCCTAATAGTGTGTTGCTCCAATGTACCTCTAATATTTTCCTACTGCTAAAAGTAAGAAGATAAAGTAATAAAAATAAATGTAAAAGCAAAATTGAGGGATTCCTCTTAGGTCCACTACCAGAATATCTCCTCTCAATGAAAAGATGTGGAAAAAATAGCATGTCTTCTCAATGTCAAATGGCTACTGTAATAGATTTGCTTGAAATCCAGGGGCCACATAGTGATTCATAATTAGAATATTTGAGCAGTGACTTATCATGGTAGAGGTATTTGACAATGGCTATGGTGACATTGAACCTATCCACTGGGTAAACCAAAAAGTTACTAGTTTTCAGTGGGGGTCAAAACAAAATAAGGTTCTGCAAAATATCCAGGCTGCTATGCAAACCATACTGCCACTTGGTTCATATGATCAAGAAGAGTCGGGCTGGGTGTGGTGGCTCACGCCTGTAATCCCAGCACTTTGGGAGGCTGAGGCGGGTGAATCACCTGAGGTCAGGAGTTCAAGACCAGCCTGGGTAACATGGTGAAAACCTACTAAAAATACAAAAAACTACCTTGGCATGGTGGCGGGCACCTGTAATCCCAGCTACTTGGAAGGCTGATGCAGGAGATTCATTTGAACCCAGAACCAGAGGTTGCAATGAGCAGAGATCATGCCACTGCACTCCAGCCTGAGCAATAAGAGAGCAAAAATCCGTCAAAAAAAAAAAAAAAAAAAAAAAAGAAGAAGGAGGAAGAAGAAGAAGAAGAAGAAGAAGAAGAAGAAGAAGAAGAAGAAGAAGAAGAAGCAGCAGCAGAAGCAGAAGCGGCGGTGGAGGAGGAGGAGGAAGAAGAAGGAGGAGGAGACTCAATTGTGTTTGACCATGTCAAAGGCCAATAGAGATGCTGTTTGAATCCTTTATCAGGCACCTATAGGTAAATCTCAGTGCTGACTCCTAGGATATTGAGACAAAGCCTCGTCATCCTCTGTAGATAACTACTCTTTTTATGTACAATAGTTCCTGGCCTGTTACTGGGCCTGTGTAGAGAATGGGCTCTTTACCATGGGCCACCAAGTTACTATATGACCTGAGCTTCCCATCATAAAGTAGGTGTCATATGATGACAAAATGAGAGATAGACATAGGGGTCAGAGAGGTGAACACACCACCTACACAATTCCGTTGTAGGATATGGCTTAGATCTGGCCAATTGAACAGACAACTTATAGAATCAAAGAAAAATTTTCAAATTGTGTATCTGACCAAGGTTTAATATCCAGCATCTATGAGAAACTTAAACAAATTTACAAGAAAAAACACCATTAAAATGTGGACAAAGGTTATGAACAGACACTTCTCAAAAGAAGACATATATGAAGCCAACAATCATATGGAAAAAAGCTCAACATCACTGTTCATTAGAGAAATGCAAATAAAAATGACAATGAGATACCATTTCACACCAGTCAGAATGGCTATTGTGAATAAGTAAAAATAACAGATACTGGTGAGGTTGCAGAGAAAAAGGAACGCTTTTACAGTGTTGGTGGCAGTGTAAATTAGTTCAAACATTGTGGAAGACAGTGTGGAGATTCCTCAAAAATCTAGAGATAGAAATACCATTTGACCCAATAATCCCATTACTAGGTATGTACTCAAAGGAATATAAATTGTTCTATTATAAAGTCACATGCATGCATATGTTCACTGCAGCACTATTCACAATAGCAAAGACATGGAATCTACCTAAATGCCCATAAATGATATACTGGATAAAGAAAATGTGGTACATACATTCCATGGAATACTCTGCAGCAATAAAAAAGGAACAGGATTATATTCTTTGCAGGGAGATAGATGGCACTGGAGGCCATTATCCTCAGCAAACTAACACAGGGACAGAAAACCAAATAAAACATGTTCTCACTTACAAGTGGGAGCTAAATGATGAGAACATATGGACACATGGAGGGGAACAATGCAAACTGGGACCTACTGGAGAGTGGAGGGTGGGAGGAGTGAGAGGATAAGAAAAAAATAACTCATGGATACTAGGCTTAATACCTGGTTAGTGAACTAATCTGTACAATAAACCCCCATGACTCACGTTTACCTATGTAACAAACCTGCACATTCTGTACACATACCCCTGAACTTAAAATTTTTAAAAAAATTAACCATAGGCAAGGTGAAGACACTTACTCAAAGAAAGGATCTGGCATAGAAAATAAATCTAGATCTGGATTCTGAAACTTACCTGACCTGACGAGCATTTACCCTATTGTTGATGTATCCTAGGGAGTTTCAGTTTTCCAGGAGAAGAGCCTTGGTGGCCCGTACAACAGTAGGGTGCTAAGACAAGTGGGTATTTGCCAACTAGTGCAGAAGTATTTAATACTTTATCAGCTATTGATAGAACTATATGCATGAATACTAGCTGAATATTATCCCTTAAAGATGCCATGAGTCATGTCTTTTCTTTCCATGATGAGAATCCAGGCTGAGAATATAAAGAAGAGTGACTTAGAAGTAGAATAGAAAAACAAACTGAGAGCTTTTCTTGGGGAGAGTGCTGGAAAAAGATGAGGCACTAGAATGAAAAAGATTAGATATGACAAAGAGCCCCAGAAAGGATAAACATAGGAAGCAGAGACAAATATTTTATTTCAAAATTTTGCCAGGGGCAGGTCTTGCTTACCTCTTTTCTTCTTCTCAGAAGTTTAATAGCACTACACCTTAAAAAGTGAACAAGAGAGAGGCAAAGACATGGTGGCAATAGCACAAGACTCTCTAAAAATTCACTCTTTAACAATCCCTCTCAGGTCCATCACAATTTGTCAAGGAAGGGAAGGAAGAATATTCCTCTTTCCCAGTTTTCTCTCTGACTTTTTAAGGAAGTAATGCTGAGTAGCATAGGGCATTGCTCCTTCTATTCCTTTGTAGAAAGTGACATAATATTTTTAAAACATATTTTGTATTCTTAGTTGGGAAATAATTCAGAAATCTTTAGTTCAAAATCTTCCTTTGACAGATGAGTAGACTGTGCCAGCAAGAAAGGGAAGTACCTAAGTCACACAACTGGTAATTGGCAGAACCCAGACTGGAACCCAGGTGTCTTGAAACCTAGTCGAATTTTCTTACTTACTACCCCATGTAGCTTCCCCCTGGATCAAATTTTCATAGCTGTCAGTTGCAACTTACTAACAGCTATTCCTATTACCAACGGTTTTTATGGCAGTGAATTACATTATTTTTGTCTTTTTGTCCAGTAGCCCAATTCCATGAGTTTTGAGGCATTTTTTATGGATACGTTTCTGACACTAAGGCAATTTGTGAGTTGACCTCCAATATGCTAAACCGATTCCATAGTCCTGTAAGAAAACTTCTGAATGACTGTTGCCCATTTTAAAATACTAAGGCAGCATGCAATTGTAGCCTGGAATGTAAATGTGATTGACGGTTTTCATTATTTATGAAAACACACCTTCACTTCAGATAGTGAACCATAAAATAGAAGACCATAAAGAAATAGAGTCCTGGCAAATGAGAAATAAACAGATGCCACAATTTATAGTGTTACTAATGGATACCCTCTGTTAACACTACAATAGCCACCAAATCTATACCTTGGGGGACAAATTTTACTTTTGTCTGTTATCTGTCAGAATTTTACCAATTTCAGCATTTATAATGTCTATGAATATTTACTGCACTACTTTGAGTATCATAGTAATAATGGTTTATGTATTTCATCACTCAACTCACTATTTAATAGTTTATTTGAAGTTACGATCATTGTCACAACAATTTTTCACATTAAACACACATCACAAAACTAAGTAAATAATGACCTAGATTAAATTGCTTATCTCAAGTTAACCACTTACTCTGGAGTACTTTATATAGCTATAATAATGGCAATAATTTGCATATTTATAATGTATTAAAATTATAAACATTGTGTTTTATATGCATATCACCAACATACTGTTTTCTGAATAAAAAGCATATTGAGTTATAATTTAAATATCATAATATTCACCCTTATAAAGTATACAATTGAGTGAAATTTAGTATATTCAAACAGCTGTGCAACCATCACCACTATCTAATTCCAGAATATCTTCACCACCCCAAAAAGAAATTCCTGAAACTTTAGCAGTCATTCCTTATCTGACCCTCCCCACAGCTCTTAGTAATCAATAATCTACTTTCTGACTCTATGGCTTTACCTGTTCTGAATATTTCACATACAGCCATCCCTCGGCATCTGTGGGGGATTGGTTTCAGGAACCAATGAAGATACTAAAATCTGTGGATAATTTAGTCCTTTACATAAAATGTTGTAGTGTTTGCATATAATCTATGCACATCCTCCCATATACTTTAAATAATCTCTAGATTACTTATAATACCTAATACAGTGTAAGTGTTGTATAAATAGTTGTTATATTTTACTGTTTATGGAATAATAATGAGAAAAAAGGTGTATATATGTTCAGAATGAATATGACCATCGTAGCTCTAGCTACAGTTTCAATCCATGCTTAGTTGAATTATCAGACGGCAGAACTCACAGATATGCAGGGCCAACTATAAATGGAAACACAGAGTATGTGATGTTTTGCTTTTAGCTTCTTTCAATAACTGTGGTTTCAAGGTTCATCCATGTTGCAGTATGTATCACTTTATTACTTTTACAGTGGAATGTTACCAAATAATATTCCATTGTACAGATATATTACATTTTGCTTTTGTCATTTTTTTAAGGACATTTGGGTTGGTTACACTTTTTGGTTATTCTGAATGATAGCTTTGCTCTGAACACTTATGTATAAGTTTTTTATGGTCATATGTTTTTACTTCTCTTAAGTATATACTTAGAGGGGAATTGTTTTGCTATATGGCAACTCTGAAGTTAAACATTCTATGAAATTGCCATATTGTTTTTTAAAAAGGCTAAAAACATTTTATATTCCCACTAGTAATGTATAATGATTCCTATTTCTCCACATCCTTGGCAACACTTGTTATTATAACAATTGTATATGTAGATAACATGTATTTCAGACATTATTCATTCATACACATATAACATAAAATATAGCTATTATAGTCAGGTGTGAAGTAATAATTCATTGTAGTTTTGATATGCCTGTCTCTAAAGTGATGTTGAACATCTTTAAATCATCTATTTTTAATTGCCTTATATATAATTTTGTTTTTGAGTTTTAAAGATTCTTTCTAAATTTTGGATTCCAGACATGTATCAGATAAGTGATTTGCAAGTCATGATGATTTTGAAGAATGATTTTTTTTTTTTTTTGAGATGAAGTTTTATCCTTGTTGCCCAGTCTGGAGTGCAGTGGTGCGATTTCAGCTCACTACAAACTCTGCCTCCTGGGTTCAAGTGATTCGCCTGCTTCAGCCTCCCGAGTAGCTGGGATTACAGGCATGCGCCACCACACCCGGCTAATTTTGTATTTTTAGTAGAGGGTTTCTCCATGTTAGTCAGGCTGGTCTCGAACTCCCGACCTCAGGTGATCCACCCGCCTAGACCTCCCAAAGTGCTGGGATTACAAGCATGAGCCACCACACCCAGCCAATGAATAATATTTTACAAATTTTGATGAAATACAATCTATCAATTTTTATTTATTTTATACTTTTGGAGTCATATTTAAGAACTATTGCCTAATCGAAAATTAACATCTATATATTCTTCTAAGACTTTTAAAATTTTGGCCCTTACATTCAGGTTTATTATCTATTTTGGGTTAATTTTTGTATATGATATAAAGAAAAGGCTCAATTTCATTCTTATGCCTGTAAAAATACAGTTTTTTTCTAGCACCATTTATTGAAGAATACATTTCCCCCATTGAATTGTCTTGGCACCACTCTTGAAAATCAATTGACCATAAATGTTAGGGTTATTTCTAGATTCTCAAATCTAATCCATTAATTTATACTGCCTACCACTATGCCAGTACCACAATCTATTTCTTTAGTAGTAAATTTTGAAGTTAATAAGTGGGGGTCTTCCACTTTGTTCTTATTTTCAGGATTGTTTTGCCTATTCTGGATCCCTTGCACTTTCATATAAATTTTATGACTAACCATATCTATAAATAAATTAATCATATTTATTTATAAATAATTTGAGCATGTACAAAAAAGAGATTGTCTTGTTAATTTCTGCAAAAAAAGACAAGAGGAACTGTGATATTAACTGCATTGAATCTGAAAGTCAATTGGGAAAATATTGCTATCTTAACAGTATCTAACAGTATCAGATCTTCCATTCTATGAACATAGAGCGTCTTTCCACACATTTAGCTCTTCTTTAATTTTTTTCAACAATTGTTTTTAATTTTTAGAGTATAAGTTAAACATTTATTTTTTAACTATGCTT
Organism: Macaca nemestrina; assembly: GCF_043159975.1. Taxonomy (NCBI): domain Eukaryota; kingdom Metazoa; phylum Chordata; class Mammalia; order Primates; family Cercopithecidae; genus Macaca; species Macaca nemestrina. Next base: position 73,048,282 of record NC_092145.1, read on the forward strand.
TTTCGATGCTATTGTAAATAGAATTGTATTCTTAATTTTATTTTTGAATTATTTGTTGCTATTGTACAGAAATACAATTGATTTCTGTACACTGATAATGTACTCTATAAATGTCCTAAATTTATTAATTTTAGTTGTATGTGTGTATTTACTGGGTTTTTCTATATACAAGTTTGTTATTAGCAAGTAGAGATACCTTGACTTCTTTTTTTATCTGATGTCTTTTATTTATTTTGTCCTTACCTTCAGTACAAGGCTGAATGGAAAGTGAGAGCAGAAATCCTAGTCTTGCTCCTCATTGTCATAGGATCAATGTTTTCAGTCTTTCCACTTTAACTATGATGTTAACTCTCACTTTTTTACAGATGCCCTCCACCAGGTTGAGGAAGTTCCCTTCTAGTCCTAGTTTGCTAAGCGTTTTTATTGTGCAAATTTATTCAATTTTTAAAAAATTATTTTTCTCTGTTTATTGTGATAATCATGTGATTTTTGCCCTCTCTTTGGTGAATACAGTGTTAAACATTAATTGATTTTCAGATGTTAATCTAAGCTTGCATTTTAGGAATAAATCTCACTAGATTATGGTGTATAATTATTTTAATATATTGTTGAAATATATTTTTCTAATATTTTGTTAAACATTTTCTATCTATAGCTATGAGGTATATTAGCATACAATTTTTTTGATATTTTTGTCAATTTTATTAATTCAAGTTTCATCTTTTCTAGTTTAAAAAATGTGTAGAATTGATATTAATTTTTCTTCAAATATTTGGTAGAAGTAATTAGGAAAATCATGTAGATTTATGCTTTTCTCTGTGGGAAGTTTCTAAATTTGCTAATTCAGTCTCTTCATTTTTATAGATCTGTTCATATACTCTATTTATTTTTAAATAAATTTTGGTAGCTTATGTATTTGTATATTTAATCTAGATTATCTAATTTGTTGGCATATAATTGTGCACAATATTCCTTTAAAATACTATTTATTTCTATAAGGTTAATAGTGATATATTTTTTTCATTCCTGAACTCATTAATTTTAGACTTCTCTCATTTTTCCTTGGTCTGTCTAGGTAAAGATTTTTCAATTTTGCTGAAAGTTTCTAAATACCAACATTTAGTTTTATTTTTTCCAATTGTTTTCCTATTCTGTTTTCATTTATTTTTGCTCTAAGAGTTATAATTATTCCCTTTCATCTACTAAATTTGGGTTTAGTTTATGCTACTTTTTCTAATTTCTTAAGATAAAAATCTAGGGTATTGATTTGATGTTATCTTTCCTTTTTAAATATAGGCAGAAGCTATAAATTTCCTCTAAGTACTACTTCGACTGTATCCCTTAAATTTTGGCATGCTGTGGCTTATTTTCATTTATTCAAAGGTATTTTATTTTTTTTCCTGTGATTTATGGCTTAATCTGTTGTTTATTTAGGATTGTATTGTGTAATTTCCACAAACTTGTGAATATTTGTAATTTTCTTTTGTTATTAATTTTTAAAATTCAACATCCCTTTATAATAAACACTCACAAAAATTGTCATGGAAGAAACATTCCTCAACAAATAATAGTCATATACAGGCCGGGCGCGGTGGCTCAAGCCTGTAATCCCAGCACTTTGGGAGGCCGAGACGGGCGGATCACGAGGTCAGGAGATCAAGACCATCCTGGCTAACACAGTGAAACCCCGTCTCTACTAAAAATACAAAAACTTAGCCGGGCGAGGTGGCAGGCGCCTGTAGTCCCAGCTACTCGGGAGGCTGAGGCAGGAGAATGGCGTAAACCCAGGAGGCGGAGCTTGCAGTGAGCTGAGATCCGGCCACTGCACTCCAGCTTGGGTGACAGAGCGAGACTCCGTCTCAAAAAAAAAAAAAAAAATAATAATAATAATAATAGTCATATACAAAACAACAAAAGCTAATACAATAGTGACAGGGAAAAAAAAATCTGAAAGCCTCTCCTCTAAACTCAGGAACCAGAAAAGGATTCAAACTCTTACTACTGTTATTCTACATAGTACTTGAAGTCCTAGTTAAAGAAGACAAAAGAAAGATATAAAGGGCATCCAAATTGGAAAGAAAGTACTCAAATTATCCTTGTTTGCTGATGATATGATCTTATATTTGCAAAAATCTAAAGACTCCACAAAAAACCTATTAGAACTGATAAACAAATGTATTAAAGTTGCAGGACACAAAATCAACCTACAAAAATTAGTATCATTATATGTGCCGACAACAAACGATCTGAAAATGAACTGAAGAAAGTAATCCCATTTATAATAGGTGCAAATCAAATAAAACATCTAGGAATTAACCAGAAAGGTGAAATACTTGTAAAATGAAAAATACAAAACATTGATGAAGAAATTGAGGAAGACACGAAAAAGTGGACAGATATTCCTTGTTCATGGATTGTAGGAAACAATATTGTTAATAATGTCTATACTTCCCAAAGCAATCTACAGATGCATGCAATCCCTGTTCAAAATATCAATGACATTCTTCACAGAGAAAAAAACCCCTAAGATTTATATGAAACTGAGAGGAGGTTCTAGCTGGGCTATCTGGGTCGAGTAGGGGCTCAGAAAGTTGTGAAACTCACTCATTTCCTGTAACAGGACTTACTTTGATCCTGGATAAATAATATTGAACATATATGCTTAAAATATTCCTAACATTAGAATTTGTATATGTGTTTTCTTTCTCAAGAAAACTATAAACAGCAACACTTTTGCTGTAAGCTTTTCTGTGTCCGCTCTTCCTCTCTCCCTTCCCTCTCCCCTAAAACTAAAAAGAATGTTAAAAGTCCATTTTTCTGTGATCATCAGATCTTATCTATGCTCCCAATTCCAATTCCTTGTAAACACAATTTGAAAATCCTGTGAGATCCTGTCTCCTTTGCCGTGCCGCTCCAATGTTATAAAGTAAATAAAACTTAAGTTAAAATTCCGGTTTTCCTCAAGATCTAAGACATATTATTTGTCTTTGTCTTTTGCTCTGGCAACATCTTCCCGCCGCACGTATTTCCTGCCTTAAAAAGTTTAAAAAGTAATCAAAAAATCTAACACTGGCTACCCGCTGGGGACCCCTTCCACGCTGTGGAAGCTTTATACTATCACTCTGCTCAATAAAGACTACAGCTTTTTTTCTCTGGGTCCCATCCGTGTCTCTCTCTCACCAAGGGCTGCCACCACACCAAATCTTTGGCGTGGCTAAGGCAAGAACCTTTGGTGTTACATTTTGGCAAGCCAGCCAGGAGAATCTCCAGGAAAGGCATCTAGATCGTCATGTGATGAGTAGGACTGGAACTCTTTTGCTTGCTATTCTGTCCTGTCCTTCCTTAGAATTCGGAGGCTAGTTTACAATCCCACCAACAGTGTAAAAGTGTTCCTATTTCTCCACATCCTCTCCAGCACCTGTTGTTTCCTGACGTTTTAATGATCGCCATTCTAACTGGTGTGAGATGGTATCTCATTGTGGTTTTGATTTGCATTTCTCTGATGGCCAGTGATGATGAGCATTTTTTCATGTGTCTGTTGGCTGTATGAATGTCTTCTTTTGAGAAATGTCTGTTCATATCCTTTGCCCACTTTTTGATGGGGTTGTTTGTTTTTTTTCTTGTAAATTTGTTTGAGTTCTTTGTAGGTTCTGGATATTAGCCCTTTGTCAGATGAGTAGATTGCAAAAATGTTCTCCCATTCTGGAGGTTGCCTGTTCACTCTGCTGGTAGTTTCTTTTGCTGTGCAGAAGCTCTTTAGTTTAATGAGATCCCATTTGTCAATTTTGGCTTTTGTTGCCGTTGCTTTTGGTGTTTTAGACATGAAGTCTTTGCCCATGCCTATGTCCTGAATGGTACTACCTAGGTTTTCCTCTAGGGTTTTTATGGTATTAGGTCTAACATTTAAGTCTCTAATCCATCTTCAATTAATTTTCGTATAAGGAGTAAGGAAAGGATCCAGTTTCAGCTTTCTACTTATGGCTAGCCAATTTTCCCAGCACCATTTATTAAATAGGGAATCCTTTCCCCATTTCTTGTTTCTCTCAGGTTTGTCAAAGATCAGATGGCTGTAGATGTGTGGTATTATTTCTGAGGACTCTGTTCTGTTCCATTGGTCTATATCTCTGTTTTGGTACCAGTACCATGCTGTTTTGGTTACTGTAGCCTTGTAGTATAGTTTGAAGTCAGATAGCGTGATGCTAGTTCAACCATTATGGAAAACAGTATGGCGATTCCTCAAGGATCTAGAACTAGATGTACCATATGACCCAGCCATCCCATTACTGGGTATATACCCAAAGGATTATAAATCATGCTGCTATAAAGACACATGCACACGTATGTTTATTGTGGCACTATTCACAATAGCAAAGACTTGGAATCAACCCAAATGTCCATCAGTGACAGACTGGATTAAGAAAATGTGGCACATATACACCATGGAATACTATGCAGCCATCAAAAAGGATGAGTTTGTGTCCTTTGTAGTGACATGGATGCAGCTGGAAACCATCATTCTTAGCAAACTATCACAAGAACAGAAAACCAAACACCGCATGTTCTCACTCATAGGTGGGAACTGAACAATGAGATCACTTGGACTCGGGAAGGGGAACATCACACACTGGGGCCTATCTTGGGGAGGGGGGAGGGGGGAGGGATTGCATTGGGAGTTATACCTGATGTAAATGACGAGTTGATGGGTGCTGACGAGTTTATGGGTGCAGCACAGCAACATGACACAAGTATACATATGTAACAAACCTGCACGTTATGCACATGTACCCTAGAACTTAAAGTATAATAATAAAAAATAAATAAATAAATAAATAAATAAAGAATTCGGAGGCTAAACCCGGAACTTTTCGGTCACTTAAAGGCGATTAGCGTGGCAGCTGGACTAAAGACACTGGTGTCAGACTGTCCGAAAAAGCGCTCTCTAACAACCCCGGACCCTCAGGGGCTGGGAATGTCCGTTAGTCTGGATCCAGTTCATAACTCTTTCACTTTCCGTGGAGGTCCCGAAGTACACCCAGGAGTTATCAGCGGATGTTCTAGTCTCCCAGATTTCCTGGTTGAGACCACGGCCCCGCCAGGGGCTCCCCCTGAAAGGGTTACTGAGCTTGAGACCGCCACATCTTCTGACCCCTGCCTCCTGGGTCCTAATGTCCCCGGGCTAGACTTCTTTCCTCATCTTGCAAGCGAGGTTATTCCCGCTAGGCCGGATGAAGATTCCTTATTTAGAAGTCTTTTTTTTTTTTTTTTTTTTTTTTTGAAATTTAAAAATATTTACTGAACAGAAATATAAACATAAGCCCCCAAAGAAAATAACATGACAAACTTTGAGTAAAATGTAATTTCCCCCTAATTAATATAACTGCTTTCTGTTCATGGTTTACAGAATGATGGATCTTTCCCTTCTATCCCTTTGTACCTATGTGTATCTAGCAGAAAAGTTCTTAGCTATGGCTATGGGCACACAGAAACTTCCTATAGATGATTATGTTCAAATGTTTGTTTACTTTCCCCAGAATAAATTGGGGCACTGGCACTGGCTGGATTGATCACAGAACAGATACTCATGAAGGTCTGATCCTCTTGAGTTCCACGTTTATGAGCAAAAATTGGACGCCATGGCTCGCTAACAGAAATTTTGTTGAATGTGTAGATATGGCACCCATCACTAACATTGTAAAAGGAAATGGACCTCATACCTACATCCAGGAAAATCCCCACTCTGTGCAACTGGGGACTCACCCAGAGAGGAGTCAGGCATACCGCTGGCGGCAAAGACCTTTCCTTTTCCGCAACCCACAGTCAAGAAGCCGTGTTCTGAAGAAAGCACAATCTTCCCCTGTCGGTTCACAGATTCCTTACAAATGCCTGCATCCCATACTTCGCTGGTGCCCACGTCCACCTCCCAGTAATGGCGGCCGGAAGTAAAGCAAGGGGCGCCCAGGACGCACAGTGCAATGTGGAACCTCTCAGCTTGCTCCTTCCTATTCTGGCTAAAATCCCGACTTCGGAAGCTCCTCAGGTCTTCAGAAATGATGAGATAGTTGTTGGCTGTGACCACATCCAAAGTCATATCCACTTGAAACTTCCTTATCTTTGGGTTCGTTGTTAGAATAGATTTCAGCTTGGGCTCTAGTTCCTTGATGATGGAAACCTGCGCCCTCAGCTTGTACTTTGGCTTGATGTCATTCTTCTGAGAGACCACAGAGCAGAAGCGGCACAGTAAACCTTCCCCATCAGGCTCCTTCTGCAGTGCATTGAGGCATTGAAGGCGGCAGACATATCTGCATTTCGGCTGCATGGGTTCTTCAAGATCTTTTAGACAGACAGGACATCTAATGATTTGTTTGAAGTGTTCAGCCACGGCAAATAGTCTCTCCTTCCGGAGTTTCTCCCCTGGCCTCCAGCTGCTTCTGTGGACAACTCAGATCTCTAGAAGCCTTATATACTTGGGGTGGTGCCCAAAAGATCCCTGTTCATGGTGCCTTCCAGGGTTTAGACAGGTGTCACCACTCCATGCCTATTTTAAAGGGCCAGTTCCCCACCATAGTGTATGGTCCCCCACATCAAGACAATTTAAAGACAGCTCTGTAGTTTTCATGTAGATGGTAGACAAGCCTTACAGCATTTCCTCCATTGCTCCCCAAATAGACTTTCCCCTTCCTTGGGGCCTCTCAAGTACAATCTGTGGTGAGTGGGTATAGCTCTTAGAGCCGACATTAAAACAGTTACGGGGATTCCTTAAAATCACTGACTTTGGCCAACTGTGAATTCCTAAATACAATAAAATGACCAGGCCACTCTATACCCTAATAAAAAAAAAAAAACTCAAAAGACAAACACCCATCTAATAAAAACCAAAAACAAAAACAGCCTTCAAAACTTTAAAACAGGCTCTAGTACAAACTCCAGCCCTGAGCCTCCCCACAAGACAAAATTTCTCTTTATATGTCACCAAAAAAAAAGAAATAGCTCTTAAAGTTCTCACTCAAACTCATGGGACAACCCTACAACTAGTAACATACCTAAATTAAAAAAATGAATATAGTAGCCAAAGACTGGCCTCACTGTTTACAGGTGGTTACAACAATAGCCATCTTAATGTCTAAGACTATTAAAATAATAGAAGGAAAAAAATCTCACCATCTAGACTACTCATAATGTAAACAACATATTAAAACTAAAAAAAGTTTGTGACTCAACCGCCTACTCAAATAACAGACACTACTCCTTAAGGGACCAGTATTTCAAATACACACGTGTACAGCCCTCAACCCTGCCACTTTTCTCCCAGAAGATGAGGAACCAATTACACATAACTACCAACAAATTATAACTCAGACTTATGCCACCCAAAAGAATCTCCTAAAAGTCCCCTTAGCTAACCCTAACCTTAACCTGTACTCCAGTAAAAATTCTTTTGTAAAAAATAAAGTACAAAAAACAGACTATGCCATAGTTAATGATACAACAGTACTTAAAAGTAAGCCTCTTCCCCCAGGGACCAGTATTCATTTAACAGAACTAGTAACACTTATGCAAGCCTTAAAACGAAAAATAAATAAATAAATAAATGTATACACAAATAACAAGTATACTTATCTAGTCCTACATACACATACTACAATATAGAAAAAGTTCCTAACCTCTAAAAAAAACCCATTAAAATCATAAAGTTATTACACACAATACAAAAAAGTTATTACACACAATACTAAAAAAGTAACAGTCTTACACTGCCAAGGCCAAAAAAAAAAAAAAAAAAAAAAAAAAAAATAACGCCAGATACTAAGGCCAAACTTACTGCCAGACAAAACTTTCCTCCAAAAATGCCCATAAAAGGACCCCTGGTATAAAACAACTCCCTTCAAAAAGTTAAGCCCCAGTATTCCCCAATTAAAACAAAATGGGGACTTTCACGAGGACATAATTTTCTCCCCTCGGGGTGACTAACAACAGCAACAAAAAAGGTACTTATACCCAAAGCCGGTCAATAAAAAATACTTAAAACCCTTCACCAACTTCTCATATGGATATTAGAAGTATCCATAAGATGTCCACATCCTTATTTACAGGGCCACACCTCCTCAAAACCATCTAACAATTAGTCAAAGCCTGTAAAGTGTGCCCCCAAAAAAACCCCTTAGTTCACCATAAGGTCTCCCCAAAAAGACAAAAAAAAAAAAAAAGAAGACATTATCCTAGAGAAGACTAACAGTTAAATTTTACCCATATGCCAAAGTCAAAAAAATTTCAGTACTTATTGGTCTATGTTAATACCTTTACAAATTAAATAAAAGCCTTCCCTTACAAAACAAAAATAGGCCCCCAAAATGGTTAAAGTCTTAGTTCATAAAATAATTCCTAAATTTAAACTTCCCAAAAACATACAAAACAACAATAAACCAACTTTTGACACTACAATAACTCAACAAATTTCGAAGACACTAAAAATACACTATCACCTTCGCTGTGCCTAGAGGCCACAATCCTCAAAAAAAGTCAAAACAAAAAAACAAACAAACAAACAAAAAATATATACACCATGGACTACTATGCAGCCATAAAAAAGGATGAGTTCGTGTCCTTTGTAGGGACATGGATGAAGCTGGAAACCATCATTCTCAGCAAACTGTCTCAAGGACAAAAAGCCAAACACCACATGTTCTCACTCACAGGTGGGAACTGAACAATGAGAACACGTGGACACCAGAAGGGGAACATCACACACCAGAGCCTGTCATGGGGTGCGGGGAGGGAGGAAGGATAGCATTAGGAGATATACCTAATGTAAATGACGAGTTAATGGGTGCAGCACACCAACATGACACATGTATAGATATGTAACAAACCTGCATGTCGTGCACATGTACCCTAGAACTTAAAGTATAATAAAAACAAAACAAAAGTGTAAAAATAAAATAAAATAAAATAAAATAAAAAGCTAATGAAACACTTAAAAGACATTTAAAAAAAATTACCACAAAAAAACTCATTGCCCATGGCCCACTTTCTTGCCCATAGCCTTATTAAATAAAAATTTGAAACTCTACTCACAAAATGGGACTCAGTCCATATAAAATACTATTTGGACAGCCTTTTCTCACAAATAACCTCCTACTCAACCAAAAAGTGGCCAATTTATTCAAAAATATAATTTCTCTAACAAAATATCAACAAAATCTTAAAACTTTACCTAAGAAGTATAACAAAGAAAAATAAAATTATTTCGAACAAAAAATCTAGTATTGGTCAAGTCTCTCTCCCCTCTACCTCTCCATCTATAAATCCCTTATGGGAGGGACCATACTCAATAATCCTCTCTACCCCCACCATAGTTAAAGTAGTAGGAGTAAAATCCTAAATTCACAACACCCAAGTCAAACCTTAAATATCTCCTAAAAAACTTACAAAATTATCAACTCAAAAGTCACAAAGTCAGCCAGACCAGCTTCAATACACCTGTCAGCCACTAGAAGACCTATGTCTCCTATTAAAAAATAAAAAAAAAATAAAAATAAAAAAAAAACTCCAGCCAAAAAAACTCCTACTGTTAATTCTAAAAAAAAAAAAAAAAAAAACACTTTTTCCTACCTAAAAGAAAAAGTAAAAACCTACATAATCTTTAACATCTCTCCTTACTCTTTTTAATAAAATCCTTCTACTCTTTCATTACATTATTAAACAGTATACTAACTATACTTTTTACAGTAAAATTATATACTGTAACTCCAGCAGAGACAAAAATCTTAATCACATCAACCTTTCTTCTATCGTCCTTCCAACAACAATTTACTCCTTTTTCCCTCCTCTTTCCTATGACCGTTCCACCTACAACACGTCACAACTCCTCTTAAGCCTCCTGCCACCCTCTTTGTACTTATGTTCCTTTCTCCAACTATAACACACCCCCCATGTCAGTGTGCCTCTCCTAAAAGAGTCAACTGACATTCTCTCAAAAACTCTTGGGAATTAGGTAGCCCCTTCCAGACACCCACACCTTTTGCCACATACACTTGTATATATAGAAAAAAATGTTATAAAATTACTTCTCTCTGTTCTCACAATAGCCGTACATATCACCAAAAAAAAAAAAAAAAAAAAAAAAAATCCAAACTAACTCCCTAAAAAATGGGGGGCCAACACTTGTTAGACATATTATACCCATATAGGTATGTCTAACTAAGGAGAAGTTCAAAATAAGACTAAAAAATGACATATCCAACAAATAATTTAAAATTTAGTACAACTCTCCAATACTCCCAGTCCATATAAAAAAATTAGACCTTTCCAGACTACAAAAAACTCTTAACTCTCATTCCCATCTCTAAAGCCTGTTTAACACCACCCTTACAAAAATACAAAAAGCCTCTCCTAATAATCCACCCAACTGCTGAGTGTGTCTTCCCTTATGTTTTCAACCATATGTCCCAGTCCCTGTCCCCAAACAGTAAAACTTATCCACCCCAGTCCTAAACATCACCAAATTAATCAGTCCCATAGTCATCAGTTTACCAACCACACAGACCTCAAATCTCACATGCATAAACTTCAACATGACTCTCAATTAAAACGCCTCCCAATGTCAGTCCTAAACATCAATAACCTCAGGTTTCACCTGTCTAACTTCAGACATTTTTTTCATCTATAATAACACAGCCTATGAATTCCTAAATGGCACTCCAAAAAAACTATACTTTCTCTCCTTTCTAACACCTCCCATGTCCATATATACTAAACGAAAGTTACAAAGTCTCCTTATACCCCAATCTTACCACACACAAGCCCTTATTGTCCCTTTTATTATAAAAGGCAAAATACTAGGCAAACTTAAGACTAAAATTAGAGACATAATCTCCTCCACCCAATTCTATTATAAATGATCACAAAAATTAAATAATAGCATAAAACAAGTTGCCATCTCCCTAGTGACCCTACAAAGCCAACTTAATTCTCTAACTACGGTAGTCCTTCAAAACCAGAGAGCCCAAAACTTATTAACAACTAAAAGAGAAAAAAGCTGCCTTTTCTAAAAAAAAAAAAAAAAAAAAAAAAAAAAAAAAAAAAAAAGTTACTATTTCGTTGATCAGTCAAAAATCATTACTAAAAAATAAAATAAAATAAAATAATTTAAAAACTTAAGCACTCAAAGCCCTAAAACATATTTAATAAATAAATACCTTGACTCCTCCCCTTTCTAGGCCCTACAACAGCCATCCTACTATTACTCACTTTCGGGCCTTACATTTTTAACCTCCTTGTCAAATTTGTTTCCTCCAAAATCAAGGCCATCAAACTACAAACGATCTTACAAATAAAACCTCAAGTAAACTCAACTCACGACTTCTACCAAGGACTCCTATGTCAACCCACTGGTCCCTCACTAACCTAAAATGTTCCCCTCTAAAAGATGCCACAACTACAGGGAACTTTGTTCTCCCCTAATCAACAAAAAGTAACCAAAACAATGTTGCCCAATTCCCAACAGCAGTTGGGATGTCCAGTCTAAAAGGGGGACTGAGAGGGGGTTCCAGCTGGGCTTCCTGAGTCGAGTAGGGGCTCAGAAAGCTGTGAAACTAACTCATTTCCTGCAACAGGACTTACTTTGGTCCTGGATGAATAATATTGAAGATATATGCTTAAAATATTCCTAACATCAGAATTTGTGCATGTGTTTTCTTCCCCAAGAAAGCTATAAACAGCAAAACTTTTGCTGTAAGCTTCCCTGTGTCCTCTCTCCCTCTCTCCCTTTCCCCTCAGGTAAAACTAAAAAGAATTTTAAAAGCCCATTTTTCTGTGATCAGCAGACCTTATTATTCTCCCAATTCCAATTCCTTTTAAACACAATTTGTAAAATCCTGTGAGATACTGTCTTCTTTGCTGTGCCCCTACAAGGTTATAAAGTAAATAAAACTTAAGTTACAATTCCGAGTTTCCTCAAGATCTAAGACACGTTAATTGTCTTTGTTTCTTTTTTTGTTTTGTTTTGTTTTCTTTTTTTTTTAATTTATTAATTATTATTATTATACTTTAAGTTCTAGGGTACATGTGCATAACGTGCAGGTTTGTTACATATGTATACTTGTGCCATGTTGGTGTGCTGCACCCATCGTTTCTTGCTCTGGTGACATCTTCCCGCCACACGTATTTACGCCTTAAAAAGTTTAAAAGGTAATCAAAAATCTAACACTGGCTACCCACCCGCGACGCCTTCCATGCTGTGGAAGCTTTATACTATCACCCTGCTCAATAAAGCCTACAGCTTTTTAACTCTAGGTCCGATCCGTGTCTCTCTCTCCCGGCAGGCTGCCGCCACACCAAAACTTTGGTGTGGCTAAGGCAAAAACCTTTGGTGTTACAAAAAACCACAAAAGGCCTCAAATAGTCAAAGTTATCCCAGGAAAAAAAAACTGGAGAAATTACATTACCTGACTTCAAATTATAATACTGAGCTATATTAACCAAGATACCACGATACTGGCATTAAAACAGGAATATAAACCAACAGAACTGAATACAGAACAAAGAAGCAAATCTACACATCCACAATGAACTCATTTTTGGCAAAAAGCCAAGAATACACATTGGGAAAGAGACAGCCCCTTCAATAAATAGTGCTGGGAAAACTGGTTAGCCATACTGAAAAGAATAAAACTAGACTACTATATCTTCCCACATCCAAGCATCGAATCAAAATAGATACTTAAACATGAGACCTCAAACTATGAAACTAATCAAAGAAAACACTGAAGAAACTTTTCAGGACAATGGACTGGGCAAGAATTTCTTGAGTAATACCCCACAAATACAGATAACAAACACAAAAAATGGACAAATGGAATCACATCAAGTTAACACACTTATACACAACAAGGGAAACAATTAAAAAAAAAACATGAAGAGACAACACACAGAGTAAGATAAAATATTTGTAAGCTATCCATCTAACAAAGGATTAGTAATTAAAATATACAAGGGAATTCTACAACTCTATAGGAAAAATATCTAATAATCCAGTTAAAAATGGTCAAAAATTCTTAATAGACATTTCTCAAAAGAAGACATACAAATGGCAAACATGCATCTAACAAGGTGTGGAACATTGTTGATCATCAGAGAAATGAATATCAAAACTACAGTGAGATATCATCTCGCCCCAGTTAAAATGGCTTTTATACAAAAAATAGGAAATAAAAAATACCGTTGAGGATGCGGAGAAAAGGTAACACGATTACACGGTTAGTGGGAAAGTAAAATAGTACCACAATTTTTGGAGACTCCTCAAAAAACTAAAAAGAAAGCTACCATGTGATCCAGCAGTTCCACTGCTAGGTATATTCCCATAAGAAAGGAAATCTGTATATTAAAAAGACACCTGCTCTCTCAAATGTTTCAGCACTATTCACAATAGCCAAGATTTGCAAGCAACCTAAGTGTCCCTCAACAGACAAATGGATAAAGAAAAAACCTGGTACCTAAGCACAATGGACTGCTATTCAGCCATAAAAACGAATGAGATCCTTTCATTTGCAAAAACTTGAATAGAATTCAAGATAATTCTGTTAAGTGAAATAAGCCACGCGTTGAAAGACAAACTTTGTATGTTTTCACTTACTTTTGAAAGCTAAAAATTGAAACAATCAAATCGTGGAGATAGGAGGTAGAAAAATGATTACCAGCAGCTGGGAAGGGTAGTAGGTGATGAGAGTGGGTTTCGTTCATATGTACAAAAAAAATACTTAAAGAATGAAAAAGACATAGCATTTGATAGCGTAACCGTGTGACTACAGTCAATAACAATTTATCGTATATTTTAAAATAACTAAAAGTGTATACTTAGATTGTTCATAACACAAAGAATGGATAAATGCTTGAGGCAATGAATATCTGTACCCTGATGTGATGATTACATCTTGTATGCCTGTACCAAAATATCTCATGTATCCCATAAATATATATACCTACTAGGTAACCACAAAAATTAAACATAAAAAATTAAAAGTAAATTAATTTTGTAAGTGTAATGAAATTCTTGTTTTTTAAGCATATTTTATCTGTAGCCAAATTAAAGTTATATATATCTGGAAGTTTGTTGACATGGTATCATTTACAGTGACATTATTTCAGACAAAATGTAGTTCTAGGAAAATACAAGTAAGACAAGCTACTGTATCTACTGCAATACTGGTTAATTATGTTATGAATCCTCATGCTGTCAGATACTTTTGGTCACCTCAGATCAAATTTAAGGTCAGGCACAGTAACTCACGCCCGTAATGCCAACACTTTGGGAGGCCAAGGTGGGTGGATCACTTGAGGTCAGGAGTTCGAGACCAGACTGGCCAACATTGTGAAATCCTGTCTCTACTAAAAATACAAAAATTAGCCAGATGTGGTGTCACAGACCTGTAGTGCCAGCTACTTGGGAGGCTGAGGCAGGAGAATCGCTTGAACCCAGGAGGCAGAGGTTGCAGTGAGCAGAGATCGAGCCACGCACTCCAGCCTGGGAGACAGAATGAGACTGTGTCTCAATAAAAAAAAAAAAAAAGAAAAGAAAAAAAGAAAAAGAAAAAAAAATTAAGAAACAATGACATGATTATAACATTAGTTTTTTTAGGCATACTAATCATAAGGTATTTATTCAGGATGGCATTTGTGAGGGTAGTGAGCCTGGAGGTGAGAAAACAGTTTGAAAGCTATTAGTAATAACCAAGATGTGAGGTAAAAGCAGATAATACATGTGTTTTCATTTTCTCTTAATTTCATTTGAATGTTTATTGGTACAATATAAGAGATCATTTTGTCCATGCCTTTCTCTCACTACTTTGTGAACTCTTTAGAGACATGCCATGTCTTTTGATCTCACAATGTCAATATCCCTTGAATTAATTAATAGTAAGTCACTGTTTTTCTCCCTATCTTTAATTTGAGTGAACAAATTGCCAGAGGGCTTAGATAGGCCTCTTCATAAAAAGGAAGAAACATCGGTAAGGAATTCTCAAAGGCTATTTCTCTAAATTATATAAATCTAAATTCATTTGACCGGTATCTCAACATCCCAATTCTCAAATACTTCATAGGAGCATAGGAGTGATAATTTGTGATAAATGCTAGAAGAAAATTTGCATGAACTCAGTTCTTAATTTATTTCCTCAAACAAAAATCCTAAATAAATGCTATGCATTATCTTATCTGCTCAGTGAAATAAAAAGAAAAATTTCCCTCCAATGTGCAATAAATACATACATAACATATCACTGAGAATTATACGTGCTTCAAATGTTTGTATATTTTGTGGACTTTAATAATGTTTTACACTTAATAGACATTATAAAAGTAAGTTTAGTATTAGACAAATTTTTATTAAATTCAAATAAAAGTTCATAGGCTTGAGACACTCGATGAATTTAAATAATAAGAATAAGTAACCCTTGGCCCAATTTAAGGGGTATTTTTTCCATAATCACTTACTGTATTTAACAACTGAACATGGTTTAAAGCAGAAATGTTTTTTTGGAAAACCACAGGAGGCCAGGCATGGTGGCTCACGCCTGTAATCCCAGCACTTTGGGAGGCCAAGGCAGGCAGATTGCCTGAGCTCCGGAGTTCAAGACCAGCCTGGGTAACACAGTGAAAACCTGTCTCTACTAAAATACAAAAAAAAAAAAAAATTAGCCTGGGATGGCAGCATGTGCCTGTAATCCCAGCTATTCAGGAGGCTGAGGCAGTAGAATTGCTTGAACCTGGGAGATGGAGGTTGCAGTGAGTCGAGATTGTGCCACTACACTCCAGCCTGGGTGAAAGAGCAAGACTACATCTCTAAAACAAACAAACAAACAAAAAACAGAAAACAAAAAACAAACAAAAAAAACACAGGAAACACATTGTTAACACCTGTCACAGAAATTTAAAAATCAACTATTTTAACAGACATGTCTATTAATAATTAAATCATGACAGAAGAATAATTTGAAATAGTAGCTGTTTTCCCCGTGCAATATAATCTTGTACATTTTAGTTAATCTCTGGATTCATTTATTCTGCTAGAAGATTCTGCTTTAATTACCAAAGGAAGGAATAGCAGCAGAACTAAATATAATAACAATTTTTGGCTTTTAATTTTCAAAATTTTCAGTGGGAAAGCTGAAAGAATTCAGATCATGAAGAAATGAACAGTGAATTTGTGAGATTGCCTACGGATGAATAAGACTACAGCTATCTAATCTCAAGCTATGTAAAAGTTTCCCACTGAAGAAGAAAGTCAAGGTAAAGAAAAGAAAGAATAGACATTGAAAGTCCTCAGGAAAGGGAATTTATATGCCATGCAATATTTTCTAGATAAACCCTGCTATGGATGGTGGTGGTGGTATAGGTTTAATTAGATTTTAAGAGATTTGATAAGATTTAAGAGATCAGAGATCACAGAAAACCAATTTCTCCCTTTCTGGGTCGAACACCAAGGAGATTTCAGACCCTCAGAGAAGAATTATCTATATTTTATGTCTAAGCAGAAAGGTTTTTAGATAAGCTTCTGAAAGTTTGCCATTGCTCAACATGCAAAATAATTCTAGAATGGTACCCATGCACTTGTAGGCTATGTGAGAGGCTAAAAGAGAACAGATCTACTGATACATTGTTTTATATAATTCCTGCTTACCTCCAATCCCAGAATTTTGATACAAACCTAAGAAATAAAAGAAACTCTAAGCTCACTAAGATGATGTTTCTACTGTTAAAAAAAAAAAAAGAGCTATTCAAAAAGTTGAAAATAAAGCAAAAGAAAGAAGAAATTACAATGTGCTTTTTCAATATCATACTGGAGTAGCACTAGTCAATGTACATATCTGTAATAAAACCAGGCACTTCCATCAGAATGCACATTTGCATGCTGTTCCTTCATTGAGAAAGTCTTGCTATTAAATAGAAGACAAAATGCTAGACAAATTAAATAATGTACTTAGTGTCATAGTTGACTTCAAGCTGGCAAAAACTTTGTATTCTGTGACTGACAGTAACAAATATTCCCCGGACTAGAAGCTGAATAACATGCCACACTTCAGGTAGTACTGCACTAGAACATTATCTAATACATTTGATTAAAAGTCATATGATTCTCTAAGACCTGTAACTTTTTTGACCTGCTATTGCTCTAGATTGTAAAGTTAGATGCTAATTGACAGAAGATTGATAATTTGGATTTTTTTTATCTATGAGATGAAAATTATTTCTGTTGAATATTGTAAAACAACATCCCAAAGCCTATAGGTTTATTTCTCTGTAAGATATTAATCATTTCTATATGTAGCTTAATAACATTATTCTGAATTTCTGTTTCCACTGACACACATGCACACACACAAATATATATACATATATATATACACATACACACACACAGTGATTGTGTATAGTCATATATATTATCTTTTAATGAAATTATTTTAATAGACAGAGCATAAAAACCATCAGGTAGCGTGTGACTGGGATTCATCTAAGGACACCAAGTTTATACTTAGGGCCGTTTCACAAAGCAAAACCCCAAAATCAGTGGCACTGGTTTTTGGGCCCCAGATTACTGTAAGCCATCTTTAATCATCTGGAGCCTCTATCTTTTCCTGAAATTTTGGATGGCGAAGTTACTTTATAATTACATTGTAAGGGTGGTAGTTGCTGTTATGTATCCATCCAGGATCATGTCATCTGCAGACAAAGATAGTTTGACTTTCTATTTTTCTATCTGAATATCTTTTATTTCTTTCTCTTACCTGATTGCCCCAGCCAGAACTTCCAATACTATGTTCATGATTTTATCCATTCTCATCATTCCTATTCAACATAGAACTGGAAGTCCTAGATAAAACAAATTAGTCAAGGAAAGAAAGAGAAGGCATCTTAATTGAAAAGGAAGAAATCAAACTATCTATCTTCACTGATGATTATTCTATAACTAGAAAATCCTAAAAGCTCTAAAAGAAGTTTCCTAGAATCGATGAACAACTTTAGTGAAATTTCAGGGTAACAAAACAATGTACAAAAATCAGTAGCATTTCTACACAGCAACAACATTCAGGCTGAGAATGAAATCAAGAAAACAATCAAACTTACAATAGCCAAGAAGAAAATGAGAGACATAGTAATACAGCTAACAAAAGAGGTGAATATCTCTACAAGGAGAACCACAAAACAGTGTTGAAAGAAATAAAATATGACACAAATAAATGGGAAAAAATTTCCTGCTCATGGATTGGAAGAATCAATATTGTCAAAGTGGCCATACCCTTTTCCCAAAGCAATTTACTGATTCAATGCTATTCCAATAAAATCTCCAGCGCCAGTTTTTACAGAATTAAAAAAAAAAAAATTCTAAAATACGTAAAGAAACAAAAAAAGCCTGAATAATCAAAGAAACCTTAAGCAAAAAGAATAAAGCCAGAGGAATAAAACTACCTGACTTCAAACTACATTGTAAAGACATAGTAACCAAAACAGCTTGGTTGGCACAAAAACAAAGACACAGCATAATGGAACACAATAGAAAACTCAGAAATAAAGTTTTGCACCTACAACCATCTGGTCTTTGGCAAGGCTGACAAAAACAAGCAATGGAGAAAGTACTCCTTATTCAATAATTAGTGCTGGGATAACTGGATAGCCATGTGCAGAATATTAAAGCTGCAGCCCTGCCTTTCACTATCTACAAAAATTAACTCATAATATATTAAAGATTTAAATGTAAGACCTCAAACTATAAGAATCCTAGAAGACAACTAGGAAGTACTGTTCTTGACATCAACCTTGACAAAGAATTTTTGGCTAAGTCTACAAAGATAATTGAAAAAAACTAAAAAATCATGAATGAACTTCCATTCACAATTGCTTCAAAGAGAATAAAATACCTAGGAATCCAACTTACAAGGGATGTAAAGGACCTCTTCAAGGAGAACTACAAACCACTGCTCAGTGAAATAAAAGAGGACACAAACAAATGGAAGAACATACCATGCTCATGGATAGGAAGAATCAATATCGTGAAAATGGCCATACTGCCCAAGGTTATTTGTAGATTCAATGCCATCCCCATCAAGCTACCAATGAGTTTCTTCACAGAATTGGAAAAAATTGCTTTAAAGTTCATATGGAACCAAAAAAGAGCCCGCATCTCCAAGACAATCCTAAGTCAAAAGAACAAAGCTGGAGGCATCACGCTACCTGACTTCAAACTATACTACAAGGCTACAGTAACCAAAACAGCATGGTACTGGTACCAAAACAGAGATATAGACCAATGGAACAGAACAGAGTCCTCAGAAATAATACCACACATCTACAGCCATCTGATCTTTGACAAACCTGAGAGAAACAAGAAATGGGGAAAGGATTCCATATTTAATAAATGGTGCTAGGAAAATTGGCTAGCCATAAGTAGAAAGCTGAAACTGGACCCTTTCCTTACTCCTTATACGAAAATTAATTCAAGATGGATTAGAGACTTAAATGTTAGACTTAATACCATAAAAATCCTAGAGGAAAACCTAGGTAGTACCATTCAGGACATAGGCATGGGCAAAGACTTCATGTCTAAAACACCAAAAGCAACGGCAGCAAAAGCCAAAATTGACAAATGGGATCTCATTAAACTAAAGAGCTTCTGCACAGCAAAATAAACTACCATCAGAGTGAACAGGCAACCTCCAGAATGGGAGAAAATTTTTGCAATCTGCTCATCTGACAAAGGGCTAATATCCAGAACTTACAAAGAACTCAAACAAATTTACAAGAAAAAAACAAACAACCCCATCAAAAAGTGGGCAAAGGATATGAACAGACATTTCTCAAAAGAAGACATTCATACAGCCAACAGACACATGAAAAAATGCTCATCATCACTGGCCATCAGAGAAATGCAAATCAAAACCACAATGAGATACCATCTCACACCACTTAGAATGGCGATCATTAAAAAGTCAGGAAACAACAGGTGCTGGAGAGGATGTGGAGAAATAGGAAAATTTTTACACTGTTGGTGGGATTGTAAACTAGTTCAACCATTATGGAAAACAGTATGGCGATTCCTCAAGGATCTAGAACTAGATGTACCATATGACCCAGCCATCCCATTACTGGGTATATACCCAAACGATTATAAATCATGCTGCTATAAAGACACATGCACATGTATGTTTATTGCAGCACTATTCACAATAGCAAAGACTTGGAATCAACCCAAATGTCCATCAGTGACAGACTGGATTAAGAAAATGTGGCACATATACACCATGGAATACTATGCAGCCATCACAAAGGATGAGTTTGTGTCCTTTGTAGGGACATGGATGCAGCTGGAAACCATCATTCTTAGCAAACTATCACAAGAACAGAAAACCAAACACCACATGTTCTCACTCATAGGTGGGAACTGAACAATGACATCACTTGGACTTGGGAAAGGGAACATCACACACCAGGGCCTATCCTGGGGAGAGGGGGAGGGGGGAGGGGGGAGAGATTGCATTGGGAGTTATACCTGATGCAAATGACGAGTTGATGGGTGCTGACGAGTTGATGGGTGCAGCACAGCAACATGACACACGTATACATATGTAACAAACCTTCACATTATGCACGTGTACCCTAGAACTTAAAGTATAATAATAATAAAAATAAATAAAAATTAAAATAAATTAAATAATTTTTTTTAAAAAAAGAAAAAAACTAAAATAGGCAGGTGACACCTAATTAAACTAAAGAGCCTCTTTACAGAAAAAGAAACTATCAGCAGTGCAAACAGATAACCTACAGTGTGGTAGAAGCTATTCACAAACTGTGCATTGGACAAAAGCCTAATATTCAGAATCTATAGGAAACTTAAATCAACAAGTGAAAAGCAAATAACTTCATTGAAAAATGGGAAAATCACTTGAACAGACATTTCTCAAAAGAAGACATACAAGTGGCCAACGAACATGTGAAAAAAGTTCAGTATCACTAATTATCAGATAAATACAAATCAAAACCATAAGGTGATGCCATCTCACACCAGTCAGAATGGCTATTACTAAAAAGCCAAAAAAAAAAAAAAAAAAAAAAAAAAAAAAAAGAATGTTGGTGAGGCTTGGGGGAAAAGAGAATGCTTACACACTGTTAGTTGGAAAGTAAACTAGTTTAGCTACTGTGGAAAGCAGTCTGGAAATATCTTAAAGAACCAAAAGCAGAACTAACATTTAACTGAGCAATCTCATCACTGGGTTTATATCTATAAAGAAAATAAACAATTCTACCAAAGAGAAACATACACTCATATGTTCACTGCAGCACCATTCACAATAACAAAGACATGAAATGAACCTTGGTGCCCATCAATGGTGGATTAGATAAAGAAAATATACTGTATTAGTCAGGGTTGTCTAAAGGGACAAAACTAATACGATGTATGTATATATTAAGGGGAGTTTTTTAGAAGAATTGACTCACAGGATTACATGTTGAAGTCCCACAATAGGACATCTGCAAGCTGAGGAACCATGTTAGGTAATGCTGAGAACGTCTCTTGACTTGAATCTCCCTACCACATATTGTTATTGTGAATAATAGTGTGTTATTCAGTACTGACGTGGCCTCTCATCTGTAATAGCTGAGGAGCAAGGAAGCCAGTGCGAGTCCCAAAACCTCAAAAGTAGGGAAGCTGACAGTGCAACCTTCAGCCAAGCACCCCTGGTAAACCAGTGGTATGAGTCCAAGAGTCCAAAAGCTGAAGAACTTGCAGTCTTATGTTCAAGAGCAGGAAGTATCCAGCATGGGAGAAAGATGAAGGCTGGAAGACTCAGCAAGTCTGCTCTTTTCAGCTTCTGCCTGCTTTATTCTAGCTGCACTGGCAGCTGATTAGATGGTGCCCACCCAGATTGAGGGTGGGTCTGCCTCTCTCAGTCCACTGACTCAAATGTTAATCTCTTTTGGCAACACTCTCATAGACACACCAAGGACCAATACTTCGCACCCTTCAATCCAATCAAGTTGACACTCAGTATTAACCATCACACATATGTGTTATGGAATACTACAAAGCCATTAAAAAGAAAAAAATAATATATTTTCCAGCAACATGGATGCAGCTGGAGGACATTTCCTAAGCAAATTCTCACAGGAACAGAAAACCAAATACCACGTTCTCACTTATAAGTGGGGACTAAACATTAGGTACTCATGGACATAAAGATGGCAACAATGGACATTGGAGGCTTTAAAAAGGACAAACTGGGGATGGAACAAGGGTTGAAAAACTGTTGGATAGTGTGCTTGCTGCCTTGGTGACAGAATCAATTGTACCCCAACCTAAGCATTATATAATATACTCATGTGGCAAACCTGTACATGTAACTGTTGAATCTAAAATTTGAAATTATAAAAAAATAAAAAAAGTAGTCCTTATTTACCAAATAGACAATCATTTTTCACACCTTTGGGCATTTTCAAATGTCTTCCCCACTTCCCAGAACTTTTTCCCCCATTCCCCTTTCGGCTAGCAAAGATGTCGCAATCCTTTGTTAATGATAACGTAGTTTAGGAAACTTGAAGAGAGGGCAGAAAGACGTGTTAGGTAATGCTGAGAACGTCTCTTGACTTGAATCTCCCTACTACATATTGTTATTGTGAATAATAGTGTGTTATTTCAGCACTGAAGTGGCCTCTCATATGTAATAGCAAACCATTTCTAGGAACAACAAAATCAATTTTGTGGAGAGTAAATTAACCTGTGTGGTCAATTTGCATGTCTTTACATGAGATTGCACTAAGGTTTTGTATTTTTCAAAGACCCAAGTAGCAATTTGGAAGGCATGCTATAGGCATTGTTGTTAATCCTTAAGTATAAAAGTATTTCAATACCTCAGGACATAATCTTACGAAAGGAAAAACTTAAGCAAGTATCATCTTCTTACACTTTGCATGTTGCCAAGATACCATGAGAAAATAAACATAGGAAATTGATTTTTAAATTATTCTATGGTACTGAACAAACCATCAAAAAGAAAATCTGCCAACATATGGCAGTCTGAAATGCAGTTGGAGAATCTTTCCACCTGGGACCACTGAATGAGCTACTTGGCTGAGCTTTGCAAGGTCCCCTGTGAAAAACAATAAGGAATGTATTCCCTTAGTCCATGCTGGACACTTGAAGTACTTGCATGCTACCCAACCTAACTGCCTCTAAACTCCCCAGAGACAAGGACACTGACACAAAACTGATTTATGATGAGGAATGTAGTTTTTGTTTCCAAAATGGCAGATAAGAGGCAATGCTAGCATACCACTTCTACTTGAAAGGGTAAAAAAGTTTGTAGAGATTCACCCTGTGAACAATTTTCAAGAAGTGATACAGGAACTGAACAGGAAAACCAAGGGAATTCAGACTCTTTGAAGGAAAGTGACAGGCTGCAACTACACAGTGAATTAGGCAAAGAACTGTGAGTCCCCAGAATGTGAAGAGGGGAAGATACGGCCTCTGGGACACAAACCAATGAAGAGCTTGAAAGTCCAGGCCACAGAAAATACTTACTTCTACTCAGCACTGGAACCAACTTGGGAAGGGGTCATGAGATATAAAAGTAGAAGCAGTATCAGAAAGACCCATGTGTACACTCCCAGTGTCCAGCATGGACTGAGGGAAGACATTTCTTGTTTTCCATAGGGGACTTTGTGGAGGTCAGTCAAATAGCTCAAGCAGCAGTCACAGGTTGAAAGACACCCCTAACTGGGTTTCACAATGTAATGACTGAAAGGACACAAAAACACAAAGAGATACCCACCCCCCTTGCTCCCTATTGCTACACCCTTTGTTCTGCTTCTGCTTTCTTATCTCTGCACGTACCAGAGGTTTCGAAAGTTCTGTAAGTACCTGTTTTTCTTCCTAGGGGCTAGGTCACAAGACATGTTTAAGTAAGATAAACTCATGCTGCCATAGACCGGTTGTCCTGACGCAATATAATTAACTGCCTTTGTGCAGAAACTGCTCTTCCATCTCAAAGGTTGAACTGAGATACCAGAAATGGTGGGAACCAATCATAGTTAGCCAAATCGCCTTGTTCAAACACCAGCCAATCATACATCTGATCTGTATAATGATTCTATGACCACTCTTCTTAGACTATATAATACTGTTTAATGCTCTGTAGGGGGAACTCTCTCTCTTGACCCTCTCATTCCGAGAGCGAGTGAGGGTTCCGGGTTCAAACCTGTAATAAAGATCCTTGCTGCTTAGCTTCGACTCTGGACTCTGGTGGTCTTCTTCGGGGAAAAAACAGACGGGGCATAACAGAAAAAGGGGTTGAACTCCTTTGGTCAGGAACTGGGGTGGGAGTGAGTAAAAAGTGGGCTGCAGCCAGGAATGCAGAAGTCAGGCACCTGACTTTGTAGGCAGATGAGGTGGCAGGGGGCGGGGGGTGGGGAGGGATGGCCTAAAAGCCATGGTTGCTTTATCCACAGGGAAAGCTTATGAGCTTATGACCTGGGGCAGTTGTGAGTTCTGAATGCAGGCTGCCTGGAACTTAGCTCGCTGCTTCTAGTGGAACACTGTGGGAGTGGGGTTTGCCTCAGCAAGTTTGTGGGATCTGTGTGGGACTTACGGCTGCCTGGCCTTCTCCAATCCCTGCACAAAGTCTTTTGTGCAGCAGAGGCAGAAACATTCCTTTCTGGAACATTAGCTCAGTGGCCTGAGAGCTCTTACTGTGCCCTGACACCTATGGGGCTGCTTCTTGCCCTGGACATGTAGAGTCAAAGCACAAATCCTCCTGACCCAGCCCCTGCCTGGGTTTGCTCTGTTACCCACCCTGGTAGCTTAGAACAAAGGACAAAATATTCGGGAGCTATGTGTCCCTGACCATTGCCTGAGAAACCAGAGTGACTCCACAAGGAACATAAGGCAAGCAAAAGTCTCACTGCTACTACCATAACTGTCGCTCTATTGGAAGCACAACCTTCTGGCTGGAGGCCAACCAACACAGTCCATTGCAGCATCTCCTGGTAGAATAACACTACCCAGAAAGAAGAAAATGGCTGTGTGACCTCAGCTATCACCACTAGTTGTATCACTATGGATAACCAGAGGTTCTGGAGTCTATTAATGTGACCAGTTTATTACTATTGTAACTTGTGCTCAAGAAAGCCAACACACCATGGCTATCTGTAACCAAGGAATCTCACAGAGTCTACATTACTCCTCTGACACCGCAATTAAAGCTGACGCTGCCATCCACTGCTGGGAGACTTGAGGACAGGTCACAAAATCAGATATCTTGCAGACACTCCCCAGCACTATCCTGGAGTGAGGCAACTTAACTGGGTGGCTAGACCAGAGGAGCAACAGCACTCACAGTATTCTGGCTCCTAACCACTCCCACTTCTAGGGGATGGGGAGTACACCAAATAAAGGGAATACTTCATGGGAAAAAGGAATCCTGATGGCAGGCCTTGTGCACCAGATCTTTCCACTGGTGGGATGTTTCTTTCAGCAGAGACACAGTTGCAGTGCTAGGCTCAGCAGGAAAAGTCTTCAGCTCTAACCCAACAGTCAGACAGCCCTTGTGCATGTGAAGAGTCTTGGATAAGGGAATGTCTATTGTTATTTATCTACCAACAAAGGCACATTTTTGGCTTCTCTTACAGGAGGTTGGCATGGGTGCAACTATAGAAAGATTTTCTGGAACACAACAGGGTGACTGCATTGCCACAGGAGGAGCACCCCCCAGGTTCAGGCTCGCATGAGAGACAGAGTCACAATTCCTCCCCACTTGAAATATCAACATTTCTACAGATGAAAATAGGTACCTGTTTGATATGAATAGCCAGAGCACTGGGACAGAAGTGTGTCTGAGAGGCAGATAGCTTTCCTGTTTACCAGGCAGAGGAGCTAAGGTGACTTCAATTCACCTTTTTGATAAGACCTTAACGTGACTCAATTAAAGCTCCTCCAGCCACCTCTGTCAAGGCTGGGACCTCTGCCCACCATCAAGTAT
Source organism: Macaca nemestrina (assembly GCF_043159975.1). Taxonomy (NCBI): domain Eukaryota; kingdom Metazoa; phylum Chordata; class Mammalia; order Primates; family Cercopithecidae; genus Macaca; species Macaca nemestrina. Next base: position 73,074,303 of record NC_092145.1, read on the forward strand.
TGTATTCACCCATTTTCTTTAGCCACAACTGGTCCCAACCTAGGGACATCTCCCTACTGGCCTGAAGGCTGAACCATCAAACCAGTAAATAATATACTGGGCTAAATAAATAAATAAATGCACAGCATGAGGAAATCAGGTAAACTTCAAGAGACCTCTACCATTCCAACCCCATAGGAGACAATGAACTTGCTCACACATCAAACATATTGCTACTACAACCAGCATATGAGAAATTCAACATACAAAGATTCTCTGCAACCAAGGAAACCTTATAGAGTCTTTATCCCTGAAAGCACCAAGAACTGAATTAGGCTATACATAACCATAAGCATTAAAGCTATATCTTTAAAGGGGAAAAAAAAAGCAGTAAAAGAAAACATATATTCAATAATAATTTAAAAAAATTCTACCCAAATTAGAAGGAACCAAAAAGTAACTCTGGTAATATAATAAAGCAGGATTCTATAACACCCGCAAAAGATTGCACTACCTTTCCAGCAATGGAACAAAATCAAGATGAAATATTTGAAATACCAAGGAAGGAATTCAGAAGATCTATTATTAAGATACCCAAGAAGATCTGAGAGAAGGTGAAAATCATCATAAAGCAATTTAAAAAGCAGTTCAGAATTTAAATAAAAACATTTCTAGAGAGTTAGATATCATAAAATAAAATCATTCAGAACTTCTGGAAATGGATGGCACAGTTAGGAAACTACAAAGTGCAGTGAAAAGTTTTAACAATATACTAGAACAAGTAGAAAAAGCTTTTCAGAGATCGAAGACAAGGCTTCTGAATTTGCCAATCAGGCAAAAATAAAGAAAGGACAATCAAAAGAAATGAAGCCTTCAAGAAATATAGGATTATGTAAAATGTCCAAACCTAAGAATAATTGATGTTCTTGAGGGAGAAGAGAAAACAAAAAAGTCTGGAAAACTTATTTGAGAAAAACTTTCCTGGCCTGCCTAGAGATTTAGATATCTAAATGCAATAAACTCAAAAAACTTCTGGGAAATTCGTTGCATAAAGATCTTCACCAAGGCATGTAGTCATCAAGCTATCTAAAGTCACCATGAAGGAAATAATTCTTAGAGCAAAATGACAAAAGCATCAGATAATCTATAAATGAAAAACTATCAGACTAATAGCATACTTCTCAGCAGAACCCTACATGCCAGAAGGGTTTGGAGTCTTATCCTCAGCCTCCTTAAGCATAACTGTCAGCCAAAAATTTTGTAGCCAGTGAGACTAAGTTGCATAAATGAAGTAGAAATAAGGCCATTTTATTATAAGGAAATGCTGAGAAAATTTGTCATTACAAAACCAGCACTACAAAAGAAAGCTAAAAGAAATTCTAAACTTTGAAATAAAAGTTTAATATGCACCAAATTAGAACTTCTTAAAAACTTAAAACTCACGGGGCCTATAAAACAATAATGCAATGAAAAAGTGAACTAGGTAGATAATAATTAGAATGATGAACAGAATATTACCTCACATCTCAATATGCTCATTGAATGTAAATGACCTAAATGCTCCACTTAAAATGTACAGGAGGTAAAATGGATTTAAAAAATCACAAACCAAATATCTTCTGTCTTCAATAGACTCACTTAATATGGAAGGATTCATACAAACTCAAGGTAAAGGTGTTAAAAAATATTTCACATGAATGGAAACCACAAGCAAGCAGAAGTAGCTATTATTATATCACACAAAACAGACTTTGAAGAAACAACAGTTAAAAAAAGATGAAGGTCATTATATAATAATAAAATAATAAATCTACAAAAATATATTAAAATATTAAATTTATATGCACCTAAAACTGCAGCTACTAGATTCATAAAATAATTACTGCTAAGCCTAAGAAATGAGATAGACAGTAACACAATAATTGTGGGAGAATTCTAAACACCACTGACAACACTAGACAGTTCATCAAGGCAAAACGTTAACAAAGGAACAATGGACTTAAATGATATGCTGAAACAAATGGACTTAACAGATATTTACATAACATTCTAACCAACAAGTTTAGAATATACATTCTTCTCATCAGCATATAGAACATTCTCCAAGATAGACCATATGAAAGAACCACAAAACAAGTCTCAGTAAACTTTAAAACCACATACACAGTGTTCTTACTCATAAGTGGAAGTTGAACAATGAGAACACATGGACACAGGGAGGGGAAAAACACACACTTGTCAGGGGGTGAGGGACAAGGAGAAGGAGAGCATTAGGACAAATACCTAATGCATGCGGAGCTTAAAACCTACCTGATGAGTTGATAGATGTAGCAAACCACCATGACACATGTATACCTATGTAACAAACCTGCATATTCTGCACACATATCCTGGAACTTTAAAAATATTGAAATCGTGGCAAATATCCTCTCACACCCTAATGAAATCAAAATAGAAATCAACTCTAGAAGGAACCTTCAAAATTATACAAATACATCAGAATTAAATAATCTCCCAAATGATTTCTGAGTTAAAAATGAAATCATTATAAATTTAAAAATTCCTTAAATTGAATGGTAATAATAGCTCAAGTTTTCAATAACTCTGGGATACAGAAAAAACAGTGTTTAATAGGAAAGTCTATAGCACTAAATGCCTACATCAAAAAGCCTCAAAGAACACAAAGGGACAACCTAACGTCACACCTCAGGAAACTAGAGAAACAAAAACAAACTAAACCCAAAGCAAGCAGAAGAAAAGAAATAACAAAAATCAGAGAAGAACTAGATGAAATTAAAACAAAAGAATTAATTAAAAATCTGGTTACTTGAAAAAATAAACAAAATTGATAGACCTTTAGCTAGATGAGCCAAGAAAAAAGAGAGGATCCAAATAAGCACAATTAGAAATGAGACTGGAGACATTACAACTGACACTACAGAAATACAAAAGATTACCTGAGACTACTATGAACACTTTTATGTGCACAAACTAGAAAACTTAGAGAAACTAGATAAATTCCTGAAAAAGTTCAACCCTCCTAGATTAAATCAGGAAGAAATAGAAACCTGGAAAAAATAACAAGCAGCAAGACTGCATTCATAATTTACAAATGACCAACATAATAAAAGCTCAGGACCTGAATTATACCAGACATTCAGAGAAATATTGTTATCAAGCCTAGTGAAACCATTTCAAAAGACTGAGAAAAAGGGACCTGATATCATTTGGCTGTGTCCCCACCCACATCTTACATTGAATTTCCACCTGTTGTGGGAAGGAACCAGTGGGAGGTGATTGAATAATGGGGGCAAGTCTTTTCCATGCTGTTCTCATGATAATGAGCCTCATGAGATCTGATATTTTTAAAAAGAAAAGTTACCCTGCACAAGTTCTCTCTCTTTGTGCCCTGCCATTTATGTAAAATGTGACTTGCTCCTCCTTGCCTTCCACTATGATTGTGAGGCTTCCCCAGCCATGTGTAATTGTAAGTCCATTAAACCTCTTTCTTTTGTAAATTGCCCAGTCTCTGGTATGTCTCTATCAGCAGCATGAAAATGCATTAGTACAGTAAATTGGCACCAGTAGAGTGGGGTATTGCTGAGAATATACCCCAAAATGTGGAAATCACTTTGGAACTGTGTAACAGGCAGAAATTGGAACAGATTAGAGGGCTCAGAAAGAGACAGGAAAATGTGAGAAAGTTTGGAACTTCTCACATGTCAAAATGACTTTGACAAAAAATGCTGATAGTGATATGAACAATAAGGTCCAGGCCGAGTGGGTTTCAGAAGGAGATAAGGAACTTGTTGGGAACTGGAGCAAAGGTGACTCTTGTTACGTTTTAGCAGAGAGACTGGTGGCATTTTGCCCCTGCTCTAGAGATTTATGGAACTTTGAACATGAGAGAGATGATTTAGGGTATCTGGCAGAAGAAATTTCTAAGCAGCAAAGCATTCAAGATGTGACTTGGGTGCTGTTAAAGGCATTCAGTTTTATGAGGAAAGCAGAGCATAAAAATTCAGAAAATTTGCAGCCTGACAATGCAATAGAAAAGAAAATCCCATTTTCTGAGGAGAAATTCAATCCTGCTGCATTAATTTGCATATGTAATGAGAAACCATATGTTAATCTCCAAGACAATGAGGAAAATGTCTCCAGAGCATGTCAGAGGTCTCCACAGCTACACCTCCCATTACAAGCCCTAAGGTCTAGGAGGAAAATGTGGTTCCATGGGCCAGGCCCAGGGTCCCCTTGCTGCAGGTGCACAGAAGTCAAGAATTGAGGTTTGGGAACCTCCACTTAGAAAATCCTGGATGTCCCAGCAGAATTTTGCTGCAGGAGTGGGGCTGTCATACAGAACCTCTGCTAGGGCAGTGTGGAAGGGAGATGAGGAGTTGGAGCTCCCACACAGAGTCCCTGCTGAGGTACTACCAAGTGGAGCTGTGAGAAGAAGACTGCTGACCTCCATACCCCAGAATGGTAGATTCACTGACAGCTTAGTCTGTGTGCCTGGAAAAGCCACAGACACTCAACACGAACCCATGAAATCAGCTGGGAGGAAGGTTGTACCCTGCTAAGCCACAAGGACAGAGTTGCCCAAGACCATGGGAACCCACCTCTGGCATCAGCATGACCCAGGTGTGAGACATGGAGTCAAAGGAGATCATTTTGAAGCTTTTAAGATTTGACTGCCCTGCTGGATTTTGGACTTGCATGGGCCCTGTAGCCCCTTTGTGTATTACCAAATGCCTGTATCCCCACTATATCTAGGAAGTAACTAACCTGCTGTTGATTTTACAGGCTCATAGGTAGAAGGTAGTCACCTTGTCTCAGATGAGACTTTGGATTGTGGACTTTTGAGTTAATGATGAAATGAGTTAAGACTTTGGGGAAATGTTGGGAAGGCAAGATTGGTTTTGAAACATGAGGATGTGAGATTTTGGAGGGGCCAGGGGCAGAATGATATGATTTGGCTATGTCCCTACCCAAATCTCATCTTGAATTCCCACATGTTGTGAGAGGGACCCAGTGCAAGGTGATTGAATCATGGGAGTAAGTCTTTCCTGTGTTGTTCTTACGATAGTGAATAAGTATCATGAGATCTGATGATTTTAAAAAAGAGGAGTTCCCCTGCACAAGCTCTCTCTCTTTGCCTGCTGCCATCCATGTAAGACGTGACTTGCTCCTCCTTCCCTTCCACCATGATTGTGAAGCCTCCCCAGCCATATGTAACTGTAAGTCCATTAAACCTCTTTTGTTTGTAAATTGCCCAGTATCAGTTATGTCTTTATCAGTAGTGTGAAAATTGACTATTGCTGACCTCTTCCCTAAATCGTCCTATAAATCCAGTATCACCCTTATAGCAAAACCAGGTAATGACATTAAAAAAAAAAAAAAAAAAAAAGAAAAGAAAACTACAGACCAGTATTCCTGATGAACATAGATGCAAACATTCTCAACAAAATACCAGTTAACAAAATTCAACAGCATGTCAAAAATATAATACACCATGATTAAGTGGGTTTCATCCCAAGGATGCAGGGATAGTTTACATACATAAGTCAATAAATGAGACACATCACATACAAAGGATTAAAAGCAAAAACTATAGCATCACCTCAACAGATGCAGAAAAATCATTTGATTAGTTGCAGCATCTCTATATGATAAGAAGTCTTAAGAGACTCAGCATTGAAGGCACTTACCTCAAAATAGTAGAATGCCATACCTGACAAACCCACAGCCAGCATCATACTGAATAGGGAAAAAATTACATTCTTCCTGAGAACTGGAATCAGAAAAGGATGTCCACTTTCTCCATACCTTTTTAACATAGTTCTAGAAGTCCTAACCAGAACAAAAACTCTTAGATTTGATAAACAAACTCAACAAAGTCTCAGGTTACACAATCAATGTACACAAGTCAGTGGCACTGTTGTAAACAACAATAACCATGCTGAGAATAAAATCAATAACTCAATCTTTTTGACAACAGCTACAAAGAAAAAATAAAATGTTTAGGAATATCTTTAACCAGGGAGGCTAAAGGAGATCTACAAGCAGAACTACAACACACTGTTCAAATAAATCATAGATCACACACACACACACACACACACACACACACGAAATATGGAAACATTCTATGCTCATGAATTGAAAGAGTCAATATTACTAATACAACCATACTGCCCAAAACAATTCACAGATTCAATGTAATTCACATTAAAATACCAACATTTTTCACAGAATTAGAAAAACAATCCTAAAAATTGTATAGAATAAAATAAAAGCTCAAATAGCCAAAGAAATCTTAAACAAAAAGAACAAATCTAGAGGCATCATATTACCAACTTCAAATTATACTATAAGGCTATAGTTATCAAAACAGCATGGTACTGGTATAAATGCTGGCACATGGTCCAATAGAACAAAATAGATAACACAGAAATAAAGCCAAATACATATAGCTAACTGATCTTTGACAAAACATAAAAAATATAAATTGAGGAAAAGACACCCTATTTAGTAAACCCAAAACTCACTTTGAATTGTAGAAATCCCCATGTGTCATGTGAGGGACCTGATGGGAGGCAATTAAATCATGCGGGTGAGCTTTTCCCATGCTGTTCTCGTGATAATGAATAAGCCTCGTGAGATCTTATGGTTTTATAAAGGGGACTTACCCTGCACATGCTCTCTTGCTTGCCATCATGTAAGACTGGACTTTGCTCTTCCTTCACCTTCTGTCATGATTGTGAGGTCTCCCCAGCCATGTGGAACTGTGAGGCTATTGTATCTCTTTCCTTTATAAATTATCCAGCCTTGGATATGTGTTTATTAGCAGCGTGAGAACAAACTAATATATCTGATTTCCTGATAGTATCAACAAAAGTCCAGGAATTGAGTCTCATTGTCTCTAATTAGCTTGATCTTTGTCATAAACTCAATCCTGAATCAAAAACTATAGACAGAGGAATAAAATGTGATTGTTGTAGGCTTATGCCATAAATTTGTATCTATAGAGCTTGTATTATAGTTAGTTTCACCTGAAGTACATAGTGTGAAATTAAAATTAGGATATTGAAATACAGAAAAGTGGTTTCTGGGTGGCCAAAACAAAACAAATGTTAACTACAAGAAAACAGGTTATATAGCAGCATACACCTCAACTAAAGTGTATTTCATATGGAAACATATACTGTTCCTAGTACCAAGAGCTGTCACATGACATTGCATTTAACAATACCTTGTTAAAGTATTCCCATTACATAGACATAGGAAGATAGAAGAGAATAAATTTCCAAGAAGTACAAGAAAAATCCCAAACATGATGTAAAAATGTGTAATGTGAAAAGAGCAATGACAGAACCAACACCAGAAGAGAGCTATTATCTTATAGTCAGGAAAGGTCTGCCCAATATCTTATCTCCTTCCTCACATAGAGTCCTAACTTTATTTATACAGAGAGTTTTCCAAAGAAATACAATTCTAATGTTACAGAAAATATCAACAGAAAGCAGATTTTTATTTGCATATTTTATTACATTTATACCTAAGTATTTCATTTTGGGAGATGCTAATGTACATGGTATTGCGTACTTAATTTTGGATTCCAATTGTTGTTTTCTCATAATTTTTTAGTTTTAATTTTTGGGGGTACATAAGAGGTGTGTATTTTTTATTGCTTGTACATACAAAAGCGATTGAATGGCTTTTGTACATTAACCTTGTATCATTCAATCCTGCTATAATTGCTTATTAGTTCCAGGATAGTCAACCTTGTCAATTTTTTAAAAAATTATTCTACATGTGCAATCTGCGAACAATAACAACTTTACTGCTTCCTTCTCAATCTGTTTATCTTCTACTTATTTTTTTCTTTTCCTATTGCATTCACTAAGATTTGCAGCACAATATTGAAAAGGAATGGTGAGAGGGACATCCTTGCCATGTTCCTGATTTTGGTGGTAAAATGTCTGGTTTATCACCATGGATTATAATCTTATCTGTAGGTATTTTTGAGATTCTTTATAAATTTTAGATAGTTTCCCTAGACTACAATACATTTTTATGCCTAGAAAACTTTGAGCTAGTCATGCATTAATAATTTGGTTTCCTTGAGTGTTCTTAGTTTTACAATGCAATACAAAAATTCACACTCACATGGGGTCCTAGATGAGTTTTCTGCATTTTGAATTGATTATTCTGTACTGTAGGGCTGTCTAATCAGATACTACCACAGTCACTGAAAATGAATGCTTTCATAGATCCTTGCTCTCTTATTCATGTGACCACCATGCAAGGAAGACAGGGAGTGGGGCTGACAATTAGATGACACACAAGGCTGTATTCCACTCTCAAGAATCCTCACAGGAACGGTTAGCAGCAGTAGAAAATAATGATGGAATCATTTAAAATGCTTTAATTCAACTCTAGGTCATATGCATATTCTTTAACAACAGGTAGTTTATATTCTGGCTTGGTTAGGTAAAGCATAAGTTAGAGGTGAAATGGGATAAGTTTTTGCCTTCCACTTGGAAACTAGAGACCAGTTTCTATTTTTTTAAACGTCTATTGAGAAACGTCTTCAACTATATAAGCAACAAATATCTGATGATACTAGCTAGCCTACTAAAATACAATGTGTGACTATGAAGTAAAGTGGAAGTCAGTCTAATTGTGTCAAACACATACATCAGTTTCAATAACCCAAGGATTTTATTGCTACTTTGAGAATTATTACTCAAATATGGATGGGGTAATAATGGGCAATAATGGGCTTATAGGCACAAACTGAGCAATCACTTTGGATTTTAATAAACTCTCACATCTGATTATATTTTCAGTTTTAATGACCAAATATTCTTTTCCCTCACAAGTTATTTACAAATATATGGTGTGTGGATTACCAGCCTATCTTTTCATGGGAAGCTTCTGGTAAGGGCTTCAATGATTGTTTCTCTTTGTTCCATTCGTTCTTCAGAATCCCAACATTGTATTGTTAAATCTGCCCCATTCTCTAGTTATAGACCTTGACTTCTAATTACTGCTGGAGAAAATCACATAAAAATGCTTTAATGTTAGGACGAGTGGGGCAGCTCATGCCCGTAGTCCCACAACTTTGGAAGGCCAAGGCAGGCGGATCACTTGCGGTCAGAAATTCAAGACCAGCCCGGCCAGTGTGGTGAAACCCCATCTGCACTAAAAATACAAAAAGTAGTCTGGCGCCATGGCACATGCCTGTAATCCCAGTTACTCAGGAGGCTGAGGCAGGAGAATCATTTGAACTTGGGAGGCAGAGGTTGCAGTGAGCCGAGATTGCACCACCACACTCCAGCCTGGATGACAGAGCAAGATGCAAGACTCCATCTCAAAAAAAAAAAATGCTTTAATGTTTTCTATCACACTAAAATTATGTTAATATGGGGGACATATACAGCACTTTGGGATATACCTCTATGACATATACCTCTATGACATAGAATTACAACTCAACATATAAACTAGAAAACTTACAGTAATTTACATTGATATTAAGTTACTTTCTCCACTTTATGCATCAATATATGTTTAATCAATGTTTTCAGCATTTTAAATCAAAACCAACTTCAAATATATGAATATATGACCATATATATGGTCACAGAGGCTGGTGTTGAACCTCTGGTACAGATTTTAATACATCATCCTTGCTTTGTTACACACTGTCATTACTAGTCCATGTGTGGTCCTGTTTTGCTTTTCTAATTAAGTATATGGCATATACCTCTACGACAGATTATAGTACAAAAAGTGGAAGCAAGGCTTTTTTCAAAATTTATGACAGAAAATCATTTAACTTGCCATATTGAGGTCCTTATACAACAGTAGAATTATATAGTCCTAGAAGACATACCAAGGGAACCAAATTTAGGACAAAAAAGTCAGAAATATGTTGAAATCACAGAAAATTAAGTTTAACTTTCAGGCATACAAGACATCTTCGGAAAAATCCAGAGATACTAAGAAAATGATTTGCGTTGACTGAGGTCCTATGAGTGTTGGTAGAAACAAAAACCAGTAGAATTTGAGTTGTTAATAACAATTCACAAGCTGGTGTTGAACCTCTAGTACAGATTTTAATACATAATCTTTGTCTTGTAACACTCTCATTATTAGTCCATGTGTGGTCCTCTTTTGCTCTTCTAATTATATAGAAAATGCCTGAGAATTAACAACCCAACATAGAAACTAGAAAAATGACAGTAATTTACATTGTACTTAAATTACTTTCTCCACTTTATGTATCAATATATGTTTAATCAATGTTTTCAGCATTTTAGTCAAAATCAACTTCAAATATATGAATATATTTAGTGAACAAAATTGACATTGTGTCATGTCTAATGAGAAAATATAGGAAGCAAATAGAAGGGGCAGCAAAATAGTACTTAGGTAATGTCTTGCTTAAGATAAAATTTAAAATATAAAAAGGAGTTTGTTAAATGAAGGGATATATGGGGAGAAATGCCTATTTTAGATTGGAAAGGGTCTACAAGGGCTACCTCATCCAATCTTCTCCTAATTTAATAACCACTTCCCCTTATCTGTAAGGGGAATTCCAGCTTCCAATTAAAAACCTTTGGTAAAGGGAAACTCACTACTTCACTGTCTTGTTGCACATTTCTGATTGTTGGGAGATTTACTCTTATGTTTAACACTATTTCTTACACTATAAAACTAAAAACGTTGTAAGACATAATTAAAAGCAGTCTCTGAGTGAAGTCCTCGCTTTGACACTTACTGACTGTGAGACCTCAGGAGTTTGTAAATCTCTTTAATTCACAGAGCTATAAATGAAATTGCATTGTCATGGTTACCACCAACATTAAATGAATTCAGATTTCTTGTTAAGCATACTCATTTATCATATTTCCTGTATGTGCTATGGAGTAATATAAATAGACATAACTTATTAGACTGCAAGCTCTAAAACTGCATCAATCTAATTTACCACTGTATCCCTGAAATTTAAAACACACAAAATGTACTCTAAAAATTGTTAAATGAACAACCGACTTTAAGGAATATACAACATCAATTAAGAACATAGATCTGAATGGGTCTTAAACATGAACTACAAAGAATAAAAGATATGATGGGAAATGTTACCCTAGCATTCATCAGTGGCCCCCAATTAACACAGTATTTGAGTTGTGCACAAAAATAGTTGACTGGTAAACAGAAGGTCTAAGGTCTAAAACTGTAGCTTTCCTTGTGTTTATTGTCATCATAATTATCAGTTGTCATTATCATCATAGCAACAATTATTGGGCATTTCTATGTTCCAGGCACTGTGCTTAGAGCTTTACATGAAATAACTAATTTAATTCTCACAATGCCTTAATGAAATAGGTACTATCATTATTGATCTCATTAGATAAAGGGCCTTGATAAATTAACTAAGTTGCACAGGACCAAATCTATAAAAAATTGCAGAACAGTGCCTCAAATGCATTCTATTTTTTATTCAAAGTTGACACTCTGAACCACTATTCTATATTTCTGCAAGAGTCACTCATGCCAGCAAGTGCTCTGGCTTTTCTGAGGCATGCCAGACCCCATGCAAGGGGTCCAAAATTGGGCTCCACCTGTGTCAGCGGCTTTGGCAAGGGTGAGTGGAGCTTGAAGAGCCAAGACCAAGGGGCGTGGTGCTGCGGAGGCACAGCTGTGAAAAATGCCTCTCTTAGCATTATTATGTTTTTTTCATCCATTCATTATATTGGCACAAGTCATTTCCAGGCTTTTTCAAAATGCCTCAATCTAAACCAAACATACCCACTTTGTTCTTTGTTACAAGCCCTATCCAGCTAGATTACTTCTAACTAACAGATACTCTTCTGAATCAAAGACTTAATTTACAGTCATGTACCACATAATGACATTTCAATAAATGATGGACCAAATATATGACGGTGCTCCTATATGTTTATAATAATGTATTTTTACTGTACTTTTTCTATGCTTAGATATGTTTATATACGCAAGTACTTACCATTGTGTTACAATTCCCTACAGTACTCAGTACAGTCATATACTGTAGATATCTGTAGCCTAGGAGCAATAGGCTATGCTATATAGCATAGGTGTAGACTGTACCATATAGGTTTATGTAAACATACTCTGTGATGTTGGCACAATGATGAAATTGCTAAAGGATACATTTCTTGAGAATGTATCCCAATTTTTAAGCAACACATGACTGTATTTGCATTTTAATGGAGTGCTTTGGTTATGTTATTTTATCCCTTAAGAGGTGTACTAAAATGGGGCATGCTACCTCGGCAGCAGGTAGGTATAAGCAAACTGCTTATTGTTATCCTTTTAGATATCCTGATCTAGACAGCCATGCTCCACATACTTTAAGGTCATTCCTGTCTTTAGAAATCTGGCTATAATCTGTTTGAGTGTTGATATTTATGTCTATGTTATATGATATGGTTTTGCTGTGTCCCCATGCAAATCTTATCTTGAATTATAACTCCCACAATTCCCACATGTTGTGGGAGGAACCCAGTGGGAGGTGATTGAATTATGGGGGCAGATTTTTCCTGTGCTGTTCTCATGATAGTGAATAAGTATCATGAGATCTTATGGTTTTAAAAATAGGAATTTTCCTGCAAAAACTCTTTCTTTACCTACACCATCCATGTAAGATGTGACTTGTTCCTTCTTGCCATCCGCCATGATTGTGAGGCTTTCCCGGCCATGTGAAACTGTAAGTCTAATTAAACCTCTTTCCTTTGTAGATTGCCCAGTCTCATATATGTCTTTATCAGCAATGTGAAAATGGACTAATACAATAAATTGGTACTAGTAGAGTGGGGTGTGGCTGAAAATATACCCAAAAATGTGGAAACTACTTTGGAACTGGGTAACAGGCAGAGGTTGAAACAGTTTGGAGGGCTCAGAAGAAGACAGGAAAACGTGGGAAAGTTTGGAACTTCCTAGAGACTAGTTGAATGGCTTTGACAAAATGCTGATAGTGATATGAACACTAAGGTCCAGGCTGAGGTGATGTCAGATGAAGATCAGGAACTTGTTGGGAACTGGAGCATAGGTGACTCTTGTTATGTTTTAACAGAGAGGCTGGTCACGTTTTGCCTCTGCCCTAGAGATTTGTAAAACTTTGAACTTGAGAGAGATGATTTAGGGTATCAGGTGGAGGAAATTTCTAGCCCCAAAGCATTCAATATGTGACTTGGGTGCTGTTAAAGGCATTCAGTTTTAAAAGGGAAACAGCATAAAAGTTAAGAAAATTTGTAGTCTGACAAGGTGATAGAAAATAAAATTCTATTTTCTGAGGAGAAATTCAAGCCTGCTGCATTACTTTGAATAAGTAATGAAGAGCTGAATGTTAATCTTCAAGACAATGAGGAAAATGTCTCCAGAGCATGTCAGAGGTCTTCACGACAGCCCCTTCCATCACAGGCCTGGAGGCCTAGGAGGACAAAGTGATTATGTGGACCAGACTCAGGGTCCCTGTGCTGTGTGCAGTCTAGAGACTTGGTGCCCTGTGTCCCAGCAACTCTAGCCATGACTAAAAGAGGCCAAGGTACAGAGCAGGCTGTGGCTTTGGAGGGTGCCAGCCCCAAGCCTTGGAAGCTTCCATGTGGTGTTGAGCCTATGGGTGCACAGAAGTCAAGAATTGAAGTTTAGGAACCTCCGCCTGGATTCCAGAGGATGTATGTAAACACCTGGATGTCCAGGCAGAAGCTTGCAGCAGGAGTGGGGCTGTCATGGAGAACCTCTGCTAGGGCAGTGTGGAAGGGAAATGTGGGGTTGGAGCCCCCATATAGAGTTCTCCACTGGGGCACCACCTAGTGGAGCTGTGAGAAGAGGGCCACTGTCCTCCAGATCCCAGAATTGTAGATCCACTGACAGCTTGCACTGTGTGCCTGGCAAAGCCGCAGACACTCATCACCAGCCAGTGAAATAATCTGGGAATTAGGCTGTACCCTGAAAAGCCACAGAGGCAGAGCTGCCCAAAACCATGGGAAACTACCTCTTGCATCAGCATACCCAGATGTGAGACATGGAGTCAGAGGAGATCATTTTGGAGCTTTAAGATTTGACTGCCCTGCTAGATTTTGGACTTTCCTGGGCCTTGTAGACCCTTTGTTTTGGCAAATTTCTCTCATTTGGAATGGCTATATTTACCTAATGCCTGTACCCTCATTGTATCTAGAAAGTATCTAACTTGCTTTTGATTTTACAGGCTTCTAGTTGGAAGGGACTTGCTTTGTCTCAGATGAGATGTTGGACTGTGGACTTTTGAGTAAACGCTGAAATGAGTTAAGACTTTGGGGGACTGTTGGAAAGGTATTGGCTTCGAAATGTGAGGACATGATATTTGTGAGGGGCCATGAGTGGAATGATATGGATTGGCTCTGTCCCAATCCAAATCTCATCTTGAATTGTAACTCCCACAATTCCCAATTTTCATGGGAGGAACCCAGTTGGACGTGATTGAATTATGGTGGCAGGTGTTTTCTGCACTGTTCTTGTGAGAGTGAATGAGTCTCATGAGACCTGATGGTTTTAAAAATGGGAATTTCCCTGAAGAAGCTCTCTCTGTTCTCCTACTGCTATCCACTAAGATGTGACTTGCTTCTCCTTACCTTCCACCATGATTGTGAGGCTTCCCCAGTCATATGGAACTGTGAGTTCTCCATTAAACCTCTTTTCTTTGTTAATTGCCCAGTCTCGGGTATGTCTTTATCAGCAGTGTGCAAATAGACTAACAGATTATGTAACAGCAATTAGTAAATATGTAATTAGACACTCCACCGTTAAGCACTTAATTCTTCATTAAAGAAACCCCCCCCTTTGAGCCACCAATATCCACAACAGAAAAGCTGCTCACAGAAGAAGATCCAAGTCATTGAAAGTTGCCAATAAAGCAATCATTCAGGATTTCTTACTCCTCCATTAACATTAAGTGTACTTAATGTGCACAGCAACTGCCTGGGTAAAATTCAAAACCTGGATAAGACAGAATATTAGTTTAATAAAAAGGAGGATGGCGACTAGACGGTTCTACCCTTACTATTTTATTTTCTACCTTAAGAAGAAATGCAGGGGGTGACATAAAAGGCAAGGATATAACCCCATTATCAAAGACTGAAAGAGCCCTAGAAAGCCCGGGATCTGTTTAAGGAAAGAAATGTATTCTGACAGCTAAAGTCTACACTTAACTGGGGGAGAATCCTTGTGGCCTTGAAGTTTCATCTTCTTGAGCCTCTTTGGGATCTGCATTCCTGCAGCACTTGTAATGTATTATCTAGCTCACTAATACACCTCTTGGCAAACAGCCTGGTATTGTTTCTTCTCTGTTCACATGGGAGAGCAGGTATGAGCCTGGTTTTACCGAACTGCCTGAGCTTGAGTTTCAGGTTCTTGTTCATCGCATGTCTAACCTTAAGTAGGTTATTTAACTTCTCTATACCTTAAATTTTCTCATCTGTAAGATGAAGATAGTATTATCAATATACAAGAATATTGTAATAGTTTGTCTAGACAATGTACGTAAAGTACTTAAAATGATTCCTTGTACATACGATAGACTCAGTAAACATTAGCTCTAATTATATTTACAAGCATCTTCTTACCTTAATGAGATTGTATATTTACTGAGGACTAAGTGCTTGGAGTGGAGTAGCCACTCGCCAAACGTCACTCTTTTATTTACCAAGTAAGAAGGAACAACCTCTTTAAAATGCTTTGCCCTGTTTAACTACATGAAGACACTGGCTGCCAGACTCACACAAAATGAATATTTATGCAAATGAAAAGGAGAAGATGCCACATATATCTATAATAAAAATAAATACATTAACTAGGTTGTGTCACATTTATATCCTTTACAATGCACTTCCATATCCATTACTTTATTTTACACCTGTGGAAGCTGCAACTCAGAAAGTTTAGGCGATTCACCAGAAGTCATTCACCTAAAAGTGATGAAGCAAGAATTTAAACACACCTTTCCTGAATAGGAAATCCTTTCCATTTATCCCCCTAGTTTCTTTTGAAGCATCAGGCATGCAGCCATCTCAAACCCAACTCTTACTCTTCCTAACTTACAGATGGTTGTATTTTAACCTTTTATTTGTAGGTTGGTTGCACTGGGACTCACAATGTATCTTATCATACACACAGTATTATGGCAGTTAAATCCCTACTCCAGTCCACAAAAACCTCTGTAACTCACATGTACCTGAGATCAGAAACCATGTTTTAATCATATCTCTATCTGATTGCACCTAGAACAGTACCTTACACATACTAGCTATTCAGTGTTTCCTACATTGGCCGGTTAAGTCTGGAGGAGGGCGGCTTTAATTTCTTAACTTAAAGGCACCATTATTCAGTGAGACTTGGAGTCAGACAGAGTTGGCCTTGAGTCTCTACCTTAGAACTTTTGGAGTAATAGCCAGCAAATTCACCCTCCAGAACCTTGGTTTACTTATATTAAAAGTCAGAATAATGTATGGATTATTTAACATTATTTAATGAACACACTTGGCACAGTGCTTAGTGCATTGTTGGTTTTTAATTAAATTCATTGATTTTTTATTTATTTGTAATTTTAATTACTTTTGGTACATAATAGTGTATATATTCAAAGAATATATGTGATGTTTTGATACAGGCATACAATGCGTAATAATAACATCAGGGTTATAGGGGTATCCATTAACTCAAGTATTTATTGTTTCTTTGTGTTAACAGCATTCCAATTCCACTCTTTTGGTTATTCTAAAATATACAATAAATTATTGTTGACTATAGTCAACTGTTGTGCTATCAACTCCTAGATCTTATTCATTCTATCTAACTTTATTTTTGCACCCATTAATTGTCCCCACGCCACACCCCCACCCCCACTGCTACCCTTCCCAGCCCTTGGTAATCCTCATTCTACTTTCTATCTCCATGAGTTCAATTGCTTTCATTTTTAGCTCCCACATATAAGTGGGGACATGCAAAATTTGTCTTTTTGTGCCAGGTTTATTTCACTTAATGTAATATCCTTCAGTTCTGTCCATGTTGTTTCAAATGATAGGATTTTATTATTTTTATGGCCGACTAACACTCCAGTAAATATATGTATCACATTTTCTTCATTCGTCTGTTGATGTACACTTTGAATGATTCTAAATCTTGGCTATTGAGAATAATGCTACAATTAACATGGGAGTACAGATATCTCTTCAATATACTGATTTTCTTACTGTTATTTACAGTGTCTGTACTAATTTACATTCCCAACAACAGCGTACGAGAGTTCCTCTTTCTCCACATCCTCACCATATGCAGAATGAAACTAAACCTCTATCTCTCACCATATATAAAATCAAATGAAAATGGATTAAAGATTTAAGTCCAATATCTCAAACTGTGAAACTACTAACAGAAATCAGTTCAGAAATGCTCCACTACATTGGACTGCACAAACATTTATTAAATAATACCTCAAAAGCACAGGCAACAAAGCAAAAATGGACAAATGGGATCACATCAAGTTAAAAAGCTTCTGCACAGCAAAGAAAACAATCAACAAGATGAAGAGACAACTCACATAATGGGATAAAATACTTGCAAGCTATCCATCTGACAAGGTGTTAATAACCAGAATGTATAAAGAGCTCAAATGACCTGATAGGAAAACTCAAATAATCCAGTTAAAGAATGTACAAAACATTCAAAAAGACATTTCCTAAAGAAGACATACACATGGCCAACGGGTGTATGAAAAAGTGCTCAACATCAATATCATCAGAAAAATGCAAATAAAAACTACAAGGAGCTATTATCTCACCCCAGTTAAAATGGTTTTCATCCAAAAGACAGACAATAATGAACACTGGTGAGGTTGTGGAAAAGGGGGAACCCTCATTAAATGCATTGAATATTTTATATGAAACTGCAGAGTTCCACTTAGGGACACCAAGCAGTCATAATGCTTGTTTTATTCTTATGACTTGCATTGGTGAGGAAAACACTTCCTTAGATACCCACCTTTTCTCCTTTTTCATATATAATCTCTAACAATATAAAAGAACAATAACATGTACTTTTTTTCTGGAGTAACTATCATCCGTTGGCATAGTTCCAGGCACTTTGCATCCATAGTCTCATTTAATCCACACTACAACTCTTTTTCTCCAAGAAAGATGCTTTGTAAGTAAAAAACGAATTTCTGCTAGATATTGTTAAATATTACCTGTCTTGAGATCTATGAGATTTATTTTATTTTATCCTATTTTAAATCAACTTAAATTTTATATTCAGGGGGTATATATGCAGTTTGTTACGTGAGTATATTGCATGATGCTGAGGTTTGGGATCCAAAAAACCCTGTCACTCAGAGAATAAGCACAGTACCAAATAGTTAGTTTCTCAACCCTCGTACCATTTCCTCTTCTGATAGTCCATAGTTCTGTTTGTTTGTTTGTTTTTTGAGATGGAGTCTCTCTCTGTTGCCCAGGCTGGAGTGCAGTGGCGCAATCTCTGCTCACTGCAACCTCTGCCTCCTAGGTTCAAGCGATTCTCCTGCCTCAGCCTCCCAAGTAGCTGGGACTGTAGTCACACGCCACATGTCAGGCTAATTTTTGTATTTTTGTAGAGATGGGGTTTTGACATGTTGGCCTAGTCTCAAACCCCTGACCTCAAGTGATCCACCTGCCTTGACCTCCCAAAGTGCTGGGATTACAGGCGTGAGCCACCATGCCTGTCTGGTAGTCTGTAGTTTCTACTGTTGCCATCTTTATTTCCATGTGTGCCCAGTGTTTAGCTCTCACTTGTAAATGAGAACATGCAGTACTTGGTTTTCTGTTCCTGAGTTAATTCACCTTGGATAATTGCCTCCAGCTGCATTCATGTTGCTGCAAAAGACATGATTTTTGTTCTTTTTAATGTTAGCGTAGTATCACATGGTGTAAGTGTGCCACATTTTCTTTATCCAAGCCATAGTTTATGGCCACCATCGTTGTTTTCATGTCTTTTCTATTGTGAATAGTGCTGCAATGAACATATGCATACTACAACTCTTAAAAGAGAGATATCATTAACCTTATTTTACAGAAAAGGGAACTGAGGATCAAAGACATTTAGAACCTTCTCCAATGTTAGAGAGTTTGTTGATGGCAGAATACAAATTAACCTGTTTCTTATATCATAAAGCTTCATGTTCTTTCTACTGTAGCCACTAATATGTTCACAGGTGATGTGAATCATGAAGCTTTATATGCCTAAATGAATAAAACAAGATTGATTTGTATTTAAGAAATAAAATTAATCCATAGTTCTAGTTAGTTATCCATTCTTGACATTTTATACCAGGAATGAGGGCATGGGCTGAGGGCTTAGTGGAGACACATAGTAAGTTACTGCAGCAGGGTCATGGGATGGTGTAAAACCAACCAGTAGTGATGGCAAAAGATGAGAGAGTCTCTTGGATATTTTCTCCTGATTTTAACTTCTAGGAGCTACTCTGCCATGGAATTTGTGCAATATTTAGGATGAAATAAACAACATTTCAACAAATTTAGTTTAAATATCTGGTTGACTTTCATTAGCAGCTCATGATTCAGGCAGTGCCTTAAATAAAGAATAAGCTAAGTACTCTGTTCGGCATGGCGGAACTATTGGTTTTTATAAATAAGCTTGAGTAGAAACAAAGAAACAAAATTCTACAAAAAGTGGATTGATTACCACCATCTTACTTCAGGTTGCTTTCATTGTAAAGGTTAAAGCTGAAATAACTTCCTTGATACACAGGCTAAACTGGTCTGTTTGGGGATTTGGCTATCAGCTCTCTCCTGATTTCTCAAAAGGTCAGAAAAACAACTTAGTTTCAGTTTATTGACATGAAACTTGAGCATGAGTGACTCCATTTTGGCTTGGTCTTTTGGGGCATAGTGCAGGAGCTCAGTCCAAATAAATGGTCTCCCATAAATTTTAATTAACAAGGGATGGAGCATGAAGTTGCAGGTTCAGACTATTTTAAAAGGAGGGAAAGGAGACCAGAGGTGTCTAGTTTCTAACTTGAAAATGAAAGAGAAGTGGGAGCTCCACATAGAAAACATAATATTTAGTACAGTGCTTTAGGATAACACAGACTGAGTTTCAATCTTTGTTTTAACATGTTTTATTTGAATGACATTGGGGATATTATTTCATTTTTCCAAACCCAATTTTCTCATCCAGGAGATATGGAAAATAATAGTACCCACTACATAGGATTGCTTAAATGATTAAATGAGTTAGTGCTATACTTGTAATGTTTCTGTGTTTAAAAAAAAAAAAAATTATCTTGAAATCTAAATCCCTAAGGTGATGGTATTACCTTTGGAAGGTGATCAGTTCATGATGGCTTTGCTATCATAAATGGGATTAGTGTCCTTGTAAAAAAAAAGGTTGAGAAGGTTTCTTTGCCTCTTTTACACTTTTCACCATGTGAGGACCTAGCAAGAGGCATCATCTATGAAGCAGAGAGTGAGTCTTCAGCAGACATTGAATCTACTGGCACCTTAAACTTGGACTACCCAGCCTCCAGAACTGTGAAAAATAAATTTCTATTATTTATAAAAATTATCCAGTCTAAAGTATTCTGCTAAAGCCGCTTGAATAAACTAGATATAGTGAAGAAACAATTATTGTTTCCCCACACCTTACAAAGACAGATAGTGAACACCAATTAATTAGACAGAACCAGGCACAGAAAATGTCCTCAATTAATGTTAACCATTATGATGACGATAATGATGATGTTGATGACAACAGTGATCATGATGAGCAGGATGATAGTTCCTATCATTGTTATGACAATCACTCTTACAATGGCAACTCAAGGTTTGTGGAAGCCATTTATACATAAGGGACACAAGTCTAGCATATGCGATAGCTGAATGAAATATTAGTATGAGAGGTTTTATGTTTACATCCTATGAGTATGAAGGCTAAAATAAAGTACAAAGGCAGCCATGAGGAAAGCTGAAATGGTACCCTAAATTTGTCCATGGATATTCCATAAAGTCAATAATTCACTGACAGAATTCATGAGCTCAGTTCAGCATTAACAGAAAATTTTATAAAAAGGTAAGAAAAGAGGAC
This sequence comes from Macaca nemestrina, assembly GCF_043159975.1. Classification (NCBI taxonomy): domain Eukaryota; kingdom Metazoa; phylum Chordata; class Mammalia; order Primates; family Cercopithecidae; genus Macaca; species Macaca nemestrina. The sequence continues at coordinate 73,095,447 of NC_092145.1, forward strand.
TTTAAATATTTCAAAGTACTAAATATCCCACATCCCCAAAGATACAGAGATAGGAGAGATGAATCTATTTGAATGAAAGATAAACTCACAGAAGGTGATGTTGAGAGATTAATTTCATTATTACTAGTGTATGGTAGATTATTTGCGTTTTACTCAGGTATAACCATAGTCAGACATTCTGCTCTTGCTGATGTAAATTTGAACACAATCTTGTAATAACTTTCATGAATTATGCTGTAATAATATCCTCATTAATAGGAGTGGTAGTTGAGGTTGCTTAATGTCTAACACAAATACTAGACAAAGAGCCGAGAAGTCACTTACAGGGTTTACAGATGAAAGCTGCCCACCACCTCTTAAGTTTTGTGAAATTGTCAGTCAATGTCTCCCTACAGAGATCCTTTTTGGACAGGGGAGGAGAAGAGGAAAAAGGAGACTGTGATACAGCCTACTCATTGTTGCAAAATTACAATTATTGTTTCTCCACACCTTACAAACATTTCACACAGTTTTACACAGTCCATGCCACAAAACATACCAAGCAAACAACTGACGCATTAGTTAAGAGGCCTTCCATTTTACTTTGACAGTTCACGATAATGGAATTTAATTGTGAAAAAAGCAGAATAATTTTAGCTTAATGTCATTAGGTTCATTCAAACTGGAAATCAGGGACATATTTAACAAAGGTTTTGAAACTTCTTTTGAAATCAGGAAGCTGCTCTGCACAGATAAGAGGAGAGGTTTTAGAATTCTCTATCAGAAATTTCAAGGTTTTTTTCCATCTGCTTTTTCAAATTAACTGGTAATTATCCAGAAAGGCACATAATAGCACAGAAATGACAGAAGCCAACAAAGGTTTTCCTAAGATATGTAAATTGTCAGTGATCAGCAAGGTGCAACAGAAAGGCTTTCTACAGCACAATTATTTATGCTGGTTCAGCTTGCATATAGGTAGCAGTGAAGGTCTGTTACAGAGAAGCTCCTTATCATGGACCCTGCACATTAGCTTCCACCAGCACTAAGAAAACATGGCAAAAAGGTTGCTTAAAAGACTGGTGATTGTTCCTTATGTAGAAATTGTTTTCCAAAAAACAATATTTTTTCCACCTACCTGCATATTAAACAATATAAATTTCCTTTATTTTTCTAGCATGCTATAGTTATTATATACTTTCCAGTTAATATTTACATATGAGCTTGTTCCCTCTATGAATGTGGATCTTCTCAAGACCCTATATACAATAAAACTATGTATCCTATGGGTAATCCATGAGTTTCTGGGACACTTTTAGAGCATATGCCTTCCTTATAGAGCCTCTTCCTGCCTGTAAAGGTTTCCCATCACCCATAAAAAAGAATATCCTGGCAAATCTGACTTGTCCAAAGCCCTTGATTTATTCAGTTAATACATTCTCTGGTCTCAAAGTCCTTGATTTATTCACTTAATACATTCTCTGCTCTCTTAACAATTTTCAAAAGCTCAGTAATTTTCCTGATATATAAAAGGAACCGAATAAGCAATAACAATATAAAACTTAAAATATTGATAATATTACTTACAACTATTATTTATGGAATGTTTACTAAAAGAAACAAATTAACTCATTATATGTTTACAACAACCCTATGAGATGCTTATTATTCTCCCAAGTTTACAGATGATAAAAGATACTCAGAAAAGCTAACTAACATGTCCAAGAACAAACCTTGCAGATACTAACTTAAAATTTAGATCCCAGGTCTATTTTATCTCTAAAGTCTATTATGTTAATCACTAGATGACATTATCTCTACAATGAGTATGTGTTGAAGAAAAAAAATAAATGACGGCACTCCTTATTACTTACCTCTCTCCAGAAGTCCCGTTTCTATCTGTCTCACTTCTCCTTTTAGGTATTCCATTCATTTGTTTTCCATTCTCAGCTTTGACTCTGCCTATGGATCTATATCACGCCTCAGCTCAAAGATTCTATGAGAAGCCGTCCAGATGAAATCCTAGACTTCACAAGACCCTTGAAGCCTCTCCCCTTGAATCCTGTTCTATAGGTTGTCATAGGCTTCCTGGTCTTGTACGTAGGGTCTAGATATTGTTGAAAACAAAATATAATTGTCAAGAGAGTATTAAGCATTCCTTTGAAATTATATTTTCCATAAATAAAGTGTTCACCAAACTGAACTCTTCTGTTCTGGCCCTGTTGGGAGGCAGTCAATACTATACAACAGTCTATCTTAGGTTCAAAAATTGTTTCTGCTTTTTTAAGATGCTCTTCCAAAGACAGGCTATTTCCATGAAAGTAAATTTTATTTTATTTTTTCTTCATTCTTTCCTCAAATATCACTAGATCTGGGGATATAACAAATGTTTCTAAAGAGAGCAACCAAACTATTAAGCCTCAGGATAAGGTTTAATATTAACATTAGCTACATTTAAAAGTACTTGCATAATGAGATAGTATTTCTGGGTCTTCCTCTCTCCCAAACTCTCCCTACCATCAATAATATTGCCTAAAATTGTACATTTTAACTTCCAAGCATGTTTGAATATAAGGAGATCATAATCATAAATTTTAGTTCCTTTAGAGTTTTACAAGTGAGGTAATTGAAGTCAATAGAGGCAAAGCAGCACAGTTCATCAGAGGCTGAAGAGGCATGATGTACAGGGCATGTCAGCTATATTTGACTTAACTAAAATTTCCATCTACATGAAATTTTTCTAATCAAATTTCTTGCACAAGGATGCAATTTCAGGCCAGTATTTTTGTGCGATGTTTGTTTATACCAGAATGACCACAGGTGGAAACAGAATGTTCAAATAACCCAAAGAAAAATAAATTGTACAGTGACTCATGATGTAGTCTGACAAAAGGAGGTTTGCCAAATTAAAGTAATAGTAATTAATAACAACTACTATATTAAATGTGCCAGATTCCAGAATTTTAGCTGGAAAATATAAAAAGGATTGTTGAGTAGAAAATACAAAAAGAGAGCAGACACACAGAGAAAAGCAAGAACTCCATGGTGGAAGTAGATGTGTCATGAAAGAGAAATACCAGAAGAAGGGAGAGGGAAGGGAGGGGGAAGGGGAAAAGGTGGAGAAGGAGGAGTAGGAGGTGAGACTTTGAGGCCAGGTGGAGACAGACAGACAGAGAGAGAGAAAAAGAGAGAGAGAGAGCAAGCAAACATTTATTCATAGACATGCTGCTTTGGACCCTAAAGGCTTCCTACTTCTAATACAGTTCATATGGATTTTGATAACAAATTTCATTTTTCTTGTGTTGGTCCCAGTGACTCTCTTGGAACCCAAAGACTTTAAGAAGTACATATGTAAACCAAAGCCATTTGATTTCTGTAGATACAAAAAAAGAGGAAACATACTCTATTCTATAACCTTTATGTATATTGACTTCTACTATGTCATGGTGTCTCTTTTCATTGTAGCCTTTGGTTATAATCAAAGTCTTTCTTAACCAAAAACTTATATTCTGAAAGTTGAAAAGGCAGTCTATTAAAGCTAAACCTTATCTAGTCTTTCTTCGGAATAATTACCATAACATAGAGAAAGCACATAAGAAATAGTATTTATTTATTATCTATCTACTTATTTAGTTTAAATTGACAATAATTTTATATATTTATAATGTACGATATGGTGTTTTGACTTGTGAATATATATAGGTAGATTCAATCAATGTAATTAACATGTATATCACCTCACCAATTTATCATTTTACATGACCACAGTTAATATTGTATTTTATGTACCAAAATTTCTGAAATAAATTTTAACATTGTTCCCTCAAGAAAAAATGTTTTGAAACTCACCTTAACCAACTGGCAGACTGAATCTTAGCTGGCAGTGTTTCTTTTTAATTTTGTGGTAAATGACAACATTGCCATATCAAGTTGGAAATGATAATCTTTACTAAGCCCTGAGATATAGAATTTCAAGAGCATATAAATTTGAAGAATAGTAAGTATTTGAATTGCCTTAAGGAAAGGATGTTGTTATAGAAGAAAGGCTAGTTTCCAGTTTATCAACTGCTGTGCAAACAATGCCAATGAAGCAATGCTGGTGCCATCTATATTCTTTTAAGCATTTTCTAGGAAAATGACAAGTTACATTTCTATGAGACTATTAATTCAAGAACTTCCACCTGCAGGTTTTAAATACAAAACAGAATTGAACAAAATAAGCCTGTATTGCCAATACCTTAGGATCTCAGTAATGATCTAGATTAGCATGGCTGATAATGAAACCCTGTAAAACTTGTTTAACTAGAGCTTTTAATGAACTTTAATTGTGCAGATTAATATATTATTAGAAGGAATTGCTTTGTAGAAGATGGCAGGTAAAAACTGATATCAGGGATTTAGTCAAAACTTCACTTTGCTACTATTCAGGGTGTCTTTCAGTTTGTTAATATTCAGACTAAACTCTTAGAAACCTTAACATAAACTTATGTATGCAAAATAACAGCGTAGCTCTTTTTTTCTAATAGAAAATACAGATTTTCAAATAATGCAATGTACCCATAACAGATGATAATTTATCTCAAATGAATGTCTTTATCAATTTACAGTTTAAAATCTGTTAATGTCAGTCAACCCAGGACTTTGGATCTATTGATATGTGGTCTGAATTGGGTCATAAATGTAATTTTCATGTGTGACCACTAGCTTCTATGATATACATTTTTGTGTTCCTTCCAAAATTGATATGTTGAATTCCTAATCCCCAATGTGATTCTTTAGGATGTGTGCCCTTTTGGAGGTCATTAGGTCATGAGGGCAGAGCCCCCATGAATAAGATTAGTGTCCTTATAAAAGAGGCCTAAAAGAGAAACTCATCACCACTTCATCAGTTGAGAACACAGCTAAAAGGTGCTGTCTATGAATCAGAAAGTGGGCCCTCAGCAGACACTGAATTTTCAAACAACTTGATGTTGGATTTTCCAGTTTCCAGAACTGTGGAAAATACATTTATGTTACTGTAAGCTACCCAGTTTATAATATTTTGTTATGAATAGATAAAAACACTTAGAATGCTCATAAATTTGGCTAAGTTTACACTAGTTCTGTGCCTTACACAGAGTAGGTACTTAACAGATGCTTGAATGAATACATTCTGCACCTTATTTTTTCCTTAAATACTATGTCACTTCTTCTTTCCCATAGGTTCAGAGACTACTTTCCTGATTAAATCTCATGGAAAGGAAGCCTCATTAAAGAGACTAAGGACACTGACAGAGGAAACTTAACCCAAACCTTCAAACTCTGGTAGGTGTGTTCACTCAATTTAAATGCCATGGTGAAACTAATGGGAATATGGGTGGGATGTAGGATGAGCAACCATCCCAACCATCCTAGTTTGCCTGGGATTGTCTCGGTTTCAGTAATGAAAGTCCTATTTCCTGTGAATTGTCTCAATAAAGGGCAAACTAGGATGGCTGATCATGCTGGAGTTAGAGAAGCAGTGAAAAGCACAACAGCAGGCAAATTTGCGGTAGACATAGGGAGTGGCTGTTTAATGAGTATAAAGTTTCAACTATATAAGGTGAGTAGTTCTAGAAATCTGCTGTACAGTGTTGTGCCTACTGTTAACAACGCTGTATTTTGCAGTTAAAAATCTTGTTAAAATGGTAGATATTATTAATACTATAAGTGGTTATATGCAAAGCAAACAAAAGGGCATAAAGAAACATTTGGAGACAAAATATGTTTATTACTTTTATTGTGGTAATGGGTATAAGAATATGTCCAAACTTACCAAATTGTATATGTTTCAATTTTTCTTCAAGAAATTTATTTAAAAAACAAAGTATATTTCTCATCTTCACATAAAAAGAAAGAAACAAAACTGATGGATTCAGTTTTACTGTGCTTAAACAGAAGAAATTCTCATCTTCACTATTTCTTTTTCTTTCTTTTCTTTTTTTTTTTTTTTTTTTTCTTTTTTTGAGACAGAGTCTTGCTCTGTTGCTCATGCTGGAGTGCAGTGTCATGATCTCTGCTCACTGCAACCACCGCCTCCTGGGTTCAGGTGATTCCCCTGCCTCAGCCTCCCGAGGAGCTGTGATTACAGGTGTGCACCACCACACTCAGCTAATTTTTGTATTTTTATTAGAGACTGGGTTTCACCATGTTGGTCAGGCTGGTCTCGAACTCCTGACCTCGTGATCCACCCACCTCAACTTCTCAAAGTGCTGGGATTACAGGTGTGAGCCACTGTGCCCGGCCCATCTTCACTATTTTAAAAATATTTTGTTTAGGAGATTTCAAGGCTATGATCAAGAACCACAATATATTCTGTGAATAAGCATTTTAGGTTTCTGAATGAATGAAAGTTACAGCCCCATACATTATTTTTTTTCCTTGAACATTTATTTTTAAGTTCCCAGGTACACGTGCAGGATGTGCAGGTTCATTATATAGGTAAACGTGTGCCATGGTGGTTTACTGTACAGATCAACCCATCACCTAGGTATTAACCCCAGCATTCATTAGCTATTCTTCCTTAGGCTCCCTCTCTGCCCACCACGCCCCAATAAGCTCCAGTGCGCCTATTGTGTCCATGTATTCTCATTGTTCAGCTCCCTCTTATAAATGAGAACATTTGGTGTTTGATTTTCTGTTCCTGAGTTAGTTTGCTGAGGATAATGGCTTCCAGGTCCATCCAAGTCCCTGTAAGTGACAATATCTCATTTCTTTTTATGGCTGCATAGTATTCCATGGCACATACATACCACATTTTCTTTATCAAGTCTATCATTGATGTGCATTTGTGTTGATATCATGTTATGGCTATTGTGAATAGTGCTACAGTGAGCATATGTGTGTGTGTATCCTTATAATAAATGATTTATATTTCTTTGGGTATATACACAGTAATGAGATTGCTGGGTCCAATGGTATTTCTGCTTCTGGACTTTTGAGAAATCGCCACACTGTCTTCCACAAAGATTGAACTAATTTGCACTCCTACCAGGAGTGTAAAAGTGTTCCTTTTTCTATACAACCTTGCCACCTTGCTAGTGATAATTTCTTTGGCTGTGCAGAAGCTCCATAGTTTAATTAGATCTCATTGTCAGTTTTTGTTTTTGTTCCTATTGCTTTTCGGATTTTTGTCATGAAAGCTTTGTCTGTGCCTAGGTTCTGAATGGTATTACTTAGATTTTCTTTTAGGGTTTTTATAGTTTTGGGTTTTACGTTTTACATTTAAGTCTTTAATGTATCTTGAGTTGAGAGAAGAAAGATTCAGATGATCGGTAATAACAAACTTCTCTGAGCTAAAGGAGGATGTTCGAATGCATCGCAAAGAAGGTAAAAACCTTGAAAAAAGATTAGATGAGTGGCTAACTAGAATAAACAGTGTAGAGAAGACCTCAAATGACCAGACGGAGCTGAAAACCATGGCAGGAGACCTACATGACCCATGCACAAGCTTCAGTAGCCGATTCAATCAACTGGAAAAAAGGGTATCAGTGATTGAAGATCAAATGAATGAAATGAAGCAAGAAGAGAAGTTTAGAGAAAAAAAGAATACAAAGAAATGAACAAAGCCTCCAAAAAATATGGGATATGTGAAAAGACCAAATCTCTATCTGATTGATGTACCTGAAGGTGAAGGGAAGAATGGAACTAAGTTGGAAAACACTCTGCAGGATATTATTGAGGAGCACTTCCCCAACCTAGCAAGGCAGGCCAACATTCAAATACAGGAAACACAGAGAATGCCACAAAGATACTCCTCGAGAAGAGCAACCCCAAGACACATAATTGTCAGATTCACCAAAGTCGAAATGAAGGAAAAAATGTTAAGGGCAGCCAGAGAGAAAGGTTGGCTTACCCACAAAAGGAAGCCCATCAGACCAACAGTGGATCTCGGCAGAAACTCTCCAAGCCAGAAAGGAGTGGGGGCCAATATTCAACATTCTTAAAGAAAAGAATTTTCCACCCAGAATTTCATATCCAGCCAAACTAAGCTTCGTAAGTGAAGGAGAAATAAAATTCTTTAGAGACAAGCAAATTCTGAAACATTTTGTGACCACCAGGCCTGCCTTACAAGAGCTCCTGAAGGAAGCATTAAACATGGAAAGGAACAACCGGTACCAGCCACTGCAAAAACATGCCAAATTTTAAAGACCATCGATGCTAGGAAGAAACTGCATTAACTAAAGAGAAAAATTACTAGCTAACAACATAATGACATGATCAAATAAACATATAACAATATTAACCTTAAAGGTAAATGGGCTAAATGCTCCAATTAAAAGACACAGACTGGCAAATTGGATAAAGAGCCAAGACCCATCAGAGTGCTTTATTCAGGAGATCCATCTCATGTGCAGAGAAACACACAGGCTCAAAATAAACGGATGGAGGAAGATCTACCAAGCAAATGGAAAACAAAACAAACAAACAAAAAAGCAGTGGTTGCAATCCTAGTTTCTGAAAAAAACAGACTTTCAACCAACAAAGATCAAAAGAGACAAAGAAAGCCATTACATAACGGTAAAAGGATCAATTCAACAAGAAGAACTAACTATCCTAAATATATATGCACCCACCCAATACAGGAGCACCCAGATTCATAAAGCAAGTCCTTAAAGACCTACAAAGAGACTTAGACTCTCACACAATAATAATGGCAGACTTTAACACCCCACTGTCAACATTAGACAGATGAACGAGACAGAAAGTTAACAAGGATATCCAGAAATTGAACTCAGCTCTGCACCAAGCCGACCTAATAGACATCTACAGAACTCTCCACCCCAAGTCAACAGAATATACATTCTACTCAGCACCACATCACACTTATTCCAAAATTGACCAAATAGTTGGGAGTAAAGCACTCCTCAGCAAATGTAAAAGAACAGAAATTAACAAACGGTCTCTCAGACCACAGTGCAATCAAACTAGAACTCAGGATTAAGAAACTCAAACAAAATCACTCAACTCCATGGAAAATGAACAACCTGTTCCTGAATGACTACTGGGTACATGACGAAATGAAGGCAGAAATAAAGACGTTCTTCGAAACCAATGAGAACAAAGACACAACATATCAGAATCACTGAGACACATTCAAAGCATGTGTAGAGGTAAATTTATATACTAAATGCCCACAAGAGACACCTAACATCAAATTAAAAGAACTACAGAAGCAAGAGTAAACACATTCAAAATCTAGCAGAAGGCAAGAAATAACTAAGATCAGAGCAGAACTGAAGCAGATAGAGACAGAAAAAATCCTTCAAAACATCAATGAATCCAGGGGCTGGTTTTATGAAAAGATCAAGAAAATAGATAGACCACTAGAAAGACTAATAAAGAAGAAAAGAGAGAAGAATAAAATAGACACAATAAAAAAAGATAAAGGGGATATCACCACTGAACCCACAGAAATACAAACTACCATCAGAGAATACTATAAACACCTCTACACAAATAAACTAGAAAATCTAGAAGAAATGGATAAATTCCTGGACACATACACCCTCCAAACCCTAAACCAGGAAGAAGTTAAATACCTGAATAGATCAATACCAGGCTCTGAAATTGAGGCAATAATTAATAGCCTACCAACCAAAAAAAGTCCAGGACCAGACGGATTCACAACCGAATTCTAACAGAGGTATAAGGAGGAGCTGGTATCATTCCTTCTGAAACTATTCCAATCAATAGAGAAAGAGGAAATCTTCCCTAACTCATTTTATGAGGCCAGCATCATCCTGATACCAAAGCCTGGCAGAGACACAACAAAAAAAAAGAAAAAAAAAAAAAAGAGAGAGAGAGAGAAAGAATTTTATACCAACACCCCTTATGAACATCGATGCAAAAATCCTCAATAAAAGGCTGGCAAACCGAATCCAGCAGTACATCAAAAAGCTTATCCACCATGATCAAGTGGGCTTCATCCCTGGGATGCAAGGCTGGTTCAACATATGCAAACCAATAAATGTAATCCATCATATAAACAGAACCAAAGACGAAAACCACATGATTACCTCAATAGATGCAGAAAAAGCCTTTGACAAAATTCAACAGCCCTTCATGCTAAAAACTCTCAATAATTTAGGTATTGGTGGGATGGATCTCAAAATAGTAAGAGCTGTTTATGACAAACCCACAGCCAGTATCATACTGAATGGGCCAAAACTGGAAGCATTCCCTTTGAAAATTGGCACAAGACAGGGATGCCCTCTCTCACCACTCCTATTCAACATAGTGTTGGAAGTTCTGGTCAAGGCAATCAGGCAGGAGAAAGAAGAAAGGGTATTCAGTTAGGAAAAGAGGAACTCAAATTGTCCCTGTTTGCAGATGACATGATTGTATATTTAGAAAACCCCATTGTCTCAGCCCAAAATCTTCTTAAGCTGATAAGCAACTTCAGCAAATCTCAGGATACAAAATCAGTGTGCAAAAATCACAAGCATTCCTATACACCAATAGCAGAAAAACGGAGAGCCAAACCATCAGTGAACTCCCATTCACAATGGCTTCAAAGAGAATAAAATACCTAGGAATCCAACTTACAAGGGATGTAAAGGACCTCTTCAAGGAGAACTACAAACCACTGCTCAATGAAATAAAAGAGGACACAGACAAATGGAAGAACATACCATGCTCATGGATAGGAAGAATCAATATTGTGAAAATGGCCATACTGCCCAAGGTAATTTACAGATTCAATGCCATCCCCATCAAGCTGCCAATGACTTTCTTCACAGAATTGGAAAAAACTACTTTAAAGTTCACATGGAACCGAAAAAGAGCCCACATTGCCAAGACAATCCTAAGCCAAAAGAACAAAGCTGGAGGCATCACGCTACCTGACTTCAAACTACACTACAAGGCCACAGTAACCAAAGCAGCATGGTACTGGTACCAAAACAGAAATATAGACCAATGGAACAGAACAGAGCCCTCAGAAATAATACCACACATCTACAACCATGTGATCTCTGACAAATCTGACAAAAACAAGAAATGGGGAAAGGATTCCATATTTAATAAATGGTGCTGGGAAAACTGGCTAGTCATAAGTAGAAAGCTGAAACTGAATCCCTTCTTTACATCTTATACAAAAATTAATTCAAGATGGATTAGAGACTTAAATGTTAGACCTAAAACCATAAAAACCCTAGAGGAAAATCTAGGCAATACCATTCAGGACATAGGCATGGGCAAAGACTTCATGTCTAAAACACCAAAAGCAATGGCAACAAAAGCCAAAATTGACAAATGGGATCTAATTAAACTAAAGAGTTTCTGCACAGCAAAAGAAACTACCTTCAAAGTGAACAGGAAACCTATAGAATGGGAAAAAAAATTTTACAATCTACCCATCTGACAAAGGGGTAATATCCAGAATCTACAAAGAACTTAAACAAATTTGCAGGAAAAAAATGGAACAACCTCATCAAAAAGTGGGCAAAGGATGTGAACAGACGCTGAAAAGAAGACATTTATGCATCCAACAGACACATGAGAAAATGCTCATCATCACTGTCTATAGAGTAATTCAATCAAAACCACAATGAGATCTCACACCAGTTAGAATGGCGATCATTAAAATGTCGGGAAAGAACAGGTGCTGGAGAGGATGTGGAGAAATAGGAACACTTTTACTCTGTAGGTGGGACTATAAACCAGTTCAACCATTCTGGAAGACAGTATGGCAATTCCTCAAGGATCTAGAACTAGAAATACCATTTGACCCTGCCATCCCATTACTGGGTATACACCACATGTATGTTTATTGTGGCACTATTCACAATAGCAAAGACTTGGAACCAACCCTAATGTCCATCAATGATAGACTGAATTAAGAAAATGCAGCACATATACACCATGGAATACTGTACAGCCATAAAAAAGGATGAGTTCATGTCCATTGTAGGGACATGGCTGAAGCTGGAAACCATCATTCTGAGCAAATTGTCTCAAGGACCGAAAACCAAACACCACATGTTCTCACTCATAGGTGGGAATTGAACAGTGAGAACACTTGGACACAGGATGGGGAACATCACACACCAGGACCTGTTGTGGGGTGGGGGGACGGGGGAGGGATAGCATTAGGAGATATACCTAATGTAAATGACGAGTTCATGGATGCAGCACACCAACATGGCACATGTATACATATGTAACGAACCTGCACATTGTGCACATGTACCCTAGAACTTAAAGTATATTTTTAAAAAAACTGTTAAAAAAAAAAAAAAAAAACAGCTCTCCATTGATTTTTTGAAGGGTTTTTCATGTCTCTTTCTCCTTCAGTTTAGCTCTGATTTTGTTATTTCTTGTCTTCTGCTAGCTTGGGGACTTGTTTGCTGTTGGTTCTCTAGTTATTGTAGTTGTGATGTTAGGTTGTCGATATGAGATTTTTCTAGCTTTTTGATGTGGGCATTCAGTGGTATAAGTTTTTCTATTAACACTGCTTTAGCTGCCTTTCAGAGATCCTGATATATTGTCTCTTTGTTCTCATTAATTTCAAAGAACTTCTTTATTTCTGCCTTAATTTCATTATACACCAAGAAGTCATTCAGAAATAGGTTGCTCAATTTCCATGTAGTTGTGTGGTTTTAAGTGAGTTTCTTAATCTTGAGTTCTAATTTGATTGTGCTGTGGTCTGATAGATTATTATGATTTCAATTATTTTGCATTTGTCGAGGACTGTTTTATTTCTGATTATGCAATCTATTTTAGAGTAAGTGCCATGTGGTGATCAGAAGAATGTATATTCTGGTTTTTTGTTGTTGTTGTTGTTGTTGGAGAGTTCTGTAGATATCTAGCAGATCCACTTGATCCAGAGCTGAGTTCAGGTCCTGAATATCTTTTTTAACTTTCTATCTTAATGATCTGTCTAATATTGTCAGTGTAGTGTTAAAATTTCCTACTATTATTATGCGGGAGCCTAAGTCTCTTTGTAGGTCTCTAAGAACTTGCTTGAGAATCTGGGTGCTCCTGTATTGGGTGCATATATATTTAGGATGGTTACCTCTTCCTGTTTAATTAAACCCTTTACCATTATGTAATGCCCTTGTCTCTTTTGATCTTTGTTGGTTTAATGTCTGTTTTGTCAAAAACTAAGGCTGCAATTTGCTTTTTTCTCTTTTCCATTTGCTTGGTCAATTTTTCCCCATCTCTTTATTTTAGTCTAAGTGTGTCTTTGCACGTGAGATGGGTCTCCTGAAGACAGAATACTAACGGGTCTTGACTATTTTTCCAGCTTGCCATTTTGTGTTTTATAATTGGGGCATTTAGCACATTTACATTTAAGGTTAGTATTGTTATATGTGAATTTGATCCTGTCATTCTGATGCTAGCTGGTTATTTTGTAGACTTGTTCATGTGTTTGCTTCGTAGTGTTCCTGGTTGTTGTACTTCAGTGTGTTTTTGTAGTGGCTGGTAATGGTTTTTCCTTTCCATATTCAGTGCTTCTTTCAGGAGCTTTTGCAAAGCAGGCCTGATACTAACGAATTCCCTATGCACTTGCATGTCTGAAAAAGATCTTATTTCTCCTTCACTTATAAAACTGAATATGGCAGAATAAGAAATTTTATGTTTTTTTTTTTTAAGAATATTAAATATTGGGCCCCAATCTCTTCTGACTTGTAGGATTTCCACTGGGAGATCCACTGTTAGTCTGATGGCCTTCCCTTTGTAAGTGAAATGGCCTTTCTCTCTGGCTCCCTTAACATTTTTTTCTTTCATTTTGACCATAGAGAATGTGAGGATTGTTTGTCTTGTGGCGGATCTTCTTGTGGAGTATCTTTCTGTGGATCTCTAGGTTTTCTGAAATTGAACATTGGCCTGTCTTGGTAGGTTAGGGAATTTCTCCTGGATAATATACTGAAGTATGTTTTCCAACTTGATTCTATGCTCCTCATCTTTTTCAACTACCCCATTCAGTTGTAGGCTCAGTCTTTTTAAATAATGCCATATTTCTCAGGGGTTTTGTTCATTCTTTTCTAATATTTTTTCTATTCTTGTCTGCCTGACTTATTTCAGAAAGATAGTCTTCAAGCTCTGGGATTCTTTCCTCTGCTTGCTCTATTCTGCTATGGATATTGTAATTGTACTGTGACATTCTCAGATTGTGTTTTTCAGCTCCCTCAGTTCAGTCATTCTCCTCTCTAAACTGGATATTCAGGTTATCAGCTCCGGTATCATTTTATCATGATTCTTAGCTTCTTTGCATTCAGTTATGACATGCTACTTTAGCTCAGTGAAGTTTGTTATTACCCATTTTCTGAAGCCTACTTCTGTCAATATAGGCATCTTAGCTTCAACAAAATTCTGTGCCCTTGCTGGAGAGGTGTTCTGGTCATTTGGAAAAGAAAAGGCCCTCTGGATTTTTTAGTTTTCAGCATTTTTGCAGTGATTCTTTCTTATGTTTGTGGGCTTATCTACCTTTGATCTTTGTGGTGGCTGACCATTAAATGGGTTTTTTTGTGGGGTATTTTTTATTCATGTTGTCGTTGTTGTTGCTTTCTGTTTGTTTTTCTTTCCACACTTAGGCAACTCCTATGTAGGGCTGCTGTAATTTTCTGGGGGCCCATTCCAGATCCTCATTGCCTCACTCCCTCCCACACCTAGAGATATCACCAGTGAAGGCTACGAAATAGCAGAGATGGCAGCCTGCTTCTTTCTCTAGGAGCTCTGTCCCAGAGGAGCACCCACCTGATGCCAGCCCTAATGCTCCTGTAGGAGCAACCACCTGATGCTGGCCCTAATGCTCCTGTCTGGAGACCCCTGTTGGGAAGTCTCACCCAGTCTGAAAGAATGAGATCAACACCCCGCTCAAAGAAGCAGTCTGGCTGTCCCTTGGCAGAGTGGGTGAACTACACTGAAGGAAATCGCCTTCATTCAGACTGCCTGGACTGTGTAGAGACAGCAGGCTTGAAAGACTAAGTCAGCTAAACCACAGAGATTGCAGCTGCCCCTGCCCCTAGGGACTCCATCCCAGGGAGATATCAGAGTTCTCGTCTAGACTTCTTGGACTCCCTGGAGCCAGCAGGCTAGAATGGCTGACTCAAACTGCAGAGATGGTGGCTTTCCTTACCCCTAAGAACTCAATCAGTCTCTGTCAGTCTCCAGCCTGCTGCCACTGGCCAGCTGAAATTCTAAACCAGTGGGTCTTAACTTGTGAGGTGCCATTGGAGTGGGGCCTGCATAACAACACACTGTGTGGCTCCCTGGTTTCAGCCCCCTTACTAGGGGAATGCATAGATATATCCCCCACTTCGCCAGAATTCCCTGGGCCAGAGTATGCAAAACTCCTGGGTTTCTGTGTGTGCTGGAGTGGCCACTTTCCCGAGACTCTGCATGGTTTTGTGCTTCAAACCCAAGGCCCTGGTGGTGTGGGCTCACGAGGGGATCTCCTGGTCGGCAGGTCACAAAGGTCCGTGGGAAAAACATGGCTTCCCAAGCTGGATTGCACAATCCCTCACCACTTCCCTTGCCTGGGGATGGGTGTTTATATGGTTCCATACCACTCCAGGGTTGGCCATTGCCTCACCTTGCTTTTCTTCACTCTCCGTGGGCTGAGCCATCAACCTAATCAGTCCCAATGTGAGAACCTAGATACCTAAGTTGAAAGTGCAAAATTCACTTACTATTTTCATTTATCTACCCATACATTTTATGAGACAAATTTCACTTCACTTTTCCTTTCACTTGTTGGGCTCCAGTCACATTGGTCATCTTTCAGTTTCTTATATATAGCAGTGTGCTTCTTTTTACATGTTATTCTTATGGCTAGAATGCCACCTTTCTTATGACCCAATATAGTGTCTGTTACATGGTAATCACCTATTACACATGAGTTGGATAATTTTATTTTTTTGTAGAGGACATTAGCAATAGAGCGGAATGAAACATCCTTACACTTGTTTACCGAAAACCACAAAAACAATTAATAAGTGACTATAAATCAAGAAAGTCGTTCTCAGAATACTCCAGGCAACAAGGAAACAGCAGAAACCCTGTGAAGTACAAGAATAGAGGATGGTCATATAGAAAAGAGTAGAAAAATTTTTATCAACATCAGCCCATCTCCCACTCCAGAGCAGACCGTAACGAAGGGTGATCCCCTCAAAGGGATTTTCCACTTTTGGGAGGGGGAGGGAAGTAGGAGAGGATACCAGCAGTCCTGTTCACCATCACAGTTACCTGCAGCTTTAGCCAGCAGGGACCCCTGAAGTTTTCACAGTGCTATGCCCAGCTGATAACTTCCCAGAATCCATGTGCAGTGTTCCCCAACAGAGAAGGAGCCACCGCTGTGTCTCCCGCTCAGGACTGGAGCTGTCACAGGGCTGATCCATGGCCCCAGAGGCCTGAGTCACCACTGTGCTCTCCCTACAGGAATGAAAGTACCATAGCTTCTCATGATCTTCAAGACTGGAGCTGGACTGCCCTGTCCTGCAACCCATCCCCGGGGCCTGAATTTTGGCTGTTACCCGACAATACCAGGGATGTGTTGCCACTTTTCTTCACCCAACTCCCAGACTTCTGAGTCATGACTTCAACCCACCATTACCAGGATGCAACAAATAGTTGTATCAGGTGGGATTTATACTTGGCATGCAAGAAAGCTTCAACAAGAAAATCAATAAGTGTGATATACTGCATTAACAGAATGAAAGATAAAACTATCTGATAATATCAATGGAAGGTGAGTAAGCATTTGACAAAATTTAGCACACTTTCATGATAAAAACATTCAAAACACTAGGAATAAAGTAAATTTACTTCACCATAACAAAAGCCATATATGAAAAACCCACAGTGAATACCCAACAAAGAAAAACTGAAAGTTTTTATTTAAGGTAAGGGAAAAGACAAAGATGCTCACTTCTGTCACTTCTATTGAACATAGAAATAGAAGCCTTAGCGAGAGCACTCAGACAAAAAATAAACTGATGACATCTTTATTGGAAAGAAAGAAATGAAATTATCTCTGTTTTCAGGTGATTAGAGCTTTAATATGGAACATCCTAAAGACTCCATTAAAAAGCAGTTAGAATTAGTAAATGAACTCAGTAAAATAACAAGATACAAAATCAACCTATAGAATCAGTTGCATTTCTATACACTAAAAACAGGTAGACTATTCAAAGAAGGTTATTAAACAAACAATCTTATTAACAGTAGCATCAAAACCAAAAGAAGCACATGGCCCAAATCTTCATCTCTACATAGAGGAACAACACCCCGGCAACAGAGGACAGACTGCAGAGTTGCCTACCATGGCCTGAAGAACCAAATAGAACTTCTGGAATTTAAAAAAAAAAAAAAAATCCAGGCAAACCTAGAGGTAGAAGCCTCAACAATAGATTAGACCAAAGAGAAGAAATAATTAAAGAGCTCAAAGACTGGTATTTTGTATTAATTCAGTCAGACAAAAATAAAGAAAAAAATTTGTTTAAATAAACACAGTATTTAAAACATATGGAACTATGTAAAGTGACCAAACCTACAACTTTTTTTTTTAATATATTTATTATTATTATACTTTAAGTTGTAGGGTACATGTGCATAACGTGCAGGTTTGTTACATATGTATACTTGCGCCATGTTGGTGTGCTGCACCCATCAACTCGTCATTTACATCAGGTATAACTCCCAATGCAATCACTCCCCCCTCCCCCTCCCCATGATAGGCCCCTGTGTGTGATGTTCCCCTTCCTGAGTCCAAGTGATCTCATTGTTCAGTTCCCACCTATGAGTGAGAACATGCGGTGTTTGGTTTTCTGTTCTTGTGATAGTTTGCTAAGAATGATGGTTTCCAGCTGCATCCATGTCCCTACAAAGGACACAAACTCATCCTTTTTGATGGCTGCATAGTATTCCATGGTGTATATGTGCCACATTTTCTTAACCCAGTCTGTCACTGATGGACATTTGGGTTGATTACAAGTCTTTGCTATTGTGAATAGTGCTGCCATAAACATACATGTGCATGTGTCTTTATAGCAGCATGATTTATAATCCTTTGGGTATATACCCAGTAATGGGATGGCTGGGTCATATGGTACATCTAGTTCTAGATCCTTGAGGAATCGCCATACTGTTTTCCATAATGGTTGAACTAGTTTACAATCCCACCAACAGTGTAAAAGTGTTCCTATTTCTCCACATCCTCTCCAGCACCTGTTGTTTCCTGACTTTTTAATGATCGCCATTCTAAGTGGTGTGAGATGGTATCTCATTGTGGTTTTGATTTTCATTTCTCTGATGGCCAGTGATGATGAGCATTTTTTCATGTGTCTGTTGGCTGTATGAATGTCTTCTTTTGAGAAATGCCTGTTCATATCCTTTGCCCACTTTTTGATGGGGTTGTTTGTTTTTTTCTTGTAAATTTGTTTGAGTTCTTTGTAGGTTCTGGATATTAGCCCTTTGTCAGATGAGTAGATTGCAAAAATTTTCTCCCATTCTGTAGGTTGCCTGTTCACTCTGATGGTAGTTTCTTTTGCTGTGCAGAAGCTCTTTAGTTTAATGAGATCCCATTTGTCAATTTTGACTTTTGCTGCCGTTGCTTTTGGTGTTTTAGACATGAAGTCTTTCCCCATGCCTATGTCCTGAATGGTACTACCTAGGTTTTCCTCTAGGATTTTTATGGTATTAGGTCTAACATTTAAGTCTCTAATCCATCTTGAATTAATTTTCGTATAAGGAGTAAGGAAAGGATCCAGTTTCAGCTTTCTACTTATGGCTAGCCAATTTTCCCAGCACCATTTATTAAATAGGGAATCCTTTCCCCATTTCTTGTTTCTCTCAGGTTTGTCAAAGATCAGATGGCTGTAGATGTGTGGTATTATTTCTGAGGACTCTGTTCTGTTCCATTGGTCTATATCTCTGTTTTGGTACCAGTACCATGCTGTTTTGGTTCCTGTAGCCTTGTAGTATAGTTTGAAGTCAGGTAGCATGATGCCTCCAGCTTTGTTCTTTTGACTTAGGATTGTCTTGGAGATGCGGGCTCTTTTTTGGTTCCATATGAACTTTAAAGCAGTTTTTTCCAATTCTGTGAAGAAACTCATTGGTAGCTTGATGGGGATGGCATTGAATCTATAAATTACCTTGGGCAGTATGGCCATTTTCACGATATTGATTCTTCCTATCCATGAGCATGGTATGTTCTTCCATTGGTTTGTGTCCTCTTTGATTTCACTGAGCAGTGGTTTGTAGTTGTCCTTGAAGAGGTCCTTTACATCCCTTGTAAGTTGGATTCCTAGGTATTTTATTCTCTTTGAAGCAATTGTGAATGGAAGTTCATTCCTGATTTGGCTCTCTGTTTGTCTGTTACTGGTGTATAAGAATGCTTGTGATTTTTGCACATTAATTTTGTATCCTGAGACTTTGCTGAAGTTGCTTATCAGCTTAAGGAGATTTTGGGCTGAGACAATGGGGTTTTCTAAATATACAATCATGTCATCTGCAAACAGGGACAGTTTGACTTCTTCTTTTCCTAACTGAATACACTTGATTTCTTTCTCTGCCTGATTGCCCTAGCCAGAACTTCCAACACTATGTTGAATAGGAGTGGTGAGAGAGGGCATCCCTATCTTGTGCCAGTTTTCAAAGGGAATTTTTCCAGTTTTTGCCCATTCAGCATGATATTGGCTGTGGGTTTTTCATAAATAGCTCCTATGATTTTGAGGTACATTCCATCAATACCGAATTTATTGAGCGTTTTTAGCATGAAGGGCTGTTGAATTTTGTCAAAAGCCTTTTCTGCATCTATTGAGATAATCATGTGGTTCTTGTCTTTGGTTCTGTTTATATGCTGGATTATGTTTATTGATTTGCGAATGTTGAACCAGCCTTGCATCCCCGGGATGAAGCCCACTTGATCATGGTGGATAAGCTTTTTGATGTGTTGCGGAATCCGGTTTGCCAGTACTTTATTGAGGATTTTTGCATCGATGTTCATCAGGGATATTGGTCTAAAATTCTCTTTTTTTGTTGTGTCTCTGCCAGGCTTTGGTATCAGGATGATGCTGGCCTCATAAAATGAGTTAGGGAGGATTCCCTCTTTTTCTATTGATTGGAATAGTTTCAGAAGGAATGGTACCAACTCCTCCTTGTACCTCTGGTAGAATTCAGCTGTGAATCCATCTGGTCCTGGACTTTTTTTGGTTGGTAGGCTATTAATTATTGCCTCAATTTCAGAGCCTGCTATTGGTCTATTCAGGGATTCAACTTCTTCCTGGTTTAGTCTTGGAAGAGTGTAAGTGTCCAGGAAATTATCCATTTCTTCTAGATTTTCCAGTTTATTTGCATAGAGGTGTTTATAGTATTCTCTGATGGTAGTTTGTATTTCTGTGGGGTCGGTGGTGATATCCCCTTTATCATTTTTTATTGCGTCGATTTGATTCTTCTCTCCTTTCTTCTTTATTAGTCTTGCTAGTCGTCTGTCAATTTTGTTGATCTTTTCAAAAAACCAACTCCTGGATTCATTGATTTTTTGGAGAGTTTTTTGTGTATATATCTCCTTCAGTTCTGCTCTGATCTTAGTTATTTCTAGACTTCTGCTAGCTTTCGAATGTGTTTGCTCTTGCTTCTCTAGTTCTTTTAATTGCGATGTTAGAGTGTCAATTTTAGATCTTTCCTGCTTTCTCTTGTGGGCATTTAGTGCTATAAATTTCCCTCTACACACTGCTTTAAGTGTGTCCCAGAGATTCTGGTATGTTGTATCTTTGTTCTCATTGGTTTCAAAGAACATCTTTATTTCTGCCTTCATTTCGTTATGTACCCAGTAGTCATTCAGGAGCAGGTTGTTCAGTTTCCATGTAGTTGAGCGGCCAAACCTACAACTTTTTGACATTCCTGACAGAGAAGAAGAAAAAAGCAAGCAACCTGGAAAATATATTTGAAGGTATAATTCAGAAAATTTTCTGAATCTTGCTAGAGTGGTTGACATCAAAATATAAGAAATGTAGATAAATCCTTCAAGATACTATAAAATATGACCATCCCCAAAGCATGTAGTCCTCACACTATCCCAGGTCAATGTGAAAAAAAAATCTTATATGCAGTGAGAAAAAAGATCAAATTACCTATAAATAAAATCCCATCAGACTGTCAGTGGATTTCTCAGCAAGATCCTTACAAACATGAAGAGATTGGGGCCTCATTTTTAGCTTTAAAAAATTCCACCAAGAATTTCACATCCGACCAAATTAAGCTTCATAAATGAAGGATAAATAAAGTCTTTCACATACAAGAAAACAATAAGGAAATTCATGACCACCACACTGGATCTACAATAAATGTTTAAAGGACTTCTAAATATGGAAATAAAAGGATCATACTTCCTATGATAAAAGCACATGTAAGTAGAAAGCCCAAACACCTTATAATGCAACTACAAAATGGAATCTACAAAACAATTAGATAACAACACAATAACAGAAATGAAACATCACATATAAATATTAATCTTAAATGTAAACAACCTAAATACTTCACTTAAAAGACAGAGAGTAGTAAATTAGATAACAAAGCAAGACCAAACATTCTGCTGGCTTCAAAAGACTCACTTCGTATGTAATGACACACATAGACTCAAAATAAAGGGAGGGAGAAAGATCTATCAGGCAAATGGAAAACAAAACAAAACAAAACAAAATAGAAAGGCACACTCTTTGTGTATCAGATAAAACAGACATTAAACCAACAGTAACAAAAAGGGACAAAGAAGGGCATTACCTAATAATAAAATGTTCAGTGCAACAAGAAAATATAACTATCCAAATATGTATACATTCATATGCACCCAGCTTTATACAACAATTACTACTAAATATATATTTTTTAAAAAAACAGCCATAAAATAATAGTGGTAGACTTCAACACACCACTGACAGCTTTAGACAGATCATCAAGACAGAAAATGAACAAAAAAATTCTGGACTTAAATAGAATATTTGACCAAATGGAATTGATATTGATCCAAATAACATTCCACCTAACAACCACAGAATACACATTCTTTCTATCTGCACACAGAGCAGTTTGACAACATTCTTGATCATAAGGTGATAATAAATACATTTAAAAAATCAAAATAATGCAAAGCATCTTATTGTACCAGAGTGGAATAAAAATAGAAATCAATACCAAGAGGACTTATGAAAATTACATAAATACATGGAAATTAAACAATTTACTCCTGAATGAATTTTAGGTAAACAAATTAAGGCAGAAATCAAAACGTTATTTGAAACAAATGAAAATAGAAATATGACATATGAAAACCTCTGGGATATAACAAAAGCAATGTTAGGAAAAAAGTTTATAGCACCAAACAACTACATCTAAAAGGGAAATATCCCAAATTAATAACCTAAGGTCACAATGAAGGAACTAGACAAATGAGAACAAGCTAAATCAAAAGCTAGCTGAGTGGAAGAAATCATTATCATCAAAGCAGGAAGCAATAAAATTGTAATCAAATAACTATTAAAAAATCAACAATCTCACTCATAAGTGAGAGCTGAACAATGAGAACACATGGACACAGGGAGGAGAACAATACACACTAGGCCTGTCAGGGGGTGTGGTTGGAGGTAGAGCAAGAGAAAAACGAGCTAATGTATGCTAGGCTTAAAACTTAGGTGATAGGTTGATACTTACTTCTCGATACTGAGATTGATAGGTGCAGCAAACCACAATGGCACACATTTACTTATGTAACAAACCTGCACACCCTGCACATGTACTCCAGAACATAAAATAAAATAAAAATAGATATGGAAAATGAACAAATTAGAAAGTTCATTGTTTGAAAAGATATAAAAGATTGATACACTATTAGCTAAATTAACAAAGAGAGAGAGATCAAAATAAGCAAACTTAGAAATGACAAAGTTGACATTACAACTGATACCAAGGAAATACAAAAGATCCTCAGAGACTGCAAGTATTCCTAGTGTTCCATTATTGGAACAATAAGCATGTGGGAGCTATTTATATCCTACTGCTCAAGGACATCACCAAAGTCTGATTGCAAAACTTAAAAAAAATTGCAGCCTCAGGCTTAAATGGGTTAATACCTCTATACACACAAACAAGAAAATTGAGAGGAAATGGATGAATTCCTGGTAACAGACAAACTTCCAAGTTTGAACTAGGAAGAAACTGAAACCGTTAAGAGACCAAATATGAGTTAATAAATTGAATCAGTAATTAAAAATATATATATATCCTAGCAAAAGAATCTAGGCCTGCACCAGATAAATGGTGAGTCAAATTCTAACAGATGTACAAAGAAGAGCTGGTACCACTTTTACTGAAGATTCCAAAAATTAGGAGGGTTTCTTTCCTATCTTTCATTGAAGGCAGTATAATCCTGATACCAATCCTGATACCAAAATCTAGCGAGGACGCAATAAAAAAAGAGAACTACAGCCTAATACCCCTGATAAACATAGATGCAAAAATCTTCAACAAAATTCTAGTAAACCACATTCAACAGCCCATCATTCATCACAATGTAGTGGGCTTTATTCCTGGGATGCAAGGATGGTTCAACGTAGGCAAATCAATAAATTTCTGTTATCACATAAACAAAATTGAAAACAAAAACCATATTATCATCTCAATAGAAGCAGAACAATCATTTGATAAAATTCAACCTCTCTTCATAACAAAACCCTAAAAAAAACCTAGATGTTGAAGGAACAAACCTCAAAATAATAGCAGCCATTTATAAGAAACACAAAACAAACATACTGAATGGGCAATAGTTGGAAGCATTTCCTCTAAGAACTGTAGCAACACAAGGTTGTCCACTGTTACCACTCCTGTTCAACACAGTACTGAAAGTGATAGCAAGAGTAATCAGGCAAGAGAGAAAAATAAAAGGAATCTAAATATTAAAAGGGGAAGTAATATTATCTCTGTTCATTTTTGATACTATTGTAGATGTAGAATACCCAAAAGATTCCTCAAAAAGACTCCCAGATCTGATAAATTGATTCAATAAAGTTTCAGGATACAAAATCAATGTACAAATACCAGTGTCATTTCTATACTTCAATAACATTCAAGCTGAGATCCAAATCAAGAATGCAATTTCATTTGCTGTATCTGAAAAAAAAGGTGTACCTAGGAGTACCTCTAAACAAAAGGTGAAATATGTCTACAAGGAAAACTACAAATCACTGTTGAAAGAAATTGTAGATGACACACAAAAAAACGGAAAAAGTATTCCAGCTCAGAGATTGGAAGAATTAATATCGTTAAAATGGCCATACTACCCAAAGAAATCTACAGATTCAATGCTATTCTAGTCAAACTATGAACATCATTTTCAACAGAATTAGAAAAAAATATAATAAAATGCATATGGTGCCAAAAAAAGCCTGACTAGCGGAAACAAGTCTAAGGAAACAGCCAAGCTGGAGAAATTACATTACCCAACTTCAACCTATATTATATGGCTACAGTAGCCAAAACTGCATGGTCCAACAAAACAGACTCATAAAGAACCAGAAAAGAAAATAGAAACCAGAAGTAGAATTGCATATCTACTGCCATTCGACCTGTGACAAAGTCTACAAAAATTAGCTGTAGGGGAAGGACTCTGTATTCCATAAATGCTTGTGGAATAACTGGCCAGTCATATGTAGATGAATAAAACTAGACTCTTACCCTCTACCATACAAAAAAAAAAAAAAAAAGTTAACTCAAGATGAATCAAAGACTTAAATATTAGACCTCTAACTATAAAAATCTTAGGAAAAAACTAGAAAACACTATTTTGGTCATCAGCTTTAGGAAAGAATGTATGACTAATTCCACAAAAACAATTGCAAGAAAAACAAAAATTGATAAGTGAGACCTACTTAAACTAAAGAGCTTCTGTTTTGCACAGCAAAAGAAACTATCAACAGAAAGAAAACCCTAGAGAATAGGAGAATGTATTCATAAGCTGTGCATCTAGCAAAACACTAATATCCAGAGTCTATAAGAAACTTAAACAATTCTACAAGTAAAAACCAAATAATTCCATTAACAAATGGTAAAAGGAAATGAATAAACACTTCTCAAAATAAAACATACAAGTGGCCAATAAAAATCAGAAAACATACTCCAGATCCCTAATCATTAGAGAAATGAGAATGAAAACCATAATGAAATACCACCTCACATCTATTAGAATGCCTATGATGAAAAAGTAAAAAAAAAAAAAAAAAAAAAAAAAAAAAAAAAATTGGTTGATGCAAGACACAAAGCTGCATAGAAAAGGGAATGCTTATACATTGTTGATGAGAATGCAAATTAAAAAACACTTAAAACATAAACAGAACTGCTATTTAACCTAGCAATCCCATTACTGAGTATTTGCCCAAAGGAAAATAAATTGTTCTATCTAAAAGACACAGGTACTCATATGTTTATCAGACAACTATTCACAACAGCAAAGGCAAGTAGTCAGCACAGGTGCCAATCAATGGTGGATTTTCATTCATAGGATTGAAGGAAGAAAATGTAGTAATATATGTACACCATGGAACACGATATAGCCATAAAAAACAAAATTATGTCTTTTGTAACAACACAGATGCAGCTGGAGGCCATCATCACAGGTGAATTAACAAAGGAACAGAAAACCAAATACTGCATATTCTCACTGATAAGTGGAAACTAAACTTTGAATACACATGGACACAAAGATGTGGACAATAAACACTGGACCCCAAAGTAGGGAGTGAGAGGAACAAGAGCTGATAAAACTACCCATGTGCACTACCTGGGTGACAGTATCAATTTACCCCAAACATCAGCACCATGCAATATACTTGTGTAACAAATATGCATATGAACTTTCTGAATCTAAAATAACAGCTGAAAATATTTAAAAAGTCAAATTGAACCCCAAAAGGGCACAAATAGCCATCGTAATTCTAAGCAGAAAGAATGAAGCCAGAGACATCACATTGCCTAACTTCAAACTATACTACGGCCCTGTGGTAACCAAAAAAGCATGGTACTGGTACAAAAATAGACACGTAGATCAGTGAAACAAAATGGAGAACCCAGAAATAAGGCCACACATCTACAACCAATTGTTCTTTGATAAAACTGACAAAAGTTAACAATCAGTAAGGGACACCGTAGTCAATAAATGGTGCTTGGAAAACTGGGTACGCAGATACATAAGAATGAAACCCAATGCCTACTTCTCACAATAAACAAAAACTAACTCAAGATGATTTAAATACTTAAATATAAGTCCTCCTACTATATATATAAAAAAAAAAGTACTAGAAGAATACCTAGGAAAAACTTCTTCTGGACATTGGCCTTGGCAAATAATTTATGTCAAAGATCTCAAAAACAAATGCAACAAAAATTGAATTAAACTAAAGACCTTCTACACCATGAAAGAAAATATCAACAAACAGACAACCTAAAGAATGGGGAAAATTATCACAGAATATGCATCTGAAAAAAGACTAATATCCACGTTATATAAGAAACTTAAGTAAATCAACAAGCAGCAAACATCCTCATGAAAAGTGGACAAAATACATGAACAGACACTCCTCAAAGGAAGACATACAGGCAGGCAACAAACATATGAAAAGGTTCTCCACACCACTATTCATCAGAGAAATGTAAATCAAAATCAGAATCAGATATCATCTCACACCAGTCAGAAGGGCTATTACTAAACAGTCAAAAATAACAGATGTTGGTGAGGATGCAGAGAAAGGGGAATGCTTATGCACTGTTGGTGGAAATGTAAATGACTTCAGCCCCTGTGCAAAATAAAAAAATGTATGGTACTGGCCTATAAATAGACATATGTCAATGAAACAGAATCAAGTCTTCAGAAATAAACTCATGCAGATAAAGATCATTTAATCTTCCAGAAGGGGGCAAAGAACACACTGTGAGGAAATGATAGTCTCAATTTGGAGATTTCTCAATTGACTAAAAATAGAACTGCCATTCATCTCAGCATGTCCACTACTGGCTATCTACATGCGTTAGAAAAATTGTTCCATTAAAAGTTATTTGCACTTGTATGTCTATCACAGCACTACTTACAATAGCAAAGCCATAGAATCAGCCCAGATGTCCATCAATGATGGATTGGCTAAAGAAAAATTTTTGAACGTATACATCACAGAATATGATGCATCCATAAAAATGAATAAACTCATGTTCTTTGCAGCAATATGAATGTAGCTGGATGCCTTTATCCTATGTATATTGATGCAGAAACAGAAAGTCAAATACTGCATTTTCTTACTTATAAGTGTGAGCTTAAACTGGATACAAATTTATGAAGATGGAAAAAATAAACACTGGGGGAAAGGAAAGAAGGTGGGGGAAAGGCAAAGATTGACAAACTGCCTATTGGGTACTATGTTTACTATTTGGATGATGGATTCAATAGAAGCTTAAAGACCAGTATTACACAGTATATTTAAGCAATAAATTTTCCCATGTATTCCCTGAATCTATTTTTTTTAAACTTACATATAGTTGTGATAAAAAGGTGGAATATCTGTACTTTGAAAACTAGGCAACACTGGTAAAATAAATTGAAAACAGAAGTAAATAAATGGAAAAACAGTGTTCATGAATTAGAAGAATTGATATTTTTAAAATGCCCATACTGTCCAAAGTGATCAGTAGATTTCAAGCAATTCCTATCAAAATTCTTACGGTATAGAAAAAGCAATCTGAAAAGAAGAACGAAGCAACAAAAATCTCTGAATAGCCAAAGCAGTATTAAGAAAGATTTCAGTGTTTTTAATGAGAACAAAGTTACAAATCTCAAAATTGCTTGGCACAGGGGCTATTCTTGAGAAAGAACAAAGGTGAAAGCTTCACACTTCCAGATTAAAAACTCTATTACATAGCTATAGTCATAAAAAGTATGGTACTGGCCTATAAATGGCTTATATACCAATGAAACAGAATCAGGACTTCAGAAATAAACACATGCAGATAAAGGTCATCTAATCTTCCAGGAAGTGGGCAAAGAATACACTGGGAGGAAATGATTGTCACTTCAATACATTGGTATTGGGGAAAACAGTGTCCCCATGCATGAACATGGGGAAAACAATATTGGACCATTTTCTTACATAATACACAAAAATCAACTCAAAATTGATTAGACTTAAATGTAATATCTGAAAATGTAAAACTTCTGGAAGAAAAGATAATAAATGCAGTCCCTAATACTGGCTTTTTAAATGATTTCTTTTTTTAACTTTTATTTTATGTTTGGGAGTACAAGGGCAGATTTGTTATATAGGTAAACTTGTGTCATGGAGGTTTGTTGTACAGATTATTTCATCACCCGGGTATGAAGCCTAGTAACCATTAGTCATTTTTCCTGATCCTCTCCCTCCTCCCACCCTATACCCTCTGAAAGGCCCCAGCGTGTGTTGTTCTCCTCTGTGTATCAATGTGTTCACATTATTTAGCACCCACCTATAAGTGAGAATGTGAGGTATTTTTTTTTCTGTTCCTGCATTAGTTTGCTAAGAATAATGGTCTCCAGCTCCATTCATGTTCCTGCAAGGGACATACTCTCACTTATTTTTTTATGGCTGCATAGTATTCAATGGTGTATATGTACCACATTTTCTTTATCAAGTCTATCATTGATGGGTATTTAGGTTGATTCCATGTTTTTCTATTGTGACTAGTGCTGCAATGAACATGTGCATGCATGTGTCATTATAATAGAACGATTTATATTCCTTTGGGTATATACCCAGTAGTAGGACTGCTGGGTCAAATGGTATTTCTGTCTTTATGCCTTTGATACAACCAATAATCGTATGACAAAAAAATGCTCAACATCACTTATTATTAGAGAAATGCAAATCAAAACTACAATGAGATAAAATCTCACACCACTCAGAATGACTATTATTAAAAATCAGAAAAATAACAGATGCTGGTGAGGTTGTGGAGAAAAAGGAACACTTATAAACTGTTGGTGGGACTGTAAATTAGTCAATCATTGAGAAAGACAGTGTGGCAATTCCAGAAATGACTTATTTTGATGTGACACAAAACTCACAGATAAGAAAAGCAAAAGTAAGAAATGGGACTACATCAAACTAAAAACCTTCTGCACAGCGAAGGAAAAGGCAACCTACATAATGGGTGAAAATATTTACGAGCCATATATTTAAAAACAGGTTAATATCCAAAATATATTAGAAACTCATAATAGTCAATAGTAAAATAAAATTCCAATTAAATATGAACAGAGGCCAGGCATGGTGGCTCACATCTGTAATCCCAGCACTCTGGTGGGCAGATAACTGGAGGCCAGGAGCTCGAGATGAGCTGGACCACCATGGCAAAACCCCATCTGTACTAAATACACAAAAAATTAGCCGGGCGTGGTGACACATGCTTGTAATCCCTGCTACCGAGGAGGCCGAGGCATGAGAATGGCTTGAACCCAGGAGGTAGAGGTTGCAGTGAGCCAAGGTTGCACCACTGCCACTAAGCCTGGGCAACAGAGTTATACCCTTTCCCCAACCTCCCCTCAAAACTGAGCAGAGGACTTCAACAGACAATTTTTCAGAGAAAACATACAAATGGCCAACAGGTCAGATAACTGCAAATCAAACCATCAGGTAAATGCAAATGAAAACCACAATGAGAAACCACCTCAATGTGTTAGGTTGGCTACTATCAAAATGAGAAGAGACTTATTTGAAGAAAACACTTGTACACTCTTGGTAGGAATGCAAACTGCATCAGGCATTATGATAAACAGTATGAGGCTTCCTTAAAAAATTAAAAATATAACTCCCACATGATCTAGCAACCCCAGTTCTGGGTAATTATCTGAAGAACATAAAAATAATATGTCAAAGAGATATATGTACTTTTACGTTCGTTGCAGCATTATTAAAAATAACCAAGATATGAAAAGCACTTAAGCATCTATGGATGGATGAATGTACAAAATAATTGCAGTGTATACATATACAATGGAATAGAATTTGTAGGATGTCATAGTTGGAGGATATTGTTTCCTTTTTTTTTTTTTTTTTTTGAGGTGGAGTCTCGTTCTGTGCCCAGGCGAGGGCAATGGCACAATCTCGGCTCACTGCAACCTCCGCCTCCCAGGTTCAAGCGATTCTCCTGTCTCAGCATCCTGAGTAGTTGGGATTACAGGCACACGCCACCACGCCCAGCTAATTTTTGTATTTTTAGTAGAGATGGGGTTTCACCATGTTGGTCAAGTTGGTCTTGAACTCCTGACCTCAAGTGATCCACCTACTTTGGCCTCCCAAAGTGCCGAGAGTACAGGCGTGAGCCATATGTAAGTGAAATAAATGAGAGCCTGAGAGAAAAACACTGCATAATCTCATTTATACGTGAAATTTAAAATAGAGAGTGGAATGGTGTTTTCCAGGGGATGTTGGGTGGGGAAAATTAGAAGATGTCAGTTATAGCATACAAACTTTCATTTATAAGATGAATAATTTCTAGAGATCTGATGAACTTCATAGTAATTATAGTTAATAATAATGTATTATAGACTTAAAAGGAATAGATACTAACTATCCTTATCCTACTTCTGTACACATATACATACACGAAAAGGTAAATATGCCAGATGGCATATATGTTAATTAGATTGATTTGAGAAATCAATACACAGAGAATACTTACATAAAAACATCACGTAGTACCTTATAAATATTTACATTTTTATTTGCCAGTCATACCTCAATAAACCTAGAACGAGTTACAAAATCTTTAGAAAAATGATAAACTCAGAGTAAAAGAGCTTTTAAGGTGTAAAAATAAAAACTTATTAAAAATGCACTTGATACTTTTTACAAAAATTTAATAATTAATCATACATAACGTGAAAAAACATATATGTAACGAATATGAGAACACCAAATTCAGTTTATTTTACTATACTTTCACAGACCACTTCTGTGACCTCAAATGCGTGGAGAGTTTCCTCACAACACCAAGCAATTTTGTAGATGAATCATCCAGCAGACACCAGTTGGGTGTCCTCTAATTTTTGTCTTTCCACTTTAAATCTTTTTTTTTTTTTTAATTATACTCTAAGTTCTAGGGTACATGTGCACAACGTGCAGGTTTGTTACATATGTATACATGTGCTATGTTGGAGTGCTGCACCCATTAACTCGTCACTTACATTAGGAGGTATATCTCCTAATACAATCCCTCCCCCCTACCCCCTCCCCACAACAGGACCCAGTGTGTGGTGCTCCCCTTCCTGTGTCCAAGTGATCTCTTTGTTCAATTCCCACCTATGAGTGACAACATGTGCTATTTGGTTTTCTGTTCTTGCGAGAGTTTGCTTAGAATGATGGTTTCCGGCTACAACCATGTACCTACAAAGGACACGAACTCATAATTTTTGTGGCTGCATAGTATTCCATGGTGTACATGTGCCACATTTTCTTAATCCAGTCTGTCACTGATGGACATTTGGGTTGATTCCAAGTCTTTGCTATTGTGAATAGTGCCACAATAAACATACATGTGCATGTGTCTTTATAGTAGCATGATTTATAATCCTTTGGGTATATACCCAGTAATGGGATGGCTGTGTCAAATGGTATTTCTAGTTCTAGATCCTTGAGGAATTGCCACACTGTTTTCCACAGTGGTTGAACTAGTTTACAGTCCCACCAACAGTGTAGAAGTGTTCCTATTTCTATATATCATCTCCAGCACCTGTTGTTTCCTGATTTTTTAATGATTGCCATTCTAACTGGTGTGAGATGGTATCTCATTGTGGTTTCGATTTGCATTTCTCTGATGGTGAGTGATGATGAGCATTTTTTCATGTGTCTGTTGGCTATATGAATGTCTTCTTTTGAGAAATGTCTGTTCATATACTTTGCCCACTTTTCCATGGGGTTGTTTGTTTTTTTCTTGTAAATTTGATTGAGTTCTTTATAGGTCCTGGATATTAGCCCTTTGTCAGATGAGTAGATTGCAAAAACTTTCTCCCATTCTGTAGGTTGCCTGTTCACTCCGATGGTAGTTTCTTTTGCTGTACAGAAGCTCTTTAGTTTAATGAGATCCCATTTTGTCAATTTTGGCTTTTGTTGCTGTTGCTTTTGGTGTTTTAGACATGAAGTCCTTGCCCATGCTTATGTCCTGAATGGTATTACCTAGGTTTTCCTCTAGGGTGTTTATAGTTTTAGGTCTAACATTTAAATCTCTAATCCATCTTGAATTAATTTTCGTATAAGGAGTAAGGAAAGGATCCAGTTTGAGATTTCTACTTATGGCTAGTCAATTTTCCCAGCACCATTTATTAAATAGGGAATCCTTTCCCCATTTCTTGTTTCTCTCAGGTTTGTCAAAGATGGCTGTAGATGTGTGGTATCATTTCTGAGGGCTCTGTTCTGTTCCATTGGTCTATATCTCTGTTTTGGTACCAGTACCATGCCGTTTTGGTTACTGTAGCCTTGTAGTATAGTTTGAAGTCAGGTAGCGTGATGCCTCCAGCTTTGTTCTTTTGGCTTTCGATTGTCTTGGCAATGCAGGGTCCTTTTTGGTTCCATATGAACTTTAAAGCGGTTTTTTCCAATTCTGTGAAGAAAGTCATTGGTAGATTAATGGGGATGGCATTGAATCTATAAATTACCTTGGGCAGTATGGCCATTTTCATGGTATTGATTCTTCCTATCCATGAGCATGGTATGTTCTTCCATTTGTTTGTGTCCTCTTTCATTTCACTGAGCAGTGGTTTGTAGTTCTCCTTGAAGAGGTCCTTTACATCCCTTGTACGGTAGATTCCCAGGTATTTTATTCTCTTTGAAGCAATTGTGAATGGGAGTTCACTGATAGTTTGGCTCTCTGTTTTTCTGCTATTGGTGTATAGGAATGCTTGTGATTTTTGCACACTGATTTTGTATCCTGAGATTTGCTGAAGTTGCTTATCAGCTTAAGGAGATTTGGGGCTGAGACAATGGGGTTTTCTAAATATACAATCATGTCATCTGAAAACAGGGACAATTTGACTTCTTCTTTTCCTAACTGAATACACTTTATTTCTTTCTCTTGCCTGTTTGACCTAGTCAGAACTTCCAACACTACGTTGAATAGGAGTGGTGAGAGAGGGCATCCCTGTCTTGTGCCAGTTTTCAAGGGGAATGCTTCCAGTTTTTGCCCATTCAGTATGATATTGGCTGTGAATTTGTCATAAATAGCTCTTATTATTTTGATGTATGTTCCATCAATACCGAATTTGTTGAGAGTTTTTAGCATGAAGGGCTGTTGAATTTTGTCAAAAGCCTTTTCTGCATCTATTGAGATAATCATATGGTTTTTGTCTTTGGTTCTGTTTATATGCTGGATTACATTTATTGATTTGCATATGTTGAACCAGGCTTGCATCCCAGGGATGAAGCCGACCTGATCATGGTGGATAAGCTTTTTGATGTGCTGCTGGATTCGGTTTGCCAGTATTTTATTGAGGATTTTTGCATCAATATTCATCAGGGACCAACCTGACAAAACTAGAAAACTAGAAAACCTAGAAAAAATGGATAATTTCCTGGACACGTACACTCTCCCAAGACTAAACCAGGAAGAAGTTGAATCCCTGAATACAACAATAGTAGGCTCTGAAATAGAGGCAATAATTAATAGCCTACCAACCAAAAAAAGTCCAGGACTAGATGGATTCACAGCCAAATTCTACCAGAAGCAGAAGGAGGAGTTGGTACCATTCCTTCTGAAACTATTCCAATCAATAGAAAAAGAGAGAATCCTCCCTAACTCATTTTACAACACCAATATCATCCTGATACCAAAGCCTGACAGAGATACAACAAAAAAAGTTGTCCTCTAATTTAACTCAGTTCTGACACTATCTACCTAGAGATGGAGCTTTTGATTGATCTTGTGCTACTGACTGCTTCATGAATTTCTTCTTGGGTTTAATTTTTCTACAGTGGTTCAAAGAATCAGGGGAACATTTTATTTAAATTTTCCTATTTACTATAAAAGTATTATGAAGGATACAGATGAACAGCCAGATGTAAGAGATACATAGGGCAAAGTATGGGAGAAGGAGCACAGAACTTCCATGTCATCTTTGGTTGTATCAGCCTCCAAGAACCTTCACATATTTAGCTATCCAGAAGCTTCTAGGACTCACTTCTTTATAACTTTTTTTTTTTTTTTTTTTTTTTTTACTTTTTAATTTTCTGTGTACCTAGTAGGTGTATATATTTATGGGGTGCATGAGATGTTCTGATACAGGCATGCAATGTAAAATAAGCCCATAATAAAGAATAGGGTGTCCAGTTCCTCAGAAATGTATCCATTGAGGTACAAGCAGTCCAATTCCACTCTTTAAGTCATTTTAAAATGTACAATTAAGTTGTTATTATCTATAGCTACCTTATTGTGATATCAAATATTTTTGTACCTATGAACCATCCCCATCTCCTCTCCCACAGCACCCCACTACCCTTCCAAGACTCTTCTTGGAACCATTCTTCTACTTTCTATATTTATGAGTTCAATTGTTCTGAATTTTAGATCCCATGAATTTTAGACTCCACGAATAAGTGAGAACATGTAATGTTGATTTTTCTGTGTCTGGCTTATTTCACTTAACATAATAATTTCCAGTTCCATTCGTGTCATTGCAAATGACTGCATCTCATTCCTTTTTATGGCTATTGTAAACAGTGTTGAAAGAAACATAGTAATGCAGATATCTCTTTGATATACTGATTTTCTTATTTTGGGTATATACCCAAAAGTGGAAATGCTGGATCATACAGTAGGTCAATTTTTAGTTTTTTGAGGAACCTCCAAACTGTTCTTCATAGTGGTTGAACTAATTTACATTCCCAAAAATAGTGTACAAGGGTTTCCTTTACACCCTATCCTTGACAGCATTTGTTACTGCCTGTCTTTTGGATGTAAGCCATTTTAACAGGGGTGAGATAATATCACATTGTAGTTTTGATTTGCATTTCTTGATGACCAATGATGCTGAGCAACTGTTCATGTCTGTTTACTCTGTTGATCATTTCTTTTGCTGTGCAAAAGCTCTTTAGTTTAAGTAAATTTCGTTTGTCTATTTTTGTTGTCACATTTGCTTTTGATGTGTTAGTCATGAGTTATTTGCCTAGGTCAATGTTTGGAAGAATTTCTCTTAGATTTTATTCTAGTATTTTCATAGTTTCATGTCTTACATTTAAGTCTTTAATTCACCTTGAGTTAATTTTTTCATATAGTGTGAGATGGGGTCTGGTTTTATTCCTTTCCATATGGAATCTAATTTTCTCAGGACCACTTATTGAATATGATGCCCTTTCCCTAGTGTATATTTTTGTTAACTTTTTCAAAAGACTTTTTCAGTCAGCTGGAGGTATATGGCTTCATTTCTGGGTTATTTATTCTGTTTCATTGATCTATGTGTCTATTTCAATACCAGTACCATGTTGTGTTGGTTGATACAACATTGTAGTATAAACATTAATTTATTTTAATTGAGACATCATAATTGTGTATATTTATGTGGTACTATGTGATTTTCTTTTTTGTTTTGAGACAGGTTCTTTCTCTGTCACCAGGCTGGAGTACAGTGGTGCAATCATGGCTCACTGCAGCCTTGGCCACCTGGGCTTAAGCGACCTTCCTATCTCAACCTTCTGAGTAGCTGGGACCACAGGCATTGCCACTATGATAATTTAATGTTTTAATTTTTTTGTAGACATAGGGTGTGTTAGTCGGTGTTCTCCAGAGGTATAGAACTAGTAGGATATATTTATATATGGGAGTTTATTAGGGAGAATTGACTCACATGTTTACAAGGTGAAGTCCCACGATAGGCCATCTGTAAGGTGGGAAAGAGAGGAGCTGGTAGTGGCTCAGTCCAAATATGAAAGCCTTAAACCTGGGAAGCTGACAGTGAAGCCTTCAGTCTGTAGCCAAAGACTGGAGAGTCCCTGGCAAGCTGCTGGTGCAAGTTCCAGAGTCCAAAGGCCAAATAACCTGCAGTCTGATGTTCAAGGACAGGAGAGCCTGAAGGAAGCATTCAGCATGAGAGAAAGAAGGCAGCCAGAAGATTCAGCAAGCAAGGTTATCCCAACTTCTTCTGCCTGCTTTGTTCTAGCTGTGCTGGCAGCCGATTGGATGATGCCCATCCACATTGAGGGTGGGTCTTCCTATCCCAGTCTAATGACTCAAATATCAGTCTCCTCTGGCGACACCCTCCCAGACACACCCAGAAATAATACTTTAATAGCTATCTGGGTATCCTTCAATCCGATCAAGTTGCCACCTAATATTAATCATCACAGGGTTGTCTTCTTATGTTTCCCAGGCTGGTCTTGAACTCCTGAGCTCAAGTGATCCACCCACTTCAGCCTGCCAAAGTGCTGAGTTATAGGCGTGAGCCACCGTGCCTAGCCCCATGTGATGTTTTGTTCTGTTTATACATTGTAGAAAAGTTAATCCACTTAATTAATATATCCATTACCTCACCAATTTATGTTTTTATAGTGAGAAAGTTAAAATATATTATTTTACTAATCTAAAAACATATAATATTCAAATCTTAACTCTAGTCACTAGGCAATGCAATCAAACACTGAACTTAATTCTTTAGTGTAACTGATACCTTGTACTCTTTGATCAACATCTCCTCATTTTTTTGTTTTGTTTTTTTTTTTTACTGCAATCTTGGCTCACTGCAACCTCCACCTTCTGGGTTCAAGTGAGTCTCATGCCTCAACCTCTTGAGTAGCTGGGACTGCAGGCCACCACACCCAGCTAATTTTTGTATTTTTAGTAGAAACCATGTTGGCCAGACTGGTCTTGAACTCCTGACCTCAAGTGACCCACCTGCCTTGGCTACCCAAAGTGCTATGATTGCAGTCCTGAACTACTGTGCCCGGCCAACATCTTCTCTTTATCTACCCCTTCCTCTCCCTACCCCTAGGATCTAGTCAACAACTTTTGATTCTATGATTTCATAAGTTTTCTTTTCTCTCTCTCTCTCTTTTTTTTTTTTTTCTTTTTTGAGATGGATTTTCACTCTTTTTGCCCAGGCTAGAGTGCAATGGCATGATCTCAGCTCACTGCAGCCTCCACCTCCTGGGTTCACCTGATTCTCCTGACCCAGCCCCCCAAGTAGCTGGGATTACAGGTGCCCACCACCAGACCCAGCTAATTTTTGTACTTTTAGTAGAGACGGGGTTTCACCATGTTGACTAGGCTGGTCTTGAACTCCCTGACCTTAGGTGATCCACCTGCATTGGCCTCCCAGAGTGCTGGGATTACAGGTGTGAGCTGCTGCACCCAGCATAAGTTTTATTGTTTTACATTTCACACGTAAATGAGAATATGCAGTATTTGTCTTTCTATCTTAGGCATATTTTCCATAGCATTATGTCCTCAACTTCCATCAATGTTGTCATTAATGGCAGAATTTTCTTTTTTAAAAAAGGTTATATAGTGTTTTCTTGTGTTTCTTTATCCATTTATCTGTTGATGAACACTTAGATTGTTTCCACACTTTGGTATTATGAATAATGCTGAAATGAACATGGGAATGCAGATATCTCTTCTACATACCAATTCCTCATACCTCCATACTTCGGGAGAATTCTTACAAGAACCCCCAAGGATATGAAAATCTCTGTACGTTCAATTCCCCAGTTCACCCAGTGGATCCTGAGGATACAAAAAGTCTGCCCTTTAGTTCTAAGAAGCTGGCATTCCAGAAATATTTTACTTTCAATCTACAGTTGAATGAATGCACTGATGTGAAAACCAGAGATACAGAGGGCTGCCTGTATTCCCAGAAGGTGGATTGACAGTTCATGTTGTAATTCTATTTTTAGGTTTTTGAATACCTTCCGTACTATTTTTCAAAATGGCTGCATTAATATACATTTCAGAAACAATGTACAAGAGTTCCCTTTCTCCACATCCTTGCCAAAACTTGTAATCAATTGTCTTTTCTTTTTATTAATGGCCATTTTCTCAGGTGTGAAGTGATATCTCATCATGGTTTGAATTTACTTTTACCTAGTGATATGGTGATATGATTTGGCTCTGTGTTTCCACCCAAACCTCACCTTGAATTATAACAATTCCCATGTGTAGTGGGAGGGACCCAATGGGAGGTAATTAAATCATGGGGTTGGTTTTTTTCGGTGCTGTTCTCATGATAGTAAAAAAGTCTTAGGAGATCTGATGGCTGTATAAAGAGGAGTTTCCTTGCACATGCCCTCTTGCCTGGCGCCATGCAAGATCTTGTGCCTTTGCTCTTCTGCCACCTTCAGCCATGATTGTGAGGCCTGTACAGTCATGTGGAACTGTGAGGCCATTAAATTTCTTTCCTTTATAAATTATCCAGTCTCAGGTATGTCTTTATTAGCAGTATGAGATCGGACTAATACAGTAAATTGGTACCAGGAGTCAGGTGCAGATGTAAAGATATCCAAAAATGTGGAAGAGACTTTGGAACTGGGTAATAGGCAGAGGTTGGAACAATTTGGATGGCTCAGAAGACAGGAAAATGTGGGGAACTTTCTAACTTCCTAGAGGCTTTTTGAATGGTTTTGACCAAAATGCTGATAGTGATATTGACAATGAAGTCCAGGTTGAGGTGGTCTCAGATGGAGATGAGGAACTTTTTGAGAACTAGAGCAAAGGTAATTCTTGTTATGCTTTACCAAAGAGACTGGTGACATTTTGCCCCTTCCTTAGAAATTTGTGGAAGTCTGAAGTTGAGAGAGATGATTTAAGGAATCTGATGGAAGACGTTTCTAAGCAGCAGAGTGTTCTAGAGTTGACATGTGTGCTGTTAAAAGCATTCAGTTTTATGTATTCACAAAGATATGGTTTGGAATTGGAACTTATGTTTGAAAGGAAAGCAGAGTTAAAAGTTTAGAAAATTTGCAGCCTGATGATAAGATAGAAAAGAAAAACCTATTTTCTGAGGAGAAATTCAGGCCAGCTGCAGAAATTTGCATAAGTAACAAGGAACCAAGTGTTAATCATCAAGAAAATAAGGAGAATGTCTCCAGGGCATGTAAGAAGTCTTCATGGCAGCCCCTCCCATCACAGGCCTGGAGGCCTAGGAGGAAAAAATGGTTGTATGGGCTGGGCCCAGGGCCCCCCTGCTCTGTGCAGCCTAGGGACTTGGTGCCTTGCATCCCAGCTGCTCCAGCCATGACTAAAAGGGGCAAGCTACAGCTTGTGCTGTGATTTCAGAGGGTAGAAGCTCCAAGCCTTGGAAGCTTCCACATGATATTGAGCTTGCAGGTACACAGAAGTCAGAAATTGAAATTTGGCAGCTTCCACCTAGATTTCAAAGGATGTATGAAAATGCCTGGATATCCAGACAGAAATTTGCTTCAAGGTTGGGGCCCTCATGGGGAACCTCTACTAAGGAAGTGAAGAAGGGAATTATGAAGTTAGAGCCCCTACACAGAGTCCCGTCTGGGTCACTGCCTAGTGGAACTGTGAGAAGAGGGTCACTGTACTCTAGAGCCCAGAATGGTAGATCCACCAACAGCTTGCACCATGTACTTTTAAAACTGCAGACATTCTATACCAGCCCACAAAAGCAGCCAGGAGGGAGGCAGTACCTACAAAACCACAAAGATGGAGCTGCCCAAGACCATGGGAACTGATCTCTTTCATCATTGTGACCTGGATGCAAGACATGGAATAAAAGGAGATGATTTTGGAGCTTTAAGATTTGACTTCAGTGCTGGATTTTGGACTTGCATGGGCCCTGTAGCCCCTTTGTTTTGGCCAATTTCTCCTATTTGGAATGGCTGTATTTACCCAATACCTGTACCCCCATTATATCTAGTAACTAGATAACTCCATTGTATCTGATACCTAACTTGCTTTTGATTTTGCAGGTTCATAGGCAAAAGGAACTTGCCTTGTCTCAAATGAAACTTTGGAATGTGGACTTTTGAGTTAATGCTGAAACAAGTTAAGACTCTTGGGGACTGTTGGGAAGGCACGGCTGTGTTTTGAAATGTGAGAACATGAGATTTGGGAGGGGTCAGGGGTGCAATAATATGGTTCGGCTCTATGTCCCCACTCAAATTTCACCTTGAATCATAATAATCTCCATGTGTCATGGAAGGGACCCAGTAGGAGTTAATTGAATTATGAGGCAGGTTTTCCTCATGCTGTTCTCGTGATAGTGAATAAGTCTCAGGAGATCTGATTGTTTTAGAAATCATAGTACCCCTGCATATGCCCTCTTGCCTGCCACCATGCAAGATGTGCCTTTGCTCTCCCTTTGCCTTCTGCCATGACTGTGAGGCCTTCCCAGCCATGTAAAACTGTGAGTCCACTAAACCTCTTTCTTTATAAATTAACCAGTCTTGGGTATGTCTTTATTGGCAGCATGGGAATGAACTAATACACCTAGGTTTACAATTATCTACATGTTTACCAAAAG
The DNA here is from genome assembly GCF_043159975.1 of Macaca nemestrina. Classification (NCBI taxonomy): domain Eukaryota; kingdom Metazoa; phylum Chordata; class Mammalia; order Primates; family Cercopithecidae; genus Macaca; species Macaca nemestrina. Next base: position 73,135,927 of record NC_092145.1, read on the forward strand.
ATGACAAAATAAACTGTATTGCCTTACATTACAATACTTGCCATTTCAATATGGTGAACTACTTTATATTTTATATATCACCCATCTCATGATCTTATTGATACATCTCAAAATTACCTCAATTACATTAAGTTGAAATGATCAAGAAACAAAACATCACTTGTAATCCCAGCATTTTCGGAGGCCGAAGTGGGCAGATCATCTGAACTCAGAAGTTGCAGACCAGACTGGAAAACATGTGGAAACCCCATCCCTACTAAACACACAAAAATTAGCAAGGTGTATCAGCTGTAGTTCCAGCTACGTGAAAGACTAAGGCAGCAGAATTGCTTAAGCTCAGGATGGGGAGGCTGCAGTGAGCTGAGGTTGCACCACTGCACTCCAGTGAGACTTCATCTGAAAAGAAAAGGAAACAAAACATCTATTTATGTTAGTTTTCTGTTGTTGAGTAACAACTTATTACAAATTTATCAATGTAAAATGAAACATATCTATCATCTCACAGTTTCACTGGGTCAAAAATCAGGCACAGTTTATCTAGATCTCCATTATAGCATCCCACACAACTGCAATCAGGTGTCAGCCAGGGTTATTGGTCTCATCTGAAGCATGGCATCCTCAAACAACTTCATTCATACTGTTGGCAGAATTCAATTTTTATTATGGTAAGAACATTTAACATGAGGACTACCTTTTTGACAAAATTTTAAGTGTGAAATACATTATTGTTAACTGTAGGCATGATGTTGTACAACATAGCTCTAAAGTGTAATTATCTTGCATAACTGAAACTTTATACACATTGGATAGGAACTCCCCATTTTTTCCCTTCTCCCAGCTCCTGGCAATCACTATTTTATTCTGCTTCTATTTAACTATTTCATATATGTCTGTGAATTAGTCCATTCTCACACTGCTATAAAAAATACCTGAGACTGGGTAATTTATAAAGAAAAGAAGTTTAATTGGCTAATGATCTCACAGACTGTACAGGAAGCATGGCAGCATCTGCTTGGCTTTTAGGGAGGCCTCAGGAAACCTTTCCAATGTGTTAGAAAGCAAAAGGAGGAGCAGCAATTCACATGGCCAGAGCAGGAAGAAGTGGGAGAGAAGTGACACATACTTTTAAACAACCAGATCTCATGATAACTCACTTACTATACAATAGCAAAGTGGGATGGTGCTAAATTATTCATGAGAACTCCACTCCAACGAGCCAATCATCTCCCACCAGGCCCTACCTCCAAAACTGGGGATTGCAATTCGACATGACATTTTGGCAAGGACACATATCCAAACCATAGTATTCTGCCCCTGCTTCCTCCCAAATATCATGTCCTTCTCACATTAAAAAAATACAATCATGTCTTCCCAACACACCCCCAAAGTCTTAACTCATTCCAGCATTAACTCAAAAATCCACAGTCCAAAGTCTCATGAGATAAGGCTAACTTCCTTCTACCTACTAGCCTGTAAAACAAAAACAAGTTAGTTACTTCCAAGATACAGTGGGAATAGGGAATTGGGTAAGTACTCACATTTCAAAAGGGAGACATAACCAAAAGAAAGGGACTACGGGGCCCATGCAAGTCTAAAACTCAGCAGAACAATCATTAAATTTTAAAACTTTCAAATAATCTCTTTTGATTTCATATCTCTTATCCAGGGCACACTGAGGCAAAGGTTGGGTCCCCCAAGGCCTTCAGCAGCTTTGCCCCTGTGGCTTTGCAGGGTGAAGTCCTTGTGGTTGCTCTCATGTGCTGGTGTTGAATGCTTGCAGCTTTTCCAGGAACACTGTGCAAGCTGTTGGTGGATCTACCATTCTGGGATCTGGAGGACAGTGGCTGTCTTCTTGCAGCTTCACTAGGCAGTGCTTCAGTTGGACCCTGTGTGGGGACTCCAACATCACACTTTTCTGCCACACTACCCTAATAGAGATTTTCTGTGAGGGCTTCATGCCTTCAGCAGGCTTCTGCCTTAAAATCCTGGCTTTTCCATCTGAAATCTAGCCTCTGAAATCTAGGTGGAGGCTCCCAAGCCTCAACACTAACACTTTGCACACCCACAGTCTTAACACCATGTGGAAGCTGCCAAGGGTTATAGCTTGCAGCCTCTGAAGCAGTGGCCCAAGTTGTCCCTGGGCCCTTTTGAGCCACAGCTGGTACTGTAGTGGTCAGGATGCACACAGCAGTTTCCTAAGTCTGTGCAGGATGTTGGGGTCCTTGGTGTTGCCCACACAACCATTGTTCCTTCTTAGGCCTTGGCACCTGTGGTGGGAGGGGCTGCTGTGAAGGTCTCTTGCGTGCTTTTGAGGCATTTTCCCCATCGTCTTGGCTATCAGTAAGTGGCTCCTCTTTACTTATGCACATTTCCGCAACCTGCTTGAATTCCTTCCCTGAAGCTGAGCTTTTCTTTTCTACCACATGGCCAGGCTGCAAGTTGTTATTAGGTTTACATGCTGCTTCCAGTTTAAACATGTTTCTGTTTTATGTCATTTCTTTGCTCACACATATGAGCATAGATTGTTGGAAGCAGCCAGACCACACTTTGAATGCTATGCTCCTTAGAAATTTCTGCCAGATACCCTAAATCATCACTCTCAAGTTCAAACTTACACAGATCCTTATGGCAGGGGCACAACATCACCAGGTTCTTTGATAATGTGTAACAAAATTGACATTCACTCCACTTCCCAATAGGTTTCTCATTTCCATCAAGAACTCCTCAGACTGAACTTCATTGTTCATATCAATATCAACATTTGGTCATTACCATTAAACAAGTCTCTAGGAAGTTTCAAACTTTTCCTCATCTTCCTGCCTTCTTCTGAGCCATCCAAACTGTCCCAATCTCTGCTTATGATACAGTTCCAAAGCTACTTTCACATTTTCAGGTATCTTTATAGCATTGTCCTCACTCCTTGCTACCAATTTTCTATATTCGTCTGTTCTCACACTGCTATAAAGAAATACCTCAGACTGAATAATTTATTTTTTTAAAAAAGAAGATTAATTAGCTCACTATTCCACAGGCTGTGCAGGAAGTATGGCAACATCTGCTCAGCTTCTGGCGAGTCTGCAGGAACGCTTAAAATAATGACAGAAGGCAAAGAATGAGCAGCAATTCACATGGCTGAAGCAGGAGGAAAAGAGGGAGAAGGCAGGTGTCACACACTTTTAAACAACCAGATCTTGTGAGAACTCACTATACAGTAACAAAGGATGATGCTGCTAAACCATTAATGAGAACTTCACCCCTATGCTTCAGTTTCCTTCTACCATGGATTTCCAACACTGGGGATTACAACTCAACGTGAGATGTGGGCTGGGATACATATGCAAACTGTATCACTCACATAAGTGACATCATGTATTATTTGTATTTCTGTGACTGGCTTATATCACTTAGCATAATGTACTCAAGTTTCATTCATATAGTTGCATATGGCAAAATTTCCTTGTTTATAAGGCTGCATAATATTCCATTGTATGTATACACCACATTTTCTTTATCCATTTTTATGTAAGTGAGTATTTGGGTTGTTTCTACATTTTGGCTATTGTGAATGATGCTGCAATAAATATGGGAGTGCAGGCATATCTTCAATATCCCGGGTTTAAATTCTTTCAAGTGAACATCCAGAAGTAGTATTGCTGGATGATATGGTAATTCTAATTTTAATTTTTTGAGGAATCAACATAGAGTTTTCCATTATGACTGTACTAATTTGCATTCCTACCAACAGTGTACAAGGGTTCAAGTTTCTCTACAACCTTGCCAACAATTGTTATCTTTTTAATTTTTGTAGTAGCTATCTTAGAAGGTATGAGGTGTTATCTCATTGTAGTTTTGGCGTCCATTTATCTGATTATTAGTTATATTGGGCATTTGAAAATATACGTGTTGGTAATTTGTATGTCTTATTTTGAGAGTTTATTATTCAAAGCCTTTACCCATTTTTTTTTTTTTTTTTTTTTTGAGACGGAGTCTCGCTCTGTCACTCAGGCTGGAGTGCAGTGGCCGGATCTCAGCTCACTGCAAGCTCCGCCCCCCGGGTTTACGCCATTCTCCCGCCTCAGCATCCCGAGTAGCTGGGACTACAGGCGCCCGCCACCTCGCCCGGCTAGTTTTTTGTATTTCTTAATAGAGACGGGGTTTCACCGTGTTAGCCAGGATGGTCTCGATCTCCTGACCTCGTGATCCGCCCGTCTCGGCCTCCCAAAGTGCTGGGATTACAGGCTTGAGCCACCGCGCCCGGCCCCTTTACCCATTTTTAATTGAGTTATTTTTGTTTTTATTGTGATTGAGCTGTATAAGCACCTTATACATTTTGAATATTAACACCCTTATCAGAAATATGATTTGCATATCTCTGATTTTCTCACATTCTGTCAATTGCCTTTTCACTCTGTTGATTCTTTCATTAGTAATACAGAAGCTTTTTAGGTAGATGTACTTCTATTTATCTATTTTTTCTTTTGTAGCCTGTGCTTTTGATGATATATCCAAGAATTGCAAAGATTAATGTTTTAAATTGTTCCCTGTTTTTTTTTGAGATGTTTTACAGTTTCAGGTCTTATATTTAGGTCTTTCATTCATTTGGGGTTAATTTCTGTGTGTGGGATTTACCCAACACCATTTATTGAAGAGTCAATTCTTTATACATTGTGTAATTATGACACTCTCCTCAAAGATTGACCCTATAAATGTATGTTTATTTCTGTAATCACTATTTTGTCCTGTTGGTCTATATATCTCTCTATATTATAGTACCGTACTGTTTTAATTTCTACATTGACAGCTTGTGTTGGTGTATGCACAACAGCCACCATCTCCAGTGTTCACAAACTGGCCTTATTCCAGAGAAGACCTTGATCAATCACCTTGGCCAAAGATGATTGGAAGGTATCTCAAAACTTTAAGATATTTCAGAATGCCATTCTTTCTCAATGTTCTCTAGATGTTTAAAGTATACCAGGTACTATAAGCATTCAGAGATAAGTGAAACAGAAGCTAGTGCCTCAAGAAGGTCCAAGAAATATCAGAACATTGGATACATGGTCCTACCTTTTCCTCTCTTTTCAGTGACAATCTGATAGCTGGGTATTTTTACCTGTCAAATTTGAGCTGAGACAGAAGCTGAGAACATGTCATATGATAGCTTTCTAGTTCAAGCTATCATCTGCTCTCAGTGAACTTCAGGTGACTAGAGTATGTTGGGGTCCATCACTTCTCTGAGACAGGAAAGACAAAAGCCAGCAGTTTGGAAAACTTCCAGAAAAGACAAAATATTGAACATACAGTCTAATCCCTGTTTTCCCTGCTAAGAGTAAAGCTGGGAACTGGGGGTTTTCTACTGATCATAGGATGCTGTGCTGGGGGTAAGGGTTATGGCAAGGAGTTGTCATGATTACTTTCACAAGATTTGCTGTTACTGATTTCTTACTTGCCTAGGATACAGGAGCTTCTCCATTAGTTTCTAGATTTCTCATAAAATACATCATTCTACATGTTGTTGTTGAACTGGTGTGCTCCTGGAAGGAAAAGAGGTTTATTACATCACCTTGCTAAAGAATTAACTTTTTTGTTGTAAGACAGCCTTAAGCACATAGAGATCATCACCTTTTATAGGTAGATGACAACACGGCTATTTGTTTCTTTGAGTTAAGCAGGAAGCATATCTACATCTTCAAGTATGTACATTCTGGAAAGGCATTAACCATTTTCTAAAGGGTTTACCTAATTAGGTCAGGCCCTCCAATATAATTCTTCTACTTAACTCAAAATTAACTCATTATGAATCTTGTTTGTATATGCAAAGTCCAACTTTGAAAAACAACATATCACAGTCATAAGCATATCAAGCCATTACTTTTACTATATTCTATTGTTTAGAAGAGAGTCAAAGATTCTGACTACACTCAAGAAAAACACAAGGCTTATACTCATAAAATGTCACATTATTTTGTGTCAACTACACTGTCATTTTGACAAGGACTCCTTCATATTTTGGCCATTATTTTCTTCACAAAGTTGTTTCCTCACATGTAAAAGCAAACAAAATACTAAATACCTTCACCACTAAGACTTAGAAGAACCCTCCGTAATTTATCAACATTTGACAAGTCTTATAAATTATAGACATAACAGCTTTATGTATAGACGTCCTATTTTTAAGCATATTAGTCAAATAACAAAATTTTTAAACCTGAAGTATTTCTCAGAGTTTGATAGCATTCAGAACCATGCTGCATTTCCCAGAGTATGTTCATATATCTCCTGATTGCTATTTTGCCATCATAAACACTAGTTAAACAAAACAAAGGTAATTTGAAACACCAGGAATGCTAGAGGAAGGAGGGGCAACAGTAGGGGATTTACACCAAAACCCTACCTTACCAAGGGGTAGCCCTGGGGAAATACCAGTTTTTCAGGTACAATAACAAGAACCAATGTGGGTCTCAATAGCACACTGGATATACCAAGAAGGTCAAAATAACACTGCAAAAGTTCTTAAAATTAAACTGGTATTGGGTCCACAGCCCACAAAACTAGTCAAAGACTGACATGCTTAACTGGAAAAGAGTAACAGCCTAACAAAATTCAAATATTTACATAAATATAAACATAACTCACAATTTTAACATACTGGACAAATGTCTAGAATACAATTTAAAATACATGGTTCTGCTAGAATCAATAAAATCCCAAAGCATTCATTATAAAAACACTTCAACTCTTAGCAATATTCTTGAAATAAATAAATTTTAAAATATCATCAAAGAAATAGAAGTTACAGAAAAAAAAATGGAAGTTAAATAGCTAAAATTATAATTACAGAAATAAAAACTTATTGAATTGACTCAATAATACAGCAGAGAAAAATGAGGATGGAATCTGTGCAATTGAAGAAAGAATGATAGAATTCACCCAATCTGAGCAACAAAGATAAAAATAGACTGAAAACCAAAATAAACTTTAAACAATTTTTGGGGCCTGCAGGAAAATAACAAAAGATCCAGCATTTGTCTAATTAGAGTCTCCGACTTCAGGAGAGGGAAGGAGTGGCTAAAACAGTATTTCAAGACAAAAATGACTGAAAACATCTCAGAATTTAAATAGCAACAAGACTGTAGACCCACAAAACTGAGAAAACTCCAAACAATATAATTGCTTAGGAATCCATGCCAAGACACATAATAAAATTTCAATAACTGAAGATAAGAAAAAAAATCTTGAAAGCATGCAGACAAAATAATATACACCCTATAGAGAACCACTGAATAGAATGACAATGAATTTCTTACCTAAAATTATTGAAGCTTGAGAAAAGTAGTACAATATTTGTCAAATGTTGAAAGAAAAGAACTATTGATACTTCTATATCCAGAGAAAATAACTTTCAAGAATGAAGGATAAAGACTTTATTAAATAAAGAAAAAGTAAAATATATTGTTGCTGGTAGTCCTTCTCTTTTAACTGTTTATAGGAAGTTCTTTAAGCAAAAAGTGAATAATAAAAGAAGAAATCTTGGAAGATTAGGAATAGAAACAGAACAACAGTAAGGGCAGAAATGTGGGCACATGCACCAAACCCTTCTTATCTTCATTACTTTTATGAATTAGATAAGATTAAAACCAGAATTACACAGCCTTCTGATACTCAAGACAACAATAGTTAAAGTGTGAAAGGTAAAGTAAATTTAAGTGAAGTTTTTACACTAAACTTGAAGACATAAAATATTGATAATAGTACACTGTGACAAGTGACATAAATATATTACAATGTTCAATACAATCACTATAGTTAGAAATGTAATACTCTTTCAAAAATAATAGAGAAATTAAGATACAATACTAATTTTTTTTCAAGTAACCTGGGGGGGGGGGGGGAAGAAACAGAGGAACAAGAATGAGGAGAAAAAAAACGAAACGCAACTAATAAATGACACACTTAAGACTAACCCAGGCCGGGCGCGGTGGCTCAAGCCTGTAATCCCAGCACTTTGGGAGGCCGAGACGGGCGGATCACGAGGTCAGGAGATCGAGACCATCCTGGCGAACACGGTGAAACCCCGTCTCTACTAAAAAAAAATACAAAAAACTAGCCGGGCGAGGCGGCGGGCGCCTGTAGTCCTAGCTACTCGGGAGGCTGAGGCAGGAGAATGGCGTAAACCCGGGGGGCGGAGCTTGCAGTGAGCTGAGATCCGGCCACTGCACTCTAGCCCGGGCGACAGAGCCAGACTCCGTCTTAAAAAAAAAAAAAAAAAAAAAGACTAACCCAATAATTACTTTAAACCTAATTGATCAAAATACACTAATAAAGACTATCAATTTGTGGAGCTTTTCCCTTACGTTTTCTTCTACCAGTTTTAATATGTGGGTATTATATTCAAATCTTTAATTCATTTGAGTTGACTTTTGTATATTGTGTAAGATAAGGGTCTAATTTTATTCTTTTGCATGTGGATATTCAGTTTTTCCAACACCATTTACCGATGAGACTTTTTTCTCATTGTGTGTTCTTAACACCTTTGTTAAAAATAGTTAACCATAAATGCATGGGATTATTTTTAAGATTGTAATTCCATTGCATTTGTCAGTGTATGTGTGTGTGTGTGTGTTTGAGACACTCACACTTTATTGCTCAGGTTGGAGTGCAGTGGTGCCCTAGCTCACTGAAGCCTCAACCTCCCATGTTCAAGCAATCCTCCTGACTCAGCCTCCTGAATGGCTGATACTACAGGTGAATTCCACCATTCCTGGCTAACAGTTTTTTGGTTTTTTTTGTTTTTGTTTTTGTTTTTGTTTTTGTTTTTTGTAGAGATGAAGTTTTCCTACGTTGCCTAGGCTATTCTTGAACTCCTGGGCTCAAGTAATCCTCCTGCCTTGGTCACTCAATATCTTTGGTACTATGTTTTTATTTTGTTTTGTTTTTTAAAACAATTACTTCGTAATGCGCTTTGAAATCAGGGAGAGTGATGTATCCAGCTTTGTTCTTTTGTTCAAGATTGTTTTTGTATACTGTATCTTTTGTAGTTGCATACAGATTTACACATTTTTTTTCTATTTCTCTGAAAAAAAAAATACATTGAAGTATTCATATTGAAAGGAGTTACTTAGTTTATCTTAGGTAGATAACAAGGGAAGTTTCCCAGGGAGCCCCTGGCCCATGTGTCAGTGTCTCATTCTCACATAACGTAAAAAGAAGCCTGGACAAAACATTCAAGCTGCAAGCACTGATAAGGGTACTATCACAGGGTTTTGTGCCTGGAGACATGCCTAAAGATGCACAGATAGAAAAACCTCCAGCCCATTTGGATAAAACCTTGCACAAACCTCCAGCTCACTCAGATAAGGGAACAAGGCCTGGCATAGAAATGTCTTTTTCCTTTGTATAGTCAGTGGGCTCCCAGGAAGAGTTTCTTTTCCCTTTGTAGGCATGGGCACCGTGGGGTCCTGTGGGTTCCAGTGGGCACTCTCCTTTATTAGGACTATAAGTCTAGCTTCTATGAATCATCACTTCAGCCTCTGCTTGGTCCCCGTCCAAGGTTTCACTTTAGCTTCTGATGGGTTCTGGACCAAGCTAAGCAGCCTCTAGAAATCATCACTTTAGCCCCTGATTGGTCCTGGGCCAAGGCCACAGGGCAAGCTGAGTCATGCGTTCTCCAAGACAGCCGGCAGACTAAGTAAATTCCTTCCCTTTTCCAGTCCATAAAAACCCCAGACCCCAGCCTCACAGTGGATACTCCCATTCAGGACTCCTTCTCTGGTGGCAGAGAGCTTTTTTCTTTCACTTATGAAACGTTTGCTCTAATCTTACCTTTGTGTTCGCGCTCCTTTATTTTCCTGGAGGTAGGACAAGAACCCCGGGTGTTAGACAACGAAAGACTGTTTCATCTTGGTGCATTCGCTGAGAAGAAGGGAATTCATCAGAAGGGTAAGAGCGGACCTTTAACTATTTACTTTCATTTCTGAGACTTCTTGTCTATTCCAGTCTAGTTTCCTTTCACTGAGGGCCTAAGCCATCACGTGGGATTGGAAGGAGGTCCTAGGGCAACTGAAGATTTCTGGCTAGGACTACACCCCAGCGTTTTCTAAAGGCCAGTCGACTAACTCCAGTTCCTGACAGCCTGTCAGGGTGTCCACACAAAGACTTCCAGTCTTTTCCTGTCATATTTTCCTTCTTTCCTCTTGTGGCTATCATGTCTCCTATTCCTTCTTTGCGTACAATGTGGTGAGTGTTTTTGCAACCTAGAGATATAGTCTTGCTGGACAGAGTTAGTAGGTGTCTTAGTAATCAGGACTGTAATTCAAAGAATTGTTGTTTTGGTGATTTCTTAAAAACAGGGGGAATTCAAGATTTCAGTCTAAGTACTCACCTAGTAAGGTCCCTTCTGTCCCTCAATGATGGACATTTACAGCACCGTATGGGAGGATACTTCAACCAGAGTCAACACCCTTCTCTCCATTTGGGTTGTTTTTTTCCTTCATGTAAGAGTTCAGCATTGTCCAATGAATTTCAACAATTTCTTTATAAGACTAGTTAATTTTCTTATACTGGGAGGCATGCTATAGGGACAGCATATCAAACCACAAACCTCTTTTTCTAACTTTTACCTAAAAAGAATTTGGAGTCAGTTTTTAACTAACATTTCTAACCCTACAGCGCCACCTAGTGGACTAGAAGTTTTCTCTGTGTGGAGCCTTGTCAGCTCTCGTCCCAATCCTCAAGTTTCAATTTTTTTTTCCTTTCATGTCCTTCTATCAGTGATCAGGGCCAATGTTCTATTTGTAGACAGAAAAACTCCACTTTCAACAGCCAGAAAAAGCTATTTTGATAAGACAGTTCTTAGCTTCAATACTGTCACCATCAAAAGGGCAATGATTCAATTTTTACACTTTTGAGGCACTTGTTTTGTATTCAATTACATAGGAATTTAAACAGAAAAGAGATTTTATGCTTAGAAGTTAACAAGTCCCATTCTGTGGGATTTTGATTTTTTGCTTGGGCCATAGCAAGGGAAGCCAGAGATGATTTTAGGACACTCCCTCCATTAAGAAGTCTTGCCCAGGTCCAACTACTACGCAATCTCTCCAAGTCTTGGCTGGGAGGGTCTAAGAATCCAACAGGATGGAGGGCTAGAATTTTGAACAAGTAAGCGTGAATAAATCCTGCTGACTAACTACTTCCTGATCATGAATAAAGGTCATGCTTATATCCATGGGGTGGCACCTATGATGGTCACCAGGACCCAGAGGAAAGGAGGAAGGAAGAGAGGAGGAATGCCCCTTTATCCTTCTCTCCACCCTGGGTCATGTAAAAGGCAGGAATTGGACTGAAGGGTGCCTTGTCTCCCTCCTCTCTTTTAGATGGCTAACAAACCATACTCCCTTTGAGTGCATTTTGAATCACTGGAATTTCTTTGACCCTGAGACTCTGAAGAGAAAACAACTTATATCCTATTGCACAAGGGTGTGACCTTGGGGATGAACAAACCTGACCTTCTGAGGAAAGTCTTGATTTCTATAATATTCAACATCTAGATCTTGTCTGTAAGTGGGAGGGAAAGTGGTCCAAGGTTCTCTATTACAGGTCTTTTTTGCTTTTTGGGAGAACCCAAACCTTTGTAAGCATTGTACAGTTTACTCTGCCCTCTTGGCAGCCATGACAGACAAGCATACAAAGGCTGATTATCCAAAGTGAGAGAGACAAACCATTGGGGAAGCCTCAAATGCAACTTCTGGGTGCCCCACTTGCCCCACTTATTTGGGGCTCCCAGTAACCAAATCATTAGCTCCTCCAGTTGTGCCACTCAAGAAACTCCCAACTTCACAGTTTCCCCTGCAGGAAATGCCAGATGGGCATGTTGCCACTAGGGTTCAAGTTCCCTTTTCATTGCAAACTTTAGGCAAATAAAGGAGGACCTAGGTGGGTTCTCTGATGACCCTGATAAATACATAAAGGTTTTCCAAAATGGAACCCATGTGTTTAATCTTGCATGAGAAAATATTATGTTACTTCTAATCCAAAGTCTAACTGCTGTTGAAAAGCAGGTAGCCTTACATCCAGCAGGGGTATTCAGAAATGAATAATGTATCTCCTATAGCCAGTATAAACGTCTTAAAAGGAAGAAGTCCAAAGAAAAGAGGGTGAGCAGAGACACAATATCCATTCTCAATAGGAAGAGAAACAGTGCCATTTTAAAAAGCCTAATTGGAGCCCTGTGACCCCAGTGATTTTGTAGATGAGTAGAAAATAAAACACTTTCTGACGTGCATTTTAAAAGGTTTGCAAAGAACAAAATTTAAACCTCTTAATTACTGTAAACTGTCCTTGTTGAACCAGAAACCAGATGAAAATTCCCCAGCGGTTTTAGAAAGACTGAGAGAAGCTTTAGTGAAACACTAAATGTACTTAGGCCATGGGCTGTCTTGGAGAAAGTGTGACTCAGCTTAGCTGGGGACCAATCAGGAGCTGAAACGATGATTCATAAATACTGCTTAGCCTGGCCCAGAACTTATCAGGAGCTGAAATCAAAGCTTGGCCAGGGACCTTGGCCCCAGACGTATCAGAAGCTGAAGTGATGATTCATAGAGGCCGAATTTACAGTACAAATAGGAAAGTAGAGTGCCCACCAGAACCCGCAGGAGCCCACTTTGCCCATATCCCCATTAAAGGAGAAGAAAGTTTTCCTGGGAGTCCACTGACTACACAAAGGACAAAAGTATTTCTATGTCAGGCCTCGTTCCTTTATCTAAGTGATGTGGAGGTTTGTGCAAGTTTTTATCAAAATGGGCTGGAGGTTTTTCTATCTGTGTAGCCGTGGGCATGTCTCCAGACACACCACCCTGTGTTAGTTCCCTTATCGGTGCCTGTAGCTTGAATTTTTTACCAGGCTGATTTTTATGTTATGTGGGGAAGAGGCACCGACCTGTGAGCCAGGGACTCTCCAGGACCCTTCCTTTCCTATCTACCTAAGGCAAGCTAAATAACTCCTTTTAGCACCAAAGAACCGACAATGACATGCATTGACCACAAGCTTCTGGACACACAGCATGACTGAGCAATTCATCCATAGCAGAGTTCAGAATGAAAATATATTGTTCATCTAGTATGTAACCACAAGGAAACTTACCAGCAGCGGGATGGTCTGGGTAGCCCTTTTCTCTGGGGAGACTCTTGGGGAGAGGTTGGTGCTATAAAGGTATGGGGATTGCTCCTGATGCCTGGACAACAGAAAGACTACGTGTGCAGGTGAGAGGAGCATGATTTCTACAAAGGAAATATCACTGAATTATGTGTGTTTTAACAACAACAAAAAAAAAACCCTGGTGATAGACTTCACTGGGGGAAAGTCAGGAGTATTTTCTGAGAATCAGCTGATTGCTTTGGGTGACAATGGAAGAAGAAATAGTGTACAAGACACAATTTTAAATATTTTAAGACACTTTTAAATATTAAAAGACAAACTAACAGTCCAAAATAAGATATAAGCATAGATAGGGCAATTTGTGAATTTATATTTCAACCTTGTCAACATGGAGGTTCTGGGGCTGATGGTGATAGACTGCAGCATGCTCAGGAGGTAGGTGGTACAGATGTAGAGGCCCCTCATAGCCATGTATATGTTTAAAAAAAAAAAAAAAAAGGCCTTACATTTGAAGGTATTCTGAAAATCTGACTGAAACAGGTCTGGAAATAGCAAAAGCAGTACCATAGGAGCATCACTATGTGGATGAGGGCCAAGTAACAAATAATCAGCTCAGTGGACTAATGCTGTGATCAAAAAGGAGTGTGATTATATGGAAGAAAACGAGAAAGGAGTTGGCTACTATTTCAGTGCCAGCTTGAAATAAAAGTCATTTTTTAAGGTAATATGAATAATAAGTGATTATTTCAGTGGCAAAAACAGATGGAGTAACTATGGTAATTTCAGACAAATCAGAATTCAGAGAAAGGAAAATTGTCAGGGATGAAGAAAAATGCACTTGATGATAAAAAAGAGTCAATTATTTAAGACAGAATAGCAATTCTTAATGCACATGAGACTAACAACAGAAAGTAAAAAAAATATGAGACAAAAACTGACAGAACTGGAATAAGAAATGGGTGAACCCACTATTATATTCAGATAATTCAACATCAATCTCTTAGAAAAGGGCAGATCTAGCAAACAGAAAATCAGTAAGTCCATACTTGAACCAAACAGCACTATCACTTAATTGAATATAATTGAAATATTTAGACTATTTCATTTAACAAAAGCAGTGTACACATTGTTCTTAAGGTCACAGGGAACATTCACCAAAATAGATAACATTCTTAATGGTAAAACACACTTTAATACATTTAAAAGAATAAAAATATGTAATTTCTGCTCTGAGAGCACAATGCAATTAAATGAAAAATCAATAACAAAAAGATATCTGAAAAATCTCAAAATATGTGGAGATTAAACAACATATTTCTAAATAATGTCTAGGTCAAAATATATCCAGAGGAATTTAAAAGTATTTTGAACTAAATGTCAATAAAATACAACTTATTAACATTGGTGGTATGCAGCAAAAGCAGTGCTTAGAGAGAAATTTATAGCATAGAAGAGGAACAATCTAAAATTTAAAAATCTAAGCTTCAACATAAGTGAACTAAAAAAAAAACAGGAAATTAAATTTGAAGTAAAAAAAATAAAATAAAAATTACAGTAGAAATCAATAAAATTGAGAATTTCCAGGAAAAAAAAAAAATGGAAGATTGAAGGCAGGACTAACTTGAAGATTCCACTTGGATGGACAGAGCATCATGTGGAGACCCACTTCATGAAATTTTGCTCCCTAAATTACTGCAGGAACATATCAGCAAAGCCTAGAGAATCCACAGACCCTTTCAAGAAAGTGGGTTGCCACTGCATGCTCTGTAGGACAGCCGAGGAACTGTGAGTTGGCTTGCTTTCTCAGCTGGCAGGCTTGTAGCCTGCCGCAAGTTCTCAGCCCTTCTCAATGGCTGCCAGACAATAAACTTGATGCTGTTGCAGGAGCATCATGGAAGTGAGATCAGCCTGTCAGGCTGTGAGCTGCATGGAAGCTGGATGAAGCCTGTGGCTGCCAACTTTCCTGCACTTCCCTGGTGACATATGTGATGCAGCAGAGGCAGCTAAAATGCCCCAGGGGACATAATGGCATTGGCTTGAGAACCACAACTCTATCCCCCAGAGCAGCCGCAGAAAGCCCGCCCAAGGAGAGTCTGAGCTTAGACCACCTAAACCTGTACTCACCTTATGGTATTTCTCTACAAGCCTTGGTAGCTGAAGACAAAGGATTTAATCTTTTGGGAGCTCTATGGCCCCGGCCACTGTCTGATCCCATAGTACCACAACTGATCCACTCTTGAAAGTGCCGCCTCCTGGTTGAAGGCCAACTAACACCAAACCAGCACACTTAACAAAAATGCAACTAAGGACTCTCACAGAGTTCACTTCACTCCCCTTCTACCTCAACCAGAGCAGGTACTGGTATCCATGGCTTGGAGACCTGAAGACAGATTGCATCACAAAACTCTTTGAAGGCACCCACCAGTACTAGCCCAGAATCTGGTAGTTCTGCTGGGTGGCTAGATGCAGAAAAGAAATAACAATCACTGTAGTTCGGCTTTTAGGAAACCCCATCTGTAGGGAAGAGGGGAGAGCACAACATCAAGGGAGCACCCCTTGGGAAAAAAGAATCTGAACAGCAGCCTTTAGGTCCCAGGTGGTCCCTTTGACATAGTCTATCCAAATGAGAAAAAATAAAATAAAATAAAAATTTCTGGCAATAAGACAAAACAAGATTCTTTAACAACCCCAAAAGATTACACTAGCTCACCAGCAATAGATCAAACCAAGATGGAATCTCTGGATTGTGAGAAAAAGAATTTAGAAGGTCAACATATTAAGCCAATCAAGGGGGCACCAGAGAAAGAAGTCCAACTTAAAGAAATAAAAGAAAAAGAAAAACAGTAAGATAGGAATGGAAAAATCTCCAAAGACACAGATAGCATAAATAAAATAAAATCATGACTTCTGGAAATGAAGGACACATAGAGAATTGAAAAATGCACTGGAAAGCCTCAGTAATAGAATCAAACAGGTAGAAGAAAAAACTTAAGAGCTCAAAGACAAGGCTTTTGAATTAACCCAATCCAACAAAGACAAAGAAAAAAAAAAGCATTTTTAAAAAATGAACAAAGCCTCTAAGAAGTTTGGGATTTTGTTAAACAATCAAAACTAACAATAATTGGTATTCTTAGAACACCAACCTAAGAGAAATCTAAAAGTTTGGAAAATATATTTGAGGGAATATTTGAGGAAAACTTCCCTGGCCTTGCTGGAGAGCTAGACATGCAAATACAAGAAGCTTAAAGAACAACTGGGAAATCACTGCAAAAAGATCATCAGCTAGGCACATACTCATCAGATTATCTAAAGCTAAGATGAAGGAAAGAATCTTAAGACCTGTGAGGCAAAACTATAAGGTAACCTTTAAAGACAAACCTACCACATTAACGGCAGATTTATCAGCAGAAACCCTACAAACGAGAAAGGATTGGGGTCCTATCTTTAACCATTTTTTAAAAAATTATCAGTCAAGAATTTTGTATCCAGTGAAACTGAGCTTCATAAATAAAGAAAACATACAGTCTTTTTTGGACAAACAAATATTGAGAGAATTCTCCACTACCAAGGCAGTATCACAAGAACTGCTAAAAAGAGCTCTAAATCTTGAAACAAATCCTTGAAATATACAAACATTGAATTTCCTTAAAGTGTAAATCTCACAGGGCCTATAAAATGACAACACAACAAAAAAACAAGGTATGCAGGAAACAAATAGCATGATAAATACAATAGTACCTTACATCTCAATACTAATGTTGAATGCGAATAGCCTAACTGCTCCACTTAAAATGTACAGAATGGAAAAATGAAAAAGAATTCACCAAACAAGTATCTGCTATCTTCAAGAGGCTCACTTAACATAAGGACATATGACTCACATAAACTTGAAGGGGTGTAAAAAGATATTTCATGCAAATGGACACCAAAAGTGAACATGAGTAGCTATTCTTATATCAGGCAAAACAAATTTTAAAGCAACAGCTGTTAAAAAACACAAAGAAAAATATAATATAATGATAATATAATGATATACTAATCCAACAGAAAAATATCACAATCTTAAATATATATGCAGCTAACACTGGAACTCCCAAATTTATAAAAAAATTCTATGGCAACACGATAATAGCGGAGGACTTCAATACTCCACTGACAGCACCAGACAGGTTATCAAGAGAGAAAGTCAATAAAGAAACAATGGATTTATACCATACCCTAAAACAAATGAACTTAACAGATATTTACAGGCCATTGTACCCAACAACTATAGAATATACATTCTATTCATCAGTACATGGAGCATTCTTCAAGATAGATCATATAACAGGCCACAAAACAAGTCTCAACAGATTTAAGAAAATAAAAATTATAGAAAGTACTCTCTGAGACCACAGCGGAATAAAATTTGAAATCAGCCTCAAAAGGAACCATCAAAACCATAAAAATACATGGAAATTAACCTGCCCCTGAATGATCATCAGGTCAACAACGAAGTCAAAGTGGAAATTAAAAATGTCTTTAAACTGAATGATAATAGTGACACAACCTATCAAAACAGCTGGGATACACAAAGGGTGGTGCTAAGAGAAAAGTTCATAGCATTAAATGCCTACATCAAAAAGTCTGAAAAACACAAATAGACAATCTGAGATCATATCTCAAGGAGCTAGGGAAACAAAAACAAACCAAATCCAAACCCAGCAGAAGAAAAGAAGTAACCATTATCAGAGCAGAACTAAAAGAAATTGAAACAAACAAACAAAAACAAAAATGAACAAACAAAAACATAAATGAAACAAAAAGCTGTTTATTTGAAAAGATGAATAAATTTGATAGGCCATTAGGAAGTTTAATCATGAAAAAAAGGAGAGAAGATTTCAATACCCTCGATTACAAACAAGATGGGAGATATTACAACTGATACCACGGAAATATAAAAGACCATTCAAGGCTCCTATGAACACCTTTACCTGCATAAGCTAGAAAACCTGGAGGAGATGGATAATTTCATGGAAATATACAATCCTCCTAGATTAAACCAGGAAAAAATAGAAATTCTGAACAGACCAATGACAAGCAGCCAGATTGAAATGGTAACTTAAAAAATTGCCACAAAAAAAAGAAAAAAAGAAATCCAGTACCGGATAGATTCACAGCTAAATTCTATCAGGCATTGAAAGAAGAATTTGTACCAATCCTATGGACATTATTTCAAAAGACAGAGAAAGAGGGAATCCTCCCTAAATCATTCTATGAAACCAGTATCACCCTAATACCCAAACCAGGAAAGAACATACCCCTCAAAAAGGAAACTACAAACCAATATCCCTGATGAACATAGATGCAAAAATTCTGAACAATATACTAGTTAACCAAATGCAACAGCATATCAAAAAGATAATCTATCATGATCAAGCGAGTTTTATACTAGGGATGCAGGGATAGTTTACATTCCACAAGTCAATTAATGTGACACACCACATAAACAGAATTACAAACAAAAATCATATGATCATTTCAATAGATACAGAAAAAGCATTTGAGAAAATTCAGCATCCCTTTATGATTAAAACCCTCAGCAAAATAGGCATAAAAGGGACAAAACTTAAGGCAATAAAAGCCATCTATGAAAACCCCACAGCCAACATTATACTGAATAGGAAAAAGTTGAAAGAATCCCCTCTTATAACTGGAACAAGAAAAGAATGCCCACTTTCACTACTTATATTCAACAGAGTACTGGGATTCTAGCCAGAGCAATCAGACAAGAGAAAGAAATAAAGGGCATCCAAATCAGTAAAGAGAAAGTCATACAGTGGTTGTTTGCTGATGACATAATCATATACCTAGAAAACCCTAAATACTCATCCAAAAACTCCTGGAACTGGTAAATAAATTCAGCAAAATTTTAGGGTACAAAATCAATATACACAAATCAGTAATCCTGCTATACACCAACAGTGACCAAGCTGGGAATCAAATCAAGAACTCAATCCCTTTTGCAATAGCGGCAAAATTATAAAATACTTAGGAAAATACTTATCCAAGGAGATAAAAGATCTCTACAAGAAAAACTACAAAAACTCCTTAACAAAATCATAGACAACACAAACAAATGAAAACACATCCCTTGCTTATGGATAGGTAGAATCAATATTGTGAAAATGATTATAATGCTAAAAGCAATCTACAAATTCAATACAATTTCCCATCAAAATAACACCATCATTCTTTACAGAACTGGAAAAAAGTTATAAAGTTCATATGGATCAAGAAAAGAGCCTGCATAACCACAGCAAGACTAAGCAAAAAGAACAAATCTGAAGGCATCACATTGCCTGACTTCAAACTATACTATAAGGCCATAGTCACCAAAACAACATAGTACTGGAATAAAAACAGGCATATACACCAATGAAACAGAATAGAGAACCCCAAAATAAAGCCAAATACTTACAGTCAGCTGATCTTTGACAAAGCAACCAAAAATATAAAGTGGGAAAAGGACACCCTATTCAACAAATGGTGCTGGGATACTTGGCAAGCCACACATAGAATAAAACTCAATCCCTATCTGGCACCTTATACAAAAATTACCTCAAGATGGATAAAAGACTTAAACCTAAGACCTGAAATCATAAAAATCCTAGAAGATAACATTAGAAAAATACTTCTAGACATTGGCTTAGGCAAAGTCTTCATGAACAAGAACCCAAAAGCAAATGCAACAATAACAAAAATAAATAGATGGAACTTAACTAAAACGCTTCTGCACAGCAAAATAAATAATCAACAGAGTAAACAGACAACCCAGAGAGTGGGAGAAAAATCTTTGTAATTTATACATCAACAAAGGACTAATATCTAAAATCTACAAGAAATGAACAAATCAGCAAGAACGAAACAAACAATACCATTGAAAAGTGGGCTAAGGATATGAATAGACAATTCTTTAAAAAAAAGACACACAAATGACCAACAAACATATGAAAACAAGCTCAGCATCACTAATTATGAGAGAAATGCAAATCAAAACCATAGTGCAATTCCACTTTACTCCAGCAAAACTGGCCACAATAAAAAGAATCAAAAATAATAGATGCTGGCATGGATGTGTTGAAAAGAGAATACTTTTACGCTGCTGGTGGGAATGCAAACTAGTACAACTGTGACAGAAAACAGTGTGCAGATTCCTTACAGAACTGAAAGTAGAGCTAGCATTTGTTCCAGCGAACTCACTTCTGGGTATCTATTCAGAATATATCTGTATGTGTGTATGCATATAATCCCACTTCGGGATATCTACTCAGAATATATATGTATGTGTGTTTGTGTGTCATATACATAGTACTAAATATAGTGTTCCATGGTATACTACTTAGCCATAAAAAGGAATAAAATAATGGTATTTGCAGCAAGGTGGATGAAACTGGAGACCACTATTCTAAGTGAAGCAACTCAGGAATGTAAAACCAAACATTGTATATTCTCATTGATAAGTGCGAGCTAAGCTATGAGGACACAAATGCATACAAATGATACAGTGGACTTTGGCACTTGAGGAAAAGACTAGGAAAGGGGTGCAGGATAAAATACTACACATCAGGTGCAGTGTACACTGCTTGGGTGATTGGTGCACCAAAATCTGAGAAATCACCACTAAAGAATTTATTCATGTAACCAAATACACCTGGTCCCCAAAAACCTATTGAAATAAAAAAGAATAATAACATTTTGTAAAGCATTACAAATGAAACATCATTATTAATTGAACAAAAACCAATTAAATTGAAAAGAGGAAATCAATAAAGAAAATCACAAAAACAAAAAGCTGGCTTTTCTGGTAAAGATTAATAAAATTGAAAGTCCTCTAGGCATAATAAGTAGGAAAAAAGAGAGAGAAGTCACAAATTGTTAGTATTAGACATCACAGAGTAGACATCACTACCAATTCTATGGATACTAAAACAATAATAAAGAAACGCTAGGAACAACTCTATGCCCACTAATTTGATAATGCAGATGAATGGGTCAAATCTTTTAAAGAACTGATCTGCCAAATAAACAAAATGAAATAGAAAATCTGAGTAATCCTAGATCTGTTAATCAATAATTAACAAACACGCAAAACAGAAAGCACCTGATTTACATGGGTTTATTGCTTTATTCTATCAAACATTTAATAAAGAAATGATTTTAATTCTCTGTAATCTCTTTTAGAAGGCAGATGCAGATGGATTACTTTCTAACTCATTCCATGAGGTGAGCATTACCTTCAAAGGCATTACAAGAACAGAAAACTACAGGCCAATATCGTTCATGAAAATCGATGCAGAAGTCCTCAAAAAAATAGTAGCATATGGAATCTAAGATTGTATACAAAGAATTATATACCACAACCAAGTGAGATTTAAGCTAGGTAGGCAATGTTGGTCCAATATTCAAATATTAATTAATCTAATCCATAACATTAAAAGACTAAAGAAGAAGAATTATATGATTATAGCTACGGATACAAAAAAATGACAAAACCCAAGTCACAATAATAAAAACTTACCAAACTAGGAATAGAGAAAAACTTTTTCAGCTTGATAAATAGTATCTACAAAAACCGTGCAGATAACATCCTATTTATTGATGATAAATGAGAAATCTTACCACTAATATTAGAAAAAAGACAACAATGTCCCCTCTCATCATTCCTTTTGAACATTACACTGGAAGTCCTAGCTAATGTAATGACAAGGAAGGAAAATATTCACGTAGGTTGGAAAGAATATCTTCTGGAAACACTCTCACAGGCATATCCAGAAATAATGATTTACAGGCATAAAAGAGACATAACTTCAATAAATAAAAGGATTTATTTCTGGATATGACATGTTGACATTTTAACTTCATCATCACTGGAATAAATCTATCAAAATATGTACAAATTCTATATTAAAAATACTCTGATGATAAAATGTACCAAAAAATAACTAATCAGAGGGATATTTTATTTTCATGAGTATGAAGACTCAATATTGTCAAGATGTTGGTTATTTCCAAATTATCTATAGATTAATTGCCACTCCAGTTAAAATTCTAACAAGTTCTTATGTGGATATCGACAAACTGATTTTAAAATGTATATGGGCACACAGAAAAAGCACACAAAATTGAAAGAACAAGGTCAGAGGACTGAACCACCCAACTTCAAGACTTAAAAAGTTCAGTAATCAAGACAGTGTGGTATAGGAAAAAAAAACTAACCAATATTTCAAGGGAACTACAATAAAAACCCCAGAAATAAACTCACATTAACATAGGTTAACTTACCTTTTATAAAGCAGGAAAAGCAGTACAATGCAGAAAAAAATAATATTTTCAACAAGTGACGCAGAACTGTATATCCACATGCCAAAAACTGAATCTAGACACAGATTTTATACTTTTCACAAAAATTAACTCAAAATGTATTGTAGGCCTATATGTAAAACAGAAACTATAAAACTAGAAAGTAATGTAAGAGAAAATCTGCATGACCTTTGGTATGTTAATGACTTTTTAGATACAACACCAAAAGCAAGACAACATAAAAAAATTGAAAATTTTGTCTTCATCAAACTTTAAAATTTCTGCTCTGTGAAAGATACTGTGAAAAAGAACAAGAAAACAAACCACAGAGTGGGAGAAAATATTTGTAAAAGACACACTTGATAAAGGACTGTTATCCAAAATATTCAAAGATATTTAACACTCAGCAATAGGCCAGGCGTGGTGACTCAAGCCTGTAGTCCCAGACTTTGGGAGGCCGAGGTGGGTGGATCATGAGGTCAGGAGATCGAGACCATCCTGGCGAACACAGTGAAACCCTGTCTCTACTAAAAAATACAAAGAAATTAGCCGGGTGTGGTGGTGGACACCTGTAGTCCTATCTACTCGGGAGGCTGAGGCAGGAGAATGGCGTGAACCCAGGAGGCAGAGCTTGCAGTGATCCAAGATCATGCCACTGCACTCCAGCCTGGGTGACAGAGCAAGACTCCATCTCAAAAAAAAAAAAAAGAAACTCAGCAACAAAAACAAACAATTCAATAATTCAATTAAAAAATAGGCAAAAGACTTGAACAGACAGGTCACCAAAAAAAAGATATACAAATGGAAAATATACATATATACATTTGAAAAGATGCTCAATATCATGTCATTATGTAATTGCGAGTTAAAACAACAGTGAAATACTACTACATATTTATTAGAATGACCAAAACCCAAAACACTAAATACTTTAAATGCAAGTGAGAATATGAAGCAAAGAGTAACTCTTCATTGCTGGTTGGAAATTAAAACAGTATAGCCATTTTGGAGGAAAGTTTGCCAGGTTCTTACAAAATTAAACCCACCCTCACCATACAATCCAACAGTCATGCTCCTGAGTATTTAGACAAATAAGTTGAAAGCTTATGTCCACATAAAAATCAGCACTCAGACATTTTTAACAGCTTTATCATGATTGCCAAAACTTGGAAGCAACAAAGTTGCTTTTCAATAGGAGGATGGATAAATAATGTGTGGCAGATCCAGGCAATAAAATATTGTTCAGATTTTTTTTTTAATTAACTATCAAACCATGAAAATGCATGGAGGAACAGAACCTAAAATGCATAAAACTAAGTGAATGAAGATAATCTGAGAAGTCTCCAAACTGTGTGATTCTGACTATATGACATTCTGGGAAAGGCAAAACTATGGAGATAGTTAAAGGATCAGCATTTACCAGAGGTTAGTTGGAATGCAGGGATAAATAGGCAGAGCACAGATAATTTTTAGGGCAGTGAAACTACTCTATGTTACTATAGCAATCAACACATGTAATTACATATCTATCAAAGCCCATATGTACAACAGCAAGAGAAAACCCTAATGTAAACTATGAACTTTGGGTGATAATGAAGTGTCAACATAGGTTAATCAATTATAACAAATGTCCCACTCTGATGTGGGATAGTGACATTGGAAGAGTTTGTGTTTGTAGGGAATAGGAGGTATTTGGGAACATTCTACTTTCCACTCAGTTTTACTTAGAACAAAAAACTCTGATAAAGTCTATTAGAATGTTTTGCATCTTTGGACTCTAAAACCTAAAGTCACATTACTTATTAAGATTGACTCCTCATATTTACCTTCCAATTCTAATATGCTATATTTCATTTTGTTGAATTTGAGCTTAAGTAAGCCATTGCAGAGCTTTGTGAGGTTTACAGTCTGTGGTCAGCAAGAAAGATAAAAGTTTTATAAAATGCCTACAAAAGCCCATCACTGTGTTTTGTAACAGATGAAATGAGTACTTTGGTCACAATCACTGACTTCAGGAAGTCAGAAGATGATAAGAGTCTTGGTGAGAGAAGAGACATGTGTAACCGTTGTTCATATTTGGGGTATCTGGATGAAAAGAGATGGACAGAGTTCTTTACCTCAAAGAGGGAAATTTTTTTTTAATTATTATTATTATACTTTAAGTTCTAGGGTACATGTGCATAACGTGCAGGTTTGTTACATATGTATACTTGTGCCATGTTGCTGTGCTGCACCCATCAACTCATCAGCACCCAACAACTCGTCATTTACATCAGGTATAACTCCCAATGCAATCCCTCCCCACTCCCCCCTCCCCATGATAGGCCCCAGTGTGTGATGTCCCCCTTCCCGAGTCCAAGTGATCTCATTGTTCAGTTCCCACCTATGAGTGAGAACATGCGGTGTTTGGTTTTCTGTTCTTGTGATAGTTTGTTAAGAATGATGGTTTCCAGCTGCATCCA
The DNA here is from genome assembly GCF_043159975.1 of Macaca nemestrina. Taxonomy (NCBI): domain Eukaryota; kingdom Metazoa; phylum Chordata; class Mammalia; order Primates; family Cercopithecidae; genus Macaca; species Macaca nemestrina. The sequence goes on from NC_092145.1 coordinate 73,160,884, forward strand.
TGTCCCTACAAAGGACACAAACTCATCCTTTTTGATGGCTGCATAGTATTCCATGGTGTTTATGTGCCACATTTTCTTAATCCAGTCTGTCACTGATGGACATTTCGGTTGATTCCAAGTCTTTGCTATTGTGAATAGTGCCACAATGAACATATGTGTGCATGTGTCTTTATAGCAGCATGATTTATAATCCTTTGGGTATATCTTAATAAGGAATTGTTGCCATTGTCTGAACTCTCTGTACAGCTAAAACTGCTGTGAAAAATGAATCTATAAAAATTTTATGCTTGTGTAAATGATGAATATGCTCCTTCCAATACACAAAAGAAAGCTTAAATTTGTTAGGATGTTTTATTTGTTATAGACATTATTTTTTGAGCAATTCTACTTCCACAGAAAAATTGAGCAAACAGTACAGAGAGCTCCCACGTATTCCCTCTCCTCACTTACCCCAATTTTTTGAAACTTTTCTTGGGTACATAATAGTTCTATATACTTATGGGGTATATGACATATTTTGAAACAAGTGTGCAAAGTGAAATAAGCACATCTTGGAGAATGGGATATTTATGCCCTCAAGCATTTATCCTTTGAGTTTCAAACAATGCACTTACACTCTTTAAGTTATTTTAACATGTACAATTAAGTAATTTTTGACATAGTGACTTTGTGGTGTTGTTAAATAGGAGGTCTTACCCATTCTATTTTTTTGTAGCAATTAACCATTTTCACCACCCACTCCAGCCCACCACTACACTTCCTAGCCTATGATATCCACCCTTCTACTTTCTAAATCTGTGAGTTCAATTGTTTTGATTTTTAGATAAATAAATGAGAACATGTGATGTTTGCCTTTCTGTGCCTGGCTTATTTCACTTAACATAATGAACTACAGCTCCATCCATATTGTTGCAAATGACTGGATCTCATTTTTTATGGCTAAATAATACCCAATTGTGTATATGTACCACCTTTTCTTGACTCAATCGTCTGTTGATGGATGCCTGCATTGTTTCCAAATTTTAGCTATTGTAAACAGTGCTGAAAGAAATAGGAGTGCAATACCTCTTCAATACACTGATTTCCGTTCCTTTGAGTATATACCTAGCACTGGGATAACTGGTTTATATGGTAACTCAATTTTTGGTTTTTTGAGAAACCTTCAAACTGTTCTCCACAGTGGATGTACTGATTTAACTTCCCACCAACAGTGTATGAGGGTTCCCTTTTCTCCACATTCTCACCAGCATTTGTTATTGCCTGCCTTATGGATATAAGCCATTTTACCTGGGGTGAGATGATATATCATTGTAGTTTTGATTTGCATTTCTTTGGTGGTCAGTGATGTTGAGCACCTTTTCATATGCCTATTTACCATTTGTATGTCTTCTTTTGAGATAGGTTTTTTTCAAATATTTTGTCCATTTTTGATAAGATTATTAGATTTTTTTTCTTATAGAGTTGTTTGATCTCTTCATATATTCTGGTTATTAACCCTTTTTAGATGTGTAGTATGCAAGTATTTTCTCTCATTCTGTGAGTTGTTTCTTCATTTTTTTGTTGTTTTCTTTGATGTTCAGAAGCTTTTTAACTTGATATAATTCCAGTTGTCCATTTTTGTTTTGGTTGTCTATGCTTGTAGGGTATTGTTCAAAAATTTTTTACCCATACCAATGTCCTGAAGATATTCTCCAATGTTTCCTTTTTTTTTTTTTGAGACAGAGTCTCGCTCTGTCGCCCAGGCAGGAGTGCGGTGGCATGATCTCCACTCACTGCAAGCTCCGCCTCCCGGGTTCACGCCATTCTCCTGCCTCAGCCTCCTGTATAGCTGGGACTACAGGCGCCCGCCACCACACCCGGCTAATTTTTGTATTTTTAGTAGAGACAGGGGTTTCACCGTATTAGTCAGGGTGGTCTCGATCTCCTGACCTCGTCATCTGCCCGTCTCGGCCTCCCAAAGTGCTGGGATTACAGGCGTGAGCCACTGCACCCGGCCTCCAATGTTTTCTTGTAGTTGTTTTATAGTTTGAGGTCTTATATTTAAGGCTTTAATCCATTTGGTTTTTGTTTGTTTTTTTGTTTTTTTTTTTTTAAATATGAGAGGAGATTTGGGTCTATCTTCATTCCTCTGCATATGGATATACAATTTTCTCAGCAGCATTTATTGAAGAGACTTTCTTTTTCCCCGGTGTTTGTTCTTGATACGTTTGTCTTTGTGGTGGTGGTGGTGGTGGTGGTGGTGGTGGTGGTGGTGGTGGTGTTTGGCAATTTTGTATAAAATGAGTTCATTGTACATGTGCCAATTTTCGTCCAGGTTCTTTTTTCTGTTCCATTGGTCTATGGGTCTGTTTGCATGCCAGTACCACACTCTTTTGGTTACTATAGCTCTGTAGTAAAATTTGAAGAGAGGTAAGATTATTCCTCCTTTTTTGTTCTTTTTGCTTAGAATAGCCTGGGCTATTCTGGGCCTTTTGTGATTCCATATAAATTTCAGAATTTTTTTTTTTCTATTTCTGTGAAATATGTACTTGGTATTTTGATGGAAATTTCAATGAATCTGAAGATCGTTTTTGGTAGCATGGACATTTTAACAATATTAATTCTTCCACTTCATAACATGGAATATTTTTTCCATTTTTGGTATCCATTTCAATTTCTTTCATTATTGTCTTATAATTTTCATGATAGAGATTTTTCCCTTCTTTGGTTAATTTCCAAGTGTTTAATTTTATGTTGGCTAATGTAAATGAAATTAATTTTTCATTTCTTTTTCACATTGCTTACTGTTGTCATACAGAAATGCTACTGATTTTTATATGTTGATTTTGTATCCTGCAATTTTACTTAATTTATTAGTTCTAAAATTTTCTTGTGGAATCTCTAGTTTTTTTCAAATATATGATAATATTATCTGCAAACAAGGATAATTTGACTTCTTCCTTTCCAATTGGATGCCCTTTATATCTTTCTCTTGTCTAATTTTTCTGGCTAGGACTTCCAGTACTATGTTGAATAGCAATGGTGACAGTAGGCATCCTTGTCATTTTCCACATTTTAGAAGAAAGGCTTTCAGTTTTCTCCCATTTAGTATGATACTAGCTGTGGGCCTGTCATATATGGTTTTTATTATGTAGAGGTATGTTTATTCTAGCCCAGGTTTTTCAGAGTTTTTATTATGAAGGGATGCTGAATTTCATCAAATGCTCTTTTAGTATCAATTGAGTGATCTGATATGTTTTTTTTCCTTCGTTCTGTTGATATAATGTATCACATTAATTTATTTGCATATGTTGACCTATCTTTGCATCCCAGGGATAAATCCCACTTTGGTCATGAAGAATGATATTTCTACTGTACTTTTGAATTTGATTTGGTAATATTTTGTTGAGAATTTTTGCATCAATATTCATTAGACACATTGGCCTGTAATTTCCTCTCTTTGATGTGTTTTTGTCTGGTGTTGGTATCAGGGTTATACTGGCCTCACAGAATGAGCTCGGCAGTATTACCTCCTTCGCTGTTTTTCAGAATCATTTAAGTAAGGTTGGTATTGATTCTTCTTTAAATGTATGATAAAATTCCGTAGTGAAGCCCTCAGGTCCTGGCTTTTGTTTACAGGGAGACATTGTGTTATGGCTTTGATTTCATTACTTGGTATTGGTCTGTTCAAGTTTTGGATTTCTTCCTGGTTCAATCTTGGTAGGTTGTGTGTATACAGCATTTTGCCTATTTCTTCTAGATTTTCCAATTTGTTAACATATAGTTGCTCACATTAGCCACTAATGAGCCTTTGAATTTCTGCAATATCAGTTATAATGTGTCCTTTTTCATTTCCGATTTTATTTATTTAGATCTTCTCTCTTTTTTTCTTAGTCTTGCTATAGATTTGTTAACTTTGCTTAACTTTTCAAAAAAACACGTATTTCATTCATCTTTTGTATTTACTTCATTTCAATTTCATTTATTTCTGCTCTGATATTCATTGTTCCTTTTTTCTACTAATTTTAGATTGTGTTTGGTCTTGCTTTTCTGTTTCTTTGAGATGCATCATTAGATTGTTTTCTGTTTTCTGAAGTTTTTTCTTTTTTTAATGTGGGCACTTATAGCTATAAAGTTCTTTCTTAGTATTGCTTTTTCTGTATCGCATAGGTTTTGGTATGTTGTAGTTCCATTATAATTCATTATAATTTGTTTCAGAATTATTAAGTACAGCAACTCCTGCTCTTTTTTGGTTTCCACTGGCATGAAATATGTTTTTGCATCCCTTTATTTTCAGTCTATGTGTATTTTTAGAAGTGAAGTGTGTTTCTTGCAGGCCACAGATCAATGGGTCATATTTGAACATCCATTCAGCCAATTTATGTCTTTTGATTGGAGAGTTTATTTTATTTATGTATAATTAATTAAGTATTTACTCCTGACATTTTGTTATTTATTTTCTCGTCTTCTCTTTCTACTTTATTTTCTTCTTGTCTTTCTCTAGTGAAAGTGATTTTCTCTGGTGATATGATATAGTTTATTGCTTTTTGCTTTTCGTGTATCCATTGTATTTACTTATTTTCGTTTGAGTTTGCCATGAGGCTTGTGAATATTCTCTTATAACCCATTCTTTTCATGTAATAACAACTTAATACTACTTGTACAAACAACCAAAAACAAAATTAATAAACACTTTACACCGTAATATTGCTCTTCTGCTGTTTAACATTTTTTAGTTTATAAACATATATTATTGTACTATGTCTTGCAAAGTTGCTGTATTTGTTGTTTTTGATTGGTTCATTGTTTATGCTTAGGATAAGAGTAGTTTACACATCACAGTTAGTGTTATAATATTCTGTTTTTCTGTTAACTATTATCAGCGAGTTTCGTACCTTCAGATGAATATTTATTGCTCATTAATGTCATTATCTTTCTTTTTTTTAAATTTATTTATTATTATTATACTTTAAGTTGTAGGGTACATGTGCATAACGTGCAGGTTTGTTACATATGTATACTTGTGCCATGTTGGTGTGCTGCACCCATCAACTCGTCATTTACATCAGGTATAACTCCCAATGCAATCCCTCCCCCCTCCCCCCTCCCCCCTCCCCCCTCCCCATGATAGGCCCCGGTGTGTGATGTTCCCCTTCCTGAGTCCAAGTGATCTCATTGTTCAGTTCCCACCTATGAGTGAGAACATGCGGTGTTTGGTTTTCTGTTCTTGTGATAGTTTGCTAAGAATGATGGTTTCCAGCTGCATCCATGTCCCTACAAAGGACACAAACTCATCCTTTTTGATGGCTGCATAGTAGTCCATGGTGTATATGTGCCACATTTTCTTAATCCAATCTGTCACTGATGGACGCAAATAAACTGGAAAGTCATTTTCTTTCTTATTGAAGTACTCCCTTTAGCATTTTTTCTAGGATAGGTCAGTGTTGATAAAATCCCTCAGTTTTTCTTTTTGTTATTTTTTTCTGGCAAAGTCTCCACTTCTTCTTCAGGTTCAAAGGATATTTTTGCCAGATATACTATTCTAGGGTAAAAATGTTTTTCCTTTAGCACTTTAAAAATTTCATGCTGTTCACTCCTGACCTGTAAGGTTTCCACTGAAAATTCTTCTGCCAAATATGTTGGAGCTCCTTTGTATGTTGTTTCTTTCTTTCTTTCTTTCTTTCTTTCTTTCTTTCTTTCTTTCTTTCTTTCTTTTTCCTGCTGCTTTTACAATCTTTTCTTTATTCTGGACTTTGGAAGTTTGGTTATTAAATGCCTTGAGGTAGTCGTTTTGGGGTTAATTCTGATTGGTGTTGTATAATCTTCTTGTACTTGGATGTTGATATTATCTTTCTCAGGGTTAGGAAGTTCTTTGTTATTCTCTGAACAAATTTTCTATCTCTATTTTTTTCTCTATCTCCTCTTTTAAGGTCAATAACTCTAAAAAAAAAAAAAACTACTATTTTAGTTTTAAGGGTACACATGTGAAGTTTTGTTACATAGATTATCTTAGGCCATAGGGGTTTGTTGCAAAGAGTATTTTATCACGCAGGTGTTAAGGCCAGTACCCAATAGTTATATTTTCTGCTTTTATCCCTCCTCCCACCCTTTACTCTCAAGTAAACTCCAGTGTCTGTTGTTATATTTGTTTCATTCATGAGTTTTCACCATTTAGCTTCCTGAGTGACAAAATGCAATATTTGGTTTTCTGTTGCTGCATTAGTTTGCTAAGAATAATGGCCTATAGCTCTATCCACGTTCCTACAAATGACTTGTTCTTGCTTCTTTTATGGTTGCATTGTATTCTATGGTGTATATGTACCACATTTTCTTTATCCAGTCTGTCATTGATGGGCATTTAGGTTTACTTCATGTCTTTGTTATTGTGAATCGCGCTGCAATGAATATTTGCATACATGTGTCTTTGTAGTAGAATGATTTATATTCCTCTGGGTATATAGCCAGTGATGGGATTGCTGGGTCAAATGGTAAATTATTCTTTTAGTCCTTTCAGGAATTTCCATGTTTCTTTCTGCAAGGGTTGAACTAATTTACACTCCCACCAAAAGGGTATAAGCAATCCTTTTCCTCCACAACCTTAGCAGCATCTGTTATTTTTTGACTTTGTAGTAATAGCCATTCTGACTGGTGTGAGATGGTATCTCATTGTGGTTTTGACTTGTATTTATCTGATAATCAGTGATACTGAGCTTTTTTGTATGCTTTTTAGTCCTATGTATATCTTCTTTTGAAAAGTGTCATTTGATCACTTTTAAATAGGGTTTCTTGTTTTGCTCTTGTAAATTTGTTTAAGTTCCTTATAGATGCTGGATATTAGACTTCTGTCAGATGCATAGTTTGCAAATATACTCTCCCATCTTTAGGTTGTCTATTTACTCTGTTGATAGTTTCTTTTCTCGTGGAGAAGCTCTTACTTTAATTAGAACCCATTTTTTAATTTTTGCTTTTTTTTAATTGCTTTTGGAGTTTTTGTCATAAAATCTTTGCTTATTTCTATGTAGAAAATGGTGCTGCCTAGGTTGTCTTCCAGGGTTTTTATAGCTTTGAGTTTTACATTTAAGTCTTTAATCTCTCTTGAGTTAATTTTTGTATATGGTGTAAAGAAGGGCTTCAATCTTATGCATATGGCCAGCCAGTTTTCTCAGCACTATTTATTGAACATAGACTATTTTCTCATTTTTTATCACCTTTCTAAAAGATCAGGTGGTCATAGGTATGTGGCCTTATTTCTTTTCTCTCTATTCTGTTCATTTGGTCGATGTGTCAGTTTTTGTACCAGTACTATACTGTTTTGATTGCTTTAGCCCTGTACTATAGTTTGAAGTCAGGTAACACGACTCCTCCAGCTTTTTCTTTTTGCTTAAAAATTCCTTAATTATTGAAGCTCCTTTTTGGTTTCATGTGAAACTTTAAAATAGTTTTTTTCTAGTTCTGTTAAGAATGCTCTTGGTATTTGATAAGAATATTTAGTTTGTAAATTGTTTTGGACAGTGTGGTCATTTTAATTATATTGAATCTTCATATCCATGGCCACGGGATGTATTTCCCTTTGTTTGTGTCTTCTCTGATTTCTTTGAGAAGTGTTTTATAAGTCTCATTGTAGAGATCTTTCACTTCCCTGGTTAGAAGTATTCCTACATATTTTATTTTTTGTGCATGTGGAAAGTGTGAAAGGATTTCCTTCCTGATTTGGATCTCAGCTTGTCTGTTGATAGCATATAGGACTGTGTGTTAGTCTGTCTTCAGGCTGCTAATAAAGTCATACGTGAAATTGGATAATTTATAAAGGAAGGAGGTTTAATGAACTCAAAGTTACACATGGCTGGGGAGGCCTCACAATCATGGCAGAAAGTAAAGGAGAAGCAAAGGCAATTCTTACATGGTGGGAGGCAAGAGAGCTTGTGTAGGGAAATTCCCCTTTATATAACAATCAGACCTTATGAGATGTATTCACAATCCCAATAACAGCGCAGAAAAGATCTGCCTCCATGACTTAGTTATTTCCCACCAGGTCCCCCCATGACATGCAGGAATTATGGGAGCTAGAATTCAAATCGAGATTTGGATGGGGACACCGCCAAACCATAGTATTCCACCCCTGGCACCTCCCACATCTCATATTTTCATATTTCAAAACTAACCGTGGATTCCCAACAGTCCCCAAATGTTTTAACTCATTTCAACGTTAACTCAAAATCCACAGTCCAAAGTCTAATCTGAGACAAGGCAAGTTTCTTCCACCTATGAGCCTGTAAAATCAAAAGCAAGTTAGTTACTTCATAGATACAATGGGGGTACAGGCATTAGGTAAATATACCTATTCCGATGGGAGAAATTGGCCAAAATGAAGGGAGTACAGGCCCAGTGAAAGTCAGAAGTACAGCAGGGCAGCCAAATCTTAAAGCTTCAAAATGATCTCCTTTGACTCCATGTCTCACATCCAGGCCACACTGATGCAAGAAGTGGGCTCTCATGGCCTTGGGCAGCTCCGCCTCTGTGGCTTTGCAGAATACAGCCCCAATTCCAGCTGCTTTCATGGGCTGGTATTGAGTATCTGAGGTTTTTCCAAGGGCACAGTACAAGCTATCAGTGGATCTACCATTCTGGGGTCTGGAGGATAGTGGTCATTTTCTCACAGTTCCACTAGACAGTGCCACACTGGGATCTCTCTGTGTGGGCACCAACCCCACACTTCTCTTCTGCATTGCTGTAACAGAGGTTCTCTATGAGGACTTCACCCCGTGGCAGACTTTGGCATGAACATTCAGGCATTTGCATGCATATCCTGAAATCTAGGCAGCAGCTTCCAAACCTCGATTATTTACTTTTGTGCACCCACAGGGTGGACACCACGTGGAAGCCAACAAGGCTTGGGGCTTGCACCCTCTGAAGCAACTGACTGAGCGCTACATTGGACCCTTTCAGCCACAGCTAAGATGCAGGTCACAAAGTCCCAAGATGCCACAAAGCAGCAAGGCCCTGGGCCTGACTCACAAAACCATTTTTCCTCCTAGGCCTCCAGTCCCGTGGTGCAAGTTTTTTTTGTGAAGACCTGTGACATACCCTGGAGACGTTTTCTCCATTGGCATGGTGATTAATGTGTGGCACTTCATTACTTATGCAAATTTCTGCAGCCAGCTTAAATTTCTCCTCAGAAAATGAATTTTTCTTTTTTATCACATCATCAGGCTGCAAATTTTCTGAACTTTTATGCTCTGCTTCCTTTTTAAATGTAAGTTCCAATTCCAAACCACATCTTTGTGAATACTTTAAACTGAATGCTTTTAATAGCACCCAAGTCACATTTTGAATGCTTTGCTACTTAGAAATTTCTTCCACCAGATGCCCTAAATCATCTCCCTCAAGTTCAAAGTTTCACAAATCTCTAAGGCAAGGGCAAAATGCTGTCAGTCTCTTTGCCAAAACATAGCAAGAGTCACTTTTGCTTCAGTTTCCAATAAGTTTCTCATCTCCATCTGAGACCACTTCAGACTGGACTTTATTGTCATTATCACTAACAGCATTTTGGTTAAAGACATTCAACAAGTTTCTTGGAAGTTCCAAACTTTCCCATATCTTCCTGTCCTCTTCTATGCTCTTCAAACTGTTCCATCTTCTGCCTGTTACCCAGTTTCAAAGTCACTTCCACATTTTTGGATGTCTATAGAGCAACACCCCACTCCTAGTACCAATTTAATGTATTACTTGGTTATCACACTGCTAATAAAGATATATTTGAGACTGGGTAATTTATTTTTTTAAAATAACGGTTTAATAGACTCATAGTTCCACATGACTGTGGAGGCCTCACAGTCATGGAGGGAGACAAAGGAGAAGCAAAAGCGCATCTTATATGGCATCAGGAAAGAGAGCTTGCATAGCAAAACACCCCTTTGTAAAACCATCAGATCTTGTGAGACTTATTCACTACCACAATAACAGCATAAGAAAAATACACCCCCGTGATTTAATTACTTTCCACCTGGTCCCTCTCATGACATGTGGGAATTATGGGAGCTACAATTCAAGGTGAGATCTGAGCAGGGACATGGCAAAACTGTATCAGAATGCTAGTGACTTTTGTATATTGACATTGGATCTTGCAGCTATGCTGAGGAGTTTTTTTGTTTGTTTGTTTGTTTGTTTCACGTCAAGGAGCTTTTGGGGTTTTCCAGAGTAGAATCATGTCATCTACAAACTGGGATAGTTTGAATTCCTGTCTTCATATTTGGGTGCTCTTTATTTCTTTCTCTTGCCTGATGGCTGTGGCTAAAAATTCCTATACTATGTTAAATAAAAGTGAGAGAGGGCATCCTTGTCTCTTGCCAGCTTTCAAGGGGAATGCTTTCACCTTTTGCCCATTCGCTATGCTGTTGGCTGTGGGTTTGTCATAGATGCCTCTTATTATTTTGATGCATTTTTAATACCTAATTTATTGACACCTTTTTAGCATAAAAAGTTTTGAATCATATCAAGTCTTTTTTGCATCTATTGAAATTATCATGTGGAGCTTGTCATTAGTACTGTTTATGTGATGAATCATATTTATTGGTTTGTGTATGTTGAATCAATCTTGCATCTCAGGGAGGAAGCCTACTTTATTATGAATTAGCTTTTCAGATTAGCTTCTTGATGTGCTGCTAGCTTTAGATTGCAAGTATTTCGTTGAGGGCTTTTGCAAGAATTTTGTCCTGTAGGGTATTTTTGTCACTGTTGTGATGTCTCTGGCAGGTTTTGGTCTAAGGATAATGCTGGCCTCATAGAATGAGTTGGGGAAGAGTCTCTCCTCCTCATTTTTTGGGATAATATCAGTACGAATAGTACCAGGTCTTCTTTATATATCTGGTAGAATTTGACTGTAAATCTATAAGCCCTTGGGCATTTTTTGATTGGTAAGATATTTATTACTGAGTCTGTTTCAGTGCTCATTACTGGTCTGTCCAGGGCATCAGTTTCTTATTGGTTCAGTCTTAGGAGGATGCATATTTCCAGAAATTTATCCATCTCCTACAGGTTTTGCAGTTTATGTGCATAGAGGTGTTCATAGTGGTTTCTGATGGTAAGTTTTGTTTGTGTGTGTGTGTGGGGGGGGTCAGTGATAACATTCTCTTCAGTTTTAATTGTGTTTATTTGAACATTCTGTCTTTTCTTCTTTTTAAGTCTAGCTAGCAGCGTATTTTATTAATTTTTTTCTAGAAAATAACTTATGGATTCATTGGTCTTCTGAATGCTTTTTATGTCTTAATTTTTTTTCACTTTAGCTCTGATATTTTTTACTTCTTGTCTTCTACTAGGTTTGCAATTGTTTTGTTCTTGCTTCTCAAATTCTCTCAGTTCTGATATTAAGTTGTTAATTTACAATCTTTTTAACTTTTTGATGTGGGCATTTAGTGCTATGAATTTCTCTCTTAACACTGCAATAGCTGAGTCCAAGATATTCTGGTAGGTTGTGTCTTGGTTCTCACTATTTTTAAAATAGCTTTTTTTATTTCTGACTTAATTTTATTATTTACCCAATAGTCATTCAGGACGACGTTTAATTTTTATACCATTGTATGGTTTTGGGGGGCGGAGCAAGATGGCCAAATAGGAACAGCTCCAGTCTCCAACTCCCAGCACGAGCGACACAGAAGACCGGTGATTTCGGCAGGGGGTGGAGCAAGATGGCCGAATAGGAACAGCTCCAGTCTCCAACTCCCAGCAAGAGCGATACAGAAGACCAGTGATTTCTGCATTTTCAACTGAGGTACTGGGTTCATCTCACTAGGGAATGCCAGACAATCGGTGCTGGTCAGCTGCTGCAGTCCGACCAGCGAGAGCTGAAGCAGGGTGAGGCATCGCCTACAAAACAAAATGAAGGCAGAAATAAAGATGTTCTTTGAAACCAATGAGAACAAAGATACAACATACCAGAATCTCTGGGACACATTTAAAGCAGTGTGTAGAGGGAAATTTATAGCACTAAATGCCCACAAGAGAAAGCAGGAAAGATCTAAAATTGAAACTCTAACATCACAATTAAAAGAACTAGAGAAGCAAGAGCAAACACATTCAAAAGCTAGCAGAAGGCAAGAAATAACTAAGATCGGAGCAGAACTGAAGGAGATAGAGACACAAAAAACCCTTCAAAAAATCAATGAATCCAGGAGTTGGTGTTTTGAAACGATCAACAAAATTGACAGACTGCTAGCAAGACTAATAAAGAAGAAAAGAGAGAAGAATCAAATAGACGCAATAAAAAATGATAAAGGGGATATCAGCACTGACCCCACAGAAATACAAACTACCATCAGAGAATACTATAAACACCTCTACGCAAATAAACTGGAAAATCTACAAGAAATGGATAATTTCCTGGACACTTACACTCTTCCAAGACTAAACCAGGAAGAAGTTGAATCCCTGAATAGACCAATAGCAGGCTCTGAAATTGAGGCAATAATTAATAGCCTAGCAACGAAAAAAGTCCAGGACCAGATGGATTCACAGCTGAATTCTACCAGAGGTACAAGGAGGAGTTGGTACCATTCCTTCTGAAACTATTCCAATCAATAGAAAAAGAGGGAATCCTCCCTAACTCATTTTATGAGGCCAACATCATCCTGATACCAAAACCTGACAGAGACACAACAAAAAAAGAGAATTTTAGACCAATATCCCTGATGAACATCGATGCAAAAATCCTCAATAAAATACTGACAAACCGGATCCAGCAGCACATCAAAAAGCTTATCCACCATAATCAAGTGGGCTTCATCCTGGGGATGCAAGGCTGGTTCAACATTCGCAAATCAATAAACATAATCCAGCATATAAACAGAACCAAAGACAAGAACCACATGATTATCTCAATAGATGCAGAAAAGGCTTTTGACAAAATTCAACAGCCCTTCATGCTAAAAACGCTCAATAAATTCGGTATTGATGGAACATACCTCAAAATAATAAGAGCTATTTATGACAAACCCACAGCCAATATCATGCTGAATGGGCAAAAACTGGAAAAATTCCCTTTGAAAACTGGCACAAGACAGGGATGCCCTCTCTCACCACTCCTATTCAACATAGTGTTGGAAGTTCTGGCTAGGGCAATCAGAGAAGAGAAAGAAATCAAGGGTATTCAGTTAGGAAAAGAAGAAGTCAAACTGTCCCTGTTTGCAGATGACATGATTGTATATTTAGAAAACCCCATTGTCTCAGCCCAAAATCTCCTTAAGCTGATAAGCAACTTCAGCAAAGTCTCAGGATACAAAATTAATGTGCCAAAATCACAAGCATTCTTATACACCAGTAACAGACAAACAGAGAGCCAAATCAGGAATGAACTTCCATTCACAATTGCTTGAAAGAGAATAAAATACCTAGGAATCCAACTTACAAGGGATGTAAAGGACCTCTACAAGGAGAACTACAAACCACTGCTCAGTGAAATAAAAGGACACAAACAAATGGAAGAACATACCATGCTCATGGATAGGAAGAATCAATATCGTGAAAATGGCCATACTGCCCAAGGTAATTTATAGATTCAATGCCATCCCCATCAAGCTACCAATGAGTTTCTTCACAGAATTGGAAAAAACTGCTTTAAAGTTCATATGGAACCAAAAAAGAGCCCACATCTCCAAGACAATCCTAAGTCAAAAGAACAAAGCTGGAGGCATCACGCTACCTGACTTCAAACTATATTACAAGGCTACAGTAACCAAAACAGCATGGTACTGGTACCAAAACAGAGATATAGACCAATGGAACAGAACAGAGTCCTCAGAAATAATACCACACATCTACAGCCATCTGATCTTTGACAAACCTGAGAGAAAAAAGAAATGGAGAAAGGATTCCCTATTTAATAAATGGTGCTGGGAAAATTGGCTAGCCATAAGTAGAAAGCTGAAACTGGATCCTTTCCTTACTCCTTATGCGAAAATTAATTCAAGATGGATTAGAGACTTAAATATTAGACCTAATACCATAAAAACCCTAGAGGAAAACCTAGGTAGTACCATTCAGGACATAGGCATGGGCAAAGACTTCATGTCTAAAACACCAAAAGCAACGGCAGCAAAAGCCAAAATTGGCAAGTGGGATCTCATTAAACTAAAGAGCTTCTGCACAGCAAAAGAAACTACCATCAGAGTGAACAGGCAACCTACAGAATGGGAGAAAATTTTTGCAATCTACTCATCTGACAAAGGGCTAATATCCAGAACCTACAAAGAACTCAAACAAATTTACAAGAAAAAAACAAACAACCCCATCAAAAAGTGGGCAAAGGATATGAACAGACATTTCTCAAAAGAAGACATTCATACAGCCAACAGACACATGAAAAAATGCTCATCATCACTGGCCATCAGAGAAATGAAAATCAAAACCACAATGATATACCATCTCACATCAGTTAGAATGGCGATCATTAAAAAGTCAGGAAACAACAGGTGCTGGAGAGGATGTGGAGAAATAGGAACACTTTTACACTGTTGGTGGGATTGTAAACTAGTTCAACCATTATGGAAAACAGTATGGTGATTCCTCAAGGATCTAGAACTAGATGTACCATATGACCCAGCCATCCCATTACTGGGTATATAGCCAAAGGATTAGAAATCATGCTGCTATAAAGACACATGCACACGTATGTTTATTGTGGCACTATTCACAATAGCAAAGACTTGGAATCAACCCAAATGTCCATCAGTGACAGATTGGATTAAGAAAATGTGGCACATATACACCATGGAATACTATGCAGCCATCAAAAAGGATGAGTTTGTGTCCTTTGTAGGGACATGGATGCAGCTGGAACCTTCATTCTCAGCAAACTATCACAAGAACAGAAAACCAAACACCGCATGTTCTCACTCATAGGTGGGAACTGAACAATGAGATCACTTGGACTCGGAAAGGGGAACATCACTCACCGGGGCCTATCATGGGGGGGGGGAGGGGGAGGGATTGCATTGGGAGTTATCCCTGATGTAAATGACGAGTTGATGGGTGCTGACGAGTTGATGGGTGCAGCACAGCAACATGCACACTATACACATGTAACAAACCTGCACGTTATGCACATGTACCCTAGAACTTAAAGTATAATAACAACAACAACAAAAAAAGACCACCAAGGTGACACTGTTCACATTCTTAAATCATTCTTTTTGTTCCTAGAAAAATTACATCTTGTTTTTCCTTCAACTTGTTCTTAATTTGCATTTCATGAAATTCGATGTAATTTTGTAAGTCACTTAGTATCTCTTTAGAAAGAGGTAAGGATGGAAGGAAATGGAAGAATTGGCTCATTTGTGTTTGTTGAACTGTCTCAAAATAAGCACGTCTTGGTTTATAACCTGTTCAGACTCACCACTAGCATTGGATTATAATTACTGGTTCCTCATCTCTTTTTGAGATCTTTCGTTCTATACCTATTCATGAAAAAACATAAATTTTTAACTTATCTAGAAATTGATGACTTTAAAATTATATATGTACATGTAATTTTATATAAAACCTTGGCTTCTCTGGTCAGTCTTTCCCAAAACAGGTAAGTCAAAATAAAATAGTAAATGTCCCAAATGTTGAAAGGACAAAGTAGAAAATGTACATTATTTATTACATGAGAGAAAAATAAAAGTATCTTTATGTTTTAACACTTTTGTTCTATACTCAATTCATATTCCTAGCAAAGTAAATTTGCTCTAGAACCCGTTTTTCTAATAACAGAATACTTAACAAGGACTCGGGGTCATTGTTCTCAATATCAAATTTGTGTATCGAGATTGAGATTACCATGTGATTATGTTGACTGTATTCTAAGTACAGATAGACATTTTCTTGATTAAATCATCACTATTAGCTTTTGTTTATAAAATTATTTTTATGCTAAAAACAGATACAGCTTAAATCAATATTAAGTGGGAGTTTGATTTGTCTAGATTTTAGTTAACCTAATGACATTTCTAATCTACCTCCAAACCCCTTGAATCACGATAACAATCCTGAAAAATATAAATCAAAACACTCATTTTCTAGTATGTTCATTTGACAGTTCTGTTACGATGAGAAACAGCGTGTGAATAAATAACAATTTATCCTACATGCTTTTTAGCAAGTGTACCCTATATGTCCCAAGAGAAATAAGCATATTATAGGATTGAATATTGGCATCATACTGGTTTCAACTATTACATTATGATATATATTTTTGTAGAAATATATTTCAAGTAATGCATCTTCTTAAGTAGCAAATGAGCTTTAAACTATAACTAGCCTTAAATCAGGTGAAGAATGAGTAAATCTTTAACGATGGCTCTTTCTCATGATATGAATACCTGATTAAATAAAACATTACATAAATGCTTTGATGGTGTTATATTAACTTATTTTAAAAAGAAAAATGAGAGAAAGTAAATCAAAATGTCATTGTGCAAAGAAAAATTTACTTCCAACGTCAGAATTTCAGACTTTATTCACCAGTCCTTTTGGATCTCAAAAAGTCTGGTTGACTTTAGGCTGCTTTCTGCTGCTTTTGGAATCTGTTTTTCTTCTGAAACTAGCATCTTGACATGCTCAAGTCATTTTCTGGGAGAAATGAGAAGTAAGCGACTGTAAATTTTGATCTTTTCTACTCTACTTTGTGTACTATTATTCTATTAGGTCATAAGTGTTTATCTCAACTTTGAATAGATAACTAAATGGAAAAAAAAATATTACCCAAAGAAACAATTTATGGGAAAGAATTACCACTTGAAGTGCCGGTGGAGATAGGCATAACTGTAAGAGATGTCACTGTAAAACACTTAAAACTGGACGTAAATAAAATCTTTAAATATAAGTGTATTTCAAAATGTCACATAACCTGGTTTTCAATGCTTTTGAGAAGCGTCTATTGTTATGTATACAAGCTTAGTGAGCCCTTCACTGAGTACAAGAGGTAAATCTAAAGCGCACTTAGTTCATTTGTAAGAGGATAAAGGAACAGAAATGTCAGTCATTTAAAAACCCATTACAAAGAAGAGTAGATTTAAAAAAAAAAAATGTTTTAATTCAACAATCACGAAGTTGCCACTCCTAAAAATTCCCAATGCGCAAATTATCTTCACTAAAAGAAAAGTAATCCATATGTTCATATCCTTAACCCCTTATTCTATACACAGGCTCACCTCCCCTAATTAACTTCCTACTTCTTTGTTTCATATTCATCTCATGTCTCTTCTCTACCCCACTGCACCAGACCCTTTTAAAAATTGATAATTGAAAGGCGAAAATTCAAAATGTTTTGAAGTTCCAGCATGTAGTGTAGCAAAAGTGTATATTAATTTTGCAAGAAAAATTAGCCAGGAATAGGATATTCAAATCTTATTCTGTGGACTATTATAACCACAATTTCCCAGCTAAATCACTGAACATTAAATGTACATCATTGAAAGGTCGATAAATTAAAAAACGTTTATTACTAATCCCCTTTTGGTTCTAAACACTAATACAGACTTCTTGTCCCAGAAAACCACACAAACCTATAACAGCAAAGATGCCATTTATCTAGAGTAGGCAGAACTAAGTGGAATAGACCCAAAACAAAATGAATAATCTCACTGGCCTCTTTGTTTTCATAACCAAAAACTGACACTAGAGATCTTCAATCCAATGGTCAAAAGATACATACAACACCAATTCAAAAAAAAAAAAAGACCATCAAGAGAAAGAGTGCCTCTTCCTAAGGCCAAGAGCAAAATTCTCCTAGTCACACATTCATAAACCTTCTAAGAATTAATGAGTGAGGGGCTATGTGGGTGTCTTGTTCTAAGGAAGCTAAGAACATATTACTGCAAACTCTTTTTTTTTTTTTTTTTTTTTGAGACAGTCTTGTTCTGTCACCCAGGCTGCAGTGCAGTGGTGTAATCTCGGCTCACTGCAACCTCCAACTCCCGGGTTCAAGCAATTCTCCTGCCTCAGACTCCCAAGTAGCTGGGACTGCAAGTGCACGTCACCACGCCCAGCTAAATTTTGTATTTTTAGGAGAGATGGAGTTTCACGATGTTAGCAAGCCTGGTCTCGAATTCCTGGTCTCAGGCGATCTGCCTGCCTTGGCCTCCGAAAGTGCTGGGATGGCAGGTGTGAGCCACCATGCCAGGCCAAACACTCCTTTTAAAATACTGAGTTAGTAAATTTGTGGTTGAAAGAAATTTCCCCCATCTTGTTTCTGGAGTCTGGTAACTCAAATGTTGAGATATTAAAAGACATCTTGGGGTAGAGAAAAATACACATATTCTTCCTAGCCTAATATGGTACATATGATATGCTGCCAGAGCTTTAGTTTTTATAGGAAAAAAATGCCAAAGTTTTCAGCCATAAAAATGAACAAAATAATGTCTTTTGCAGCCCCTTGGATGGAGCTGAAGGCCATTATTCTAAGCAAAGTAATTCAAGAATGGAAAACCAAATGCAGTATATTCTCACTTACATATAGGAGCTAAGCTATGGGTATGCAGAGGCATATAGAGGTATACTGAGTAGTGTGATGGACATTGGAGACTCAGAAGGGAGGAGAGTGGAAGGAGGATGAGGAATAAAGACTACATTTTGGTTACAATGTACACTGCTCTGCTGATGGGTGCACTAAAATCTCAAACTTCACCACTATACAATTCATCCATGTAACCAAAAACCACTTGTATCCCTAAAGCTGTTTAATTTTTTTAAATGCCAGAATTTTATGTATTCCACCTAAATTATAGATGATTATAGTAATATCTTTTCTTACTGCCAAACCATAACATCTGAGGTTTCTCTTTTCTTTTACCAGCAACAACTTGGGTAGCATAAAATAAATATAAATTAATACTAGGACTTTGACATAAAGGAAGGTAAGAATTTATAAAAGCAAAGGTAGGAATTAAAAGTACCACCAGACATAGTTTCTGAGGCTGAGGAAATGGTAACATCAGACACTGTAAAATTTGAGAAATGAAGCTGTGTACTCATGTATAGTGTCACCCTCTGTTTAACTACCCTATAGACATTGTTCAGGTTGGACTACATTTTTCATATTTGAATTTAAAAATAATTGAATATTTTTCTTGATTATGCGTGGATATAGGAGTGTGTTCTTTTCTTCTCATACTATCATCAGCATACACTGAAGTTACTCCAGGGTGAAAGATGGGGAGGGAAAGAAAGACACTTGTTTGAGAAGAAAAAAAAAATGTGACATAATTTAAAACTTTTCTTTCTCATTTTCCTACCCTATAGCTTCAAGATAAAAGGCTTGGCACCAGGGATAAAATTCACAAGATAAATAGGGATCAATATATTTTTAAAAGGGGCATGCCATCCACCTTTATTACCCAACTTCACTCCTTCCCACTATCTGCATCAGTACAAACACATAGCACTATCTACTTTTTCTGGGACTTAAAATATTCCCAAAGCTACGGGCAGATCATGTGGGAGAAATCACTTGCTACGCTCTTTTGTTATGTCCTAACTGTATTTTGTAAGTTATAGACTAGGGAGACAATACATGGATAATTTAGGGCCATTCTTAAATCTGTCTACTTTAAAAATTTGGCAAACTAAGTATAAGTTCCGCCAATCTCCTCTGAGTTCCTCAAGGATACAGCTATCCAACTTATGGGGAGTGGTTTAACACAAGTCATGGACATTCTCATTCTCCCAACATGCAACCACTATGTTTTGACAACAGCCTGTTAACCCTTTAAAACAGGAATAATCCCCCTCAAATTGTTACAAAGCAAACTGAAATTTAGACAACTGATCTAGGGCCCATTTAGTTACCAAAAGCTTCATTCACATAGAAACCAACTGACGTTCTAAACTTCAACAGAAAGTAGAATTAGAGTTCCCAGTTCTGATAGTCATATGGGTCTCTGCAAGACACTTTATTTCTCAGATAGGTTACTGAGGGAAAATGGCTAGGTGACATGGAAGATTTCTTCACTTCAGGCATGTTACGTTATACTTTTGGACACCCATTCATAATTTCCGCCTTATGTGTGAAAGAGATCATATATGTGCAATAAAGATACCAACTGATAAAACAAACAAGTGTTCATAATTTAACATGCACTTTATTAGCAAAATTTCAAAATTTACAAATCCAGTGAAATAAACAAAAAGCTATCATTTGGGCAGGGACATGGATGAAGCTGGAAACCATCATTCTCAGCAAACTAACACAGGAATAGAAAACCAAACATCGCATGTTCTCACTCATAAGTGGGAGTTGAACAATGAGAACACATGGACACAGGGAGGGGAACATCATACACTGGGGCCTGTTTGGGGGTGGGGCCTAGGGGAGGGATAGCATTAAGAGAAATACCTAATGTAGATGACAGGTTGATGGGTGCAGCAAACCACCATGGAACATGTATACCTATGTAACAAACCTGCACGATGTGCATATGTATCCCAGAACTTAAAGCATAATAGTAATTACTAAAAGATATCATTTGGTACTGATATTAAACAATTTTAAAGTTAAATATAAAATAATTTGCATCACACTAAAATATTCATGTAAATTTGATGTAATAATGATTGAATGGATAATAGCTACAGCATGAAAGGAAAAGTAGCAGTTACCTGGAACTTTTATACTGTAAGCATAAGTACTGCCAGTAACTTAAACTACTGATTGAATGTGAATCACTGCAAACATACCCAAGCCTTAGGAAATTTAAACATATCAGTGATACATTTTCATTTATTAATGAGGACTTCTGTAGTAGTTCCCCTTATAAAGTTCATATATTGACAACAGTCAAGAGAAACCCTACAAAGTACCTATAGAACATCTTTGGCCTTATTAATAATTTAAAGAGGAGAGTCTGTATTTTATTTTTGATTCTGGTACAAAATAATAATTGATCTAGAAGATTTTTCCCTCATCAATATCCAATTAAATTATCCCAAACATTTTGTTAATTCTTATTAGTTTTTAAATGATAAACAAAAATTGTTAAAGAACAGGTGGGTGTGGTTTCTATAATGAAATATTTAGAGTTGATAATACAGGTGAAAACAGGATCTGACTAATAAATATTTTATCCATTCTGCCTCTATACTAACATTTAACATGGTTGACTTTTGCAAGGATAAACAGACTTCTTCAGAGAAATAGATGCAAACTTTCCCATCGTTCACAGCAAGGCCAACCTTCTCTGGATGCATAGTATCCCCTTGCTAAGAGAGGCCTTTTACACTTTGACTGTTAGCTG
Organism: Macaca nemestrina; assembly: GCF_043159975.1. Classification (NCBI taxonomy): domain Eukaryota; kingdom Metazoa; phylum Chordata; class Mammalia; order Primates; family Cercopithecidae; genus Macaca; species Macaca nemestrina. Next base: position 73,182,126 of record NC_092145.1, read on the forward strand.
CATTTGCTCAAATGGAGCATTCTACTTTTTTAATATATTTATAAATTTCTTACTCAAGTACAGATCTCTTTGTGCTGTTAGGATACACAATTTCGGACACAAAAATGTAAAATACCTTGCTTTTCAGATGTAACTGTTTTCTATTTATCCCATTAAAAAAGGCATTTATTAACTCAATGCCCACTCTTTAATGCCTGCCTACCATGAAAAATTAGTCTCTCTCTCTCTCTCTCTCTCCCCCCATATATATATATGTATGTATATATCTGTGTGTGTGTGTGTGTGTGTGTGTGTGTGTGTGTGTGGTTGCAGTGAGCTGAGATCGCGTCACTGCACTCCAGCCTGGGCGACAGAGCGAGACTCCATCTCAAAAAAACAAAGAAAAAGAAAAAAATAAACATTAGTTTTGGATTGCAAATAAACTCCAAAGTAAATAATCCACATGTCTAATCAATAATTGACTATAATTCTTCTATTGTCATATTAAAAACCAGCAAAATTTCCTTTACAAATTATGAATAGAACAACTTTAATGTCTTATATTTTCAGATCTGAAATATTTTCAATGTCTAACAATTAGCAGATATTTGGAAATTAATTAATTCACACACTTAAGTGTCTACTATCATTCAGTTGGTTAACATATTGTCTGTTCCAGTTGGAGATGCTTACTATAAATTTGATAGTCTGCTGTCTATAGAACTAGGACTAGGCTGGAGATAATGATGTCTGGGTTATTGTTTCTGCTTTTAGATTCTAGATTCATTCACTGATGATTACACAAATGTTGATTGCATGTCAACTACATGTCAGACAGTAGTTTAGGTGCTTGGGGTACTCTTTTAAACCAGACACGTATTGCTTCCCCACTGGAGCACACATTCTAATGGGAGGAACAGACAATAAATGATAAACATTATTTACTAGACACTTCTTATCCACTACTTCTAAAACCCATCAGCCCCACTCCCTCTTAGAACAGCCATTAATTCAGCAAACATTTTTATGACACCTTTGACTTGCTTTGCACAGGTTCCATGAAACAGCATTCTGCTTCAACCTTCAAATACACCCCTCATGCTTGCTGCTCTGAGACTTTACTTAAAAACCTTCCCATATGCACACATGTATAGGCACACAGTAGGGAAGGGGACTTAATTCCTGTGGTCCACATTTTATCATATGGAACAGAAACTGATGAATTAATGAATAAACACTTTATCTGTTTATTTTGTATGGTGCATCAGAAAGTTCTAGCAGAATCAAGTACCAGTTTTTCATAGTGGTAGCATATGATAAAGAGTTTAACTCAATTTTTGGATGATGGCCAGTTTTTCAGCCTAATTTCTCCTTTTTCTCTTTCTGATCCACGTCTAGTTAAGCCAATAAGAAAGCTTAGGCCCTTCCTCCTTTTTCTCTGGCAGAAAGTTCAAATTGTGGAAGCTCTGGTTCACATATGGGAATGCTCCTCTGAGTCACATCCCCTAACCACCATAAGGACTCCAAGCCAATCTCCTTTCTCAGCCACTTGGACCTACTTGAGATTTTTCCCTGATGTCCCCAGAAAGCCTCATTATACGAGTAATACAACTTTTTATATTGTTTTGGTGGTGTCATCAGTCTCAACATCCAAAGCAAATATTGGGTGAGGGTCCTTCCTATCTCTATGGAGTGACTACCACACAGCAAATCTGAAGAAACATTCTTTCATTGTTTTTCTCTCCTTTCATATTTTACTGCATTTTTTCTTATACTCCTGATCCCTGGGATCATATTTCCATATAAACCACAATGAAACATTTAAAGAAAGGCCATAGGGTAAGAGCATTTCTGGCATGTTTAATCAATAGCAAAGTGAAGCAACGTGGCTGTTGTAAAATAAGCAAGAAAGTAAGTAATAGGAGATAAGGACAGAGAGATAATAGAGGTTGGGGGTAGACCATATAAAACTTAAGCTTTTACTCTACGTGATATAATAAGCCTTTGTATGTTTTTGAGCAGTGGGATTACACGATTTGTTTATGTAACAGAGAGACAAATGTAGAAGCAGAAAAAATGGTAAAAAGCTATTGTAATAATTCAGGTTAAGGATGAGGTTAGCTTGCACTAGGGAGGTCATAATTTCCTTTACTTTTCAAAGCCTAAGTTTCCTTATATATAAAATTTCCCACTCAACCTAAAAAATTCTGCGGGAGTAGAAACGAAATTTAACTTTTGAAAACCATATGATAAGGTGAAAAGGAAAAACAGCTAACTTTCTGTGTGTTTTCTACATACCAAATAACCTTTAAATGCTTTGACCATATATACAAGTAGCTACTGCTATGATACACCCTTTAAGATAAGGAAACTGGGATTAATTTTTCTAATTTTCATGGCTAGTTAGAAACACAGTTGAAATTTGAACTTGATTGTTTGGACCAAAGCCTGTATTCTTGAGCACCATGCTGTACAGCTTAGAATGGATATAAAAATTAAGTCTCTTAATCGCAGTAAGTGGGTCATGTGGTCACAGCATTTTAAGCACTTTGTAGGTTCATTTCCCTTCTTTGTCATCTGTCACTCTTTCAGAGCCTAGCAACTTAACTGTATTTGAGCCGGGCGCGGTGGCTCACGCCTGTAATCCCAGCACTTTGGGAGGCCGAGGCGGGCGGATCACAAGGTCAGGAGATCGAGACCACGGTGAAACCCCGTCTCTACTAAAAATACAAAAAATGAGCCGGGCGCAGTGGCGGGCGCCTGTAGTCCCAGCTACTCGGGAGGCTGGGGCAGGAGAATGGCGTGAACCCAGGAGGCGGAGCTTGCAGTGAGCCAGGATCGCGCCACTGCACTCCAGCTTGGGCGACAGAGCAAGACTCCGTCTCAAAAAAAAAAAAAAAAAAAAAAAAAAAAAAAAACTGTATTTGGCTTATATTAAGTGTATTTTGATCAATAGATTAGCCTACTTTAAGTGCATAGCTCTTTATAGTAATATATTATCAAAATATATTTTCCTTATAATGGCAAGTGTTCCTGTTTCTGAAATGTTCAATCTCATTATAACTTGACTTAATCATATAATAACAATCTTATAGATGTAAAGTGTTAAAACTTACAGTGCATACAAATGTTCTTATCTTCATTAAAATGAAACTAGGAGTAGATAGGGCAGAGATAAAGATGCTAGTTGTTTTTTAATGAATTGAACGCTGTAAGAAAGGTCGATTATATTAAATATCAAAAAATTACAGGCCGTTCCATGTGTAGTCTCTTTCAAAAAACTTCTTATGCATGTCCATTATAAAAGTTTTGCTTTTACCCCAAAAAGATCAACAAGAAATGCTGCTGTTTTACTGTTTGTTTCACGGCCATAAAAAATCATATTCATGTGAACACCAGCAACAAAGTGTTAAATGTTATCTTCCCCAAAACACATATGTTCATTATAGTATGGGCTGTTACTTTAAATTAAGAGTTACAAATAAGTAATTTACATTTAATATAAAGTTTATACTTAAAATACGAATTAATTTGTTATAAATAAATTGCTGTATTCATAAATTAATAGCCACACAGTTCAGAAAATACAATATATTGATAAGAATGTAATTAAGCCTTTATTGCTCATGTAATTTAAAATTAAATTAATTGGATGGCAAGTGAACCTCATTAAGCATTCTTCTTACAATCAAGGTATATCTCATTAACATACAATACCTACCTAAATACATCTAAATGAAATAGAAGGTTTTTGGAGCATAGGACAAATACATGATTTTAATATATTTGGGGGACTCAAAATAGCACTACATTTTTCTCAGATTTAGACCCTGTTTTAAGGAGAAATTTCAGTCTCTTCATTATTCATCGGTTGAAATATGATGAAAATAGATCATTTCTGCCTGAATCCCAACGGATTGAGAAGAAAAAAATCAAATGAATTCCAACCTTATCAATGAGATCATTAATTACTTAACAAAATGAAAAGAATTGGCACTGATTCATTAGCAGACAATAGAGTCACCTTGTCCAAAATTATTTTATTTTGAGAACTGTTCTGATTATTCAATGTGTTCAGATTGATAATGGGAGGGGCTGTCTGATGCTGAGAAATTCTATTTCTGGCAAAGGGCAGGTGAGAAGGAAGGGGAGTGCTTGTTGAAAAGGAGAAATGGTATTCACTAGACCTTTGAAACCTATGGGAATGGCCACCAAGCAGGCTTACCAATGTGTAATAAACATAATTAAAAATTGGTCACCAAGATTCCCATGCCTTGCCATTAATACCTTGTAGGAGCTCCTTCCCTTGAGCTCCATAAAGGTACATAGATAGGTTGTCACCTTGAATAAAGCTTTGTGAGACTCTCAAGAGAAGACCCAGTCAGGTTGTACTAAAATTCCTGACCCAAGAAAACAATGAATGTGCATTGTGTTAAGCAGTTAAGTTCATGATAATGCACAATGCAACATAAAACCTTCACACACTGGCTTAGTGTATTTTTAGGGGTACCTTATACATAAAAGGTAAATGAATTTTGCAGATGAGATTATGTGCCCAATCAGTTGACTCTGAGTTAATTACAAGGGAGATTATCCTGGGTAGGCCTAGCCTAGCCACATAAGCTCTTAAAACTGACATGAAGCAGCAGCAGAAGACTCTCTTCTGTCTTTGAATACTCAAACATTCACATTTTGAACTGCCTTTAAAAGGGATCCACATGGCAAAGGCCCAAGAATACTGGTAGGAGCTGAGAATGTTCACTTGGCAACAGCCAGAAAAGAAAAAAGCCACTGTAATCATACAATTGTAAGGAAATTAATTCTGTGAATATCCACTGAACTCAGAAGAGGACTCTGAGCCTCAAATAATATTGCAGCACTGGATGACACCTACATTGGAGATCTGTAAGACCCTGAGCAGAAGGGAAGAGAAAGCTAGTGCTGGAATTCTAATCTACAGACCACTGTGAGGTAACAAACGCATGTGGTTTTAAAACACTTAGCTTGTGGTAATATATTATACAATAAATAGCTAATACTCATCAGTGTAAGGCTTTATGACAGCTGTGAAGAGAGGTATGTGGCAGCTGTAACCACACAATATACCAAATATTAATAAAATAGAGATGCTTGCCAAACTTACCTATGGCTCAACTGGAAAAAAATAAATAAAGTTGTCAAGCAAGTGCTCAAAAATGGCTACAGTGGGCCTCTGCTTAAAACAAAACAGGAGGGGCTTCAAAATGACTGAGTAGAAGCATTTCATGCTTGCCTCTCCAACTTAAAAGAAACAAAATCGTGTATAGACAACCACATTTTGAATACATTATACAACAAAAACACCTGAATCCATCAGAAAAGTGATAGAAAACATCAAAGGCACGAAAGGAGAAGGAAGAGAGGCACCTTGCTTGTCTGGGATTTGCTGAAACCTGGGCATGACTTCCCAATGTGGGGAAAGGGTACGCAAGAGAATTCCAGTGGCCATATTCTCTCCATAAAATTATGTAATCCTGGGCATGGGGGAGCTTCTCAACCCTCCCATGCTCTTACGTTAACATAGGGAGCTGCCAGGAGACTGTGGGACAGAACTGGTCCAGGAGGAGAGCTTGCACTTTGTCTCACACACTTTCTGAGACCTCAATAGCTACAGCAAGATATCATTTTCAGTCTGAACCTTTGGTAGACAGCATGCTTCCCTGGGTCCCAGGAATGAGGTGTTAGGGAAACTTGGGTTGTCACAGCTGGTACTGGGTTACAAACTGGGAGCACCCCCATAGCCAGGGCTGAGGCATAAGCAAAAGATGGGCTGTAGCTGCTGATGTTGGGAAGCAAATACTGACAGAACCAAGATTGGTTCATAAATCAGGTCCAAGTTGCCCCTGGGACTCAGTCATGAGATGGGTAGGCATTCCTGTAGCTAGAACTGAGGCCCAAGTTAGGCATGGTCTACCCCCAGCAGAGCTAGGGGACAAGCCTTTCCAAGGCTGGGACATGAGATAAATGTGTGTACCCCACCTGCCAAATCAGTCTGTGGCCACTGAGTCCAGCCCCACCTTCTCCATTGGCAGGGCCTGGGCACAGATGCTATCAGTCCACACCTGACAACTCCACAGGGCATGAGGATCATCCTGACCCTACCCACAACAGATGGCTCCTCCTCTCCCCACTGAGGGCCCTGAGGTCAAGCCCACTCAGCTTTGCTACACACCCTCAAAACAAAACACATAGGCTTGGAGTCCTGGAGATTGCTCAACTCAGTCCATTTCCTTGGGGACATGAGCATTTTGGGGCCTAAAGTTGGACCTTAATTTCCCAATATTGTCACCATCTCAGCTGGCACCTACCTGCAAGTGCCACCTTCAGGCCTGGAGACTGGACAGCCAAACACATCATAACCACTGCCGAAATCAGTGCACATGGTTTAGGACCCAGAGAATAATCCCACCACTGCTACTGTCATAGCCCACAGTATATCAGTTGTCCAGAAGCCTGACAATCTACTCATCTACCTGATCCACTGCTTCCATTACTCACAATCGAGCAGCCCACTTGAAGGCCCAAGAACCAGACCATCAATAACTACTAAAACTGAAGCCAGTGTACACTGCCCTGGAGCAATAAGATTGGCATTATTAGTCTACTGTGACAACTACTGGGGCCTGAAGCCTGGCACATTTAGTATCCCACATCCAAGCACAACTTCACCACAGCCTCTACTAATAAGCACACCTTAACCCACAGAGAAAATCACAGACACTACTAATATTTTCTGCAGTCAAATAAATCATACAGAGACTACACTTCTGTATATATCCAAAATCAAAGCCAGTGCCATACTCAGCCAACACCATGGATACATATTCAGGAAAAAGTTCTAACCTATAAAAGTAAATTCAAGAATAGGAAGAAGTGACTGTTACAGCTGATGCACAAATATCGCTGTAAGGACACAGGAGATATGAAAAAGCAAGAAAATATTACACCTCCAGGGAAGTAAAATGTTTCTGCATCAATAGAACATAATCAAAAAGAAATTTCCAAACTCCAAGAAAAAAAATTCAAATATTTGTTTTAAAGAAGCCAGTGAGATAGAAGAGACTTCTGAAAAACCATACAACGGAATCAGAAAACAATTCATAACATAAAGGTGAAATTTATGAAAGAAATTGATATTTTTGAAGAAACAAATAAAAGTTACTGAATTGAAGTTTATTGAAAGAAATAAAAAACATTAGAAAGCTTCAACAATAGATTATTAGATCAAGAAGGAAAAATAACCTGAAAAGTTGAAGATGGGTATTTTGAAATAACGCAGTCAGAAAAAAATAAAGAAGAAAAGATAAAAAAAAAAAAAAGCAAAGCCTTTGTAATATTTGGGACAATGTAAAGTCACTAAATACACAATCATCTGTATCCTCACGAGCAAAGAGAGGGGAAAAAGTTTAGAAAATCTTTTAAACAAAATAATAGATACTTCTTTTCCAACTGTAGCAAGAGATTTAGACATTCAGATACAGGAGATTCAGCCATTCCCAGGCAGTTACAATGCAAAAATGTCTTCTCCAGAGCAGATTATGGTCATACCACTTCAAATCAAACAGCAAAGTAGAAAAAACACCAAGAGAAAAGAATAAAGTAACCTATAAAGAAAGTTCCATCATGTTAACATCAAATTACTCAATGGAAACCTTACAGGCCAAAAGATGATGGGATGATTTATTCAAAGTGCTGAAGTAAAAACAACAACAACAAAATCTCTGTCAGTCAAGAATACTCTATCCAGTAAAATCAGATTTCACAAATGAAGGAGAAATAGTCTTTTCCAGACAGGAAAACGCTGAGGGAATTTACTACCACTATACTGGCCATACAAGAAATGCTGAAGAGACTATTAAACCTGGAAGTTAAAGGGTGACATTTACCATCATGAAAGCAAACAAAGGTATAAAACTTACTGGAAAAGCAATCATACAAAAGAATAAGAAAGAGGACTAAAATGGTACCACGACAGAAATGTACCAAACAACAATGACAATGATAAAGAAAAGGCAAAGACAAAATGATACAGAAAACAACCAGAAAAAACTTAGTAATATGACAGGAACGAGACCTCACATAACAATAACATTGAATGTAAATTAATTACAACTTAAAAGATACAGATTTTTTATTAAAATGGCAGATTAGAGGCTTTAGCATGGCTCAGACACTTGGAAATAGTAATATAGTGCATAAAGATTAACTCTCTGAGATTTAATTCAAGAAGGAAAATGAGAATCCAACAGAATTGTGAAGGACTCCCCAAATCTCAGGGGGAAACATGGGCAAACAGCCCTTGTGTGATGGTTAATATTAAGAGTTAGCTTGATTGGATTGAAGGATGCAAAGAATTGTTTCTTGGTTTATCTAGGTGTTTCTGGGTGTTGCCAGAGGGATTAACATTTGAATCAGTGGACTGGGGAAGAAAGACCCACTCACCATGTGGGTGGGCACCATCCAACTAACTGCCAGTGTGGCTAGAAAAAGCAGGCAGAAAAAGGTGGAAGAAGCTGACTTGCTGAGCCTTCCAGCTTAAATCTTTCTCCAGTTCTGGATGTTTCCTGCTCTGGAACATCAGACTCCCAAGTTCTTTGGCTTGTAGACTCTTGGACTTACACCAGTGGTTTGCCAGAGTTTCTTGGGCCTTCAGCCACAGACTGAAGGCTATAATGTTGTCTTCCCTACTTTTGAGTTCTGGGACTCGGACTGAGCCACTACTGGCTTTCTTGCCCCTCAACTTTCAGACAGCCTATGGTCGGACTTTACCTTGTGATTATGTGAGTCAATTGTCCTTAATAAACTCCTTTTCAAGTGTACATATATCCTATTAGTTCTGTCCCTTTAGAGAACTCTAATTAATACACGTTGCAATAGCATTCAGCTTTAAAAAGTGAGTGACTCCCCCGCCCCAGGTCACATCCCCTAGGATGTGAGGGCGGCAGAAAGGCTCCCAATGTGACTCATCATTCCACTGGGCAGCCAAGCAGCCCAGGCTGAGGGAGAGCACTTTGTTTTTCCCATGCCCCGGAGCTAACATGGGCAAAGTCTTGGAGGCACAGAGAGGAAGACACTGGGAAAAACTGCAGGTATTTTCCCAGACCTGAGACTGATAGCAAGACATTGTTTTTAATCTGGGCACGTACAAAGTAAGACATGCTTTGGTGATACAACACTGTGAGAGTGTAGGCATTTTTGTTTCAGGCCAAAGATTGGAGCACTAGCTCTGGAGTGGGGTAGGGGACTCCACAGACAGAGCTGTAGATAGCTGTTCAGCAGTGGAAACTGGAACTTTGCTTTCCATCATTGCACGCCTGGGGCATGTGGAGAAATGCTGTAGCTGCAGTTTCTCCTGAGCAATGAGATTTGTAGCCAGGGTCAGCTTGGTAACCTGGAACTGGTCTGCATGTACAGCAAAATAATCGACAGAGTGAACCAGCAGACCACCTGTTGAATGAAGAAAATATTTGCAAACTACTCATCTGGCAGGGGACTAATATCCAGAATACACAAGAATGTCAAACAACTCAACGATAAATGAAGAAATTATTCCGTTACTGAGTTAGCAAACAACATGAGTTGACATTTCTCAAAAGAAGAAAAGGTGCCAAGAAGTATATGAAAAAATGCTCAACATCAGTAATCATCATAGAAATGCAAATCATATTACCCCAGTTAGAATGACTATCATCCTAAATACAAAAACAATAACAACAACAACAACAAACAAAATAAATAAATAAAAGAAACTCTTATACACTGTTTGTGGGAATGTAAACTGGTACAGCCACCATAAAACAGTATGGAGATTCCCCAAAAAAAACTAAAAATAGAATTACCCTTCGATCCAGCAAATCCACTACTGGGAATCTACCCAAAGGAAAATATATCAGTATTTCAAAAGGGACACCTGCGCTTGTGTGTTTATTGCAGCACTATTCACAACAGAAAAGATATGGAATCAATTGGTGTCCATCAGTGAATAAATAAAATACAGTATATATCCACAATAGAATACTATTAGTATTTGACCATTTAAAAAATGAAATTATGTTATTTGTCGCGACATGACTGGACCTGGACGTCTTTTTCCAAAGTGAAATAAGTCAGGTAAAAAAAGACAAATATCACATAGTCTCACTTATATGTGAGAGTTAAAAACAGCAGTCAGGCAAAAGAGATCAAGTCTGTTTATATGGAGAATTCTGAAGTAGCTCCATGATGCATATCATTTTTAAATTGCCTTTTGTAAACTATGTCAGATGTTAGATCGTGGTGAAGGATTGGATTCGGCTCTCCGAAAACTTCCCCAATGTGTTGCTCAATGGGAGTGATTTCCCCAGGTTATTTTGTCTCCATTGAAAAGGAATGATTTTTTTCGGGGTATACCAAAAAAAGAATTTTTTTTTTTAATTTAACAGTGTGCCAAATATACTTATAGTCTTGAGTTCAATGAAGAGCTGGAGAACTGTGTCATTCCATGTGATAATTGTACTCATCATATTACAACTGGGAAAAACAGCCAACTGCATGATTTAATGTTGATTGGTGACTTGGGTGGTCTTCAAGTAGATACTAGATGGACAAAGAAGGGGCACTGTTAATAATCCCACAAGCAGTTCAAAACAAGGTGTATATGTTAGTCTGTTCTTACTTTGCTATAAATACCTGAGACTGCGTAATTTATAGAGAAAAGAGGTTTAGTTGGCTCATAGTTCTACAGGCTGTACAGGAAGCATGGTGCTGGCATCTGCTTCCGTTGAAGGCCTTAGGGAGCTTCCACTCATGATGGAAGGTGAAGGGGGAGCAGGTATATTACATGGTGAGAGAGGGGGCAAGAGAGAGAGAAAGGGATGAGCTGCCAGGCTCACAGAACTAACTGAATGAGAAATCACTCATTAGCAAGCAGATAGCTCTAAGCCTTTCATAAAGAATCCACCCCCATGATCCAACACCTCTCACTAGACCCCACTTTCAACATTGAAGATAACATCTCAACATGAGATTTGGAGGGGCAAACATCCAAATCACACCAGGGCACTGTTTTTCTCCACCTCATTATTGTAAAATATAAAGATTACTGTATCATGTTCAAGAACTGTCAGAAAATAACAAAGATGCCAATGCAAGTAAGTAACTAGGTAATTTTTCTTGGGACAGAAATTCCAGTAATAGGGAGTACTGATTAAAATATTATCTCTATTAACCTCTGTTCAAATTTGAGTTCCAACACTGGAGGGAGCTGTTTGGCTAAAGGAATAGGTGGTTTGGTGCAATAATACATTGGTAGCCACTGTGCCAGCAGCTGAACGAATCTGGTTTCCTTACCATCTGGCATAAAATTATAAGCTTCTGATTAATCTTAGGAATTGGAAAGAGCGGCAGTGGAGGAAACAAGACATAGACTGTGAGATAGAGAACAGGGCCAGAACGCAGGACATCTGGGCTTGCCAGAATTGAGTACTGGAAAAACGGGGAAACTGTCACCTTCTAGAAATAATAAAAATTTAAAAATAACTATCTGAAAGAAAGAAAATCTACTCTTCCAAGTCTCTTCAGGCAAAGAATTGGTTTTTTAGTGCATCACACATGCAGGCGTATAGCTGAGACCATCCAGTGGAGTGAACATTTTGAAAAAAGGAAAGTCTTGGACTTGACCAACTCTCAACTGTCAAGTCCAAGAAAATATGTGGAGAACAAAAACCAAAGTGAAGCAAAGCAGAAGCAGCCACCGTGATCAATCAGAACACATAAGGGTGTCCAAGGAACACACTTGGAGAAATTCCTGAAGACGGAAAAAAAAATGGGCTTTTTATAAGGGATTGTAACTAAAGGTAAAACTTAAAAAGGCACTCCTAAGGGTGTGTAGGTGGGTTAGACATACTCCCTTGCTTATGAAGTTATTTTCAAATAAGGTAATAGACAGAAAATCAATTATCAAATGAAATGAAGTCCTATTTGATTTCTATTAGTATTTTTTACTATCAAAAGTATTCAAAAGTATATTATCACTTCTGGTTTCCAGTTCAGCATGTTGCAAGTTTAGAAGTCGCCACCTCATCCTAACAACAAGCAAAAAGCTAAACACAGTTTAAAATAAAAAAGTATTTATTTTAACTTTTATTTCATGTTCAGGAGTACAAGTGCAGGTTTGTTACATAAACTTGTGTCATGGAAGTTTGTTGTACAGATTAGTTCATCATCCAGGTATTATGCCTAGTACTCATTAGTTATTTCTCTTTATCCTCTCCCTCCTCCCACCTTCCACCCTCCAAAAGGCCCCACTGTGTGTTGTTCCCCTCTATGCGTCCATATGTTCTCATTATTTAGCTGTCACTTACAAGTAAGAACATGTGGTATTTGGTTTTCTGTTTCTGTTAGTTTGCTAAACCCATAAGAAAGATTAAGTCACAGGTCAAACAACTGTCCCCAAGTCAGAGTAACAGACAAGTAGATACAGAAAAACCACAACCTATCACAGCAGAAGGTTCCACTGGAACAAGTGTCAGAGCAGGTACACTTGCAATGCAATTGGTGAATTGTTAGAGGGTCAGTATGTACACGTTTCAAAACTAAAAACTCTAAGGGTACCCAGTCATAGGAGGGCCTGCATACTTTTAAAGTTTTACCTCTCCTCAGACATTCTCACTGGTCCTCACAGTGAATATCAGAGACAAATCATCTCCTCTTCTGGCAGGAGGAGGAGAAAAGTAAGCATTTTTAAATACTCCAGAGCATTTTGTTCTTAACAAGGTCTATCCTTGTTAAGTCGACTTGTTTTATCAGAGCCTAACTTACCTAGAGGAAGGGAAATCCCCAACTCTCACCCGTTCTAGCCATCCTGTCCCACCTAAAAGTGGGAGAAGAAGGGGGAGAAGCTCTTGTTGTTTTCACAGTCCAGGGCCATAGGCTCACCAAAATACTAAAACCTAATCATAGAACAAGAGCACTTTCTCCCCCTACCCAAAACTTACCACTGCATTATTAAAGCTTATTTACTGCAGTTTCTTTTACCAAATGCATCATGTTCACCTTTCAACAAAAAATAACAAGACATTGTAAGTGAAAGAAAAAATACAATTTTGAAGATTCTGAACAAGTATCAGAGCAGGAATCAGATATGTTAGAAATGTTGAAATTATCAGAATATAAATTGTTTAAGTCTATGTGTAATACGTTAATCACATTTAACATTACAAAGTAGAAAATATGAAAGAACAGATAAATATTGTCAGCAGAGAGATGGAAATTCTAAGAACCAAAGGAAATGTTAGAGATGAAAAACACTGTAACGGAAATAATGACTTACGGGCTCATTCGTGGACTCTACATTTTTGAAAAAGCAATCTCTTAGCTCTGAGGACATGACAATAACAATTTTCAAACGTAAACAAAATATTGAACCACTATAAAAAACTCCCCAAATATCCAAAAACAAAAATGTGTAACTTACATAGAATGGGAATACCAGAAAAAAAAAAAAAAAAAAAAAAAGAAGGAAAGGAAAAGTAGCAATATGTGAAGCAATAATGACAGAGAATTTCCTGAAATCAATGTCAGATGCAAAACCACAGATCTCAAAAGTTCAGAGAACACCGAGCAAGATAAATGTCAAAAACAAACAAACAAACAAAAAAAAACAAAAAAAACAAACCCTACACCTAGACCTACCATATTTAAGCTTCAGAAAAATCAAAGATGAAGAAAAATTCTTGAAATAAGTCAGAGGGGAAAAACACTACTTATAGAAGAGCAAAGATAGAAATCACATCCAAATTCTACTCAGAAACCATGTGTCATAGTTTTTTGCATGTTCCTATAACAGAGTACCAGACTGGGCAATTTATAATGAATACAAATTTATTTGGTACATGGTTCTTAAGGCTGAAAAATCCAAGATTAAGAGATCCCACCTCTCAATTGCCTTCTTGCTGCATCGCAACATGTTAGAAGGCATCACCTGGGTGAGAAAGAGAGCAATGGACTCCAAATTTATTATTTTACCAGAAATTCACTCCCAGTGTAACTAACACACTCCTCCAATAGCAACATTAGTCTATTCATGACGGGAGTACTCTCATGACCGAATCACCTTTTAAGTTCTCTCTTCTTAACACTGTTGCATTGAAAATTATGTTTCCGACACATGAAATTTAAGGGACACATTTAAACACTAGCATTTAAGATCTATCCCCCAAAATGTACCTTCTTATCATATGCAAAATACATTAATACCACCTCAGTAGCCACAAAAGCCTTAATTTGTTCCAGCATCAGTTTAAAAGTTCTAAATCCAGTCTCCTCTAAATCTGTCATGGCTGAAACTCAAGATATGATTCATGAGACAAATTTCCCTCCAGCTATAAGTCTATGAAATTAATCAAGCTATGCACTATCAAAATAAAATGGTGGGATAGGCATAGAATTGATATTCACATTCCAAAAGTGAAAAATAGGCAAGAAGAAAGAGGTAACTGCTCACCCAGTAAGCCCAAAACCCAGTAGGAAAAACAATATTAAATTCAAAGGCAATATAATAATTTCTTTGACTCCATGTTTCACATCTTGGTCACACCAGGGTGGGGGTAGGGCTCTCAAGGCCTCAGGAAGCCCCATCCCTACGATTTTTCTAAGCTCAGTCCACCCAGCAGCTCTTATCATGGGTTAGAGTACTTTTTTTTCCTGCCGTTTCCCCAGGCTGGAGTTGCCCACCAGTTGCCCAGGTGGTCCTCTGGCATCTCAGAGGATGCCCCATTCACATGGCTCCAATGGGCAATGGCTCTGCTCCTAAGGACAAATTTCTGCCTGGATTCCCAGGCTGTCTGCAACTTCCTTTGAAATCTAAGTGGAGACTGCCATGAACCCACAACTCTTGCATTCTACACACTTGCAGAATTAGCAACACATGGACACTGCCAAAGTTTATTATGTTTTCTAGAGTGATAGGAAAAGCCACACCTTGGACTCTATGCAACATAATTGTCGTGGTATCCTTGCCAGCTGGCATAAAATTACAAGCTTCTGATTAATCTTAGGAATTGGAAAGAGGGGCTACTATGGCTGCATAGTATTCCATGGTGAATATGTGGCACATTTTCTTTTTTTTTTAATTATCATTATACTTTAAGTTCTAGGGTACATATGCACAACGTGCAGGTTTGTTACATATGTATACATGTGCCACGTTGGTGTGCTGCACCCATTAACTCATCATTTACATTAGGTATATCTCCTAATGCTATGCCTCCCCCCTCCCCTCACCCCACGACAGGCCCCGGTATGTGATGTTCCCCATCCTGTGTCCAAGTGTTCCCATTGTTCAATTCCCACCTATGAGAGAGAACATGCGATGATTGGTTTTCTGTCCTTGCGACAGTTTGCTCAGAATGATGGTTTCCAGCTTCATCCATGTCCCACAAAGGACATTAACTCATTCTTTTCTATAGCTGCATAGTATTCCATGTGGTGTATATGTGCCACATTTTCTTAATCCAGTCTATCATTGATGGACATTGGGGCTGGTTCCAAGTCTTTGCTATTGTGAATAGTGCCACAATAAAAGATTGTAAATCATGCTACTATAAAGACACATATACACGTATGTTTAACAATGTTGTTTCTAACAATCCATGGATATAAAATGTCTTTCCATTTTTTGGTGTTTTCTTTAATTTCTGACATCAAAGATTTATAGTTGTCAGTGCAGAGATCTTTCACTCCTTTGGTTAATTCCTTGGTATTTTATTTTATTGTAGCTATTGTAGATGGGAATATTTTATTGCTTTATTTTTCAGATTGTTCACTGTTGTTATATAGAAGTGCTGCTAATTTTTGTATGCTGATTTTGTATCTTGCAATGTTACTGAATCTTTAAATGGGGTCTAATAGGTTTTTTTGTGAAGTCTTTAGGTTTTTTGCAAATATATGATTGTATGATCTGCAAACAAGGATAATTTGTTTTCTTCCTAACCAATTTAGAAGAAATTTATTTCTTTCTCCTGGCTGATTGAACCCCATCAGTACGTCACCATCATCAAAGACCAGAGGCAGATAAAACCACAAAGATGGGGGAAAAGCAGGGCAGAAAAGCTGGAAATTCAAAAAATAAGAGCACATCGCCACCTGCAAAGGAACGCAGCTCATCGCCAGCAACGGATCAAAGCTGGACGGAGAATGACTTTGACGACATGAGAGAAGAAGGCTCCAGTCCATCAAACTTCTCAGAGCTAAAGGAGGAATTATGTACCCAGCGCAAAGAAACTAAAAATCTTGAAAAAAGAGTGGAAGAATTGATAACTAGAATAATTAATGCAGAGAAGGCCATAAACGAATGGACAGAGATGAAAACCATGACACGAGAAATACGTGACAAATGCACAAGCTTCAGTAACCGACTCGATCAACTGGAAGAAAGAGTATCAGCTATTGAGGATCAAATGAATGAAATGAAGTGAGAAGAGAAACCTAAAGAAAAAAGAAGAAAAAGAAATGAACAAAGCCTGTAAGAAGTATGGGATTATGTAAAAAGACCAAATCTACGTCTGATTGGGGTGCCTGAAAGTGAGGGGGAAAATGGAATCAAGTTGGAAAACACTCTTCAGGATATCATCCAGGAGAACATCCCCAACCTAGTAGGGCAGGCCAACATTCAAATTCAGGAAACACAGAGAACGCCACAAAGATACTCCTCGAGAAGAGCAACTCCAAGACACATAATTGCCAGATTCACCAAAGTTGAAATGAAGGAAAAAATCTTAAGGGCGGCCAGAGAGAAAGGTCGGGTTACCCACAAAGGGAAGCCCATCAGACTAACAGCAGATCTCTCAGCAGAAACTCTCCAAGCCAGAAGAGAGTGGGGGCCAATATTCAACATTCTTAAAGAAAAGAATTTTAAACCCAGAATTTCATATCCAGCCAAACTAAGTTTCATAAGTGAAGGAGAAATAAAATCCTTTACAGATGAGCAAATGCTTAGAGATTTTGTCACCACCAGGCCTGCCTTACAAGAGACCCTGAAGGAAGCACTAAACATGGAAAGGAACAACCGGTACCAGCCATTGCAAAAACATGCCAAAAGGTAAAGACCATCGATGCTAGGAAGAAACTGCATCAACTAACAAGCAAAATAACCAGCTAACATCACAATGAAAGGATCAAGTTCACACATAACAATATTAACCTTAAATGTAAATGGACTAAATGGTCCAATTAAAAGACACAGACTGGCAAACTGGATAAAGAGTCAAGACCCATCAGTTTGTTGTATTCAGGAGACCCATCTCACATCCAGAGACACACATAGGCTCAAAATAAAGGGATGGAAGAAGATCTACCAAGCAAATGGAGAACAAAAAAAAAGCAGGGGTTGCAATCCTAGTCTCTGATAAAACAGACTTTAAACCACCAAAGATCAAAAGAGACAAAGAAGGCCATTACATAATGGTAAAGGGATCAATTCAACAGGAAGATCTAACTATCCTAAATATATATGCAACCAATACAGGAGCACCCAGATTCATAAAGCAAGTCCTTAGAGACTTACAAAGAGACTTAGACTCCCATACATTAATAATGGGAGACTTCAACACCCCACTGTCAACATTAGACAGATCAACGAGACAGAAAGTTAACAAGGATATCCAGGAATTGAACTCATCTCTGCAGCAAGCAGACCTAATAGACATCTACAGAACTCTCCACCCCAAATCAACAGAATATACATTTTACTCAGCACCACACCACACTTATTCCAAAACTGACCACATAGTTGGAAGTAAAGCACTCCTCAGCAAATGTACAAGAACAGAAATTATAATAAACTGTCTCTCAGACCACAGTGCAATCAAACTAGAACTCAGGACTAAGAAACTCAATAAATACCGCTCAACTACATGGAAACTGAACAACCTGCTCCTGAATGACTACTGGGTACATAACGAAATGAAGGCAGAAATAAAGATGTTCTTTGAAACCAATGAGAACAAAGATACAACATACCAGAATCTCTGGGACACATTTAAAGCAGTGTGTAGAGGGAAATTTACAGCACTAAATGCCCACAAGAGAAAGCAGGAAAGATCTAAAATTGACACTCTAACATCACAATTAAAAGAACTAGAGAAGCAAGAGCAAACACATTCAAAAGCTAGCAGAGGCAAGAAATAACTAAGATTAGAGCAGAACTGACGGAGATAGAGACACAAAAAACTCTCCAAAAAAATCAATGAATCCAGGAGTTGGTTTTTTGAAAAGATCAACAAAATTGATAGACCACTAGCAAGACTAATAAAGAAGAAAAGAGAGAAGAATCAAATAGACGCAATAAAAAATGATAAAGGGGATATCACCACCGACCCCACAGAAATACAAACTACCATCAGAGAATACTATAAACACCTCTATGCAAATAAACTAGAAAATCTAGAAGAAATGGATAATTTCCTGGACACTTACACTCTCCCAAGACTAAACCAGGAAGAAGCTGAATCCCTGAATAGACCAATAGCAGGCTCTGAAATTGAGGCCAAAATTAATAGCCTACCAATGAAAAAAGTCCAGGACCAGATCGATTCTCAGCTGAATTCTACCAGAGGTACAAGGAGGAGCTGGTACCATTCCTTCTGAAACTATTCCGATCAATAGAAAAAGAGGGAATGCTCCCTAACTCATTTTATGAGGCCAACATCATCCTGATACCAAAGCCTGGCAGAGACAAAACAAAAAAAGAGAATTTTAGACCAATATCCCTGATGAACATCGATGCAAAAATCCTCAAGAAAATACTGGCAAACCGGATCCAGCAGCACATCAAAAAGCTTATCCACCATGATCAAGTGGGCTTCATCCCTGGGATGCAAGGCTGGTTCAACATATGCAAATCAATAAAAGTAATCCAGCATATAAACAGAAACAAAGACAAGAACCACATGATTATCTCAATAGATGCAGAAAAGGCCTTGGACAAAATTCAACAGCCCTTCATGCTAAAAACTCTCAATAAATTCGGTATTGATGGAATGTACCTCAAAATAATAAGAGCTATTTATGACAAACCCACAGCCAATATCATACTGAATGGACAAAAACTGGAAAAATTCCCTTTGAAAACTGGCACAAGACAGGGATGCCCTCTCTCACCACTCCTATTCAACATAGTGTTGGAAGTTCTGGCTAGGTCAATCAGGCAAGAGAAAGAAATCAAGGGTATTCAGTTAGGAAAAGAAGAAGTCAAATTGTCCCTCTTTGCAGATGACATGATTGTATATTTGGAAAACCCCATTGTCTCAGCCCAAAATCTCCTTAAGCTGATTAGCAACTTCAGCAAAGTCTCAGGTTACAAAATTAATGTGCAAAAATCACAGGCATTCTTATACACCAGTAACAGACAAACAGAGAGCCAAATCAGGAATGAACTTCCATTCACAATTGCTTCAAAGAGAATAAAATACCTAGGAATCCAACTTACAAGCAATGTAAAGGACCTCTTCAAAGAGACCTACAAACCACTGCTAAGTGAAATAAAAGAGGACACAAACAAATGGAAGAACACACCATGCTCATGGATAGGAAGAATCAATATCGTGAAAATGGCCATACTGCCCAAGGTAATTTATAGATTCAATGCCATCCCCATCAAGCTACCAATGAGTTTCTTCACAGAATTGGAAAAAACTGCTTTAAAGTTCATATGGAACCAAAAAAGAGTCTGCATTGCCAAGACAATCCTAAGTCAAAAGAACAAAGCTGGAGACATCACCCTACCTGACTTCAAACTATATTACAAGGCTACAGTAAACAAAACAGCATGATACTGGTACCAAAACAGAGATATAGACCAATGGAACAGAACAGAGTCCTCAGAAATAATACCACACATCTACAGCCATCTGATCTTTGACAAACCTGAGAAAAAACAAGAAATGGGGAAAGGATTCCCTATTTAATAAATGGTGCTGGGAAAATTGGCTAGCCATAAGTAGAAAGCTGAAACTGGATCCTTTCCTTACTCCTTATACGAAAATTAATTCAAGATGGATTAGAGACTTAAATGTTAGACCTAATACCATAAAAACCCTAGAAGAAAACCTAGGTAATACCATTCAGGACATAGGCATGGGCAAGGACTTCATGTCTAAAACACCAAAAGCAATGGCAACAAAAGCCAAAATTGACAAATGGGATCTCATTAAACTAAAGAGCTTCTGCACAGCAAAGGAAACTACCATCAGAGTGAACAGGCAACCTACAGAATGGGAGAAAATTTTTGCAATCTGCTCATCTGACAAAGGGCTAATATCCAGAACCTACAAAGAACTCAAACAAATTTACAAGAAAAAAACAAACAACCCCATCAAAAAATGGGCAAAGGATATGAACAGACAGTTCTCAAAAGAAGACATTCATACAGCCAACAGACACATGAAAAAATGCTCATCATCACTGGCCATCAGAGAAAGGCAAATCAAAACCACAATGAGATACCATCTCACACCAGTTAGAATGGCGATCATTAAAAAGTCAGGAAACAACAGGTGCTGGAGAGGATGTGGAGAAATAGGAACACTTTTACACTGTTGGTGGGATTGTAAACTAGTTCAACCATTATGGAAAACAGTATGGCGATTCCTCAAGGATCTAGAACTAGATGTACCATATGACCCAGCCATCCCATTACTGGGTATATACCCAAAGGATTAGAAATCATGCTGCTATAAAGACACATGCACACGTATGTTTATTGCGGCACTATTCACAATATCAAAGACTTGGAATCAACCCAAATGTCCATCAGTGACAGACTGGATTAAGAAAATGTAGCACATATATACCATAGAATACTATGCAGCCATAAAAAAGGATGAGTTTGTGTCCTTTGTAGGGACATGGATGCAGCTGGAAACCATCATTCTCAGCAAACTATCGCAAGAACAGAAAACTAAACACTGCATGTTCTCACTCATAGGTGGGAACTGAACAATGAGATCACTTGGACTCGGGAAGAGGAACATCACTCACCGGGGCCTATCATGGGGAGGGGGGAGTGGGGAGGGATTGCATTGGGAGTTATACCTGATGTAAATGACGAGTTGATGGGTGCAGCATGCCAACATGGCACAAGTATACATATGTAACAAACCTGCACGTTATGCACATGTACCCTAGAACTTTAAGTATAATAATAATAAAAAAAGAATAAATAAATGGAGAATTATTATAATACTGAAAAAATCTCACTTTAAATTTTTATTTTAAAAAAAAGAAAACATGCAATTTCTGTTCTCCATCCATAATGAAATTAAGCTAGAAGTCAACAACAGAAAGATACTGGCGAAATCCCAATATACTTAGATTAAATGATATACTTCTAAGTAACAAATTGTGTCAAATAAGACATCTCAAGAGAAATTTTAAAATTTTTTAACTAAACAAAAATACAACTTATCGATGTTCATAAGATACAATGAAAGCAGTGTTAAGATGTTGAGAGAGAATCTAATATTTGATACATATACTAGAAAAGAAGAACGGTCTAAAATTAATACCTTAATATTCCACCATAAGACCATAAGAAACTAAGAGAACTTGAATGAATGGTATTCAAATTAAGTAGAAGAAGCAGGAAATCAATTGAGACAATCAATGAAACAAAAACGGGCTCTTTGAAAAGAAAAACAAAATTGATAAACCTCTAGCCAACATAACTAAGAAAAAAGAAGAAAAATAGAAATTACTAATATCAGAGATGGAGAGGGCAGCATCACTGCAAATCCAATTGATGTTAAAAGGATAATAACGGAATATTGCAAACAACTCTATACTGAGAAATTTGATAATATAGCTGAAATGGACCAGTTCCTTGAAAGACATGATCTGCCAAAACTCACACAAGAAGAAATACGCAATCTGAATATACCTAGGTCTAATAAAGTAATTGAAATGATAATTAATTTCCTCACAAAACATACTGCTTTAGTAACAGATGGATTCACTGGTGAATTCTATCAAATATTTAGAGAGAAATTATAGCAATTCTCTACAATGTCTTTTGGAAAATAAAAGCAGAGAAAATGCTTTATTTTTCTATAAGACCCACATTATATCAGTACCATAATTAGAAAAAATACACAACATAGAAACTACAAACCAATATTTTCATGAACATAGATGAGAAAACTTAAATGATTGATTGTAAAAATAATTATGAAATGCAACCAGCTGATATTTATCCCGAGTATGCTGGGCTGGTTCAAATTTCAAACATCAGTGGATATAATCAAATACAGCAATAGGCTTGAAAAATCATGTGATCATATCAATAGATTCAGAAAATGCATCTGACAATATCCACACCCAATCATCATAAAAACACTCAGTAATGTGAAAATACAGGATAACTTCCTTGACTTCATGAAGAACATCTACAGTTAGCATCATACTTATTGATGAGAAATTAAAAGCTTTTCCTCTAAGATCAGGAAAAGGCAATGATGCCCCTGTCACAACTGCTTTTTCAACAATGTACTAGAAGTCTGAGCTAATGCAATAGAAAAGAAGACAAAAAGTGTATAGATTAAGAAGGTAGAAATAAAACTGTATTTGTAAATCACATGATTGTCTATGTAGAAAATGTGAAAAAATGAACAAAATATTACTGAACTAATAA
Source organism: Macaca nemestrina (assembly GCF_043159975.1). Lineage (NCBI taxonomy): Eukaryota > Metazoa > Chordata > Mammalia > Primates > Cercopithecidae > Macaca > Macaca nemestrina. Next base: position 73,204,807 of record NC_092145.1, read on the forward strand.
ACATGTATATCAATTAAGGCAAGTTGGAGGATACAAGTTAATATACAAAAGTTAATTGATTTATTACATGCCAACAATGAACATATAGAATTTGAAATCCAAAACACATTTACCCAAATAATAAAATTGTTACAAATCTAGCAAATTATGCATAAGACTGATGCAGATGCTTCTCAACTTATGATGGGCTTTAACCCTAGCTTAAAGTGCTCAGAACACTTACATTAGCTTACATTAGGCAAAATCATCTAACATAAAGCCTACTTTAAAATAAAGTGCTGAATGTGTCATGTCATTTATTAAACACCACTTAAAAAGAGAAATATGGAATAGCTTTATCAGTACCAGAAGTGTGGTTTCTGCTGAATGTGTATAGCTTTCACACCATCATAAAATAGAACAATTATAAGTCAAACCATTGTAAGTTGGGGATTATCTCTATGAGAAAAGCTACAACATTCTGATAAAATATATTTTAAAAACTAAATAGAGAGGTGTTCCATATTCATGAATAACAAGACAATATTCTCAAGATGTCAGCTCTTCTCAACTTGATATATAGATTCAGTGCAATTCTAATAAAAATCCTAGCAAGTTATTTTGAGAATATTGATGAACTGATTCTAAAGTTTATGTAAGCATGCAAAAAAAAAAAAAAAAAAAACCCACCACCACCACCAACAACAACAACAAAACAGAATGAACAAGTCAATAATAAAGGAGAAGAATGAAGTGGGAAAATTGACATAGCCTCCTATTTTTTTTTTTTTTTTATTTTACTTTAAGTTTCTGGGATACATGTGCAGAACCTGCAGGTTTGTTACATAAGTATACATGTGCCATGGTGGTTTGCTGCACCTATCAACCCATCCTCTAGGTTTTAAGCCCCACATGCATTAGGTATTTGTCCTAGTCATAGCCTCCTATTGAAAGAAGATGCCCTCTAGGACTCTCATTGCCACACAGGAGAAGTTAATGTCCGGTTTCAAACCTCCAAAGGACAGACTGACTCTCTTTTTTTCTTTTCTTTTTTTATTATACTTTAGGTTCTAGGGTACAAGAACAGAAGACTGACTCTCCTGTTAGGGTCTAATGTAGCGGTCATTTTAAGTTGAAGACATTGCTCATGTATTATTCCAAATATACTAGGACCCTTAAGAATTATTCTAAATCTACTCTGCCTGTGCTCTAGAAACAAATAAAAAAAGTTTAAACTTTAATGTTTAAAGTTTTAGGTAAATCACACTAAACAATTTTCTGAATTATGTTTTTATTTCATATATGATGACAAGTAATGGTTAACAATATTACATAGTCATACAACTGAGAACTATATCGGCTGCAAGAGAAAATTTCAATTTGTCCTTAACCGTCATTTTCAGATTGCTTTTGATGTACCTGCATTCTGTTGTTAAAGTTCAAAAATTTTCAAAGCTATAAAGTGACTTCAAAAAGACCTTTTATTCTATTCCAACTTTAATTAATCAGGACTCATGGATGTTAGATATTGTGATCAGTTATCTGTTTCAAACCTTGATATTGAAAGTCTTGATAAAATGACAACATGATAGGAAGTTTACATGTCATATAATATAGTGGTTTTAAAACCTCGGCATACATTAGAATCACTTTAGAAGTTTGTTTAAAATTGATATCTCCAGATCACAGTCTGAAGAAATTTGGTTCAGGGTTTGTGTAGAGTCTGAGAATTTACACTGCTTTTGAAGATGATCCAGTCCAAATTCCTACCCATACAAATGATCTCTTCTATAGCATAGCTAACAGTAAAGTTATTAAGTCTGCCAGAAACCGAAGTGTTATCCACCTTCATATTAAAGAATCCAGGAGTATGCAGTGCTACCCTAAAAATTTCCAAAACAATTGTCTAAATATAATCAATCTTCTTCATTTGAGGGTTTCTTTCATTACTGTGGATTAGAATAAAAATTTACATGTATTTCAAGGATAAAAAGTACTGTATTTCAAAGACATTTATGCTAGTGACAGTCTACTTCATGTTAGATCCTCAGTAATCCCAGAGAAATTATTTATTCCCCTCTGCATTTACATGTATTTTAGTGGAAAAAAATGATTAGTTTTGTTCAATAAGAAATGTACACTTATTAGTTTTAAAAAAAAAAACCTACCTACACTTCTTCCCAAGACCTGTTTGTTATTTTATCATTATAAGTAATTAAATGCATCCGCCCTGCTTTAATAGGTAGGGTAACGGACTTTTGCTCTGATTAACTGAGTATCTTATGGAAACTGAATTATTTTTGAATTTATAAATTCTACACATTTAGTCTTTAAGTGTAGAAACAATAGGATATTAACTCTAGTACAGTAAATTTTGCTTGTGTCAACCAGCATTAGTGGTTTGATACTGTGAGTTATATTTTGCTGAAAGCCAAGTGGAGCCAAAAAGAAAAAAGAAAGGTATAAAAAAGAGAAGGAAAGAAGGGAGTGATGGAGGGACGGAGGAGGGAAGGAAGGGAGGAAGGAAGAAAGAAAGAGAGGGAGGAAGGAGAGAAGGAAGGGAGGAAGGAGAGAAGGAAGGGAGGTAGAGGAGAAAGGAAGGAAGTAATGAAGGAAAGAAAGGAGGGAAGAAAGAGGTATGAAAGGAGAAAGGGAGGGAGGAACAAAAAGGAAAGGAAAGAAAATAAAAGTGAGAAAATAAACATTACTGTTAACTAGGAATTGACAGATAGTGAGGTTCTAGTTAACTGGTTTTTTTCTGTGTAAGAATTAAAAATGGAATCCTACTATGCAGGTAAAAGGAAACAGGTCCTTAACAGCATTTATCATTTCCATACTTTTTTGTTGTTATCCTTTCCATTAGAAAAGCAAAACACAATAAACCAGGATTACTAAATTGACTTCATTGCTAGAGCTGGTAAGGTGTCTGCTACTCTTCTTAGATGTGGTAAGCAGGGTCTTAATGGGAATCCCATCAAATCTTGTAATTATATAATAAAAGTTTACGATTAAAAGGCACCTCTGAGTGCCCAATGCTTTATTCAATATGGGAACCCCCTCTACAGTATCCCTAACAAAGTTCCATTTAATGTTTGAAAAATCAATTGTCAGGAAGTTTACTACCTTAAAAAAGAACAGTTGACTTGTGTACAGCTTCAATAGTTAGAATATTCCCCCTTAATTTGTGTGAAATCAGACTTCTTATAACTTTCACATGAGGTATTATGTCCAATCTCTACAGGTAAAGTGTATTCTTCACAGAGGTAGTTTCAAAGATGCTCTAGAGGAAAAAAGAAGGGAAGTATTTTTGCTGAAATACATCTAAAATGTGCAGTCTTCTTCACCTCTCATTTAGAGGATTCAAAATAATAAGTATATGAAAGCCTTAGAAATCATAATGTAAGGATACCGATTTAAGTTTGATTAACTTAACATTCCCCAAAACTCATTGACAATAGTATCCTTTTATTTCAGAGACATATATTAACATAATTTGAAATGATAATTCCTTGGAACGCACTTTGAGAAGCATTGCTCAACAAAAATACATATTCTACATTTTTTTCCCACGTGTTAGCTTTAAAACAAAAATAAAATCTTGCAATTCATATATATTTTATGTATATATATATAAAGCCAAGTAATTTAATGTTTTATCTAGATTCATCTCCTCCTTTATTATAAGATATACATTTAGTATTGTAGTAGCATGATTTGGAGCCTAGTTTACCATTCCAGTAGTCCTTCTCTTGCATTGCAGTTTACCTGCCTGAAAGAAGGTGCCCACAGTTGCTTTTCTACATTTTGAAAGGTAATTTTATTACAAATCATCAGTTTTTTGTTGCTTTTATTTCTGTTTATTATTATGATTTGGGGGAAATTTCCATCTTTAAAGCCCAGTAAATCTGCTAACTTGGTCAATACACTTATTAATTCAAATAATATATCTTGGGCATTTAATATGTGCCAGACATTTATCTGTGTTCTTGGACTATATTAGCAAATAAAATCAATATCCTAGCCTTCATGGAACCTACATTCTAGCAATAAACAGCAAAAAGTAAACAATAAATAAAATAAAACTACTATATTGTATACTAGAAGGTGATAAATGCTATGTATTTTTAAAAGTAGAGCAGAATATAAGATACTGTGAGCCCCACATGATTTAAAATAAGTTAATTAGGACAGAAAGATTCATTTAAAAAAAGATTCAGAGAAATTGAAATATTTAGCCACACAGACTATTGGAGGGATTATTCAAGCAGAGGTTACAGCCAGTGCAAAGACCCTAGTAGGGAGATATCTGTTTTGTTCAAGGAATAGCAGGGAGATCAGTATGATCAAAGCTGAGTGAGAAAGGGGTAGTTGTAGGAAACAAGGTTAAAATGAATTTGTGGAGAGCAGGACGGAAGGGGGACAGTGTTTCATGCAGGGTACTGTAATTCACTGTAAAGACATTAGCGTGTTTTCATAGTGAAATTGGAAGCTATTTCAGTGTTTTAAGCATAGCAATGACATGATTTAACTACATTTCAATAGACTGCTATGTAGAAATGCCAAACAGGCAGCTGAGTATCTGAGTCTGGAGTTCGGGAGATTGGTCCTACCTAGATATATAAATTTGGGCATCTTGAGCACATAGATTATATTTAAATCTATGAGACAAGATGAGAACATGAAAGGAGTGAGTGTTCTTAGAGAAGAGGACTAAGGATGAACCCTGGGGTATACTAACATTTAAAAGTCTAGGAGAAAAAGGAAGATGATTAAATGACAAAGTAACTCTCCTATATTTCCTCCATTATATTTTAAGGATAAATACAGAGGGTCAACACCTAGACAGCAAAACATTGACTCATTCTGCTGTTCCAAAGAATGGTAAAAATGTTATCCATATGTAATTTGTGATAAGAATAGTGCCTTAATGTTCTTCTATCCTTATCAGAATCTGCTCTCCAGTCTTTTGTGATAAACATATATATAAATAACAATGATCACTTAAAATACGACCTTTTCTAGTGTGTTGCTATTTTTAATGGGTTACAACATCATATTCTAAAGGAATGAAATCTCTTTAGGTAGATGTCAGTAAACAGATGAAAGCCAAGTGCATTTTTGGTCCAGGAAGTTTTCTGAAATGGCTAACTACTCCCCATATACATTAGGCTCAGTCTAGGCAATCACATTATTTGGAGGTAGAGTAAAATATAAATTTGTGCTTTATTCATTTGGAATGTATGATAAAAACCATGTGTTAGAGTAGCAAAGGTAAATAATTGGTTGTATCAAAGCTTTGCCTGAGCTATGACTCCAGGAACCAGAAACAGTCACAGAATTACTAGGCTGAACCAAGTCTATGAGCATATAGGAAAAAAATGGGTCTGATATCCGGTATATAATTGAAGGTAACCTCAGAAAGCAAGGAACTATTACAAATATCAAGTCCAAAAGGATTCATGGAGAGCAAAAACTAAATCCAAAACAAAGGATCGGCAACAGTAGTCAGACAAGAAAAAAACAAATGTGCCTGTTATTGTTTTCTGTGTTCTATGTATGAAATAGGTTTTGTTACCAAACTTCGTGGTATACTAAAGTTTACCTATTCTCCTTAAGAGAACAAACTTATTTAATCTCACATTTCTGAAAAATAACTGGCATTCCAAATGTTTACCTCTTCGTTAAAGTAGCTTTGCTCCTTTGCAAATGCTGTATTGCCCCCACTAATGGATTGTGTGTAAAGCTATTTCTTTTTAAAACATTCTGTCATTCAGGCCTGTGTTTCTCCCAAATTAGTTTACGTTAATGAGGTTTTAGTGTAAATTCAACTTAGTCTTGACTCAAGTAACATAGTCCCTTACCATTTGAAGAGAGAAAAGAGCATAATTGTAGAACAAAATGGAAACTCTCCTTGGAGACAAAATTTATTTCATAATAGTTGCTAATGATAAGAATACAAATGATTGGATATTAGAGACTCATTCTCCCTTGAAACGTTTGCCAATTCTACAAGTTGAAAACAAGGAAATGTAATACTGACTTTCAGCACCCTCTCATATGTGGTTGTTATGTATAGTTTACATGAAAACAAAGATAGATAATATAACTATACAGCAATTTCTCATTTTGGCCAGAAAGTTTAGATTCATGATGCATTTTACTCTCATTTTCTCCTATCTTTGTATATGTTTTCAAAAAGATGTAAAAAAGATGTAGTTACACATCAGAGATTCCTTTTATAACGTTATTAGAATAAGAGCCTGGGACTTGGTTAGATACGCTTATTTTTCTCTGAAGAATTGCAAACTTAGCAAACCACACCAATATCCCTTTGCATATTCGTGCCCTTAGTAACATCTTCCACATGCTGGTCAAATTGAGAGCAAGATTAACATGTAAATAAAGGTTAAGATTGATTAACCTGTTAGTAATTTTCACCTCTTACGTGAACAAAATTATTTCAAAGGAAGCTACCAGATGAGCTGGAATCTCATATTTTTTGAAGAATCTCTGAAATGAAGAATGGGGGCTAGTTGTTTCAGACAACAGCTGTCCTAAAGGCAAAATACCTCAAATTTAAATGGGAGAAAATTCCAGACATTTGTCTGAGCTACAACATTGACAATTTGAGTCAAATTAGCTAATTTCATAGAAAGGTTGCCCATCTTACCTCTAACTTATAAGAACAATATCCTATTAACCTAATCCCAAGTCCTTTGCAAACTGACATTATATTGGGATTTTGATGCAAGGTGTAATGATTTGTTCTCACACTGCTGTAAAGAAATACTGGAGACTAGGTAACTTATAAAGAAAAAAAGTTTTAATTAGTTCATGGTTCTGTCGGCTGTATAGGAAGCACAGCAGCTTCTGCTTCTGGGGAGGCCTCAGGAAACTTACAATAATGGTGAAAGGTGAAGGGGAAACAGACACATCTTATATCTTCAGAGCAGGAGAAAAAGAGAAGGGGGGCAGTCCTACACACTTTTAAACAACCAGATATTGAGAATACTCACTCGCTGTTATGAGAACTGCACCAAGAGGATGGTGATAAACCGTTAATGAAGGACCACCCTCATGATACAATCACCTCCAAAAAGGCCCCACCTCCAGTCTTGAGGATTACAGTTCAACATAAGATTTGGGTGGGCAGGGGACACAGATTCAAATCATATCACAGGGTAAACAGTGAATTTTACTTATAATTCTTGTACTTTTGAAGGTGATAGAACAAGAACAAAAATAACTAAAATATTTCCTCTGGAAAATATAAACTCTCCCTGTTGATTTTAAATACATGAATGTGTGCAAAAGTTAATAGTATAGAAATTGAAATCTCAGTCTCGACAGCACCAGGTTTCGTGCATAACACCATGGTAAATTTTTTGAAACTCTTCAATATGTTTGCTCAAGCATTTGGCCAGTCCTTCTGGAAATAAATGGTAAACTAACTTTTTTCATTATTAGTCATAATTGTGTGAGAATGTATTTCTTAAGATATGGAGACTTTGTGCATAGAGTCATTAGAAGTTGTCCTGACTAACCCTTAAGAGGAGTCCATCAGACTGCTAATGATATGCTAAAGCCACATTATGACAACACCAGGAAATGAAATCATTACAAATTCACAAAACAGAGAGGTAAAATCCTAGACTGGCACTTCACATGGCAGCATTTTCCCCATGATTTTGAACTGGAAATTTGCTTAGAATAAGCCATACAGCAGTAGAAGCCAACTGACATGAAAGTAGGGAAAATAACGTTTATTTATTTTTAAAGTAGGGCTTCTTAACTTTGGTAGCTTATGCACAAAAATAGGCCCTTTGGCAGAGTCAGATTAGTTGTCTTGAATTAGGTGTCCAGGAAATAAGTAGAGCAAAATCAACTCAGTTTATTTGTATGTGTAAAAGAAGTCAAGTTTCTACAGGTCTGTCTTTAGTCACTCTCATTTCAAAGCCACCCGCAATTCCAATGATCCATTTTACTCCAATTTAGCCACCAACTAGCCCAGTCGCAAGTTGGAGTACTGACATCACATCTGTTTGCCCCATATCCAAGATTTAACACTCTGGGTTCTCCTTCTGGCCTCACTAAAATTTACTCTGTTAAGTATGGATTAAGTTTCTACAAATATATTAATATAAATATTTTTAAAAGGCACATTTTCAAGATAATCATAATCAACTGTACATTGAACACAAATACACACGAAAACATACAGCCACACCACAAAGTAGACTGTAATAAATATTATCTCGATTTTTACACTTCTCCCATTTCTTTACCTCTTCTAAATCTGTTCTTTGTCCTCATTATTACCTCTTCTGCCTCTACACCTCCATGCTCATGAGAGCACTACAGTGTAGTGTTTCCGAGCCAGGCTCTGGAATCAGATGGCATTGTTGTGAGCTTTGGCTGCACCATATGCCATGTATCCGATCTTGGACAAGTTACATATCCTTTCTGTGTCTCAGTTTTTTCATCTATAAAATATGTATATATATATGTGTGTGTGTGTGTGTGTGTGTGTGTGTGTGTGTGTATCTGGCATATAAAAGGTGCTCAATAAATGTTTGTTATCATCATCATTTGTCATATTTTTTTAATGGCTGAAAAGGCATTATTTTCCAAAGGCTGTATTCCCTTGCATCCCTCAAATACCTCAGTCTCACACACGGCTATTTTTAGGGCCCCTTCATTGATACGTAAAATCCTTCACAACCTTCATCTCCAACTACACCCGTCTTTCAATTCCAAAACTATGAAAAGTTCCACCATTTGATTTCTCCATTACTCTCTTCGGCTATAAAGTTTGTTAGAGAAAATCATGAAAACGTATTTAGCTTTCTTTCAACTGCTTCTGTGTTTCCATCTGGGCTTTGGTGGCCTTTTTGTCTGTAATAATTTATCTCTCTTTGCTATGTTTCTAAATCATAGCCCAAAAGTAGTCTAACTTTCCTCATAATGCCTTCCTTAACCATGTTAATTCATATTGATCCCTAACTCCACTAACATCTTGTGGTATTTAAGTCTGTACCCATCATTTCTCAATTATTTACCATTTTATGCTTTGTATAATGTACAATATACACTATATCCTCAAAAGTATAGTTGTTAAATGAAGGGTTTCTCTGGGTACATGCCTCTAAAAACAGTATTAATAAATTTTAAGGCCATGTTTCATCCCTTTATGGGACCAATATTCTAAGGTAATCCATGAATATGAACCTGGAGAAGTCAAGTTTCAATAATATAATAATGAATAAATTAACAAGTGTTATTTGAACTGAACATTATATTAGATAATATAGCAGATATACAAGCATAATACTAGGCCTCCACCCTAAAGGAACTTAAAATCTCTTCAGGAAAATAAGATTCCATGAAAAGAGACAAATTTTTCTCTGAATCTTGAGAAGTAGATAAGATACTGAAAATACCGAGAAAAGAAAGAACACTGTTTTAGCCAGAGTGACCAACATGTGCCAAGCATGGAGAGAGATGAGAATGAATTTGCATATATATATATATATATATATATATATATGTGTGTGTGTGTGTGTGTGTGTGTGTGTGTGTGTATATATATATACAATCTGCTGTTATTTTGTTGACTTAGGATAGTCATAAACTAATAAATTTTGAATGCTAGGATATCAGAAAATATACACTTCTTATGGAAAAATAAATTGGTACGTTTATTTGGTGGAACAAATTGGCAATATGTAGCAAGAGTCTTAACATACACATTTTTTTCTAGGATTCTTTTGAAATAAAATAATCAGTAACGTGCAGAAAAATTTTGACTGTTTCATAACTCTACCTCCTCTCTCACATCTCACAAGCCATATTTGTAGTACTACATGTATGTGTATGTGTGACTATAATCCATACATATAATTTACATGTAATATCTTAAAACTGTTTACTTATCTTCATCACCACTATAATCTTTCCTCTACACTATTATACTAGTTTCCCTGCTCTGTCTCCAATCATTTCACCACACAGCAGCAGAAATGATCATTTTAAACACAAACCAAATTATGTTCCTCTTCTGATTAAACTTTTTCTATGGCTTTTCATGGCACTAGGGAAAAATAAAAAATCCTCACCATGGCCTATATAAAAGCCCTCTTGATCTAGCTTTTTCTAGCCATATTGGATGACTTTGAATTTCTCAAACTATAAGCTCCTTATCACCTGAGTGTCTTCACATAACTTTTCTTTTTCTTTATAACACTATTCTCCACTCATCAACCACCATGTCACCAGTTCTCCCTCAAACACACACACACACACACACACAGCTCCTATGTCTGGCTCCTTCTCCATATTCAGGTCTAGGGATAAATATTACCTGCTTATAACTGCCTTCCCCCACCACCTTATCTAAAGCAGTCCCAATTACTCCCAACTACTAATTTTTGGTGCCTGTCAACCTGTTCATTTTCTTCTTAAGATTCATTATGATTTCCACTTATATACTTATTTATTTACTCATGTAGTATCTATCTTTTCACTAGATTATACATTCCATGCAACAAGGACCTAGCATGATTCATTCACCAACACTTGTCCATGACTTGTACAGCACCTTGTACATAGTAAGCACTTAATAAGCACATGCTGGATGAAGTAACATACAAAGACATTTATTGGAACATTTATAATAGAGAAACTACATTCCCACTAATAAGATAATAATAAAATTAATTGTGGAGGAAATACATGATAGAATATTATACAGTTATGAAACATCATGTTACAAAGATTAATAATGATATTGAACCACTCATAACATTTAATTTTTCAAAAATATACAAAACTATAAATATGTTAGGATATCCAACATTTTTCAATGAAAAAATCATGTACATAGGGAAAATACTCACCAGAGACACACCAAGATATTAACATTGGTTATCTCTAGGCTTTGAGTTTATGAGTGAAATTTACTCTCCTACTCTTGATAAATTCCTATATTTTACAAATAAAAAATAATAATATAACACCATAGTTTTACCAAAAAAAAAGGCAAGCAGACAATAATTCAGTTGAAGTCGGAAAACTATTTAACATTTAGGGGAGATTTCTGGCTAAAACTTGGAGTCAAGTTTAAATTCAGGTCAAATTGGCTTATATGTAAAGCAATCTTACTTTTCCTATCTATATAATCAAAATATACAATAGTTTACTTTCATATTATGGTAAGAAGCATAAAGGAGTGAATATCTATCTATAAAACAGTCAATATGTACTGTGTAGTTTGTTATCTTTATATATGCCACTTTTTCTGGTCCATACATTCTATTTCTACCAGACATAATGTCAGCTTCAAGTAAAACTCTCACATACTGAATAGTGCCACCAATAAAGTGTAGGAGGTGCCTCTAATCTGAGTACTTTGGGAGGCCAAGGTGCGTGGATCACTTGAGGCCAGGAGTTCAAGACCAGCCTGGGCAACTTGGTGAAACTCCATCGCTACTAAAAGAATGAAAAAAAAAAAAAAAATTCAGCCAGTTGTGGTTATGCACATCTGTCATCCCAGCTATTCAGGAGTCTGGGTGGAAAGATCATCTGAGCTTGGGTAGGCAAAGGTTGTAGTGAGCCGAGATTGTGCCACTGCACTCCAGCCTGGGCCACAGAGTGAGAGCCTGTAAAAAAATAAATAAATAAAAAAGAAGGAAGGGAGGCTATAAATGTCTATATCTGTCACTTAACCATGTTAACTACGTAGAGGAAATAATTAGCAACCAATATTTTAGAAATATGTACATAAGTTGTTAAATATGATCTTTCTACAAGCATACAAAGAGAAAAGTTCATATATGCAGGGTAAGAAAACATGTGTTTATGCAAAGTTTATATTAAAGGCACATACACTATCCAATTCACCAGCCGTCACTCATTTACTTTTTATTTTGTTTCAGTAAAGTTTCTCTTCATGTAAAGGATGTATAAACACAAACATGCATACACGCACTTGTGTGCTTGCACATTCACACATACACACTGCTTTCTAGTTATCAGTTTGTCCCCATAACATAATGTGACAACTTATCTGATGTCATCGAGAAGCCACCTCCAAGTTTATAACATCCAGCACTGGCAAAGGGCATACCACACACAAGCAGAAATCCCCCAAGCAGACATGAACCAATAGCTAATATAAAAAAAGGTTGTCCAGAAATATCTGTACAATAGAGAGTAAGAAGAAAAATACATATATTAGATAGTGGTCTATAAAATTAGCTCTAAACCCTGAAACTAGTCTATTAATAACAATAAGCACTAAATTTTGGGGGGGAAGGCCCAGCTATAACTATTTGAGTAAGTGTCTGAAACATCCTTTCCCATTTCTTAAGCTAACTCTGTCCTACACATCTTTTAAAAACACAACTCAGATGATCCCTCTTACTAGAAGTCTACCCTTTCTCTTATAGTGTACATTAGAGGCACCTCTGACATGCCACCATAGTGCCTTTTCACTTACCTTTATAAAGAAATCTATCATACTAGAATGTAAATTATATGTTTTCTATTTCCTCCAATAATCTAAGAGTTCCTTGAAGACAAAAGTTCTATTTTGTTCATTTCCAGTGCCTACAAATTCTTGGCACATAGACAGCAAGTGATATTTGTTACATTGAAACATATGCATTCACTCAGCTTGAGTTCTAGGATAAGCACAGGAATTTTTCAATTTGTAGCAGAATTTCTGGCTCCAAGTTCCCTGACTACAACCATTCTAAAAGGCTAGTGACTGTGATTTCTCATGCATGCAAAAAACCTTAAAGCAGGACTCCAAATTGAGGGACTGAAAAACATTTCTGACTTCTAGTTCTTTGACCATGCTTCGCACTTCCCTTCCTTCCTAAATAAAACAATTTCTGTCAGTGTTTGTTAACGTGAAACCCATCCTGTTCTTCATAATAATCCATACCTCTGTTGACGTGCAATTGCTCCTTGCTTCCTCTAGCCTAAGTGGTCGAGTTCCTGTGCAGACGGCATGTGTGAGCAGACTGAATTTCCTTCACAAGTATTCCATATAAGTAATTGGATTCTCAAAATGCAAAATGACCCATTTCTTACTTTCTTGAAACCCCAGAGCAGAGGACTAGGGAGCTGAGCATTGCATTTATTTTTACCCTTGCTATGGTGGTTCCTTAGGGACCTTCTGATAGAAAAATACCATAGGTTACAAAGTGAAGTAGACCATTGAAGGCAATTATGTGGATTGTGAAATGAATCACGAAACAATTTCCTTTAAAAGATCTGTATCCTTCAGGGGGAAAAAAAAGTGAAATATAAGATGTAAATTCTCCAGTAAATCATTTAGTGCTTTGTTTACATTTTAGGTATATATTCTTTCTGTCTTATTGCTTTTGGTATTTTATCCTAACACTTAAACAGCCTTCAGATATTTTCTTTTATCCTTACAAATACTAGTAACTCGGAGGTTGAAACTATGCTTTAAATCAAAATCTGCTAGCCAGGGAGAGCTACTTTGGGGGCATATCAGGAGTAAGATTGGCATGTGAAAACTGACAATAATCATGCTATTTTGTACTTGTTCAGAGCCGTTCACTTATTTCAAGGAATTTTCACAGTCCAGTCTTCACTCTATTTGAAAGAGGTGTTTGAGGTGCTTAATATTATGGAACCCAGGTCCATACTGAAGGCTGAACTAAACTACTTTCTGTTTTTTAACTTTTATTTTACTTCTCAGGGTACATGTGCAGACTGGATCTACAGAAAAATTTCATGTCATGGGGGTTTAGTGTACATGTTATTTCATCGCCCAGGTAATAAGCATAGTACCCAACAGGTAGTTTCTCAAACCTCAGCTTCTCCCACCCTCCACCCTCAAGTAGTCCCAGTGTCTATTTTTCCCTTCTTTGTGTCCATGTGTACTCAATATTTAGCTCTCATTTAGAAGTGAGAACATGTAGTATTTGATTTTCTGTGCCTGAGTTAGTTCACTTTGAATAATGGCTTCAAGCGTTATCTGTGTTGTTGCAAAAAGATGATCTTGTTTTTTTTTATATGGGTGCTATATTTTTACTTGGAATGAAGACATTTTTTATGCAACCATAAGATGTTCATAACAAAATGAAAAAGTAATGTTTTTGTTATCAAATAATGTGGAGAATAATTCATCTGTAGCCTCACTCCAGCATAATTTCCCAACCCTCATTTTAGGACAACGAATTTAAGAAATAGGTTATGGGTAAAACACAAGAATGGTATGAGATCCAAAGAATAAAATATATATTTTGAAAATTACTCAAAAAAAGTTTAGAAGACTTGTGTTGTTTGTACTTTAGTCAATGTAATAATGATACTTTAGTCAATGTAATAATGTGCAATGTCAAAATTGATTTTGTTGATGTTATTCCATGTAATTATGTCCCCATATTACATATACATGACATAGATAAACTTTTTCCAAAACAGTATGCAAAGAGCTATCCCAAAATATCTATATTAAAATGGTCATATTAAAATCTCATATACACACAGAGCTTCTTTGAGGTTTACTGTAATGATAAAATGGGGTAATGAATGTAAAAGTGTAAAAGTGCTTTGTGAGATTATTGTTAATGGTAGAACAGATATGTGCTTTTTTCTTTTCTTTTCTTTTCTTTTCTTTTTCTTTCTTTTCTTTTTTTTTTAAGACAGAGTCTCCCTGTCGCCCAGGCTGGAGTTCGGTGGCACAGTCTTGGCTCACTGCAACCTCTGCCACCCGGGTTCAAGCGATTTTCCTGCCTCAGCCCCTTGAGTAGCCGGGATTACAGGTGCCTGCCACTGCCTTTGGCTAATTTTGGTAGTTTTTAGTAGATACCCGGTTTTACCATCTTGGCCAGGCTGGTCTTGATCTTTCACCTGCCTTGGCCTCCCAAAGTGCTGGGATTACAGGCATGAGCCAGCACGCCCGGCCAGATATGTGCTTCTTGACTGCTCGTTCATTTGTTTAAAATCTATGTGACTACAGTAATAATGGGTGAAATAATGTGATGTCTTGGATTTGATTTAAAAGAGGGATGATAAATAGATGAAAAAAATGGGCAAAATGCTGATAATTTTTAAAGCTGGGTGCTAGTTATATGTGAATTTGCAAAACTATTTATGATGTCATTCTCTACATTTTTGTGTATTTTCAAGTATTTCCAACTTAATGGTTTATAAAATCAATTGGACTATATTCCAAATAGAAGATGATCCTACCTAACCTTCAAATTATAGAGAATGGAAAATAAATCTATTTTTGAATATTGTAGGGATGAGCTCTCAGGAGGCATTTGAATTCTCTTGCTTAGTCCCATCTTAGATCAGCATAATACAATGAATGAGAAAATAAGTTTTGAAATTTAAAAAGATACTTGGTTCTTAATTGGGGTTCTACCACATCCAACCTCTGTGAGCATCAGTTTCCTTACCTAGAAGTTAATAATATCTAATGCATAGTTTTATGTGAGTAGGAAATTATGACATTTTCACCTAGTTTAGCACCTAGTAGATTTTAAAATTTTGCTCCCTTTCTGACACACATTGACAAAGTGATCAGATGAAATTGATTTTGCTCCTGGAGAACATAAGCAGATATAACCAATTTATACTAAAATCTGGCATAAAACATTGATTTAATTAGTAATAAGCAAGCCATTGTTGAGCACATAGCTTGATTACATACACCAAAAAACCTGAGAATATGTTCCAAAACTTATCTGTAGTTTCATCAAAGAAGGAATGTGATAAAGGCCCAAGAACAATTGGCATAGGAAAGAAACATCCTACAACATAGCACTTGGAATAAATCTGGTTTCATGCAAAATAAAAAGGCTATTTTACTTTGAATACTAAGATCTTGGAAATTAAACTTTGATCATTCATATATCTGTCAAGTCAACAAAATATTAAAATCAGGGACACACTGAATAATTAGCAAGATGAAAATGCTTTATCTTGTAGATAATATTGTTGGGGTACAGAGAAAGGAAATGACTTGTCCAAGATCACACAGAGAAAAATAGAAACCAGAATCCAAATGTCCTGAGTCTCATTTAATGTATTTTAAAAACCTCTATTATTTTGTATTTTGCACACATTCAATTTAATTCAACAAAATTTCCTCAGCATATTCTATGTAATAAAATAATTGAGGAGAGAGAGATCAATATGCCAGAATACAAAGCTTCATGGATCATCCCCATCACAAGGAAATCAGGTCAACAACTATCTACACAGAAAAAAAAACAAAAAACAAAAAACAAAAAAACACCTTAATCAGAATAAAAAAAATCAGGTGACCACTCATAGTACTTGGTTTGAATTACATATCACTGAAAGAGGCACAGAAGAAATAGATAAACAGTCTTGAATCACCACCATCATTCCTCCCGCCACCCACAGAAGCAGTGTAGTGTGCTGCAGAGAGCCTTGCAGGAGCTGGGGGAGGGAGGACACAGCAATGGTGAGGCATTGAGCTCAGTGCTGTACTGTTAGAGCAGAAAGGAAAACTGGACCACACTCAACTGCTACCTGCCCACGGAAGGAGCATTTAACCAGCCCTAGCCAGAGGAAAATCTCCCATCCCAGTAGCCTAGACTTGAGTGCCTGCAAATCTCAACACCAAGGGCTATAGCACTCTGTGTCTCCAAGTAAACTTGAAAGGCAGTCTAGGCTATAAAAACTGCAATTCTTAGGCAAGTCCTACTGCTGAACTAGGTTCAGAGAGAGTGGACTTGGGGAGCATGTGACATATTGAGACACTAGCTTGGGCAGCCAAGAGAGTGTTAGTATCACCCTTCTCCTAAACCCATGCTGCTCAGCTTGTGGCATCAAAAGAGATCCCTTCCTTCTACTTGAGTTGGGAGAAAAAAGTGGGGAAAACTTTGTATTACATTTAAGATGCCAACTAAGCCACTCACAACATGAAAGGGAAGTCAGATTCGTGAGACCCCCATTCCAGGTCCTAGTTCCCAGACATTTCTAGACACATCCTGGGCAAGATGGAAAACCCTTGCCTAGAAGGAAAGAACCCAGTCCTGGCAGCGTTTATCACCTAACTGAAGAGCCCTTGGGCCTTGAATAACCAGCAGCCATATCCAGGCACTAAATTGAGGGCCTTGGATTAAGCCTCTGAGTCTTGCTGGCTTCAGTTGAGACTCAGCACATTACCAGCTGTGGTGGCTATGGGGCAAAACTTCTTCTGCTTGAGAAAAGCAGAGGGAAAATTAAAGGAGACTTTGTCTTGCACCTTAAGTACTAGCACAGCCACAGGGAGTTAGAGCACCAACCAAGCAAAATCTTGGGGTTCCCAGTTCCAGGACTTGACTTTTGGAAGACATTTCTGGACCTGCCCTGGGCCAGAGGGGAGCCAATTGCTCTGAAACGTGAGTCCCAAACCAAGTAACAATCACAAAAAGTTTATTTAAGAGACCTTGGGTGTTAAGGGAACATCAGTTGTAGTCTGGCAGTACTCCTTTTGGCCTGGGGTGGCAGTGGATACGAGGTGAGGCTCCTCCGCCTTTGCAAACCAGAGAAAAGAAGGAAAAGACATGGCCTTGTGATTTGAGTGCCAGCTTAGCTACAATACAATAGAGCACCAGGTAGGTTTTTCAGGTTTTTAACTCTAGTTCCTTACTTCCAAATGGCTTTTCTGAACCCACTCAAGGCGTAGGGGTTCTCACTCCTCAGAAGGGAAGGACAGGAGCCTGGTTGGCATTGTCATCTACTGATTGTAAAGCCCTAGGGCCTTGAGGGAATATAGGCAGTAGCCTGAGAATGGGTATATGGTCTTCGGTGAGAACCAGCACTGTGCTGGCTTCAGATCTGACCCAACTCAGTTATAGCACTGGTGGCAACATGGTTGCTTGTGCCACTCCAGCTCTAGTTTTAGGTGACTCAGAACAGAGAGACTCTGTAGGTTTGGGAGAAAGTAAGGGAAGAGAACAAGTGTTTCTGCCTGCTGATCCAGAGAATTATCCTGGATCTTTTCCAAGACCATCAAAGTGGTACCTCTACAAGTCTGCAAGAACCACAGTGTTACTGGACTTGGGGTGCCCACTAAAAGAGATACAGCTTAGATTACAACACTCAAGTCTTTTACAATATCTGAAAAGCCTTTCCAAGAAGGGTGACTATACATAAGCCCAGACAGTGGGTTGTATTACAATAAATATGTAATTCTTCAATGCCCAGACACCAAAGAACATCTACTAGCATCAACATCATCCAGTAAGACTTGAACTCACCAAATGAACTAAATAAACCACCAGGGATGAGTCCTGTAGAAACAGAGACATGTGACTTTTTAGATTGTCTTTAGGAAACTCAACAAAGTTAAGAATAACACAGAGAAGGAATTCTGAACTCTTTTAGAGAAATGTAACAGAGACATTGAAATAATTACAAGGAATCAATCAGAAATTCTGGAGGTGAAAAATGCAATTGGCATACTAAAGAATGCTTCAGCGTACTTTAACAGCAGAATACATAATGCAGAAGAAAGGAGTAGTGAGCTTGAAGACAGGGTCTTTGAAAATACACAGTCAGAGGAGACAAAGGAAAAAAAAATTAAAACAATGAAGCATCTCTAAGAGATTTATAAAATCGCCTCAAAGGGGCAAATTTCAGAATTATTAGCCTTTAAGGGGAGGCAGAAGAATAAATAGCAGCAGAAAGTTTATGCAAAGGGATAACATGAAACTTCCTAAACCTAGAGAAAGAAATCAATATGCAAATGCAAAAAGATTATAGAACTCCAATGAGATGTAACCCAAAGAAGACTATCTTAAGGTATTTAATAAACAAGCTCACAAAGGTCAAGCATAACAAAAGAAATCTAAAAGCAACAAGAGAAAAGAAATGAATAACATACAACAGAGCTCCAATACATCTGCAGCAGCAGACTTTTCAGTGGAAACCTTACATGCCAGGAGAGAATAACATGACATGTTTAAAAGGCTGAGGAAAAAAATTAATGAGAGATAAATAATCACCTGAAAGTACAAAACTCATGGTAATAATAAGTACACACAAAAACACAGAACATTGTAACAATGTAACTTTGGTGGGGAAACTATTTTTATCTGAAGTAGAAAGAATAAATAATGAAACAATTAAAAGTAATAACTACAACTTTTCAAGACATAGTACAATAAGATATAAATAGAAACAACAAGTTAAAAAGTGGGATATGATGTCACAACATAGAATGTTGTTAGTTTTCTTTTTGCTTGTTTATTCAAATAGTGTTAAGCTCTTATCCAGTTAAAATAGTGGGTTAGAAGATAGCATTTGCAAGCCTCATGATAACCTCAAAGCAAAAAACATATATTAGATACAAAAGAAATAAAGAGCAAGTAACTAACTCTTATCACCAAAGAAAACACTCCCACTTGAGACATACAGGAATGAAAGAAAGAAGGAAAAGGAGACCACACACACACAAATTAAAAACCCAGAAAAACAAATAACAAAATGACAGGAGTAAGTTCTTACTTAACAATAATAACCAGTAAATAAATTAAACTTTTGACTCAAAAGATACAGACTGCTTGAACAGAAGTACAAACAAGAGCTCTTGATAGGTTGCCTACAAGAAATACACTTCTCCTATAAAGGCACACAGAGACTAAGAACAAAGATACGAAAAAGATATTTCATACCAATGGAAACCTGTAAAAGACAAGAGTTGCTACACTTATATCAGACATAATAGATTTCAACACAAAAGCTATAAGAGAAAAAGAAGGTGGCTATGTAATGATACAAAAGGTCAATTCAGCAAAAACCTGCAACAATTTTTTATATATTTGCACCCAACACTGGAGCACCCAGATATATAAAGGTACTGTTATTAGAGATTGGCCCTGAAGACAGCAATAGCTGCAGACTTCCACACTGAACTTTCAGAATTGGGCAAATCTTCCAGACAGAAAATCAACAAAAAACTTCAGATTTAATCTGAAATATAGATGAAATTGATCTAATATATTTTTACAGAACATTTTATCCAAGAGCTGCAAAATGCATATTCTTTTCCTTAGCACGTATGTCATTCTTAAAGATAGACCATAAGTTAGGTCAAAAAACAAGTCATAAAACATCCAAAAATTTAAATAATATCAAGCAACCTCTCTGACCACAATACAATAAAACTAGACATTGATAACAGGAGGAATTTTTGAAACTATACAAATATTTAGAAACTAAACAATATGCTTCTGAATTACCAGTTGATCAATGAAGAAATTAAGAAAAAAATTGAAAAATTTTTTGAAAGAAATGAAAATGGAAACATAACATAAGAAAACCTATGGGGCCGGGCGCGGTGGCTCAAGCCTGTAATCCCAGCACTTTGGGAGGCCGAGGTGGGCGGATAACAAGGTCAGGAGATGGAGACCACAGTGAAACCCCGTCTCTACTAAAAATACAAAAAATTAGCCGGGCGCGGTGGCGGACGCCTGTAGTCCCAGCTACTCAGGAGGCTGAGGCAGGAGAATGGCGTGAACCCAGGAGGCGGAGCTTGCAGTGAGCCGAGATAGCGCCACTGCACTCCAGCCTGGGCAACAGCGTGAGACTCCGTCTCAAAAAAAAAAGAAAACCTATGGGATACAGCGAAAGCAGTACTAAGAAGGAAGTTTATAGTGATGATTGTTAACATCAAAAAAGATGAAAAACTTTAAATGAGCAATGTAATGATACATCTTAAAGAACAAAAAAGCAAGAAAAACCAAATGCAAAATTAGTAGAATAAAATAAATAATAGATATAAGAGCAGAAATAAATGAAATTGAAATGAAACAAAAAATACAAAAGATTAACAAAACATAAAGTCGTTTAAAAAAATTTTTTTTAATGACACACCTATGGCCAGACTATCCATGCAAAAAAGAGAAAAGATCAAAATAGAAAAATCGGAAATGAAAAATAAGACATAATAGCTAATACTGCAGAAATTTAAAAGATCAGATTGTAAGAGGAAAAATGGCAGATAGCAGGCAAGACTAACTTCTAATTCCCACTCTCTGATGTACAGAGCATCATGTGGAGACTCACATCATGAACTTTTGCTCCAAGAACTACCACAGAACATATCAAGAGAGAGAAAAGAATCCACAGACCCTTTGAAGGAGGTGGATTGCTGCTGAAGGTTCTGTAGAACAGCCTAGGAACTCTGAAGAAAAAGAATATAAACTACTGGGAGAACTATAGCTCCACTCATCACCATTTCCTCCATATACTACCACAGCTGATGCACATTTGAAAGTGCCCCCTCCTGTATGGAGGCCAACTAACACAAAACCAGAGCACCTAACAAAAATACAACCAAGGACCCTCACAGAATCCATTTCACTCACTGCTAACTCCACTGTAGCAGGTGCTGGTATCCATGGGGAGAGACATGAAGATGAATCATA
Source organism: Macaca nemestrina (assembly GCF_043159975.1). Classification (NCBI taxonomy): domain Eukaryota; kingdom Metazoa; phylum Chordata; class Mammalia; order Primates; family Cercopithecidae; genus Macaca; species Macaca nemestrina. The sequence goes on from NC_092145.1 coordinate 73,226,217, forward strand.
TCACAAGACTCTTTGCATACATTCCCCAGTACCAGCCCAGAGTCAGATAGCTCCAGTGGGTGGCTAGATCAAGAAGAGAAATAACAATCACTGCAGTTCAGCTCTCAGGAAGACCCATCTCTACAAGAAAGGGAAGAGTGCCACATCAAAGAAGCACTCCGTGGGACAGAAGAATCTGAGCAGCAGCCCTTGAGTCCAAGATCTTCCTTCTGACATAGTCTACTCAAATAAGAAATAACCAGAAAAACAATTCTGGTAACATGACAAAACAAGGTTCTTTAATAACACCAAAAAGAACACTAGCTGACCATCAGTAGATCCAATTCAAGACAAAATCTCTGAACTGCCAGAAAAAGAACTCAGAAGGTCAGCTATTAAGTCAATCAAGGAGGCACCGGAAAAATCTCCAATGAAATAGATAGCATAAAAAAAAAATTGCAACTTCTGAAAATGAAGGGCACACTAAGAGAATTGCAAAATGCACTGGAAAGTCTCAGCAATAGAATCAAACAAGTATAAGAAAGAACGTCAGAGCTCAAAGATGAGGCTTTTGAATTAACCCAATTTGTATTAGTCAGGGTTCTCTAGAGGGACAGAACTAATATATATATATGAACTAATAGTATATATACATATATTATATATATATATATATATATGAGTTTATTAAGAAGTATTAACACACACGATCACAAGGTGAGGTCCCAGAATAGGCTCTCTGCAAGCTGAGGAGTGAGGAAGCCAGTAAGAGTCCCAAAGCTAAACAACTGGGTGTTGGAAGTTCAAGGGCAGGAAGCATCCAGCATGGGAGAAAGATGTAGGCTCGGAGGCTAAGCCAGTCTAGTCTTTTCATGTTCTTCTGCCTGCTTTTTTTCTGGCCATGCTGGCAGCTGATTAGATTGTGCCTACCCAAATTGAGGGTGGGTCTGCCTTTCCCAATCCACTGACTCAAATGTTAATCTCCTTTGGCAACACCCTCAGAGACACACCAAGGAACAATACTTGTCATCCTTCAATGCAATCAAGATGACACTAAATATTAACCATCACAAATCCAACCTTTGTCAAGTTGAACCCATACATATCTTCTGAAATCATACATAATCTTTAAATAAAGACAATAGTAAGGTCATAATTATGCCTAACATATTACAACTATGCTTCGTACAACCGGAAATGCACCAATCCCCAACACAAATGCTATTACATAAGTTAAAAACACTTAAATGCTGATATGAAGTTAATAAATCTTACGTTACATGATAAAGGAAAAAGGAAAAAAACACTGAAGATATTTTCTTAGTACAACTGTATACATGAACAAATAAGTTCTTGACTAAGTAAGGAGGAAATACTCATGACAATTGCAGTCCTCGTTTCAGCAACTGGTCATCTGGTCATAGCTGGTATTGACTACCTTCTTCTACTACCCATTTTGTATTCCCTTTGTCTTCAGCAATCACCATAGCAGGTCGTGATTTTTACCTGGTGAAGTGACACAAACCTTCATTCCTGAAGTGTCTGGGGCATTTGTAGTCCTGCCTGGACTGAGATGTTACAGTTTCCCATTGACCTCAATTAAATTGTGTGATAATACTAAGAGACACCCTAAGAGATCTCCTATATTCCAAGGGTAATCTCCCTTACCACAATTGTGGAATAGTAGGCTAATTTTACCGTGACACTGCAGGTCAATCACTTCAGCCAACATTGTAATTCCTTTCTTAGCCTGTTGACTTAAATGTAGGAGGAGCCCAGAGTGGCCAGGTAGCAATCTTAACTTCCAGTTAAATATAAGCATTGTGGTGTCTCCTGGTGGCAGAGTTCATACCTCTGGAACTAAGACCTCTAAGCCAGCAGAATGTAATGTCATGGGAACAGGAAGTAAACATTTTGCTAGTGGGTCACTTGCGGTGATGATGAGTGGTGCCACTTCCACTTCCACCCCTTGATTCCTGGACCCCTGAATCTTGGCTATGGGGGAAAGAGTACCAAATATTGGATGCTGATTCAGAGCATACACAGCCTTCTGAATAACTGTGCCCCAGACCTTCAAAGTATTGTTACCTAGTTAGCATTGTAATTGTGACTTCAAAAGGTAATTCCACCACTCTATCAATCCAGCTGCATCAGGATGATGGGGAATATGGTAAGACCAGTGAATTCTATGAGCATAAGCCCACTGTTGCACTTTTGCCATAAAATGAGTGCCTGGCTCAGAGGCAATGCTGTGTGTAATACCATGACGGTGAACAAGGCATTCAGTCAGTCCATGGATGGCATTCGTTGCATGCAGGATAGGCAACATGGCAGAAACATTGCATGCAGGATAGGCAAGCCCATATCAGTAGTAAGTGTCTATTCCAGTGAGGACAAACCTCTGCCCATTCCATGATGGAAGAGGTCCAATATAATCGACCTGCCACCAAGTAGCTGACTGATCACCCCAAGGAATGGTGCCATATCAAGGGTTGAGAGTTGCTCTCTGCAGCTGGCAAATTGGACATGCAGCAGTGGCCCTAGCCAGGCCAGCTTTGGTGAGTGGAAGTCCATGTTGCTGAGCCCATGTGGAACTTCCATCCCTGCCACTGTGACCGCTTTGTTCATGGGCCCCCTGGGAAATGAAAAGGGTGGCTGGGGGAAGAAGCTCAGTGGTGTCCACAGAATGAGTCATCCTATCAACTTGATTATTAAAATCCTCCTCTGCTGAGGTCACAGTTGGTGAGCACTCACTTGGGATACAAATATTTTTACAGTTTTTGACCACTTAGAGAGGTCCATCCACATACGTCTTCCCCAAACTTCTTTGTCATCAATTTCCAATCATGCTTCTTCCAAGTCCCTGACTATCCAGCCAAACTATTGACTACAGCCCATGAATCAGTATATAATTGCACATCTGGCATTTTTTCTTTCCATGAAAAGTGCACAACCAGGTGCACTGTCCGAAGTTCTGCCCACTAGGAAGATTTCCCTTCACTGCTTTCCCTCAGGGGTGTTATAGAAAGGGGCTGCAGTTCTGCAGCTGTCCACTTTCTGGTGGTGCCTACATATCATGCAGAACCATCTGTGAACCAGACCCTAATCTTCTCTTCCTCTGTCAAATGATTGCACCCATAAGGCCATTGGTACAAGCTGGGGGAGAGAAGGCAGGGTGGCAAAAGTGGAGACCTTGGGTATTTGAGCTACTTTCTCATGTAACTTACTTGTGCCTTTAGGACCTGCTCAAGCCCGATCACGTATATATGACTTTTATTTGCTGATGGAATGCTGCTGTGCACATCCCGCTTTATGGCTAAGTGGGTCAGAAAGCACCCAGTTCATAATAGCAGTTCAGGTCGCATGGTGACTTGATGACTCATAGTCAAACGTACAGTTTCCACCAAAGCCCAGTAATAGGCTGAGAGCTGTCAAAGGAAGAGTAGTTATCTGCCGAAGATGGCAGGGCCTTCCTCCAAAATCCTAGAGATCTCCTCTGTGATTCACCTATGGGGGCCCGCCAAAGGCTCCAAACAGCATCTCTATCTGCCACTGACACCTCAAGCAGCACTGGGTCTGCTAGATCATAAAGCCCAAGTGGCAGAGTGTCTTACACAGCAGCCTGGATCTGTTGCAGAGCCTTTTCCTGTTCTGCACCCCACTCAAAACTGGCAGCCTTTCTGATCACTCCACAAATGGGCCAAAGTAACACACCCAGATAAAGAATGTGTTGCGTCTAAAAGCCAAATAGGCTCACTAGGCATTATGCCTCTTACTTGGTTGTAGAAGAGGCCAAATGCAGCAACTTACCCTTCATTTTAGAAAGACTATCACGACAGGCCCCACACAACTGGACCCCGAAAAATTTTACTGAAGTAGAAGGTGCCTAAATTTTAGTTGGATTTATTTTCCATCCTCTGGAATGCAAATGTCTCACCAATAAATCCAGTGTATTTGCTATTTGTTGCTCACTGGATACAATCAGCATGATGTCATCAATGTAATAGACCAGTGTGATATCTTGTGCAAGGAAAAGTGATCAAGGTTATGACACAGAGCTGGAGAGTTGATGTATCACTAAGGTAGGAGAGTAAAGGTATATTTCTGTCCTTGCCAGCTAAAGGCAAATTGCTTCTGGTGGGCCTTATGGACAGGAATGGGAGAAAAAAGCATTTGCCAAATCAATGGCTGCATACCAGGTACCAGGAAATTTGTTTTTTGTTTTGTTTTGTTTTGTTTTTTGTTTTGAGACGGAGTCTCGCTCTGCCGCCCAGGCTGGAGTGCAGTGGCCAGATCTCGGCTCACTGCAAGATCTGCCTCCTGGGTTCACGCCATTCTCCTGCCTCAGCCTCCTGAGTAGCTGGGACTACAGGCGCCCGCCACCTCGCCCAGCTAGTTTTTTGTATTTTTTAGTAGAGACGGGGTTTCACCGTGTCAGCCAGGATGGTCTCGATCTCCTGACCTCGTGATCCGCCCGTCTCGGCCTCCCAAAGTGCTGGGATTACAGGCTTCAGCCACCGCGCCCGGCCTAGGAAATTTGTTAATCTGAGTCAAGCGATAAAACTGCATCTGGTACAGCAGCTGCAGTTGGAGTCATCACTTGGTTAAGCTTACAATAATCCACTGTCATTCTCCAATATCCATCTGTCTTCTTCACAGGCCAAATAGGAGAGTTGTGGTGGAAATCACCACCCCTGCATCTTTCAAGTCTTTGATGCTTGCACTAATCTCCTCAGTCCCTCAAGGGATGAAACATTGTTTTTGATTTACTATTTTTCTAGGTAGAGTCAGCTCTAATGGCTTCCATTTGGCCTTTCTCACCATAATAGCTCTCACCCTACCAATCAGGGAGCGAATATGGGGGTTCTGCCAGCTGCTAAGTATGTCTATTATAATTATGCATTCTGGCACTGGGGAAATGACCACACAGGAGGAGTTCAGGGACCCACTGGACCAACTGTAAGTTGGACCTGAGCTAAAAACTTTATTAATTACCTGGCCCCTCCTAAGCCCCTACTTTAACTGGAGGACCACGATGACATCCTGGGTCCAATGGAATCAATGTCAGCTCAGAGTCAGTGTCCAGTAGCCCCTGAAAGATCTGATAATTTCCCTTTCCCTAATGCACAGTTACCCTGGCAAAAGGCAGGAGGTCTTCTTGGGGAAGGATGGGAGAAAGATTAATATCAAAAATTGTCGATAGTGTAGTGGGGTCCCTTCTCAAGGGAACCTAGCCTCCCTTTCATTCAAGGGATTCTTGGTCTGTAAACTGGCTCATGTCTGGAAATTGATTGAGGGGTTGTGATTCTCTGTTTTTGTATTTCAAATTAGTCCACTAATTTGTTTAATTTTTGTCCACTCAATCTGGAAATTTCCTGCTTATATAAATTAAGTAAGAATGCAATCGGCTTCATATCAATTTCACTTTTAGGAACACCGTAATTAAGTAGCCAATGCCAGAGCTCTACATGAGTCAAACTATTCGGATTGCTGCTTTGCCTCTGCTGTCCATCATGGTAGCTATGCCTATCTTGTCCTTGAGAGTTAGTGCTGCCACTTGGCCCCTGCTACCTCAAGATCCAATTATTCCCATTGCATTTATATTTTGTAGTTCAGTGACTGTGGTTTTCACTGTTAGATCTGTCATACAGAGAAGAGCAATCACAGTACTCTTCAAAGATGCAGGTGTCCCCCTCACAAATCTCTTTTGCAAAGTATTGGTCAAGGATATATCCTCTGGACCCTCCCAGCTGGCATGTGAAGGTCTAAAGTGACTAATCCACTTCTGCACCCCAATCTCCCTAAGCCTTTGGATCCCTTTCTTTATATTAAACCAAGGCAGATCAGACATTTCTAGTTCGCTCACAGCCGGCCATCTTTTATTCCATATTTCTGCTAACCAAGAACATAAACTAATAGAATCTTTCTTTAACTCATCAGAGTTTACAAGCTCAGTGTCCCCAGATTCATTGGGGTGCTCCCACACGTCCCCATTCCAAGGTGCAGGGTCCCATTCTTTTACAATCGATGCCCTCACTTTAACAGTAGACACCTGATGAGGCTGTGAGTGCACCTTTTGTTGCAAGTCAGCCACTTGTATGATAAGGGCCTGTGTCTGATTTTCTGATATTTCAGCTCTTCCTCTTCAGGAGATAAGACTCTCACTCTGGACAGTCTTAGAATATTTGAGGCTCAGTACCTGCTTCTGAAGTCTTATCTCCTGCAGAGAAAGAGCTGAATCCCTAAGTTCATTATTATGTTTTCATCATTTTGTCCAGTGAACTTAGGAGCAACCAATAACTTTGTTATACTTTTTGGTTCTCCACATATGGTCAAAAGTGTTATGTACGGAGTCACTAAACTTCTTGCCTCTCATGAGTGGTGAGTCAGGAGTATCAAATGCATTTATTTTGCATAACCCTTTAAACAGTTCACACCAAGGACTATCAGTGTTCTCCATACTATTAGAAGTAGAGTCCTTAGCATTTTTAGGTCTAATCATATTAAGCAACAAATTCCAGAAACCCCAAACCAATGAAATGACTGCATCCTTAATATTCTGTTCCTCTAGAACCACTCCTGGTACCAAAATGTATCTATATTAGTCAGGTTCTCTAGATAGACAGAACTAATAAAATTATATACATATATATAAAATTATATATATATAGTCATTATATATAGTGGATTATATATATATGAATTTATTATGAAGTATTAACTCACACCATCACAAGGTAAGGTTCCACAATAGGCTGTCTGTAAGTTGAGGAGCAAGGAAGCCAGTACGAGTCTAAAAGCTAAAGAACTTAGTGTCTGATGTTTGAAGGCAGGAAGTATCCAGCATGGGAGAAAGATGTCGGCTCAGTGGCTAAGCCAGTGTAGTCTTTTCACGATCCTCGGCCTGCTTTTATTCTGGCCACACAGGCAGCTGATTAGACTGTGCCCACCCAGATTGAGGGTGGATCTGCCTTTTCCAGTGCTTAGACTTAAACGTTAATCTCCTTTGGCAATGCCCTCAAAGACACACCCAGGAACAATACTTTACATCCTTCAATCCATTCAAGTTGACACTCAATATTAACCATCAAACAATCCAACAAAAACTATGAAAAATAAATTTTAAAAATAAACAAAGCCTCCAAGAAATTTGGGATGATGTTAAATTACCAAACCTAACAGTAATTGATGTTCCCGAGGAAGAAGGGGAATCTAAATGTCTGGAAAACATATTTCAGGGAATAATCATGAAAAACTTCCCCAGCCTTGCTAGAGGTTGAGACATCCAAATACATGAAGCTCAAAGAAAACCCAGAAAATTCATTGCAAAAACCTTATCACCTAGGTACACAACCATCATCTTATCTAAAGTAAAGATGATAGAAATAATCATAAGAGCTGTGAGTCAAAAACATCAGGTAACCTATAAAGAAAACCTATCAATTAATAGCAGCATTGTCAGCAGAAACCTTACCAGCTAGAAGAGATTGAGGTTTTATCTTCAGCCTTCTTAAACAAAACAAATATTAGCCAAGAATTTTGTATCTAATGAAACTGAGTTTCATAAATGAAGAAAAGATACAGTACATTTTAGAGAAATACTGAAAGAATTCATCACTATGAAGCCAGAACTACAAGAACTGATAAAAGGAGCTCTAAATCTTGAAAAAAAAATCCTGGAAATTCATCAAAATATAATCTTCTTAAAGCATTAATCTCCCAGGACCTGGAAAACAATACCTCAATGAAAAATGAAACAAGGTATTTAGGCAACACATAGAAAAATGAATAGAAAAGAACCTCATGTCTCAATACCAATGCTGAATGTAAATCACTGAAATGCTCCACTGAAAATATACGAAATGACAAACAGATACGAATTCACCACCCAAGTATCTGCTGTCCTCAAGATACTCAGCTGACACATAAGGATTCACAAAAATTTAAAATAAAGTGGTGGGGAAACATATTTCATGCAAGTGGACACTAAAAGTGAGCAGGAATAGCTATTCTTATATCAGAAAAAAATAAACTTTAAAGCAAGAACAGTTAAAAAACACAAAAAGGGACATGATATAATGATAAATGACTAGTCCAACAGGAGAATATCACAATCCTAAATACATATCCACCTAAAACTGGAGCTCCCAAATTCATAAAACAATTACTACTAGACCTAAGAAATGAGATAGAAAGCAACACAATAATAGTGGGGGACTTCAATACTCACATGACAGCACTAGCCAGGTCCTCAAGAGAGAAAGTTAACAAAGAAACCACAAACTTAAACTATACCCTAGAACAAATGGACTTAACAGATATTTACAGAACATTCTACCCAACAACTGCAGAATATACATTCTATTCATCAGCACATGGAAAATTATCTAAATCTAAGATAGACTATATGATAGGCCCCAAAATAAGTCTCAGCAAATTTAAGAAAGTCAAAATTATAACAAGTACTCTCTCAGACCACAGTGGAATAAAATTGGAAATCAACTTCAAAGTCAAACCCTCAAAACCATGCAAATACATGAAAATTAAATAACCTTCAGAATGATTGTTGGGTAAACAACAAAATCAAATTGGAAATAAAATATTCTTTACACTGAATAATAAAAGAGACATAAGTTATGAAAACCTCTGGAATACAGAAAAGTAACTGCTAAGAAGAAAGTTCATAGCATTAAATGCCTACATAAAAAGTCTATAACAGCACAAGCAGACAACATATGGTCACATCTAAAGGAGCTATAGAAATAACAACAAACCAAACCCAAAAGCAGCAGAAGAAAACAAATAACCAAGATCAGAGCAGAACTAAATGAAATTGGAAAAATTAAAAAAAAAAATACGAGAAATAAGTGAAGGAAAAAATTTCTTCTTCGGAAAGATAAACAAAAGTGATAGACCATTAGTGAAATTAACCAAGAAAACAAAGAGAGAAGACCCAAATAAACTCAGTTAGAAATGAAAGGGGAGACATTACAACTGATCCCACAGAAATACAAAAGATCATTCAAGGCTACTATGAATATGTTTTTGAGCATAAACTAGGAAACCTAGAGGAGATAGATAAACTCTTGGAAATATAAAACCTGCTTAGATTAAACCAGGAAGAAACAGAAACTCTGAATAGACCAATAACAAGCAGCAAGACTGAAATGGTAATTAAAAAGATACCAGTTTATTTGCATAGAGGTGCTTATAGTATTCTCTGATGGTAGTTTGTATTTCTGTGGGGTTGGTGGTGATATCCCCTTTTTCATTTTTTATTGCATCTATTTGATCCTTCTCTATTTTCTTCTTTATTAGTCTTGCTAGCGATCTATCAATTTTGTTGATCTTTTCAAAAAAACCAGCTCCTGGATTCAGTGATTTTTTGGAGGGTATTTTGTGTCTCTATCTCCTTCAGTTCAGCTCTGATCTTAGTTATTTCTTGCCTTCTGCTAGTTTTTAATATGTTTGCTCTTGCTTCTCTAGTTCTTTTAATTGTGAGGTTATTGTGTCAATTTTAGTTATTTCCTGCTTTCTCTTGTGGGCATTTAGTGCTATAAATTTCCCTCTACACACTGCTTTAAATGTGTCCCACAGATTCTGGTATGCTGTATCTTTGTTCTCATTGGTTTCAAAGAACATCTTTATTTCTGCCTTCATTTCATTATGTACCCAGTGGTCATTCAGGAGCAGGTTGTTCAGTTTCCATGTAGTTGAGCGGTTTTGATTGAGTTTCTTAGTTCTGAGTTCGAGTTTGATTGCACTGTGGTGTGAGAGACAGTTTGTTATAATTTCTGTTCTTTTACATTTGCTGAGCAGTGCTTTACTTCCAACTATGTCGTCAATTTTGAAATAAGTGCGATGTGGTGCTGAGAAGAATGTATATTCTGTTAATTTGGGGTAGAGAGTTCTATAGATGTCTATTAGGTCCGCTTGATGCAGAGTTGAGTTCAATTCCTGGATATCTTTGTTAACTTTCTGTCTCGTTGATCTGTCTAATGTTGACAGCAGGGTGTTAAAGTCTCCCATTATTATTGTATGGGAGTCTAAGTCTCTCCATAAGTCTCCAAGGACTTGCTTTATGAATCTGGGTGCTCCTCTATTGGGTGCATATATATTTAGAATAGTTAGCTCTTCCTGATGAATTGATCCCTTTACCATTATGTAATGGCCTTCTTTGTCTCTTTTGATCTTTGATGGTTTAAAATCTGTTTTGTCAGAGACTAGGATTGCAACCCCTGCTTTTTGTTGTTGTTGTTGTTTTCTATTTGCTTGGTAGATCTCCCTTCATCACTTTATTTTGAGCCTATGTATGTCTCTGCATGTGAGATGGGTCTCCTGCATACAGAAAACTGATGGGTCTTCACTCTTTATCCAATTTGCCAGTCTGTGTCTTTTAATTGGACCATTTAGTCCATTTACATTTAAGGTTAATATTGTTATGTGTGAACTTGTAATTGTACTGGGAAAATTGGCTAGCCATAAGTAGAAAGCTGAAACTGGATGCGTTCCTTACTCCCTATATGAAAATTAATTCTAGATGGATTAGAGACTTAAATGTTAGACCTAAAACCATAAAAATCCTAGAAGAAAACCTAGGTGATACCCTTCAGGACACAGGCATGGGCAAGGACATCATGTCTAAAACACCAAAAGCAATGGCAACAAAAGCCAAAATTGACAAATGGGATCTAATTAAACTAAAGAACTTCTGCACAGCAAAAGAAACTACCATCATAGTGAACACGTAACCTACAGAATGGGAGAAAATTTTTGCAATCTACTCATCTGACAAAGGGCTAATATCCAGAACCTGTAAGGAACTCAATCAAATTTACAAGAAAAAAAAAAAAACAATCCCATCAAAAAGTGGGCAAAGTATATGAACAGACACTTCTCAAAAGAAGACATTCATACAGCCAACAGACACATGAAGAAATGCTCATCATCACTCGCCATCAGAGAAATGCAAATTAAAACCACAGTGAGACACCATCTTACACCGGTGAGAATGGCAATCATTAAAAAATTAGGAAACAACAGGTGCTGGAGAGGATGTGGAGAAATAGGAACACTTTTACACTGTTGGTGGGATTGTAAACTAGTTCAACCATTGTGGAAAACAGTGTGGCGATTTTTCTCAAGGATCTAGAACTAGAAATCCCATTTGATCCAGCCATCCCATTACTGGGGATATACCAAAAAGATTATAAGTCATGCTGCTATAAAGGCACATGCACACGTATGTTTATTGCGGCCCTATTCACAATAGCAAAGACTTGGAATCAACCCAAATATCCATCAGTGACAGACTGAATTAAGAAAATGTGGCACATATACACCATGGAATACTATGCAGCCATAAAAAAGGATGAGTTCGTGTCGTTTGTAGGAACATGGATGCAGCTGGAAACCATCATTCTCAGTAAATTATTGCAAGAACAGAAAACCAAATACCTCATGTTCTCACTTATAGGTGGGAATTGAACAATGAGATCACTTGGACACAGGAAAAGGATCATCACACACCGGGTCCTATTGTGGGGAGGGGGGAGGGAATGGATAGCATTAGGCGATATACCTAATGTAAATGACAAGTTGATGGGTGCAGCACACCAACATGGCACATGTATACATATGTAACAAACCTGCACATTGTACACATGTACCCTAGAACTTAAAGTATAAAAAAATAAAAAAATTAAAAATAATAAAAAAAGATACCAAAAAAAAAAAGGTCCAGGACCAGATGGATTCACAGCTGTATTATATCAGACATTCAAAGAATTTTTATCAATCTTTTTGACACTATTCCATAAGACAGACAAAAAGGGAAGCACCCCCTAAATAATTCTATGAAGCCAGTATCACCCTAATACCAAAACCAGGAAACAGCCTAACAAAAAAAGAAAACTATGGACCAATATCCAGGGTGAATGTAGATGAAAAAATCCTCAACAAAATACTACGCAATTGAATCCAATAGCATATGAAAAAGATAATCCACCATGATCAAGTGGGTTTCATACAAGAGATATAGGGAAGGTTTAACATATACATGTGAATAAATGTAATATACCATATAAACAGATTTAAAAACAAAAACTATATGATCCTCACAATAGATTCAGAAAAAGCATTTGACAAAATCCAGCATTCCTTTATGATTAAAACCTTAAAGACTCGTCTAAAAAGCTCCTAGAAGTGGTAAATAAAGAAGTTTCAGCATACAAAATCAACATACACAAATCAGTATCCCTTCTATACACCAACAGCGACCAAGCTGAGAATCAAATCAAGAACTCAAACCCTTTTGCAATAGCTAAAAAATACAAAATACTTAGGAATATAGTTAACCAAGGAGGTAGAAGACCTCTACAAGGAAAAATACAAAACACTGGTGAAAGGAATTGCAGAACACACACAAAAAATGAAAACACATTCCATGTTCATGGATGAGTAGAATCAATATTGTAAAAGTGACAATACCGCCAAAAGCAATATAGAAATTCAATACAATTCCCATCAAAACACCATCATTGTTATTCACAGAACTAGAAAAAGCAATTCTAAAATTTACATGGAACCAAAAAAGAGCCCACATAGCCAAAGCAAAACTAAGCAAATTGAACAAATCTGGAGGCATCACATTACTCCATTTCAAACTATACAGTAAGGCCACAGTCACCAACACAGCATGGCACTGGCATAGAAACAGGCATACAGAACAATGGATAAGAACAGATAACCCAAAAATAAAGCCAAATAATTGCAGTTAACTGATCTTCGACAAAGCAAATAAAAATATATAGTAGTGATAAAATGCTCCATTCAACAAATGGTGATGAAATATTTGAAAGCCACTTGTAGAATAAAACTGGATCCTCATTTCTCACCTTATAAAAAAATCACCTCAAAATGTATCAAAGACTTAAATCTGAGACCTGAAACCATAATTCTAGAAGATAACACAGGAAGAACCCTTCTAGACATTGACTTAGGCAAAGACTTCATGATCAAGAACCGAAAAACAAGCGCAACAAAAACAAAGATAAGTAGATACGAGTTAATTTCACTAAAGGAGCTTCTGCATAGCAAAAAATAATAATAATAATCAGCAGAGTAAGCAGACAACCCACAGAGTGGGAAAAAATCTTCACAATGTATACATCTGAGAAAGGACTAATATTCAGAATCTACAAGGATCTCAAACATATCAGCAAGAACAAAACAAACAACTCCATCAACAAGTGGGCTAAGGATATGAATAGACAATTCTCAAAGGAAGATATACAAATGGTCAAAAAATATGAAAATAATGTTCAACATCACTGATTATCAGAGAAATACAAGTCAAAACCAAAATGCAATGCTAATGGAGAAACTTCACCCCCGATGTTCAATGTGGATTCTATTCTATTTCCCTAAGCATCAGCTGGTCTGAGAAATAAAGGGAAAGAGTACAAAAGAGAGAGATTTTAAAGCTGGGTGTCCGAGGGAGACACATCACATGTCAGCAAGTTCCGTGATGCTCCCTGAGCCATAAAACCAGCAGTTTCTATTAGCGATTTTCAAAAGGGAGGGAATACGGTGCACAAATACGGTGTGGGTCACAGAGGTCACATGCTTCGCAAGGCAATAAAATATCACAAAGCAAATGGAGGCAGGGTGAGATCACAGGACCCAGGATGGGGTGAAATTAAAATTGCTAATGAAGTTTTGGGCACGCATTGTCATTGATAACATCTTATCAGGAGACAAGGTTTGAGAGCAGACAACCAGTCTGACCAAAATTTATTAGGTGGGAATTTCCTCATCCTAATAAGCCTGGGAGCACTACAGGAGACCGGGCCTTATTTCAACTCTTTGTCTTCAACAGTAAAAGACAACCACCCCCAAAGCAGCCATATTAGAGGCCTACCCTCAGGGGCTTATTCTCTTTCTCAGGGATGTTCCTTGCTGAGAAAAAGAATTCAGTGATATTTCTTTTATTTGCTTTTGAAAGAAGAGAAATATGGCTCTGTTCCACCTGGTTCACTGGTAGTCAGAGTCCAGTCTTATCTCCCTTCTTCCCTGAACATTGTTGTTATCTTGTTCTTTTTTTCAAGGTGCCCAGATTTCATATTGTTCAAATACACATGCTCTACAAACAATTTGTGCAGTTAATGCAATCATCACAGGGTCCTGAAGCAACATACATCCTCCTCAGCTTATGAAGATGATGGGATTAAGAGATTAAAGACAGGCATAGGAAATCACAAGGGTATTGATTGGGGAAGTGATAAGTGTCCATGAAATCTTCGCAATTTATGTTCAGAGATTGCAGTAAAGACAGGCGTAAGAAATTATACAAGCATTAATTTGGGGAACTAATAAATGTTCACGAAATCTTCACAATTTATGTTCTTCTACTGTGGCTTCAGCTGGTCCCTCCTTTTGGGGTCCCTGACTTCCCACAACACAATACCACCTTACTCCTTTAAGAATGGCCGTAATTAAAAAAAAATCTAAAAATAATACATGTTGGTAGGGACGTGGTAAAAAAGGAACACTTTTACACTGCCAGTGAGAATGTAAACTAGTAAAACCACTATGGAAAACAGTGTGGAGATTCCTTAAAGAACTGAAAATAGAGCTATCATTTGTTCCCGCAGTCCCACTCTGGGTATCTATCCACAGGAAAAGAAGTCATATACAAAGACGATACTTGCTAACACATGTTTATAGCAGCAGTTGCAATTGCAAGAGTGTGTAATCAGTGTATACACACACATAAACCATGAAATACTACTCAGTCATAAAAAAGAACAAAATAATGGCATTTGCAGCAACCTGAATGGAATCAAAGACCATTATTCTAAGTGAAGTAACTCAGGAATGGAAAGCCAAACATTGTATGCTCTCACTCATAAGTGGGAGCTAAGTTATGAGGACGCAAAGGCATATGAATAATACAATGGACTTTGAGGACATAGGGGAAAGGATGGGAGAGGAGAGATAGATAAAACGCTACACATTGGGTACAATATACACTGCCTAGGTGATTGGTGCACCAAAATTTCATAAATCACCACTAGGGAACTTATTCATGTAACCAAACATCATCTGTTCCCCAAAATCCTGTTGCAATAATAATAATATAAAATAAATGTAAAGGATCAATAGTGTCTACTATGAGCTACTATATGATGGTAGATTAGAGAACCTAGAAAAAAATGGACAAATTTCTAGAAACACACAACCTACCAAGATTGAACCAGACAGAAATCCAAAAAACCTGAACAAATTAAGAAGTAAAGAGTTTGAGGCTGTAATAAAAATTTTCCCAGTATAGAAAAGCCAGGAAATTGATAACTTCACTGCTGAACTCTACCAAACATTTAAAGAAAAACTAATATCAACCCTACTCAAACTATTCCAAAACCTAGAGGAGGAAGGAATACTTGCAAATTCATTCTACGAGAGTAGTATTATTCTAATACCAAATATAAAGACACATTAAAAAAAAGAAAACTACAAGCCAATGTTTCTGATGAATACTGATTCGAAAATATTCAACAAAATACTAGCAAACCAAATTCAACAATACATTAGAAAGATAACTCATCACGATTAATTGGGATTTATTTCTGGATGCAAGGGTGAGTCAACATATACAAGTCAATCAATGCAATAAATCAATACCAACAGAATGAAGGATAAAGTCCATATAATCATCTCAATTGATGTGGAAAAAACATTTCACAAAATCAACATCGCTTTATGATAGAAATCCTCAAAAAACTTGGGATGGAAGGAATATACATTAACATAATAAAAGCCATATATGAATGACGCAGAGCTAACATCATACTGAATAGGAAAAAACTGAAAGCCTTTTCTCTAAGATCTGGAACATTACTCAGATGCCCACTGTCACCACTGTTATTCAACATAACACTGGATGTCTTAACTAAAGCAATCAGACAAGAGAAAGAAATAAAAGACAACCAAACTAGAAAGGAAATAAACTGATCTTTGTGTGCGGATGATATAATCTTATATTTGGAAACTCATAAAAACTCCACAAGAAAACTATTAGAACTGATAAACAAATTCAGTAAATTTACAGGATACAAAATCAGTAACATTTCTATATGCTGAGAGTGAACAATGTAAAAATGAAATTAATAAGTAATCTCATTGACAATAGACAGAAACAAAACAAAATACCTAAGGATTTAACCAAAGAAGTAAAACATGTCTATAATAAAAACTATAAAACACTGATAAAAAATTGAAGAGAACAAAACAACTTTTCTTTTTCACCGATTGGAAGACTCAATATTAACATGGCCATACTACCCAAAGCAATCTACAGATTCAGTGTAATCCCTATCAAAACACAAATGACATTCTTCACAGAAATAGAAAAAAAAAAAAAAAAACTATCCTATAGTTAATACGGTACCACAGAAGTCCCAGAATAGCCAAGGCTTTTCTAAGCCCAAAGAACAATACTAGAGAAATCACATTACCTGTCTTCAAATTACAATACAGAGCTATAGTAAATAAAACAGCATGGTACTGGGACAAAAAACAGATACATAGACCAATGAAACAGAATAGAGAACCCACAAAAAAATCCACACACCCACTGTATACTCATTTTAAACAGAGATGCCAAGAACATAAACTGGAAAAATACAGTATCTTCAATAAAAGATGCTGAGAAAATTGGATATCAATATGCAGAAGAATGAACCTAGTCCCATCTCTCGTCATACACAAAAACAAAATCAAAATGGATTAAAGACTTAAATGTAAGACCTAAAACTACAAAACTACTACAAGAAAACTTTGAGGAAAATCTGTAAGACATTGGTTGGGGCAAAAATTTCTACGTCAATACCCTACATGCACAGGCAATTAAATCAAAAATGAACAAATGGAATCACATCAAGTTAAAAAGCTTCTGCACAGCAAAAGATACAATGAACAAAATTAAAGACAATTCATAGAATGCGAGAAAATATTTGCAAAGTACCCATTTAACAAGGGATAAATAACCAGAATATATAAGGAGCTCAAAGAACTCTATAGGAAAAATCTAATAAGCTGATCAAAAAATGGGCAAAAGATCTGAATAGACTTTCCCAAAAGAAACAGACAAATGGCAAATAGGAATATGAAAAAATGCTCCAAATCACTGATAATCAGAGGAATGCAAATCAAAACTATAATGTGATATCATCCCACCTCAGTTAATATGGTTTATATTCAAAAGACAGGCAATAACAAATACTTGCCAGGATGTGGAGAAAAGGGAACCTTTGTACACTGTTAGTGGGAATGTAAACTAGTACAACCACTATGGAGAACAGTTTGAAGGTTGGTCAGAAAACTAAAAATTGAGCTGTTATATGACCCACCAATGCTACTGCTGGGTATATAACCAAAAGAAAGGAAATCAGTGTATCAAAGAGTTATATGCACCCCTATGTTTGTTGCAGCCCTGCTTACAATAGCTAAGTTTTGGTAGCAATGCGGGTGTCTATCAACAGACGACTGAGTAAGAAAATGTGGTATATATACACAATGGAGTGCCCTTCGGCCCTTAAAGAAGAATGATACCCTATCATTTGCCACAAGATGGATTGAACTGAAGATTATTAAGTGAAATAAGCCAAGCACAGTAAGACAAGTATTGCATGTTCTGACATTTCTGATGTTTAAAAATCAAAACAATTAAATACACAGACATAGAGAGTGGAAGTATGGTTACCAGATGGTGGTTACTAGTAGGGTGCTGGGGGATAGGAGGGAACGGTTAATGTGTACAAAAAGTAGTTAGAAAAAATGAATAAGACCTGCCATTTGATAGCATGATACGGTGACTATAGTCAATAATAATTTCATCATACATTTTTGTTGGGGTCTGCGTGTTTCCTAAACAAAGGAATGAACACACAAGACAAGACAAACATGGCGGCCGCCTCGAATGGCGCGCTCTGCTTTATTTTATACGGTCGTTTATGGAATGTTACCAAGTCACAAGACACATTGTTGTTTTTCTGACCTTTCCCTGACTTCGTTTGCAAGAGCAGGACTTATGGGGAACGCCCTACTTCGTTTGCAAGAGCAGGACTTATTGGGAATGCCCTGCTTCGTTTGCAAGAGCAGGACTTATCGGGAACACCCTGTTTGCGAGCACGTAGTCCTCTACATTTCCCCTTTCCTTATTTACAAGTTTGAATTTCTTTTAAAACCATCATTACATGTTGGGCTCGCTGGGATTCAGTGTTTGCCTTTTGGCACCGTCTCCAGCAGACTGTGAAAATGACAAAGGCAAGAACAACAATCAATACATTACTAGAAACAGAGGTCAGCAAAGTTTTTATAGGACTCATAGGGTTCAAAGACGTCAAACTTTGTGCAATACCAGTCATCAAATCTACACCAGTCAGCAACGGTAACTGATTGCAAAATGTTTCAGAAATGTTCTGTGTTAATTCTTGTATTTCTAGGGAAAGATTATTATGAGCAATTAAAAGTCTCTTTATCTCAGTCCAATTATGTACAGTGCTGTTAAAAGGAACAGGAGTAATACAAAATTGGGTAGTGTTCCAATCACACTTCAACAAAACTCGGGTATTCAACACTGTTAGCTGATATCCCAACCAAGAAACCACTTGTTCCAGATTATCTACTCGTTCAGTCAAATGAGCATCTATGTCTCGTTGCTGCTGCCACAACAAATGTGATTGTTCATGCCATTGTTGCACAAATTCTGCATTTTCTATACTCTGGTGTAGAGTTAATCCAGCAACAGCGGTGGTGGAAGCAATTGCTACAAGTCCTATCACCGCGGTCACGACGATTCCAACCATCCTCTGACTGCGGTGGACAAGATCTTGCATAACCTTGTAAATTTGAGTAATCCCAGCAGATTCACTCCAAGTACGTGTTAAGTTTACAGGTAGCCAGGTTTCTTTTCTGGCTCTTAGTATATATAAATTGGAATAAGACTCATTCCAATTATTATTCCACCAAGTAGTATTTATACAACTTAAGAATGTACAATTGTTTGTACAGTTAACTACCCCTGTATTATTATCCTATTTAAAAATTCCTGTCAACAACAAGTAAGGCTTTCTTACACATGCAATAACATATCTAGAACTATTTCGATGCAAAGATATATGGAAAGGGTTAGCAATATTAGTAAGATTTAAGGACATGTTTCCCACGAAAGTGAACATTGGTTTACCAGCAGCTAGCAACTTCCAAATATGACCTTGTATTTGTGAGGTATTAGCCAAATGTGGCATAGGGGGTGATAGACCACCATCATGCCAAATAATAGTTTCATTGCCATCTGCAGCGATGTTGTGATTACCTATATGCCAACGCAGGTTGACATGGTTGAATTTAGTCTGAAAATCATGTACACTCCAATCTGTAACAAGGTATTTACGACTCTTCCCTTTTACTTCTAACAACAATCGTGACCCACTACTTCTACATCTAGTCCACTCTAGTTGGGAAACACCTCCGGACACATCAGGGATAGGGCATAAAGATAATGTACTTGGCAGAGTTTCATCAAGTACTGCAGTATGATTATACTTGAAACTTTGAGCCACAACAATCATAGTAAAGGCAGAGATATGACTATGGTTATAGCTAACAGCCCAAGCCTCATGAGAAAGATGCAGACAATGCGGACTACCCCCAAGACATATAGGTAACCCTTCAACCCCAAATTGATATGAACTATTTACTGTGCCAGTGTCTAATTCAGGATCCTGATTTTAAAAAGGCGATGGCATCCAAGCAGTATCATTAGTAAATACTGGGACTTCTCTGTCTCCCCAGGCCACACCTTGATATAAGGGTGGAAAAGGAATATAAGCCCAGTATGTAAATTCTCCAGCTGTTACCTGACAATTTACTATGGCCAGCATAGCCAGGAATAAAGTCAGTGGGGTTTTGGGCTGCCCAGCTTGTTGAACAACCCCTTCAGCTTCTTAACTATTTCAGTTGCCCCCATGTCAGGGGCTCTGCACGTCGAGTTCCGAAGGTGAATGTTCTCCGAGCACTCAGATTTGGCTCCTGGAATTCCTTCAGGAACTCTTTGGATCGGCTTCTCTTCGCCATGGCACTGTTTCAACCATCGAGATGGAAACCAATCGTCTCCGGCACCTGTCCGGACAAGAGCATAGCCTCGGCCCCATTGTAAAATGTTTCCTTTTAAATATTTCCCTTGTAATGAAGGATAATACACCCACAGATTACTGTTTTGCGGCTTTTCTAAAGGCTGTTGAAAATGTTTCACCGCTGCAGACTGCTGTAATTGGCGCCAATGGTTGAGAAAATTTAAAGTAAAAAGGGCTTTCAGAATTTGATGTTTTGGGGAATCTCGCCCATCTCCCCCTTTTTGCTTTAAAAGTTGTAATTTTAAGGTAGCATTGGCTCTTTCAATAATTGCTTGACCTTGACTGTTAAATGGAATACCAGTGGAATGATGAATATGGTATAAAGAGAGGAAGGCAGCCAATTTGCGAGAGCAATAAGCAGGGGCATTATCAGTTTTTAATTCAGCAGGGACTCCCATAACTGCAAAACAAGTAAGTAAATGAGTAATAACAGAGTCAGCCTTTTCAGAGGGTAATGGCGTAGCCCACTGGAAATGTGACCACGTATCAATAGTATGATGAACATATTTTAAACGACCAAAGGAAGGAACATAAGTTACATCCATTTGCCAAATGTGATTTTGTTGAATGCCTCGAGGATTAATACCTGGACTTAAAAAAAGTGCAATAATAGGAGCACAAGATGGGCAGGCTCTGACAATAGCTCGGGTTTGATGGCGTGTTATAGAAAATCGCCGTTGTAATCCTAAACTATTAGTATGATGTAGTTGGTGCTCATCCTGAGCCCGTTGGACACTGCCAATCAGTAAAGAATCAATCTGACTATTGCCAAAAGATAAAGGTCCTGGCAAAGCTGAATGAGAACGAATATGAGTGATAAAAAGGGGGGCAGTGCGGGAAGTAAGAGTTACAAATAATAAAGAAAATAATTTTTGTAAAGGAGTTTGAGGAAATAATGGTAAAGAAGTCTGAGAAATATATTTAGTTACATATACAGCATATTGGGAATCACTAACTATATTACAAGGGGTTTGAGGCCAGTCTTGTAGAACCATAAGAATGGCAAAAAGTTCTCCTTGTTGTACTGATTCAAATGGATAGTGAGAAATTTTTGAATTGTCTGAAGTCCAGTATCCAGCCTTTCCATTGCTTGAAGCATCAGTAAAAAAGGTGGGACCTTTAACTGGAGTGTAAGAGATAGGATTATATGGCAGTAAAGAATATTGTTGCAGAAAAGCAAACAATTTATTACTAGGATAATGCTGAGAAAAAGAACCGGTATACTCAGCGCAAGCCACTTGCCAACCCTCATGAGTTTCCAGCAGAGATTCAATGTATTGATTAGATAATCGGGTAATAATTTTTACAGGGTCAGCACCAAGCAACTGACGAGCTCGATGTCGTCCTTTAATAATTAATTCAGCCAATTTATCAATATATGGGTGAATTTTCTTAATGGCTTTATTAGCCAAAAACAGCCACTCCAGAATATTATTATCTTGGTGTAAAACGGCCCTTGGCGAATGGGGAGTATGAAAAAGACACAACGAAAGTGGAAGATTGGTGCAATATAATCGAGGTGAGCTTCACTAATTCTATTTTCTACAAATGACAATTCTTCTTCTGCTACAGGGGATAAAGTCCCCATAGGTTGACTACAAGTATTTACAGCTCTAAGATCAGTTAATAAGTGCCATTTTCCTTTTTTTTTTTTTTTTTTTTTTTTTGACAAGACAAACAGGGGAATTCCATGCAGAAGTACTTGGTTGAATATGCCCCTCGGCCAATTGTTCCTTAACTAAATTCTTTAAAGCCTTAAGTCTTTCTTTAGATAATGGCCACTGTTCCACCCGAACAGGAGTTGTAGTTTTCCACTTCAATTGTAAAGCTTGAGGCTTGTGGACAGTGGCTAAGAGTTTAAAGGATTGTAGCCCATTTTGAACATCATATTTTTGGCAGCTGAAGAAATATGAGGAATACTTAAAAAGGCACCAAATTGTTGTAAAAGATCACGGCCCCAAAGGTTAATATTAATGGGAACAATATAAAAGAACACTTTTCCTTGTTGTCTTTCAGGTCCTACACAGCTCAGGGGCTCGACAGTTTGGTAGACTATAGAAGCAGTACCTAGGCCGGATAGAGTAACCGATACTTGTTTCTTTCTCCAATGATCAGGCCATTGAGCCAAACATTATTATATACATCCGCTCCTGTGTCGACTAAGCCCTCAAAAAGTATCCCATTAATTTGCAAAAAACATAAAGATTTTTTATCAGAAACTAAAGTTTCCCAGAGAACAGTTTTTCCAGTACTACCAAAACCTCCTTGACGAGACACATCTCTAGATAAGAAAGGAAAAAAAGGCAATAAAAGCAATTATGCAATACATTCCCCTGCCTCTAGGCGCATAAGTTGTGAGACTTGTACCATAATAAGGATTTCATCAGTAAAATCAGGATCAATAATTCCTGGGACCACCATTAACCCCCGCATAGCATTGCTGCTTTAACCTAGTAAAAGTCCTACATGTCCCTTTGGCAAAGGACCACACACTCCGGTAGCCAACTTATATATTCCTCTATTAGGAGATAAAGTATAAGGTTGGACAATAGCTAGGTCAGCAGCAGCACTCTGCTTAGTGGCAGCATAAAGCTGAGAAACTGGGGTAGGGTAAGATGTCTTTAAGGATGACTCAAGGTCATTCCTTGATGTTGTAAGCCACTGCTCACTGGGTGCTGGGGTAGGCCTGCATTGTAGTTGTTGGGGCCCCAAGCCTGCAGGCCCCAGCTCCCGTTTCCCGAGAGGGGTGACAGTACATTCCCACTTTTATCAGTTTTTGAACAGCATTCATTGGTCCAATGTCGACCCTTGCCACATCGTTTACACATATCAGATGGTAACCTTTTTTCTTTTAGAGCAGAAGAGTCTAATTTTTTCCGGCATTCCTTTTTAAAATGACCGGGTTTCCCACATTGATAGCATATACCTTGTTTAGAATTGTCTTTTAAAGCCTTAGAAAGTGCCCCAGCAAACAATTGAGCATTGTAAATAGCTCCTCCAACACCTGCACAAGCCCGAATGTATTCACCTAAATCAGCTCCACTAGCTTTTAGAGGACGCAGCAATTTTTGGCACTCAGGATTAGCACTCTCAAAAGCCAGAGTATCCAAAAGAATTTTAGCAGCCGGGCCTGAACCTACAGTCTTTAATACAGCATCTTGAAGACGGGCTACAAAATCTGGATACAGCTCAGTGGCTCCTGGTAGGATCTTTACAAAAGATAAAGTTTTACCCACTATTCCAACCTTAGTCCACGCTTTTATAAACAAGGCTTTAATCTGAGTGAGAGCAATATCATCTAGGCCTGCCTGAGCATTAAGAGTGGCGTATTGTTCTGAACCCGTAAGCTGCTCTTCAGTAGGTCCTGGGGGATTTCGCGTAGCATTTTTTCTAGCTTGTACTCTTGCTTCCTCCCACCACCAACTTTTTAATTGAAGCCATTGCGAATGATCAGGGACAGCCTGTCCCAACGTTTCCCAGTCAATAGAAATCATCATATGTTCTGAAGAGAAGGAATGGAGAAGGCCAAGGACAAACGGTGATTGAGGTCCATAATTAGAAATTGCAGCTTTCATTTCTTTCAAAAATTTAAATTGTATGGCTGTAAAAGTCACATTCTGGCCACCGTTTGGGAACTGAGCATTGGGGCCGAAAGCAGCCCGTGTTATCGGGAATAAATCTAATTCCTCGAAATCATCCTTTTCCTTTGATTCCTTCTTTTCTCCTACAGGAGGAAGAGGCACAGAGAAAACCTGACCTGACATAGGCAAAGAGGTTGGAGGTGGAGGCAAAGGGAAATCCTTTTAGCAGAAGGGAAGGTTAACAGGGAAGGCTCATGGCGGAGAGATAGGAGAAACAGGAGCAGCGGTATCTTGCAATTTTAACAACTGTTGTAACATCTCTAAAATGTGCTGCAAATCAGAATTTCCTTCAGATGAAGGAGGCATTAGCTCTTTTTCCAATTCCTTGTCCTCAACAACCGGGGCATAAACATGTTCCTCTCTAAGATCATTCCTCTCTAAAGCTTCAGATGCCTCACCTCCTGTGGCAGTATCGCCATGCTCCGAGTCAGTTTCAAGTAACTCTAATGCCTGAGTAATGGAACTACACAAAGTCCACAAAGTCAGAGGCATCATTTGCCCTCACTGATGAGCTCAACACAGCACTTTAACCACTTGTAACCATTCCTTTCGATTTAACTGCACTTTGGTTTGATATTGAAACCAGTAACAATGTTGTTCAACATGGTCAAACAATCACTTCAAAGTCTTATGTTCCTTAACTAACTTCTACTCCTATAGACATCAACAGTCCCTGGAGTAAACAAATATTCAGAGGCCAGAGAGGTGGAATTCCCCATAATTTTCCCGTGGGTCCCCCTGTCTTTATTTACCTGCCCAGGGTGTTTCCCCCTCCGGTTCCTTGCTCTCGTGGAGCCACGGACCCTGCTCGCTGCGTCAGATGTTGGGGTCCGCGTGTTTCCTAAACAAAGGAATGAACACACAAGACAACACAAGACAAGACAAACATGGCGGCCGCCTCAAATGGCGCGCTCTGCTTTATTTTATACAGTCGTTTGTGGAATGTTACCAAGTCACAAGACACATTGCTGTTTTTCTGACCTTTCCCTGACTTCGTTTGCAAGAGCAGGACTTATGGGGAACGCCCTACTTCGTTTGCAAGAGCAGGACTTATGGGGAACGCCCTGCTTCGTTCGCAAGAGCAGGGCTTATTGGGAACGCCCTGTTTCATTTGCAAGAGCAGGACTTATTGGGAACGCCCTGCTTCATTTGCAAGAGCAGGACTTATCGGGAACACCCTGTTTGCGAGCACGTAGTCCTCTACACATTTTAAAATAACTTAAAGAGTATAACTGAATTGTTTGTAACTCAAGCGACAAATGCTTCAGGGGATAAATACCACATTCTGCATGATGTGCTTATTACACATTGCATGCCTGTATCAAGTCATCTCATGTACCCCATCAATATATACATCTACTATGTACCCACAAAAAGTAAAAATGTAATACAAAAAATAAAACAAAATAGTGGAAGGTGCTATGGGGAATATTAAGCCTCCAGTTTTAAAGAAATTACAATCTAATGGAAATGGACACACATGTCTAAGAATCGATAATGAATTGCAGTCAGTTTCAATGACACAAAATGTACAAAGGATGTTACTGTAAGTGACTAAGGGAAAGAAGATACTAATTCTAATTCAGGATTCCAAAAGAGGCATTCTAAAAGTTATAAAATTTGATTTTGCCCTTACAGTATGAATATGGGTTTATCAAGTAAAAGTAAGAAGAAATTCTAGATAGAGACTTGGTCACAAGTGGAGGCAGTGATATAGAAAAATACTGAACAAATTTGGGACAAGAACCTCTATTTTGGCAAAGAAGGAGAAGTAAAAATTCTACTTTCCAAAACGTCCCTCGAACACTACAGGGGCAAATGTTACACATTTGACAATATATTGCAGTATTACCATTCTCATTTTATTTTTCAAATGTGGAACAAGCCAAATTAGCAAGAGTGTACAATAGCAATGTAAAAATTATAATGCATAATATGACACAAGCCAAACTATGTCGAAGTAACTTTACTGCTCAGATGTCAGATGCCTGTAGTCATGGTAGTCGATATATTATACAACAGAAGCAAGATGCAAAAAGATATATTAACAGTGAGTTAAACCTAGTACATTGACATTTAGCATGGATGAATATAACACCTTATCCTTAAGTTCAAAAGCCATTTGCACCATACAGACTCAGAAACAAATGGATAAATAAAAAAAAAAAAATACAAAAACATGATATTTAAAGGGATTGACTATAAACTATTAATAAACATAAGCTAATTGTCCCTTAGGTTTACTAAAAAGGTATTGCCATTTTAGGCTGCATGGATAGAGATAGAATACACACAAAAAATAAAAGTAATAACCATATATGTAGTAATACGTTAATTATGAGTGCCACATTTTTAAGAGAGACATGTGCAAATTAGAGCACACTCAAAGAAGAATGACTAAACCAGGGACAAAATAAGAATCATTCTGTTAGAAACAACAGAATGAAATTAGAGTATTTAGGTGTAGAAATACATGGCAGGCATGGGGATGCTAAGGAATGTGTGACAATACTCATTAGTCACTTGAGGAGCTATCATAGATAGAATTGGCCAACTTGTTGTGTGTGACTCCAAAGGACAGAATGAGAGCCTGTGGTCAGACATCTCAGAAAGACTAATCTTCATTAAATAAAAAGAATAAAAACATGTTACAATTATAGCTGTCTGATACTACAATTGGCTACCTAATGAAAGAATGTAAGTCCCCTTCAATAGAGTTATTTAAGAGTAGGTTTGATGGCTACTTGTCAACGTGTTTTAGAGGTTCATACAACAATCATGTAGGGAGTTTAACTAGATAAATTCTAAGGCCTCCACTAATGGTAATGTTCTCTGATTCTATCAGTCTATGAAAAAGCATGTCATTAATTCTATGAGTCTCTGAAAACGCATGTATTAATTACAGTGTCATGTAATGATTAATAATGATATACTGAGAATGTTAAACACATTAATGGAGTGACCACTTACATTAAAGTGTTTTCTCGTCAGCAGTAACACTTCATAATAAGTGAACATTTGTCTCCATTTAAATTACTAAGAATTCCCATTGAATTATTACTCAGTATGAATATGAAATGATTCTACTATAATAAATGCTTTATAATTAATATTGAAGAAAAAAATTAAGATTTTCCTATGCTATAACAATGTGGATTATTAACGAAAAGGAACTTCAGTGTTTATCTCTTCATATTTCTATTCCAACTCCATTTGACATACTTTATCCTCATTAGTTTTAATTCATAGATCTGACATGTGGGGGTTGTCAATCTGGCTTATTCACCAAAAATGATAATGTTTAAAAACATTGATGATGTAGAGTCAACTGTGCGGCACAAATATCCAAAGGAAAAGTATCAGTGGGAAACAACATTTATTTGGAAATATTTTTATAAGCATATATGTATACATATAATTAGAAAACAGAACAATCAAAAGGACTGACAGTAAATGAAGATCAAACCAATAATGACACATTAATATAAAGTAATTTTGGGTTATTAGCTAAAGAATGACATATTTAGGAGCTATACCAATGTGAGAACTGGATATAAAGTCATAATAAAAAAATTGTGCTCAAAATAAGAGAGTCTACCTACAATGATATAAAAACAATGCATGTGAATGCTGATGTGTATAGAAATGATTTTTATTACACAAATATTCAATAATTATTATAAAATATTATGAAAATATATTTTGTAAATTTTGTGATGTGGAAATTAATTACTAACATTTTTATTACTGTATTTAAATATAATTTACACGCCATATAATTCACTCATTTAAAGAGTTAGATTCAATGGTTTTTAGTATATGTACAGTTGTGCAACCATCACCATTATCTACTTTTTGAACATTTTCTCTAAAATGCAACCTCATACCCACTAACAGTCATTCTTCACTAACCTCCCTCAAAGTTAAACAATTACTAATCTACTTTATGTCTCTATGGATACTCCATTTCAGGATATGTCACATAAATGGAGTCACATGTTATGAGGTATTTTGTGAATGGCTTCTTTCATTTACCATAATGTTTTCAAGATTCATACATATTTTTATATTGTCAATGCTTCATTATTTTTATTGTTAAACAATATTCCATTATACATAAATACCATAATTTTACCATTCCATCAGTGGATAGACATTTGTATTGCTCCTCTTTTATCTATTATGAATAATGCTGCTATGTATATTAAGGTGTAAATTTTTGTGTGACTTATGTTTTTATTTCTCTTACGTAAATGGCTGGAAGTAGAAATGGTGCTAAAATGATTACTTTGTGTTTAACCTATTGAGGAATTGTCAGGCTCTTTTTCAAAGCTACATTCTCCCCAACACTTGTTATCATCTGTTTTTTGTTTGTATCCTTATTAGTGATTAGCGTGTATGAAGTAGTATCACATCATTGTTATGATTTTTATTTTCCTGATGGCTAATGATGTTCAGCAACATTTCGTGTCCTTATTTACCATTCATATATCTTCTTTAGCCAAATGTCTGTTTAAATCATTTTTACATTTTATTGCGTTGTCTTTCCATTTGTGAATTTCAAGAGTTCTTTATATATTCTGAATAAAATTCCCTTATGAGAAACAGTCAAATATCATTTAATAAAGTTTCAGTGAATGGTGGACTGCATGTATGATGGTGGTCCCATAAGATTATAAAACAGTTGAAAAATTTGTTTGCACATAAAAAGTCAAAATTGTAAAAAATTTAGAAAAGTATAGAAAATAAAATGTTACATTAAGTAAAGATTAATTTAGTTTTGAAGAAATAATTGTTTTACAAATTTAGTATAGCCTATGTGTACTGTATGCATAAAGTCTACAACAGTATACACTAACATTTTAGCCCTTCAAATGCACTTGTCATTCACTGACTGACTCACCCAGAGCAACTTCTAGTTGTGCAAGCTCCATTCGTAGTAAGCACCCTATAAATGTGTACCATTTTAAAAACCTTTTATATTGCATTTTTACTGCCCCTTTTCTATGTTTAGATACATTTAGATACACAAACACCATTGTGTTATTACAATTACCTACAGTATTCAACACAATAACAGGCTGTACTGGTTTGTAGCCTAGGGACAATAGGCTATATCATACAGCCTAGGTATGTAGTAGGTTACACTATCTAGGTTTTTGTAAGTATAATACATTCTGCATGACAAAATTCACATGGCAAAATTGCCTAATAATGTACTTCTCAGAACGTTGTTAAGCAGCATGTGAATGTATATAATTTGCAAGTATATTCTCCTACTCTGTTAGTTGTCCTTAAAATTAATACTATTTTTAATTTAGGCATAACTGTATAAGTTTCTGAAGTACAATAGGTTGTTTTTGCATATACATACAATGTGGAATGATTGAACCAAGCTAGGTAACATATCCATCGACTAACTTATTTTTTGTTATGAAACATTTGAAATTCACTCTCTTAGGTTTTTTTTTTTTTTTAAACTTTTTTGGTATTTTATTTATTTATTTATTTTTATTATATTTTAATTTCTGGGGTACATGTGCAGAACGTGCAGGTTTCTTACATAAGTATACACGTGCCATGGTGGTTTCCTGCACCCATCAAACCATCACCTACATTAGGTATTTCTTCTAATGCTATCCCTCACCTAGCCCCCCATCCCCCGACAAGACCCAGTGTGTGATGTTCCCCTCGCTGTGTCCATGTATTCTCCATGTTCAACTCCCACTTATGAGTGAGAACATGCAGTGTTTGGTTTTTGTCCTTGTGATAGTTTGCTGAGAATGATGGCTTCCAGCATCATCCATGTCCCTGCAAAGGACATGAACTCATCCTTTCTGATAGCTGCATAGTATTCCATGGTGCATATGTGCCAAATTTTCTTAATCCAGTCCATCGTCGATGGACATTTGGGTTGGTTCCAAGTCTTTGCTATTTTGAATAGTGTCACAGTAAACATACATGTGCATGTGTCTTTATAGTAGAATGATTTATAATTCTTTGGGCATATGCCCAGTAATGAGATTGCTGGGTCAATGGTATTTCTAGTTCCAGATCCCTGAGAAATAGCCACACTGTCTTCTGCAATGGATGAAATAATTACAATCCCACCAACAGTGTAAAAGCATTCCTATTTCTCCATATCCTCTCCAGCATCTGTTGTTTCCTGAATTTTTAATGCTCGCTATTCTAACTGGCGTGAGATGGTATTTCATTGTGGTTTGCTTTGTGTTTCTTTAATGACTAGCAATTATGAGCATTTTTTTCATGTTTGTTGGCTGCATAAATGTCTTATTTTGAGAAGTGTCTATTCATATCCTTTGCCCACTTTTTGATGGGGTCGTTTGTTTGTTTTATTTTCTTGTAAATTTGTTTAAGTTCTTTGTAGATTCTGGATATTAGCCCTTTATCACATGGAGAGGTTGCAAACATTTTCTCCCATTCTGTAGGTTGCCTGTTCACTCTGATGATAGTTTCTTTTTCTGTGCAGAAGCTCTTTAGTTTAATTAGATCCCATTTGTCAATGTTGGCTTTTGTTGCCATTGCTTATGGTGTTTTAGACATGAAGTCTTTGCTCATGCCTATGTCCTGAATGGTATTGCCCAGGTTTTCTTCTAGGGTTTTTATGGTTTTAGGTCTAACTTTTAAGTCTTTAACACATCTCCAGTTGATTTTTGTATAAGGTCTAAGGAAGGGGTCCAGTTTCAGCTTTCTGCATATGGCTAGCCAGTTTTCCCAACACCATTTATTAAACAGGGCATCTATTTCCCATTGCTCGTTTGTGTCAGGTTTGTCAAAGATCAGATGGTTGTAGATGTGTGGTGTTATTTCTGAGGCATGCTTCTCACCACCTCACCACACTTATTCTAAAATTGACCAGATAATTGGAAGTAAAACACTCCTCACCAAATGCAAAAGAATGGAAATCATAAGACAGTCTTTCAGACCACAGTGCCATCAAATTAGAACTCAGGATTAAGAAACTCACTCAAAACTGCAGAACTACATGGAAACTGAATAACCTGTTCCTGAATGACTACTGGGTAAATAATGAAATGAAGACAGAAATAAAGATGTTCTTCGAAACTAATGAGAATGAAGACACAATGTACCAGAATCTCTGGGACACATTTAAAGCAGTGTGTAGATGGAAATCTATAGCACTAAATGCCCACAGGAGAAAGCAGAAAAAATCTAAAATTGACACCCTAACATCAAAATTGAAATAACTAGAGAAACAACAGCAAACAAATTCAAAAGCTAGAAGAAGGCAAGAAATAACGAAGATCAGAGCAGAACTGAAGGAGACAGAGACATGAAAAACCCATCTCTTAACCATCCTGGCGAACACAGTGAAACCCCGTCTCTACTAAAAAATACAAAAAACTAGCCGGGCGAGGTGGCGGGCGCCTGTAGTCCCAGCTACTCGGGAGGTTGAGGCAGGAGAATGGCGTGAACCCGGAGGCGGAGCTTGCAGTGAGCTGAGATCCGGCCACTACACTCCAGCCTGGGCGACAGAGCGAGACTCTGTCTCCACCAAAAAAAAAAAAAAAAAAGGAAAAATCCATCTCTTAGTTATTTTAAAGTTTACAATGCATTTCTATTGATTATAGTCAACCTGATGTGTAATTGATTTAAAAATCTATTCTTCTTGTATATCTGAAAACTTTGATCAACAACTCCCCTTTCCTTCTCTCCCACACCCCCCACCCAGCTAAGTTTCTGATAACCATCATTCTATTCTTTGCTTCTGTGAGTTCTACATTTTTAGATTTCACATGTAAGTGAGACAGTGTGGTATTTGTCTTTCTGTGCCTGACTGACTTTGCTTAGTACAATGTCCTCCAGATTCATCCATGTTGTTGTAAATGATAGGATTTATTATTCTTCAGGCAATATAGAATTCCATTGTGTGTGTGTATATATATATTTTATATATGTGTGTGTGTGTGTGCGCATATATATGTGTATTTATATGTGTATATATGTGTATATGCGTGTGTGTGTGTATATATACACATACACCACATTTTGTATTCACTCATCAACTAGGTTGATTTCATATCTTGACTATTGTGAATAATGCCGCAGTCAACATGGGAGTGCAGATATGCCTTCAACATATTGATTTTAGTCTCTTGGATAAAATCCAAAAACTACACTACTTTATGTAGAAATTCAAAAACTCCCATGGTTCTAAAGTCTACCATAAAGAGAAAAGTTAATCAAAACTACGGATGTTTAAAAATATGTCTAATTATGAAAAAAAATGAGTGAAAATAGGTACAGTTTCATTCTTTAGGATATTTAACAGGCAAAAATGGAATTTATTTTTCATTTATTCTACCCGAAGAGTTAATTGTAAAAAAAAAAAAAAATACAAGAAGTATTTAGAATAATGTAGTTTTAGACATCATCACTTTCAAATGTAACCAAATTTGAATTGTCCAAGTATCCCAAGCGTACCTAAGAACTGTATAAAATTGTCATGTCTTTTGGGTCCCTGCTGGGAACATGTCAGTCATCAGCCTCAAAGTGTTGTAATATTTCCAGGCAGTTTTATTATACACTTGGAGTCTTTCTATTGATTCTGTTGACAGTGCTTTAATGTAGATAGCTGTGTCTGTTTCATAACCCTCCAGGGAATATAGCATTAGATCTCCTTGGTAGTATTGTGTATAAAGACATGACATGGGCAATCTGTAACCAAACCTAGCCAGAAACACTGCTCAGAAAATCTCAGCACCAGGATGTGGTGCACTTGAACACATGTAGATGAAGAGTCTGTCAGTTTTCCTCAAAAGAACACTACTTCCTCAGTGACTCATTTTACAGTCAAATCTTTATTACCCAGTGTAACAGAAACTTGAATAGGGGGATAAACACTTCATTGACATGATGGCCCATAGTTGTTCCCATTGCATTCTCGAAAAATTCAAACACCAGGTGAAAGAGATACGATGGTACATCACCCACTTACATTGGTTGTCGTCATGGCTTTATATTTACTTCTGCGTGTTTGAATTTGGAAGAATTAATATAATACAACTCACACAGATGTGTAGCATTTTCATAGCCATATTTAATAACTTTGTCTACATTGTAGTTTGTATTTATGTTTGCAATATGTTTTTCAGGAGATAGACTTCGTCTTTTTCACCAAACAATAAAGAGTGCAGATGGAGTAACATTCTAGTGGAAAGGCAATTCATGTAAAAATGATTCAAAAAGTACTGAGCACTCTGATGACAGAATCTATTCCAAAGCTTTCCTCTTCAATCATATTCTGGGCCATCGTAGAAAGGATGTCATTGTGTCGGTTCCTGATCCATATCACAGTATCTGTAAAGTAGTGAATCGTTTTAGCATCTTTTTGTGCCTTTGTCCTTAAAAATCAAGATACTCCCGAAGACTCTGTACATACAAGCTTTATACCAATTGAACTGATGATGTCCTGAGAAGATTATGTGAAAGAAGGCTTATTCCTTTTATTATATTTGCTAATGTAATAGGCAAGTGTTACTGCAGAAGCACAAACGATGCCTTTTCACTAGCACTCACATATATGCGGTCCAGAAACTGCTTTGTGGAGAGCAAAGACTGTGAGAAGTGCACGTGTAAGTCCACTTAGTCTGGAATGCCAGAAGCCAGGTGGGAGCCAGAGTCTGAGATAAAGCTGCAGCTGGCATTGTGGTGACTGTGACTGGGTTACACCTTCCTGTTGCTTTGCATATTCTGTTATTTTTATTGAAAACAAGCCATTTTAGATAATACATTATAAAAACAAACTTGAAACTTTGGATTCTGATTCCCACTCCAAGGGTTGTTGTTTATGTTGTTTGCTTGTTTTTTTTTTTTTTTTTTTTTTTTTTGGGGTGTGTGTGTGTGTGTGTGTGTGTGTGTGTGTGTATAAACTAACTTCATTAGTCTACTTTCCCTGCTGTGTACAGCCTGGCTCTTTTTTATTTTTATTTTTTGTTTGTATTTTTTTCTTTTTAACCTGACTACTTAGGGGTCACTCTTGTTTCAGCATAAGCCACTTACTGAGCAAAAGTTGTGATAAAGTCCCCTTAGCCTATTAGCTTTTTACCATTTACCATTATATGTGTATGTGGTTTGGAGGCTGCTAGTTCAGGAAGTTAAATATATTTCCCCCCACATTCATACAGGCAGTAGCAGCTTCGAGATTCCTTCTCTGAGCACAGCTAAGAGAGTGCAATCATCAGTGTGTACACAGTCTTCTAAGCTTTTGGGGATTACTGTGATATTATTTTTAAACTTGGATTCCTAGAAGTCAACCTTGGGTCAGAGTAGCTTACTGTCTAGTCAGTGTTTGGTCATAGTTTACATTCAAGCCCCTTATGCCAGTAAAGTTTCAGCTCTCTGTTGATGTGTCTGTGTGTATCAAGAAATGCTTTCTGCCAGGCATGGTGGTTCATGCCTGTAGTCCCAGCACTTTGGGAGGCCGAGGTGGGTGGACCACGAGGTCAGGAGTTTGAGACAAGCCTGACCAACATGGTGAAACCCCATCTCTACTAAAAATACAAAAAATTAGCCTGGCATGGTGGCGCACGCCTGTAATCCCAGCTACTCAGGAGACTGAGGCAGGAGAATCGCTTGAACCCGGAAGCAGAGGTTGCAGCGAGCCGAGATTGGGGCACTGCACTCCAGCCTGGGGAGCGAGACTCTGTCTCAAAAACAAAAACAAAACAAAACAAAAAGAAATGCTTCCAAGTCTGCCTCTCATCTTGCTCCTACTGCTTCCAAGTGGGTACAGCCTAACACGTATGTACAGATTTCCCAACGCCTAGAACTTACTGTACTCTCAAGAGAGCACTTTCCTAATTATCTCTTATTAGACTTCTGGCTACTTTGTTGTTTTGCTTGTACTATGAAGGTACCAGTCTCCTCTTAATTGTTCTCCAAAAAGATCTCACATTTTTTTACAATATTAGACATGGAGTTCTCCAATCTCTATTTCGAATCAAGTTATTTTTTAGGCAGAGTTGTGGAGCTCTTTCATCTTATTGTGTGTGTCTCTTGCCTTTCTCCCTGGACAGAACCACTACACCTTTGCACTAGAGCTGGGTGCAGGGGACCTGAATGACAACTGCATTCTGTGAGTGGGTTCTGGGGACAGGTGGCATCCCCTAGTCTTCTCATCTTGCTTTCCTGAACATGGAGCCTCTGCACTACTAGCATAGTACAGTAAGGTTCACAGGGCCCAG
This sequence comes from Macaca nemestrina, assembly GCF_043159975.1. Taxonomy (NCBI): domain Eukaryota; kingdom Metazoa; phylum Chordata; class Mammalia; order Primates; family Cercopithecidae; genus Macaca; species Macaca nemestrina. Next base: position 73,261,263 of record NC_092145.1, read on the forward strand.
TATTTTCAACCTGCTGTACTTGGTAGAACTTCTATTAATTAATGAGGCCTGGTGGGGTAGGGAAAACAAGTTTCTGCTGCATACCCAGAATAAAGCTTCTATAACTCATGGCTGAAAGGAATAAAACAAACAAGCAGCCTGTTTCTTCTGGAATGAAAACATAACACCAGACTGGAGCTGCAAAAAAAAGGAGTCCCCACCTTACAGATTGCATACAAACAGGGTAGAGCTTCCATAACACAGAGCTGAGGAAGGACATATAATGGAGTGGGTGGTGGCTCAAATGCCACAGACTCATGATATTGTTACCAAGATTTGATATTCTTTCATGATTGATTCTCTATTGTTTGCCCTCAGGACTATTTTCAGAGATTTTGAGTGTTTTTAAAAGAATTTGATCCGTTAAATCGTTCTTTTGCTAGGAAAAGGGTCTGTTTTCATCTGTTTGGGCTTCCATAGCAAAATACCATAGACTGTGTAGTGTATAAACCATGAAAATTTATGTTTTACAGTTCTAGAGGCTGGGAAGTCCAAGATCAAGATACTTTTGTTGTCTGTTGAGGGAAAATTTCTTGGTTTGTAAATGGAGACTTCTCACTGTATTCTTGCACAGTTGAAAGGGTGAGGTGTTTCTTTTGGGCTTCTTTTATAAAAGCACTAATCCCATTCATGAGGGTGGAGCCCTAAAGGCATCACCTGTTATTATTATTACCTTGGGGATTAGGATCTCAATCCATGAATTTGGGGACACATAACCAGACAATAACAGGGTCCTCTGAGCTTCTTACTCTGTCATCTCTGAGCTGCTTGCTCCATCATCTCAGAAGTCTGACCTCACTACTAGCATTTTCATATATATATTTTCTGTGTTTTCATTGTAGAAGGATGTAAATAATGGGGTGCTTATTTTTTGTTGTAAAATTATTCAAATACAATGGATGTTTTTAATGCTTTGATGAAGTTTGTACAACTCTTTGAAAAATACTTTCCATTAAGGAATTTTATCCTCAGGTTTGTGGTTTTCTATTACTGGTTATTTATGACTTTTTATAGTCTGGATCCAGTCCACCTTCCAACTTGTTCTCCCACTACATTCCTCATTAACTCTCCATGGAAGTCAGGGTGATCTACCTATCATCCCTTGAAAATATCAAGTTATTTTTTACTTCTACATTTTTATTTATGCTCCTCGTGTACTCTACTTTTTTAACTTGCTGCCCAAATCCTTCTAATCTTTGAGGGCTTAATTGAATTTCCATTTCCAATAAGGAACAGTCCATGACCATCCTGGTTATTATTTATCTCTCTCTTTCCTCTGATCTTTTAAATATTTAATACCAGTACTCATGGTATATATGTTCTACTGCCTTATGACATTACCTGCATACTTGCCTTTTTTATATCTTGGAAATGTGTTTATGCTTTAACTTCAATTAAATAATAAGCTCTTGGAAAACATGGAGCTGTTGGAGCTATTGGATTGTAACCAATAGCCTCTTTATAGCCTTCCTAGTTAAGTATAGCACTGTGGATGTATAATGTTCTTAGTAAATATTTCATTGAGTAAATTTGCTCCCTGATGAGTTCTGAAATAGTACTCCATTTGTACTGAAACAAAAATTACTTTGCTCATTGATGAAAGTGAAAGCCTCTTAAGTATGCTTGCTCATAAGATCCTTAGATTACTGGATCATTAAGAGCAAATAGCAGTTGCCCCTTCATATACATGTTCTAGTGTTATAGCAATGACCAGGCATACCTGAAGAAGTAATATGCCATAACACCTAATCATATTCTCTATTCATATGGAAATTTTTCTTATTATTTTGATATAATATTTTAAGAATTCCCATGTGCTAAAAATAGTTAGTTAAATAGATATGGTGCCTAATCAAGTGTCAACTGTAATATATCTTAACTCTAAACTCATTGATTGCCATTAATTTAATTTGCAGCTTGATGAAGAGTGAGAAAATTTTTTAAAATAGAAAAAAGAATTTAATTTTCTTAACCTCTTTGGTGTTATATATTGAATTAATATTGACTAATATAGTAGCAATAATCATGATGAAGAAATAAGTGAAGTTAAGAAATTTTTCCATGGCAATACAGAAAGTGACAAACCAGGATGAGAAACCCTGCCTTCAGTGTGCACAATTATTTCATCAGTTAGGTAACATCCTGGTCAGTTATTAAAAATAATATATTTTTTTTAAAAAAATAAGCATAAATTAAACGAAGACCTGAAAATTCAAAACTTAACATTGCCATGTTATTAACTTTAATTCCACCTTGGCAACTTCTTACAGTTGTATAAAAAGGCATGAGTAGCCTCCTAAGGCAAATATCATATCTTGGGAAAAAAATGGATGATTTTCCGTTTGATTCTAAGTCAAGTATGATCTTATTCAGTTGGTTTCAAAATAACCAGTTGCTGGCTAGGCCAAACAAAAGATGACAAGAAAAAGTATTGTCCTCGAATCTCGGGATTTTCATATCTAATATACATTGTTGATATGTTTTCCCTTCAATTCTTGTATAAGATATTATTTTTGAAGATGAGTCCACATCTGTAAAACATAATATAATAACATTTCATGCTCTCTAAACTAGTATATCCAGACTGAAGATTGTATATCATCTCCAAAGAACCAACACCACTAAAATAATTCTTCATGATGGTATATGGCAGATATTTCTTCATAGTCTCACATCTTAATTATACTGTAAAATAAAATATTTATTTTTTTAACTCTACAAACAAAATCGCATTTTGCATGGAATTCTACACAGAATGAAATACAGTTTATCTGCATGGTAGGAAGTACATTTATAAGATGCTTTCTGGCATTTACTTTGTACCAGTGCTTTTCAAATTTTAATGTGCACGAGTAGAGATCTTTTTGAAATGCACATTTTGATTTATTACTTCTTGGGGCAGTGGTGCTAAAATTCTGCATTTCTTACAAACTCCCAAGTGATGCCATTGCTGCTGGTTTATTGCCTGAAATGTGAATAGCAAGACTTTATATTGCTCAAAAAAAAAAAGAGTGTAAGAATGTTGATACTTTTGAAGTTTGATGGTGTGTAGGCAAATGATCATTATGCTGTTTTCTTTATTATGGTGTATGTTTGATTTTTCATAATAAAATGTTTTAAATATCAAAAATTTAAAAATAAAGGATAAGTCCACAGTATTTGCCTTACAATAGGCTCAATATATATCTTTGATTGATCTGAATTGAGGAAGGACCCAAGAGGGAGCCATTTGACTGTGCAATGTGACTGAGGAATTAGTGCTCTAAAAAGGATAATATCAGTTAATCAATTGGCCAATGACAGTATATATAAATATAGCCTAAAAGTTTTATTTTCTTTAAGGTTATATATTTCTTCTATATGTGCCCCTAGAAAAAGAAAAACTTAGAGAAGCATTGTACCATAACTTTGGGTTAAAAATTATAACATGGCCTCTTTCCATGCTCACAGCCAGTGAGTTGAGACCCAAAAGTGGCATCATTTATGTTTTTCACTTAGACTAGTTTGACTGGACAAATGTCTCTATGGAACAGAGATGCATTGAAAATACTGCAGCCAGGTCATCTCCACTGTTTAAAATTTTCAATGTGGTGTAACTAAGAAGAAAAGATTTGAAAAGCCTAGCCTTACTTATTCCAAGCAATACAGGATAAGGCCAGATTGAATGGCAGGAAACCTAAGACTAAAATACACATTTTAAAAAAATGTAGTTATATTACTTTCAAATACATAGTTATTTAAACTATACTTTGAAAATGAATTGCCCACTAGAAGTCCTTAGGGAGATCAATTGAATTAATAGGATAATATTTATCATGTAAGTAGGTATTTCTAAATGCTTCAGGAAGACTCAACAGATTCTTCTTTCAAGTCATCTAAATGTGATTTCTGAATACTTGTATAGTTTTTTAAATCTATAATGGCTATTAAGGAAATTATATTTTTTAAAAAACGCTGAAAACTGCAGTATAGCTCCAAGTGTTATGTATTAGCAGAGACCAAAGGAATGTGACTATATGATTATGTATTTGGTCAATGTAGAGATAACTTTCAGTATTTCTCCCAGTCTCTTGACTATATAACAGATATATTCTCCAAACATCAGTCTTCGTATGTATATTTTCACCATATAGTATATAAAGCACGTTTAAAATAATAATGTTCGATGTGTGAATTACTAGATCCAGACATGTTAACTCAAATTGTCTGAGCAGTGAGGGCCAGAAAAATACATTTTAAAAAATGTCCCCAGGCCGGGCGCGGTGGCTCAAGCCTGTAATCCCAGCACTTTGGGAGGCCGAGACGGGCGGATTACGAGGTCAGGAGATCGAGACCATCCTGGCTAACACGGTGAAACCCCATCTCTATTAAAAATACAAAAAAAACTAGCCGGGTGAGGTGGCGGGCGCCTGTAGTCCCAGCTACTCGGGAGGCTGAGGCAGGAGAATGGCATAAACCTGGGAGACAGAGCTTGCAGTGAGCTGAGATCCGGCCACTGTACTCCAGCCTGGGTGACAGAGCGAGACTCCGTCTCAACAAAAAAAAAAAAAAAAAAATGTCCCCAGATAATGCTATAGTATCACTAGTTTGAGAACCCTTGGGCTTAACAGTGGCCAACAGGAAATGAGCTACAGACAACATTTTTTCAATTTTTTCAGTTGCTAGCTGCTGTGAGCAGTTGTATTCTGTGAGAGGAGAATATGGATGGGAATGGCTAACCAATAACGGATGTGGATAAGCTGTGGATCAAAATTTTTCTTTTTTTCTTTCTGTGTCTCAATGATTCTTGCTCAACAAGACTTTGTCAAATGCTGGTGACAGCCAAAAGTTAATAAGTAAAATATTGTCTCGTCTTATTTTCTGCTTTTTTTTCACATAAGTGTAACACTAGTTTTTTCATCCTATGTAATCCCATATTAAAAAAAAAAATAGAAATAAATGCATTTAACTCTAATTATTTGAGATTTTCTGATTCACTATTTTTTTAATTTATTTCCAGTAAGTACTATTCTAAATAGTATTTTTAATATACAATACAGAAGGGACCTAGAATAGTATTTATCACCATCATCAATGAGATTTATTTTTACATTCTCATTATTAAAACATTTGCTAACTTGAAGAATATTTTAACACCTTGTTGACAACTAGAGAACTAGACATCAGTATTTAAAAAAAAAAAGTTCCATGACTCTAAGTGATTGCTAGAAAGTGCATGTTTATAAAATTCACGAATGCAAACTCATTTTCTCTCTTATTGATAACCACATAGACTATTGATGACTTGGAGATGCCCTTACTCAAGTGATTTATTACAGGGACAACAGAAATGTTAAACAATTAAGTGATTTGCTAAGAACCATTTTAAGTTTATCAGACATTAGTTCCAGATCTGATCTTTGCTTTTTACATACATGTATTAATAACAAATATTAGATATATCCTGAAGTAACTAAATCATCAGGAAACAGTGGATAGAACATTGGACAGACAGACAGGAAATTGTAAGTTTTAGTTGTTGCTAGTCACTAGTTCTCTGAGCTTAGGTAAGTCAATTCCCTTTTTTGAACACTGATTTCCTCATTTGTAAAATTCATTCTGTAAATGTTTACTGAAAGCTAACTGTGTTTTAGTTAATGTGCTGGTCACTGTAAATGGAAAAACAGATTTTGTAAGGAAGAAAATGAGCCTGGTGTAATGAAAAGAGCACTGGATGGAAAATGAAGTTACTCGTGCTCATTACAGCTTGGACTAGATAATTTCTAAGATCACTTCAAATTTTCAAAGTCTGGGAGTCTATTTGTTGTTTGGAAGTACTACTCATAGATGTTTAGTACTGTTCCTTAGGGAGGGCTGACTTCCTATCCAGGGCTTGCAGCTAATCATAGATGCAAATAAAGTAGGTGACAACTTAAGTAATGTTATATCACAGATGTCAGAAAGTCATCTCTCTCCAGGCAAGTTTATTGCAGCCTGAAATCATTTACAATTAGCTTACAATAAGCTGAATTTCAATCTCACTCTATTTACTAGCTTATGACTTTGAAAAATTCTCAGTGTCAGTTTTCATACCATTAAAATAGTGATAATAATAATGCCTAACTTAAAAGTTTGTTGTAAAGATATAAAACATGTAAAGCATACAATATCTGGCACATCATTAAAAAACAGTATATCATTTTCATGCACCTTATCTGTAAACAATTTTATGTGACACCTCTGGATATAAAAGGAAGCATAGGATATGGTGTTTGCCCTTATGGAACCTACTAATAATTAAGAAAATAAGATGCACACATATAAGTCAAATAAAAATAATATACTATCAAGTCCTAAAAATTATTAGTTGAGAGAAGAGATAGTTCTTTGCATACTTTCTATTTGTTATGTACTGTGTAATGTTTTTTGAAGAATAGAGCATTATATAAGACGTAGTCCTTCTTAATAATAGCAGGGATTATTTCATACACAGACCAACACCCCCTCACCACCACTCCCCCCCACCCCCCGCACACACATAGAGAAAGAAAGAGAGAAAGAGAGAGAGTAAAATGTAGTAAAATATAGTTTAAAGTCTGTTGATTGGATTGAAGGATGCAAAGTATTGTTTTTGGGTGTGTCTGTGAAGGTGTTGCCAAAGGAGATTAACGTTTGAGTCAGTGGACTGGAAGAGGCAGACCCAACTTCAATCTGTGTGGGCACCATCTAATCAGCTGCCAGCATGGCTTAGGATAACAAGGACCATGAAGGGTATAGACAAGTTGCAGGGATAAGGATGACAGATAGAGAGACTTAGAGCAGCTGTCTCAGAAAGATAGTTTTTCCAACTTCCCTAGAGGGCTTCCTAACATCTTGGAGTCTTCATTTCCTAAAGTTAGGAATGCAAACATTCCACAAAACCTTCAGGCTGACTGGCTGAATGCATTATTCTTTAACTGAATGAAAGGTAGCTGGGAAAGCCACACAAAGAAGAGAATCCAAATATCTCCCACTTGGCAAATTTTCTGCTGGTGAAAGGCCAAGAGAAGAAGTTAGGATGAGACTTTGCTGATTGTTTTTTAAGGAGGTCATCATTGTCAACATTAAGGTAAAATACTCCTATTAACATTTTCTTCATATGAAGATTATAATCATCTTTTTCCCTGAGGATATCTTCAAGCTTTAAGTTTAAGAACCCCTGGATAAAAGTAATGTACATGGCAATAGGGAGATCCATAAATTAACTGTGGACTAGGATCTTGTGTAGGCAAGCATGTGCTTCCATGTGAAAATTACCCATTGGCTTTTATAAAAATAAGTTGTATTAATGACAAAAGGCTGGCAACTAAATTAAGAAAATGAAGAGTAAGTAACTGGCAGTATGTGAAGAATTACATGGTGAGATCTGATTTATTTCAAGTTTTCAAAGCCGAGGACTATGTTTGCTGTTAAAGTTAAAACAGTTATTTTAACTACTAGAAAGATGGAGATCCACATGTACTATGAATTTCACATTCTGGTTCCTATTTACAGTACCGCCAAAAGGATAGATTCCACTTATCAACATTCATTTTACAACCCATCGTCCCTCTCACTTGCTGTAATATGTCTTAAAAATTGATAATATTGCATGAGGAAATCTCATGTAGAAGACATTATCAGTCTTCAAAAAAGTAGGATAGAATCTTGCCTAAATAGATACCAATACATTGCAAGGGAATGATTTCTGAAGATTAAATGCAATGTTATTATTCATTAGCTACATGCAAAATATATGATTACCAAGCAACCATATCATAAATCATTATTTTAACTACTTCAGTTCATTCAATATCTCTGGTATATTTTTGAGACTCATTTCTGAATTTATCATCATTTTGACATTATTAGAAGACATACATACCAAGTAAAATGTTATCATTTATTTACATTATTTTCTCAGCTAGAAATAATAAGGTAGCACAAAATATAAAGCTGCATCCACATTATATGTGGTTAATGAAAGTTGTTTTTTTTTAATTTCCCATAACATTAAGATCAGTTTGAGAACTGTTTGACATGTGTGTTTTGTGCTCATTTTTAAAAAATTATCAAAGATCAGATTTAAATATTAAACTAAATCTCAATATCCAACACACCATTGTAAGAATTAATGCTTGCTTAAATTTATCTATGATTATTTTCCTTTGAAATCCAAAGTATTACATTTAAAATATTTGCCTAAATTTACAAGGAATAAAATCTTAGAGTATTACATTTAAAATATTTGCCTAAATTTACAAGGAATAAAATCTTAGTTATGCTTTTCATTTTCCATATGAGATACGTATAATTTTAGCCAACCTTTGCTATTGTTTTAGTTATTTTTACAATTTGTCTTATAGATTTTTAAACAGTTGGAGTTTCGCCCCTACGGTTTTACTGTCTTATAGGTAACACAACGTTATGCATGAAAATAAAATAATAGGCCAGGCGCGGTGGCTCAAGCCTGTAATCCTAGCACTTTGGGAGGCCGAGACGGACGGATCACAAGGTCAGGAGATCGAGACCATCCTGGCTAACACGGTGAAACCCCGTCTCTACTAAAAAGTACAAAAAATTAGCCGGGTGTGGTGGCAGGCCCCTGTAGTCCCAGCTACTTGGGAGGCTGAGGCAGGAGAATGGCGTGAATCCAGGAGGCGGAGCTTGCAGTGAGCTGAGATCGCGCCACTGCACTGTAGCCTGGGCGACAGAGCGAGACTCTTGTCTCAAACACACACAAAAAAAAAAAAAGAAAGAAAGAAAATAAAATAATAGAGATGCACCTACTCAGTGTCAACTGGACTCTTTAGCATAGATCTGTAGAATAGGCCATTCAGTTTGTAATATGATAAATGAAATTATATTTATACTACCAAACTTTTCTATTAATTATCTTACAATTCTTGACAGTCTTATCTGCTAAGACATTAAGTATTGAAATTCCACATTTTTCTGAAAGTTATCAAAATAGTTTATTTTTTAATTTTCAACTTTATTTTAGATTCGGGGGTACACGTGCAGGTTTGTTACATGGGTGTATTGCACGATGCTCAGGTTTGTGGTATAATTGATCCCATCACCTAAATAGTGAGCATACTACCCAATAGGTAGATTTTCAGACCTTCTGCTCTTTTCTCTCTCCCACCTCCAGTAGGCCACAGTCTGCATTGTTCCCATCTTCATGTTCTTGTGTGCCAAATGTTTAGCTCCCACTTGTAATTGCGAATATGTGGTATCTGGTTTTCTGTTACTGGATTAATTCACTTAGGTTAATGGCCCCCCCATTGCATCCATGTTACTGCAGATAATATTATTGAATTACTTTTTATAGCTGATGTGATGGTTAATATTGAGTGTCACCTTGATTGCATTGAATGATGCAAAGTATTGTTTCTGGGTTTGTCTGTGAGGGTGTTGCCAAAGGAGATTAACATTTGAGTCAGTGGACTGGGAGAGGCAGACCCAACCTCAATCTGGGTGGGCACCATCTAATCAGTTGCCAGCATGGCTTAGGATAAAAGCAGGTAGAAGAACATGGAAAGACTAGACCGGTTTGATCTTCTGACCTCCATCTTTCTCCCATGCTGCATGCTTCCTGCCCTAAAACATCAGAATTCAAGTTCTTCAGCTTTGGGACTCAGACTAGCTTCCTTGCTCCTCAGCTTGCAAACGGCCTGTTGTGAGACCTCACCTTTTGATTGTGTGAGTCAGTACTCCTAAATAAGCTCCCCTTTACATATACATCTATCCTATTAGTTCTGTCCCTCTAGAGAAACCTGGCTAATATAGAGTTTTAGTATTCCATGATGCATATGCATCATACTTTCTTCAGCTAATTCACCATTGATGGGAACACAGGTTGGTTCCACATCTTTGCTATTAAAAATAGTGCTACAATGAACAGCATCAGTGCTTGTGTCTTTGGTAGAATTATATGTTTTCCTACGGATATATCTCCAGTAATGGAATTGTTGTGTCAAATAACAGTTCTATGTAACGTTCTTTGAGCAACTCGAAACTGCTTTCCACATGGCCAAACTAATTTACATTAACTTCAACAATGTATTACTGTTCCCTTTTCTGTGCAGCCTTTCCAACATCTATTGTTTTTTGACTTTTGAATAGTAGCCATTCTGGATGGTGTGAGATGGTATCTCATTGTCTTTTTGAATTGTATTTCTCTGATAACTTGTAATGTTGAGCATTGTTTTAACATTTTCATTAGCTACTTGTATGTCTTCTTTTGAGAAGTGTTTATTTGTGTCCTTTGTCCAATTTTTAATGGGGTTATTTGCTTTTTGCTTGTTGAATTGTTTAAGTTCCTTAAAGATTCTGGATATTAAACCTTTATCAGATGCATAGTTTGTGAGTAATTTTTCCCATTATGTAGGTTGTCTGTTTGTTATACTGATAGTTTCTTTTGCTGTGCAGAAACTTTTTAGCTTAATTATGGCCCATTTGTCCATTTTTGTCTTTGTTGCAATTGCTTTTGAGGACTTAGCAACAAATTATTGCCCAAGGATGATGTCCAGAATACTGTTTTCTAGGTTTCCTACTAGGTTTTTCATATTTTTACATTTTACATTTAATTATTTAATGCATCTTGACTTAATTTTTGTATATGGTGAGAGGTAGGGGTCTAGTTTCATTATTTTACATATGACTAGCCAGTTTTCCTGGCACCATTTATCAAATAGGGAGTCCTTTCCCAATAAATTGTTTATATCAAACTTGTTGAAAATCAGATGGTTGTAGATGTGCAGCTTTATTTCTTATTTTCTCATTAAGTTCCATTTGTCTCTATGTGTGTTTCTGTACCACTGCTATGCTGTTTTGGTTACTGTAGCATTATAATATTGTTTGAAGTTGTATATAATGTAGCTATTATATATATATGACATAATATAATATGTTTTGAAATGGGATGTCTTTGGCTTTCTTCTTTTTCCTTATTATTGTTTTACCTACTCTGCTTCTTTTTCACTTCCACATTAATTGTAGGATAGCTTTTTCATGTTCTGTGAAGAATTACATTGGTAATTTGATATGACTAGCATTGAATCTGCACATTGCTTTGGGTGGTGTAGACACTTTAATTGTACTGACTCTTCCAATCTGTGAACATAGAATGCTTTTGCATATATTTGTGTCAGCTCCAATTTTTTTCAGCAGTGTTTTGTAATTCTCCTTGCAGAGGTCTTTTACTTTCTTTGTTAACTATATTCATAGGCATTTCATTTTCTTTGTGGCTATTGTAAATGGGATTGCATTATTGATTTGACTCTCAGCCTGAACATTATTGATGTATGGAAATGCTACTGATTTTTGTACATTAATTTTATTGTTTATTTGTTCTGATAGTGTTTGGTGGAGTCTTCAGGGTCTTCTAATGATAGAATCATCATCAACAAAGAGGCAGTTTGACTTCTTCTTTTTTTATTTGGATGCCATTTATTTCTTTCTCTTGCCTGATTTCTATGGCTGGTACTTCTAGTATAATGCTGAATAGGAGTGATGAGGGTGGGCATACGTGCCTTCTTGTTTTTAAGGGGTCTGCTTCCAGATTTTGTCCATTCAATACGATGTTGGCTGTGAGTTTGTCATAAATGACTCTTATTATTTTGAGGTATGTTCCTTGCCTAGTTTTCTTGATTTGTTGTGGGCTTTTCATCATGAAGTGATGTTGGATTCTTTTATGAGCTTTTTCTGTGTCTATTGAAATAATCATATAATTTTTGTTTCTAATTCTGTTTCTGTGGTGAATCATATTTATTGATTTACATATGTTAAACCAAACATGTGTTCCTGAAATGAACCCTTTTTGATGTGGTAAACTAAATTTCAATATGCTGCTAGATTCGGTTTGCTGGTATTTTATTGAAGAATTCTTCATCTATGTTTTCAGGGATGTTGGACTGTAGTATTCTTTTTGCATTGTGTCTTTGCCAGTTTTTATATGAAGATGGTGCTGGCTTTGTAGAATGAGTCAGGGAGGAGTTTTCCTCCTGGACTTTTTAGAATAGTTTCAGTGGAATTGGCACCAGTTCTTTGTTTGTCTGGTAGAATTTGGCTGTGAATCCATCTATTGTGGGAAAAACTTTTATTGCTTGGTAGAATTATTTATTACATATTCAATGTAAGAAATTAGTATTAATCTGTTCAGGTTTTCAATTTCTTCCTGATTCAATCTTGGGAAGTTGTATGTTTCCAGCAATGTGTCCATTTTCTCTAGATTTTCTAATTTATGTACATAGAGCTGTTGAGAATATTCTCCGATAATCTATTGTATTTCTGTGGAATCAGTGGTAATGTCACATTTGCCATTTCTAATTGTGCTTATTTGGACATTACTTCTTTTTTCTTTTTCAGTCTAACTGGCTATCAATTGATTTTGTGCATTCTTTCTTGGAGCCAGCTTTTGGTTTCTTTCATACTTTCCATGGATTTTTGGGTCTTAGTTTCTATCAGTTTTGCTCTGATTTTAGTTATTTCTTTTCTTCTGCTAACTTTGCGGTCAGTGTGTTATTGGTTTCCTAGTTCCTCTATGTATGATTGTGGATTGCTAATTTGAGGTCTTTCTAGCTTCTTCATGTAGGCATTGAGCAGTTTAGACTTTTTTCTTAACAGTACTTTTTCTGCTTTCTGGAGATTTTATGTTGTGTTTTTGTTTTCATTTATTTCAGTTTTTTTATTTCTGCCTTAATTTTGCTGCTTACCAAAAAGACATTCCAAAGCAAGTTTTTAAATTTCTATGTAATTCTGTGGGTTTGCGAGATATTTTTCACACTGATTTTTACTTTTATTCCACTGTGTTCTGAAAGTATGGTTAATATGACATTATTTTAAAAAGAAAACGTTGAGGCTTGCTTTATGACCAAGCATTTGATCGATTTTGGAGTATGTTTAGTGTGCAAGTAACAAGAACATATATTCTGTGGCTTGATGGGTGAAGTGTTCTGTAGATGTTTATTAGGTCAAACTGGTAAAGTGTCAAATTTATGTTCAGAATTTATTTGTTAGATTTCTTCCTCCGTGATCTTTGTAATGCTGTCCACGGGGTTTCAAAGTCCTCCACTAATATTGTGTGACTGCCTATGTCTTTTCAGACATCTAGATGTAGTTGTTTTATGAATCTGGGTGCTCCAGTATTGGATATATTTAAGATATTTGAATCTTCTTTTTGAATTGAACTTTTTATTATTATGTAATGCATTTCTTTGTGTTTTTATCTTTTTGTCATTTGTTTAAAGTTTATTTGATCTGCTATATAGTGATCCATGCTCTTTTTGTTGCTGTTTTTGGTTTGAATGATAGGTCTTTCTCCAATCTTTTACTTTTAGCCTATGGGTGCTATTACATGTGACATGGGTCTCTTGAAGACAGCTGTTAATGGGTGTTGTTTTTTAATCCAACTTGCTAGTATGTGCTTTTTGAGGGGGGGCAATTAGAATATTTACATTCAAGATTAATGTTGATATATGAGGTCTTGATTTTATCATGAAGTTGTTAGCTGATTGCTTTGTAGTCTCAATTATGTAGTTGCTTTATAGTATCCTTGGGTTGTGTACTTAAGTTTTTCTTTTTGTTTTTTGTTTTGTTTTGTTTTGTTTTGTTTGGTCCTTTCTGGTAACAGATATTATTCTTCTGTTTTCATGTTTAGAATTCCCTTAAGGATCTCTTGTGAGACTGGTCTTGTGGTAACAAAATTTCCCAGTGGTTACTTATATAGAAAATATTTTATTTCTCCTTTGTTTATGAAGCTTAATATAGTAGGATACAAATTTCTTGATTGTAATTTCTTTTCCTTAAGAATACTGAAAATTCACCGTCAGTCTAGTCTGACTTATAAGGTTTTTGTTAAGAATGCCACTGTTAACCTGATGGGGTTCCCTTTGTATGTTATCTCACCTTATTCTCTAGCTGCCTTTATAATTTTTTCTTTAGCATGGCCTTGGACAGCCTGGTGACAGTATGCCCTGGCGATATTCATTTGTATAGTATCTGGAAGGTGTTCTCTGGATTTGTTTTATCTGGATGTCTAGCAAGATTAGCAAAATTTTCTTGAAATATTCCCTCAAATATGTTTTCCACGTTATTTACTTCTTCTCTCAGGAATGTCAATAATTAACAGTTTTGGTTGTTTTACATAAGCTCATATTTGTTGGAGACTTTGCTCATTGTTTTAAATTACCTTTTCTTTAATTTGCCTGACTGGGTTTGTTCAAAAGGTCTGTCTTGAAGCTCCAAAATTATTTTCTGCTGCTTGCTCTAGCCTATGGATAAAGCTTTCAATTGTATTTTGAAATTTTTAAGCGAGTTTTTCACTTCCAGAAGCTTTGATTTATTTGTTTTTAACATATTTACCTCTTATTAATCCACCTAAGTGTTATACCTGCCCACCACCTGAGAATTCAATTGGCAATCCAGGTGATTAGGTGGATTGTTTTAGATGTTTCTTCATGTTGATTTTCCAACTTGTCTTGGATCTTGTTGTGCTTCCTTCTAATCCATGCTTTGATTTCTTTATCTGTCACTTCTAAGTTTTCATTTTGGTTAGAGTCCATTGCTAGAGAACTAGAGCAATTTTTTGTTGGTGTTGCAGCATCCATATTTTTCATGGTGCCAGAATTTCTATACTGGTTCCTTCTCATCCAGAGAGGCTGGCACTTCTAATTTGCATTATTATTTTGATATGGTTAAGGATCTTTTTTCTATATATGAATTCCCTTTTCTCCCTCCCTAAAAGGTGTGACTGCGGAGTATGTTGGTTAGGGTATTTTGGTTTTGCTTCTATAGCCACTTCTGTTGGCAGGTTTTATATTGAGTTCTGCAGTTTGATCTACAGGTGAATAAATGGTTTTTATGAGTAAGAACCAACTGTGGCACAGGCAGATGGCATGTACCTGATGTTTGCTTACAACATGGTGCTCTCTGTTGTTTCAGGTAATGGACTGTACAGTAGCATACCCCATGCAGTTCTTTGCATGGATGGGGGGCAGGGGAGAGGTAAAAGATGGAGCTCCTGATTTGCTCACAAATACCCCTCTGAGGAGCATAGACAACAATTTTGACAAGAGTGGCTGGGAGGAGCTCCTGGTGAAATGCACTGAGATTTCTGCAGCAGTATGAACAAGCTGAGCTAGCTCCTCATCCTAGATAGATAGAAATACATACTCATACCTTACAACATCCTTGTACTAGGGCACATGAGTTTTAGTTCAGATGCACACTGTAGTCTATCCCTGGACCACATGCATTTGAGCCTCAAGAAATGCCTGTTTTATGACTCCTTATGGCAGTGGGTTCAGAGAAAAACTTTTATCACTCAGCCTGATACAGATAGTGTATGGCTTGCCTTTTCTCTGATGTGGTAGCCCTGTTCTTTTATGTTAAAGGGAGGAAAGACTCCTCCTTTGGGCATATTCATGTAGGAGCTGATTGTTGTGGTGTCTGCTGGGTGGGTTGACCCAACTTCAGGCTATGAGACAAGTGGTCAGGTGGCAGCAGAGTTGGAATGGAGTAGGTAGTTCCACAATTCCCAGACCCTTAGATGGTCTGCTGGACAGTATCTGTGAATCCTGGTGGGGCTGGACCATGTTCAGGCTATCCCAGGGCTCAGGTACTGGCTGAGATGGGGAGAGGCAGGCTGATCTCTGTATCATCAATTGAACTCTCAGGTCAGGGGCAGGTAGAACACTTAGGTGGTGGGAGACTGATGGAAGATCACAGGCCTATAGGTAAGGTTTTCAGAAGGGCTCTGGGCCACAGCTGAAATGCTCAGGGGGGCACAGGGTGGGTGCACTGGAAGCCAGAAGACAGCAATCCCCATTCAGGAGGGAGCCATGGGTCAGTGGTCACACAGTAAACAGTCTGGTCATCTCTCATTACATTGACTACGGCATGTTGATAGCATGTAAAACCACTCAGCCACTTTGTTATTTCCCTAGTCTGAGGACAGCAGAGGTGGAAGCAGTGTCAAGGATGGTCACAGAGAGCCTGTCAGTTGCCTTTGGGAGTTCTGTCCCAAAAGATTGCAGAGCTGCAACCGACCACAGTGATCAGGTGGAGGTGGAGCAGCTACACTGGGGACCCAAGCCAGCTGGGGCAGCCTGGCAAGGAGCAGTGTGGGTAGGGAGGGGGTCATGTGGTAAACAGTGTGGCCACCTCTCGGTATGGTAATTGTAGGGTATTGGAGGCACATCTCTTTGTTACCTCCCGAGCCTGAGGTTAGTAAGGGTGGGAACAGCGACAGCTGTGGCCACAGAAGGCCTGTCACTTACCTGTGGAAATTCTGCCCTAGAGGAATGCAGAGTCACAAATGAATTCTGTGATCAGGTGAGGTGGAGCAACTTTACTGGGGGCCCAAACTGGCAGGCCCTGCATGGTAAGGAGCAGCAGAGGCAGGTTCTGCAATCTGCCTACTTCTCAAAAACATGGCTGTGGCATCTATTTTAATGGTGTTGGCAGAGCCGTGACAGCTGCTACTAGAGCGTTCAGAAATAGAAGGCTCATGGGGCTGTACCTGGGCTTAAGAAGTGTCTGCACAGACTCTAGGCAGCATTCTGGGTCAATCTGGAGGCCCAAGGGTGTCGCGAGGATTCTCCTATGCCCAGGATTGCAAACGTCCATGAGAGAAGTGTAGATTTCCTGGGGGCTCTCACTCATTCACTCTTTCCTTACATTAGAGAGCTCCCCCTGGCTCCATGCCAATCCCAGGTTGGTGGCTTCCTGGCTTTGCTCCTCTATATTCTCTTTGTGTTTCATTGCTTAATTGATGGATCCCAACATAATCTTTAGATGATCCACTAGAAGAGCTAGTATTTAGTCACAACTTTGTCCCCTCTCTGTGAGAGTGGCATGTACTAACTACTTTTTATCAGCCTATCTTGAACTGGTACCTCCTCAAATAGTTTATCAGATGGTACTATAACCACCCAAATATCACCGAAATTTAAAATAACACTCTGCCTCTTATCAACAGGAGAGTATAGTTTTCACCCTTATTAGGTAGCTAACAACACTATGTAAAACAATTCACAACTTGTCGATCTTTGGCACATGGATATCATTCATAAAAGGTGAGTCAATAAATAATTTTTAATACTTGGGAAAGTAGGTTTATCTGTTGAAACATGACTTTTGTCACCGTTGCCTTTTATCTGAGTAAAAGCAAAAAAATAAAAAATAAAACATGGCTTTTTAACTACTATTTCAATTCTGGTCACAATTTGACATTGAACAGAAATTTTATATCATGAAGTACTTTATGCAAAAGGTACAAGGAGTCTATTTAATTTCAAAACAACAGATTTGCTAGATTTGTAGCTATGAAGCACAGATGAATTAAAATTATATTTTAAATATTTATTCATTCTTACAGTGAGTAAGTTATTTATTCCATATTTTCACTATAGGATTATTATTAAAAGCCAGAAATTTGAAATACAGGAAATATGTACTTTTTACAGTATTTATTATTCTTTTTTTAAGTGAGCAGGTATTACTTTTGAAAACTACCCTTTAAATTGAAGCATACATTTTTAAAGTCTTACAGGAGGTGTAATTTCAGCCAAATAAGTATATAGGCATACATATGGACATTTGTACCTCCATAGAAGGGAAATTAGCTTCCCAATAATAAAAATGTTTGTCACTGAACCTAAACCTAAAATTCCATCTAATGGCAAAGATCATTAATGTACTTCTCTCTAATTACCACTTTCTTTTGTTAATGGTGATAAACAATATGAATCCATATTTTAAAATTTGTTAGAATATCCTTTCTGATGGATACATTATTTTATTGAGTTTAACTCCTATGGTTTTCAAAATGTGTATCTTTTCAGGTGTATATTTCCTTATGTTGTCTTTTAATTCCCTTATTTTTATTTCTTACTATAGAAAGAAAACAAATAGTATGAAATTTAAAATTTTAACCATTTTAAAATGTATAAATACTGTTAAGTACATGAATATTGCTGTGCAACAACTTTTTATTCCTTATCTTGAAAACAAAAGGTCTAAACCCATTTAAAAAACTCATCATTTCCTCCTCTTCCCAGCCCCTGGAAACCGCTATACTATTTTCTTTTCAAGAATTTGACAACATTAACTGTTTCAAATAAGTTGAATTATACATTGTATTTTGTGATTGGTTTATTTTATTTAACATAGTGTCCTTAAGGTTAATGCATGTTGTAGCACGTGACAAGGTTTCCTCTTTGTCAAGACTGAATGATATTCCATTGTATGTATATAGCAAATTGTGCTTATCCATTTATTGGTCAAAGGATAGTGTGATTGTTTCTACTTCTTGAATATTGTGAATAATGCTAAGAAGGGTGGATGAATATATCATTGAGACTCTGCCATCAATTTTTTAGATATATATCCAAGGTGGAATTGCTGGATTATATGGCGATTCTAATTTTAATTTTTTTGAACAACCTCCATACTGTATGCCACACACCCTGCACTGCATACATTCCCTGAAACAGCACAAAAGGGTTCCAATTTCTTCACATTTTCTATACAGTTTCTCCATTGGTTATTTCCTTTATTGTTTTTAAGTCATTAGTTATTTTTAAATTTAATGTTATTTCTGTATTTTATCATTTTTATTGATACATAAAAATTGTGCATCTTTATGGGGTATGCGTGATATTTTCATATATACATACAAATACAATAGGTACTAATCAAATCAAGGTATTTAGGACATCCATCACCTCAAACATTTATAATTTCTTTGTGTTGGGAACATTACTAATCTCCTAGAGTTATTTTGAAATATGCAGTATATTGTTGTTAACTGTCACCCTACTATGCTACGAAACACTAGAATGTATTCCTCCTCTCTAACTATGTTTATACCAATTAACCAAATCGTCTTCATCCCCCCTACCCTTTCTAGACTCTGGCAATTATCTTTCTACTCTCTTTCTCTAAGTGATCAAACTTTTTAGTTCCCATATATAAGTAAAAACATCCAATATTTGTCTTTCTGTGCGTCATTTATTCCTCTTAACATAATTGCCTCCAGTCCCTTCCATGTTGATGCGTATGACAAAATTTCATTCTTTTTGTGGCTGAATAGTATTCCATTTTGCCTATATACTATGTTTTCTTCATTCATTCATCCTTACATGCACACTTAAGTTGATTCCATATCTGGGCTATTGTGAATAGTTATTTAAAAAACATGAAAATACTAGTATCCCTTTAGTGTAACGATTTTTTTTTTTTTTTTTTTAAGATGGAGTCTCACTCTGTCGCCCAGGCTGGAGTGCAGTGGCACAATCTTGGCTCACTGCAATCTTCACCTCCTGGGTTCAAGCAATTCTCCTGCCTCTGCCTCTGGAACAGCTGGGATTACAGGCGCATGCCACCACACACAGCTAACTTTTGTATTTTTTTTTTTTTTTAGTAGAGACGGGGTCTCACCATGTTGGCCAAGCTGGTCTCAAACTCCTGACCTCAAATGATCTTCCTACTTTGGCCTCCCGAAGTGCTGGGATTACAGGCATGAGCCACTGTGCCCAGCCTAGTGTAATGATTTTCTTTCCTGTGAATAAGTACTCAGCAGCAAGATAATTGGATGGCATGATAATTCTCTTTCTGGCTTTCTGAAAACCTCCATATTACTTTCCAAAATAACTGTGCTAATTTACAATCCCAACAACTGTGTATAAAAATTCTGTGTCCTCTGCATCCTTGTCAACATTTGTTATTTTTTGTCTTTTTGATAATAGCTATTCTAACTGGGGTAAGATGAAATCTCGTTGTGGCTTTGATTTACATTTTTCTGATGATTAGTGATATTGAATACTTTTTCATATATCTCTTGGCCATTTATATGTGTTATTTTGAGAAATATCTATTGATATCCTTTGCCCACTTTCTAATGGGATCATTAGTAGTAGTATTATTTTGCTATCGAATTGTTTAACTTTTTTGTGTATTCTTGGGTATTAGACCAGAATGTCACATGAGTTACCTGCAAATATTTTCTGCTATTCTACAGGTTGTTTCTTCATTCTGTTGATTGTTTTCTTTGCTATGCAAACTCTTTTTTACTTTAATACAGTACCATTTTCCTATTTTTGTTTTTGTTGTCTGTACATTTTAGGTCTTAGTCATGAAATCTGACTATATCAATGCCCTTACCAACTTCCCTAATGTTTTCTTCTATAGTTTTATAGATTTGGATCTTAATTTTATGTGCTTAATTTATTTTCAATGTCAAGAATTACTTGGTTGTAAGTACATGAATTTATTTCCAAGTTCTCTACTTTATTAGTCTATGTTTCTGTTTTTATATCAATATCATTCAGTTTTTGTTAAGATGTTTTCTAGTATATTTTGAAGGCAGCTAGTGTGATGCCTCCAGCTTTGCTCTTTTTTTCTATTACTCATGATTACATTCAGGCTTTTTTTTTTTTTTTTTTTTGGTTCCATATGAATTGTAAGATTGTTTTTACTATTTCTGTGAAAAATGACATTAGTATTTTGACAGAGGTTGCATTTAAGCTATAGACTGCTTTGTGTGGTATGGTCATTTTAACAATGTTAATTATTTCAGTCTATGAGCAGGAGATAATTTACCATTTGTTTGTGTCCTCTTTAATTTTTTTCATCAATATTTTGTAATTTTCCTTACAGAGGTGTTTCACCTTCTTTTAAAATTTTATTCCTAGATATTTTAGGTTTTAGTAGCTATTGTAAATGGAATTGCTTTTTTGATTTGCTTCTCAGCCTGTTTGTTATCAATGTACTGAATTTGTTTGTCAGTTTTAAGATTATTTGTGAAGTCTTTAAGTATGTGTGTATGTATGTGTGTCTGTGTATATATGTATATGTGTATATACGTGTGTGAGGGAAAAATTTACTTTCTCTTTTCCAATATAGGAGCCTTTTATTTCTGTTGTTTGCTTGATTGCTGTAAGATTTCTTGTGTTGTGTTTAAAAAGAGTGGTAAAAGTAATCCTCCTTATCTTGTTACAGCTCTTAGAAGATCTTCAGTTTTCTCCATTTCATAAGATATTAGTCATGGGTTTGTCACATATGGCCTCTATTATGTAAAGGTATGTTTCTTCTATGCCTAATTTGCTGTGTGTTTTTATTATGAAATGATGTTGAATTTTATCAAATGTTGTTTCTGTACCTATTCAGGCAATTATATGGTTTTTAGTCTGTATTTTGTTGATGTCATATATCATATATATTAATTTACACATATTTAGTTACCTTTTGTCTCCGGAATAAATCCCACTAAATCATAATGTATTATCTCTTTGATATGTTGTTGAATTTGGTTGGCTAGTATTTTATTAAAGATTTTTGTGTTTGTGTCAATCATGGATACTGACCTGTAGTTTTCTTTTATTGTTTGTTGAGTCCTTGTCTACCTCTGGCATCAGGGTAATGCTGGCCTTATAGAATGTGTCAGGAAGAATTCCCTCCTCTTCACATTTTTAAACTCATTTGGGTAAAATTGCTGTTAGGTCTTCCTTACAAATTTGGTAGAATTCAGCATTACGGTTATCTAGTCCTGGGCTTTTCTTTGTTGGGAAGATTTCTATCACTGATTCTATCTCATTATTTGTTATTGATCTGTTCAGATTTTCTACTTCTTCCTAATTCAATTTTGGTACCTGCCCAGGAATTTATCAATTTCTCTAGGTTTTCCAGTTTGTTAGTGAGTGTTTGTTCATACTACTCTCTAATAATCCTTTGTCTTTCTGTGGCATCAGTTTTATTGTCACCTTGTGCATTTGTGATATTATTTGTGTGAATATTTTCTCTTTTTTCTTGTTTAGTCTAGCTTAGTGATTTATCAATTTTATCATTTCAAAAGAATAACTTTTCATTTTGTTGAGCCTTCATATTGCTTTTTTAAATTTTATTTATTTAGTTCTGCTCTGATTTTTATTAGCCCTTCCTTCTATTAATTTTGGGTTTGGTTGGTTCTTGCTTTCCTAGTTTTTTGAGGTGCACCATTATATTATTTATTGAAACCTTTCTACTTTTTATGTAGGCATTTATTGCTATAAACTTTCCTCTTACCACTGTTTGTGCCATATCCCATAGATTTTAGTATGTTGTGTTATCATTTTTATTTTTCTTGATTTTTTTTCAATTGACTCAATGGTTGTTCAGGAGCATGTTGTTTAATTTCTATATATTTTTATACTTTTAAGCATTTCTCTTGTATTGATATTTAGTTTTATTCCATTTTGGTCTGAGAAGAATCTTGATATAATTTTGATTTTTAAAAATTCCTTTTGAAGCATAGCAAATGGCCTATTTGAGAAATTGCTCTATGTACTAATATAAAGAATGTGTATTCTGAAGCTATTGGATAAAATATTCTGTGAACGTTTATTGTTCATTTTGTCTAAAATTCAGTTTAGATTCAATGTATCTCCATTAATTGATTAAATCCAATGATTCTTTGTATAATGATCTATCCAATGCTGAGAGTATGGTGTTGAGGTTCCCAACTATTACTGTATTCAAGGCTATCTCTCCCTTTAGATCAAGCAATATTTGCATTTTATAGCTGAGTACTCCAGTATTTAGTGCATATATATTTAGAATTGTAATATTCTGTTACTGAATTGATCCATTTATCATTAATTTGTCTCTTTTTGTAGGTTTTGACTTAAAGCCTGTTTTATCTTATATAAGTATAGCTACTCCTACCTTTTGGTTTCCATTTGCGTAGAATATCTTTCTCCATTCCTTCCCTTTCAATCTATACATAAGTGACTCATCTCACTATACACATGAGATGAGTTTCTTGTAGGCAGCATATAATAGGGTCATGTAATTTATTTAATTCTTTCAGCCAGTCTATATATTTTGAGAGGCAATTTAATGAATTTACATTCAATTTTGTTATTTACAGGTGAGGATTTATCCTATCATTTGGTTAGTTGTTGTCTGGCTCTTTGCCCTTTCTTTCTCTCTTATTGTTTATCTTTGCATTTTGGTGATTTTTTTTTTTTTTTTTTTTTTAGATAGGGTCTCATTCTGTCACCCAGACTGGAGTGCAATGGTGCAATCTCAGCTCACCGCAGCCTCCACCTCCTGGGCTCAAGCAATTCTCCTGCCTCAGCCTCCCAAGTAACTGGGATTGCAGGCACCTGCCACCATGCCCGGCTAATTTTTGTACTTTTCATAGAGACGGGGTTTCACCATGTTGGCCAGGCTGTTCTTGAACTCCTGACCTCAGGTGATCCACCCCCTTCAGCCTCCCAAAGTACTGGGATTACAGGCATGAGCCACCACACCCGGCCTGCACTTTGGTGATTTTTTAGAGTGATCATATTTTATTTTTTACTCTTGCTGATTTGCCTCTACTGTACCACTGAG
Organism: Macaca nemestrina; assembly: GCF_043159975.1. Taxonomy (NCBI): domain Eukaryota; kingdom Metazoa; phylum Chordata; class Mammalia; order Primates; family Cercopithecidae; genus Macaca; species Macaca nemestrina. The sequence continues at coordinate 73,284,678 of NC_092145.1, forward strand.
TTTTATACTTTTTTTTTTTTCCCCATGATGGTAGATACCATTCCTTCATTCTCAGATATAAGACTCCCTTAAGCATTTCTTGTAGGTCTTTTATGATGGTGATGAATTCACTCAGTTTGGCTTATGTGAGAAAGGTTTTATTTCTCCTTAATTTCTTAAGAATATTTTTGCTGGGCATGTTATAAATGGCTGGCATGTTATTTTAATTTTTTTTTTTTTTTGCATTCAGTACTTTGAATACATGCCCCCACTCTCTCCTTATCTATAAATTTTCTGCTGAGAAATGTGCTGTGAGTGTAACGAGGATTTTTTTAAGTGTAACATGTTTTTTCTTGCTGTTTTTAGAGATCTTTTTCTTTCTTTTTTTTACTTTTGACAGACTATAATATGCCTAAGTGAAAAACATTGTGGGTTTAATCTATGTTGGAATATCTAAACCTCCTTATCTGGATGTTCATTTACTATACTTTTTCCCATTTCTTCTTCTGGGATGTCCAAAATTTGAATATTTGATCACCTTAAGGTATCCTTTATATCATGTTGGTTTTCTTCATTTTTATAAATTATTTTTTCCTTTTTCTCTGTCTGGATTCTTTCAAAAGACCAGTCTTCAAGTTCAGAATTCTTTTCCTCCTGTTTGACCTAGCTTATTGTTTAAAACTTTTGATCATATTTTATATTTTATTGAGTTCTTAGCTTTAGAATTTTTTTTTTATGAAATCGCTTTGTTTAACTTCTCACTCAGATCATGAACCATTCTGAGCTTCTTTAATATCATTATTTTGAATTCTTTTTCAGACATTTAGTAGATTTATTTTTCATTGGAACCTGTTGCTGGAGAATTATTATGTTTCTTTGAAATTATGTATCTTTGCTTTTTAATTTTTCTTCTGTCCTTATATTGATATTTGTACATCAATTGTAATGATGACTTTTTCCAATTTTATGGTTTGGCTTTCATGAGAAAAAACATTTTCCTAAATATATATCAATAGTTTTGGTTGAATAGGGTACTTCGTCTTTAATTCTTGGTAGGCACAGTAGTTTAGTCTCCACATAGTTTATTCAGCTCCAATCAGTATCAGTGGTGTTTGTGAGTTTCTTAGTGGCTTAGGCTGTGGTTCTTAGTAGAGGCTGTGGTGAGGCTTTGCTGGGGATAGGAATACAATGTGGGCAAGTTCTCACGTACTAGTGGTGGCAGAGGCTGGTTTTTGGGTCACTGGGTGGCATACATGGGCACCAACAGTAGTGTTTTCATGTGGTCCAATCATCATGTCTCCAGGCAATGTATACAGGTGCTAGCAGTGGCAGTGCAGGACTGGGTAGATGGGCAGATTTTTAAGCCCCTGGGTAGCATGCATGGTGTAAGTGATGGTGGTAACAGTAGCAAAACAGCCCTTGGGTTCCGAGAAAGCACATACTTGTGTTACCAGTGGTTGCAACAGGTTGAGTGGGCCAATCCCAAGGCACCTAGTTGGTGCATTTGAGTGGGTGATAGTTATAGTAGCAGCAGGCTGAGCAGGTTCATTTTCAGGTTTCCAAAAACCATGCATAGGTGGTGGTTGTGGTGGGCAGAGTGGATCAATTTCTAGGCCCCCAGCAATGTGCACAGATGCAGGCAAAATAAATAGTCATATCCTCAAGCCTCTGAAAGCCATGTACAGTTGCTGGTAGTGGAAGACAGAGTAGATTGGTTGCCAGGCCTCTGGATGATGCATATGGGTACAGAGACAGCACAAGACAGGGAAGGGTTGTTCTAAGCCCCCCCCAATGGTGTTCAAGGGTGTAGGCTGTGTTGAGAAGGACCATTTGAATCCCAGGCCCCCAGACAACATGCATGGGCACAAGCAGGCTGAGTTGGCTTGTGCTCAGGACCCTAGAAAATATTCGCAAGTACTGGTGGCAGTGGGTGACATGGGTCAATCTCCATTTTTCTGAACAGCACACTCAGGCACAGGTGGTAGTGGCAGTGCATAATGCAAGCCTGCCCTCATGCTCCTCCACACCAAATTTATGAAGGTGCAGGCTGCAGTGTGTGATACAAGTTGATCCCCAGGCCCCCAAGCAGCATGCTCAAACACAGTGAGAGGGGCAAGCATGCCTCAAGTCAAAGAATTGCATGCATGGGTGTTGGCATTGGGTACAGCATACCAGTTGTCAGGCTTCTCAGTGATGCATGCAGACACCAGCTGTGGCAAGTAGGATCGGTTAGTCCCCTGTTCCCTTGATGGCACACTCAGGTATTAGAGGTAGTAGTGGTGGGTAAGGTGGGCCTGTCTTCAAGTTCCTCAATGCTACCTGTGAGCACCAGCAACAGCGGGAAGGGCAGGTCAGTCCCCTGCCTCTTGGACATGGTGGACCTCTCTTCATGCCTCCTGATGGTGTGTACAAGTACCAACTCTGGTGAGTGGGATGCATCAATCCCCAGTTACCCATATAATGTACTAATTCAGTGTCTGCAGTGTTAGTTAGCAGGGTAGACCTGTCATCAGTTTATGAGGCAGTATCAAAGTGGGCTGACCGCCAATCTCCTTGAAGGCATGTGTAGTTGCATGGGGGCCCTGCTGCTTGGGCCAGAGGGTGCTGTCATTGGCAGTGGCTCCAAACAGGCAGCTTTCAGTTTCCAGGGAGCATGTGCTTTGGCTCCCTTTCTCTTGAAAGCAGCATCCCTAGAGCACTGCTTAATTAGGTTATTAGTTTGATTCTTGTTTCTGAGTTGTAAGGCATCTATACATATATTCTGTATATTAACCACTTAACAAATATATAACTTTCAAATATTGCATCCCATAGGTTATCTTTTTCCTCTGTTGGTTGTGTCGTTTGATGCACAGAAAATTTTCAAATTGATGTAGTTTCATTTTTCTCTTTTTAAATTTGTTGCCTGTGATTTTGGTGTCAAATCGGTGAAACCATTGCCAAATTAATATAATGAAGGTTTCCCCCGTGCTTTCTTCTAAGTTTACACATTTTTAGGTATTACATTTAGCCCATTAATTCATTTATAGTTAATTTTTGTATATTGTATAAGGCAAGCATCTAATGTTATTATTTTGTATGAAAATTTCCAGTTTTCCCAATACCACTTTCTGAAGAGATTGCCCTTTCACTACTGAATGGTCTTAGCATCCTCGTTAAAAATTATTAGAGCATTATGTAGGGTGTTTCTTGTGGGCTTTTTATTCTGTTCAATTTTCTATGTTGTATTTATTACAATACTGCATCTTTTTTATTTCCGTAGCTTTCTAATAAGTCAGAAATCAAGGAACACAATACCTCTAATTTTGATCTCGTTTTACAACTTTATTGGTGATGCAGGGTAACAAATTTGTTTATACATTTTAGACAGATTTTCTGTTTTTTTCAAAATTTCTGTTGAGCTTTTGATAGATATTTATTAAATTTATCAATGACTTTGAATATTATTAGCAATATTGTTTTCAAATACATAAACATGATATATCTATTCATTGTTTCTTTAATTTATTTTAGCACTGTTTTGTACTTTTCAGTGTACCAGGCTTTTACCTACTTGGTTAAGTTTATTTCTATGCATTTTATTTATTTGTATGTTATTGTAAATGAAATTTTTATTCCGCCATTGTTGTGCTCCTGTGAAGGATTACCTGAGACTCGATAATTTGCAAAGAAAGATGGTTTAATTGGTTTCTGTTTCTGTAGGCTGTACAAGCGTGGTACTTGCATATGCTCAGCTTCTGGAGAGGCCCCAGTGAACTTTTACTCATGCCAGAATGTGTAGTGGGAACAAGCACATTACATGACCAGAGCACGAGAAAGAGGGGTAGAGATGCCACAGTTTTAAACAACCAAATCTCATGAGAACTTGCACATTATTATAAGGAAAGCACAAAGACATGAGAGATCCTGCCCCATATAACCCAAACACTTACCACTGGGCCCCACCTCCAACATTGGGGACTACATTCAACATGAAATTTGGGTGGGAACAAGTACCCAAAACATATTATCTGCCCCTGAACCTCCAAATCTCATGTCCTTCTCATATTGCAAAATGCAATCCTGCCTTCTCAACAGTCCCCTGAGTTCTTACCCCAGTCTAGCATTAACTCAATCAAAAGTTCTGAGTCCAAAGTCCAAAGTCTCATCTGGAAATTAGTCCCTTCCACCTAAAAGCCTGTAAAATCAAAACAAGTTATTTATTTCCAAAATGTAATGGGTGTAAAGGCATTGGGTAAACATTCACATTCCAACAAGAAGAAATTGGCTAAAAGAAAGTGGCTACAGTCCCCATGTAGGTCTGAAACCCAGTAGGGCAGTCATTAAATCTTAAAGCTCCAAAATACTCACCTTTGACTGTGTGTTGCACATCCTGAGAACAGTGACATGAGAGATAGGTTCCCAAGGCTTTGAGCAGCACCAGTCCTGTGGCTTTGCTAGGTGCAGCCTTAGTGGCTTCTCTCGCAGGTTGGAGTTGAGGAACTGTGGCTCTCTAGGCACACCATCAGTGGATCTACCATTCTGACATCTAGAGCGCAGTGGTCCTACTCCCACAGATCCACTAGAATGTGCCCCACTGGTGACTCCATGTGGGGACTCCAACCCCACATTTCTCCTCTGTACTGCCTTAGTAGAAGTTCTCTGTGAGGGCTCTGCCTTTGCAGCAGACTTCTACCTGGGTAATCAGGCTTTCCATACATCCTCTGAAATTTAAGTAGAGATTGCCAAGCTTCCTTCACTCTTGCACTGTGTGTTCCCATGTGAAACTTACCAAGGTTTATTGCTTGCACTCAAGACGTGAGACCTGAGTTGAACCTGGGCCTGGCTTACCCACAACTGGAGTTTGAGTGGCCATGATGGGAAGAACAGTCTCCTGGGGTGGTGCAGGGGAGTGGTGCAGCAGTGCACTGGACCTGGCCCCCAGAACCGTTCAGTCTTCCTAAGCCTCGGGGCCTATGATGCAGCAGGCTGCCTAGAGGATCCCTAAAATGCTTGGGAGGCCTCTTTCCCATTGTCTTGGCTATTAGCACTTGACTCCCTTTCAGTTATGCAAATTTTTCTAGCAAGTGGTTGCTTCACAGCCTCCTTGGATTTTTCCCCTTACAATACTTTGTTTTTTCTTTGCTACAAGGCCAGGCTGTAAATTTTCCAAACTTGTATACTCTGCTTCCCTTTTAAATATAAGTGCCAACTTCAGAACATTTATTTGCTCCTGCATCTGAGCATAGACTGTTAGGAGCAGCCATGTTACTTATTATACAGTTTGATAATTAAAAATTTTATTCACCAGATACCATAAATTATCACTCTGAAATTCAAACTTCCACATTTCCCCAGTGCATGGATACAATTTAGCCAACTTCTTTGCTAAGGCATAATAAGGGTGACCTTTGCTCCATTTCTTATTAGGTTCCTCATTTCCACTTAAGAACTCATCGGCCTGGACTGCTGTCTATATCATTGTCAGCATTTGAGTCACAACCATTTAACCAGTCTTTAAGAAATTGCAAGCTTTCCTTCATCTTCCTGTCTTCTTCTGAACCCTCCAAACTCTTCCAACATCTTCTCATTATCCAGTTTTAAAATCACTTTCACGTTTTCTGAGGTCTTTATAGCAATTCCTTACACATCTGTTTCAATTTTCTGTGTTAGGCCATTCTTGTATTGTTATAAATACCTGAGTTGGAGTATTTCATTTTTAAAAGAGGTTTAATTGGCTCACAGTTTTGCAGACTGTGCAAACATGGTCCTGGCTTCTACTCAGCTACTGGGGAGGCCTCAGAAGCTTTGACTCATGGACAAAGATGAAACTGGGGCAGGCACATCATATGGCCATACCAGGAGCAAGGCAGTGGGGGAAGATGCCATACTTTTAAAACACCAGATCTCATGAGAACTCACTATTGTGAGGAAAGCACCAAGCCAGGAGAGATCCACCCCAATGACCCAAACACCTCCCACCAGGCCCAACTTCCAGTATTGGAGATTATATTTTAACGTAAGATTGGGTGGGAACAAATATAGAAACTGTATCATAATTGCCTTCTTAATTTTATTTCTAAATTTCTTCTTGCTAACTAATAGAAATGTAATGTATTTTTCTCTGATGATTTTTTTTTATTTTGCAACCATGCCGTTTTATTATTTCTAACAGTATTTTATAGAATCTTTACCATTTTAAATACAACATATCATATCATCTGTGAGCAGAAGTAAAGATTCTTTTGCATTTCCAATTTGGAAGGCCTTTTATTTCTTTATCTTTCCTAATTGCTCTAACACCTCAGTACTATGTTGAGTAGAAGTAGCAAAATAAGGCATACTTGATTTCTTCCTGATCTGAGAGGAAAAACATTTGGTCTTTTGGCATTTAATATAATACTGAATATGGGATTTTCATAAATGACCTATATAATGCTCTAGTAGTTTTTATCCCTAATTTGTTGAATTTTTTTTTTTTTTTTGGAAAAGCAACCATTTATTAGAACCAATACAAGAGTATGAAAAGAGGGAAAAGAGGAGGGTAGAAGAGGGGGAGAGAATGAGGTCTGCATCAGATGTCAGTGATGGAAACATATAAATGCTTAATTTTTTAGTGTTTTTATCATGAAATGATATAGAATTTGTCAAGTGATTTTTCTGTCTTAATTATAATGATCATAATAATTATAATGTTTTTGGCCTTTATTTTGTTAAAGAGTTGTATTAGATTACTTGGTTTTTATGTTGAGTCATCCTTGTACTCCAGGAATAAATTCTATTTGGTCATGGTTTACAATCATTTAATGTGCTATTGAATACAGTTTGCTAGTATTTTATTGAGGATTTTTACAATAGCATTAATCAGAAATATGAGTTTGTAGTCTTTTTTTCTTTTAGTGTTTTCATTTGCATTATGCCTTTGAAAGATGGGGGTCTCACTCTGTCAGACAGGCTGGAGTGCAGTGGCATGAATATAACTCACTGCAGGCTCAAACTCCTGGGCTCAAGGGATCCTCCCACCTCAGCCTCCCAAGTAGCTGTTACTACCAGCATGCACCACCATGATCAGTCATTATTTTTTAATTTTTTGTTAAGACAGGGTCTTGCTGTGTTGCCCAGGCTGGTCATGAACTCCTGGCTTCAAGCAATCTTCCCACCTTAGCCTCCCAAAGTGCTGTGACTACAGGCATAACTCACCATGCCCAGCCTGTTTGCTTTTAGTAGCAGGGTAATGCCAGCTTTATAGAGTAAGTTTTGGCATTTTCATTACTCTTCAATTTTTTTGGTAGGATTGAAAATGATTGGTATTAATTCTTCTTTAAAAGGTTGATAAAAGTTTCCAGTAAAGCCATCAGGTTCTGAACTTTATTTTGTTGAGAGTTTTTTGATTACTGTTTCAATATCCTCATTAGTTATTGGTTGTTTCAAATATTCTGTTTCCTCATTATTTAGTGTTGTGTGTTTAGTGTTGGTTGTGTGTTTCTAGGAATTTACCAATTTGCCTAGATTACTAAAATTGTTGGTGAACAATCATTCAGAGTATTCTCTTATAATTCTTTTAATTTATGTTCTATTGTTTGCAATACCTTCTCTTTCATTTCTGATTTTCATTTCTTGGTTCCTATCCATTTCCTTATTAACTAATCTAGCAAAGGGTTTATAAATCTTGTTGATTTTATAAAGAAACAAAACAACTCTTAATTTTATAGATTTTTTTACTTCTATTTTTGATTTTCTACTTTGTTTACATCTGTGTTAATCTTTATTGTCACCATCCTTCTGTTAAGTTTGGGTTTTATTTGTTCTTTTTTCTAGTTATTTGGGGTTTAATGTAGTGTGCTTATTTAATTTGTATATATAACATTTTATTTTTATATATTATATATATTTATTTATTTATAATGTAAACATTTACAGTGGAAAACTTTGGTTTTCGCACTGTTCTGTTTTTATCCTATAAATTTGGATATTTATGTTTTCATTTTAATTTTTCTCAACATAAATTCTAATTTCTCTTTTGATTTTTTAACTGACACATGGCTTGTTTAAGCATGTTTTGTCTAATCTCCACATATTTATAGATTTTCCCATTTTCTTTCTGGTATTGATTTTAAGTTTTATTCCATGGTGATTAGACAAAATACTTTTTTTAACTTCAGTCTTTTAAATGTGTTAATAGTTTTTATGGCCTAATGAATGATCTATCCTAGAGAATGCTGCATTTGCATTTGAAAAGTATGTGTGTTTTGTTGCTGTTGGGTAGAATGCTCTGTATATGTCTGCTAGTTCCAATTGCTCTATAGCATTGTTCAAATACTCTTTTCTCAGTGACATTGAGTCTGGTCATTCAATCCATTACTAAAAATGGGGTTTAAAAATCTCCGAGTACTCAGAATAGCTATTACTAGATATTTTAAAATAACAGCTGTGGTGAGGTTGCAGAGAAAAAGAATACTTATGCAATATTGGTGGGTGTGTAAATTAGTTTAACCATAGTGAAAAACAGCATGATAATTCCTCAAAGAGCTAAAAACAGAACTACCATTTGATCCAGCAATATCATTACTGAGGATATACCCAAACCAATATAAATCATTTCATAACAAAGACACATGCACGTCTATGTTTATTGTAGCACTATTCACAATAGCAAAGACGTGGAATTGACCTAAATGCCCACCAATGGTAGACTGAATACAGAAAATGTAGTGCATATACACAATGTAATACTATGCAGCCATTAAAGAGAACAACCTTATGTCTTTTGGTGGAACATGGATTGAGCTGGAGGCCATTATCCTTAGCAAGCTAATGCAGAAACGTAAAACCAAATACCACATGCTCTTACTTATAAGTGGGAGATAAATTATGAAAACACATGGACACAAAAATTGGAACAGACACTGGGGCCTTTTGGAGGATGGAGGGTGAGAGGAGAGAGAGGATAAAAACAAAAAGTAACTAATGGGTACTAAGTTTGATCTTAATCCTTGTGTAATTAAATAATCTGTACAACAAACCCCTATGACACAAGTTTACCTATATAACAAACCTGCAAATATACCCTTGAACTTAAAATAAAAATTTAGAAAACATGACTACTATTTGTTGCTGTCTATTTCTCCCTTTAATTCTGTCAAGTTTTACATATTTAGGAGGTCTGATATTTGCTGCATATATATTTAAAATTGTATGTTTTACAATAAATTGAGCTTTTTATCATTATGTAATGTCTTCCTTGTCTTTTGTTACAGTTTTCAGTTTAAGTTTATTTTGTCTGATATGAATATAGCCATCTCGGCTCTCCTTTCCTTACAATTTATATAAAATATCTTCCATTATTTTACTTTCTTCCTATGCACTTTCTTAGATATAAAGCAGGTCTCTTATATACAACATGTAACTTGATTTTTTACATTTCATTTTATATTGACAAATAAAAAGTAGATATACTCATGGTGTACAGCATAATGCTTTTATATATGTCTACATTGTGGAGTCCCTATATCAATCTATTCCTTTTGCAGTCTATGTATTTTGATTGAGTAGTTTAATTCTCATACATAAAAGTAATTACTGATAGAGAAAGACTTACTATTGTTACTTTGTTAATCCTTTTCTTTATGTGTTGTAACTTTTTTATTTCTGATTTATTTATTTACTGCCTTTCCTTTTATTTTGTTGGTGTTTTTTAGTGACATGCTGTATTAGCCAGGGTTCTCCAGAGAGACAGATGCTGTAAGATACATGTATATATAAAAGGGAGTTTATTAAGAATTGGCTCACAGGATTATAAGGTGAAGTCGCATATATTTGACCCAACTTTTGTAATTGTTTGTTATGTTTATTTGGTCTTAATTTCAGTTTAAATTCAATGTTTCTTTATTAATTTTCTGTCTAGGCAATCTATCTAATGCTTACAGTAGGGGGTTGAAGTCCTCCATTATTAATGTATTAGAGTATATCTCCTTTATTTGGATCTAATAATATTTATTTTATGAATCTGGTCAATCCACTGTTGGGTGCACAATATTTAGAATTGTTGAATCATCTTCCTGGATTGATCCTTTTATTACTCTATGATGACCATTTTATACTCTTTTTGACTTAAAAACTGTTTTACCTCACATTAGTATAGTTACTTCTACTCAATTTTGTTTCATAGTTGCACGAAACATATTTTCCTTTTTAAATTTTCTGTCTGTATGTGTCTTTACAGGAGAAATGAATTTCTTGCAGGAGTATACAGCTAAATCATGGGTTTTAAAAATTCATTCAGCTAGTCTATACCTTTTAGGTGGAGAATTTGACCTGTTTACCTTGAAGGTCATTATTGGATATGCAAGCTTTAGTTTCTGTCTAGGTAATTGCTTTCTGGTTGTTTTGCATATTATTATTATTTTTAATTTTCTCTTATTGTTTGTCATTGTAGTTTTGTGGTTTTCTATGGTGGTATCATTTGTGTCCTTTTTCTTGCTCATTTGTGCTTTTGCTCTTCCCATGAGTTTTGTACTTTCATCTGTTTTCATTATGATAAATGTCATCCTTTCATTTCCAGGTTTAGGATTTCTTTGGGCTTTTCTTGTGGGGCTGGTCTACTAGTAATAGATTCCCACAGCTGTTGTTTCTCTTGGAAATACTTTATTTCTCCTTCATTTATGAAAGATAATTTTGTTGTATATTGTATCACTGGCTAGATTTGTTTTTCACTCAGCACTTTGAATATATCATCCCATTCTCTCCTCGCCAGTAAGGTTTCTGCTGAGAAATATGCTGTTAGTCTGATGGGTGTTCCTTTATTGGCAGCTAGACATTTTTCGCTTGGTGTTGTTAGAATTCTCTCTGTCTTTGACTTTACACAGTTTTACTATAAGGTGCCATGTCAAAGACCCTTTTGTATTGTGTATGTTTGTGGATCTCTGAGTTTTTTCCATCTAGCTGTCTAAATCTTTTGCCAGACTTCAGAACTTTTATCTATTATTTCATTAAATAATTTTCTAACTTTTTCATCCTTTCTTCACTTTCTTGGACACAGATAATCATACCTTTGATCACTTAGCGGTGTCCAGTGTGGCAAAAAGGCTTTAATCATTCTTTTTTATTTTTATTTTTTGCTTATTTCAAAAGACATGTCTTCACATTCTGAGATTACTTCTTCTGCTATATTTATTCTACTATTTAACCTAAAAAAATGTATTTTTTTAATTTTATTCAATGAATTCTTCAGTTCCAGGATTTCTTTTCTTATTGGTAATATATGTATCTTTGATAAATTTCTCATTCATATCCTAAGTTTTTTTCTGACTTCTTGATATTGTTATTCAGAATTATTTTGTGTCTCACTGATCTTCATTATGAAAATTCTGATTTTTTTTTTGAGGGGAATTTGTGCCTTTCTTTTTTATTTGTATCTGTTGTTGTAGAATTATTGTGTTACTTTAGAGGTGACGTATTTCTTTGATCTTTATGCTTCCTGTGTTCTTACACTGATATCTTTGCATCTGCTGTAACTCACTTCTTTGAGATTTTTGAATTTGCTTTCATGGGAAAGGAGTTTTTCCTGAATATATGTCTATGGTGTTGATTGGCAAGGGCCCACTGGCTTTGATTTTGGGTGCCTGCAGCAGTGTAGCCTGTATATGATTTGCTTTTGCTGTAATCAGTGTCAGTGGTGTCTGTGATTTCTTTGTTGGATTAGGGAGCATTTATTAGGGAAGACTTGTGGTAAAGTTTTGCTGGGGACTATGACGCCAAGTAAGCCGGTGTTCAGTCTCCAATGTTGGCAGTGATGGGCTGAGTGTGACTGTCCTTCAGACCCTGAGCAACATATGCTGACACCGGTGTTAGTTAATCTAAGCAGGCTGATTCTTGGACCTTCAAGTGGCTTGCTTGGGTACCAGAAATGCCAGTGCTGGTACAGATGTGCAGGTGGGTTTTTGAACTCATGACCAGTGGGTGTGGTGTGGCTGATGGCAGTTGCAGTGGTAAGACAACCCCTGAAACCGAAGTTGTCTTCACTGGTGTTGGCAGTGGCTGCAACAAGTTGAGTGGTCTGGTACACAGACCCGCAAGTGGTGTGTGGGGGGGAGGCATCAGTGTGGTGGTTGCAGTGGGTTGACTGAGCATGACTTTAAACCCAGAAAAAAATGCTCAGGTGACACTGGGAGTGGATGAGGTTGAGCAACCTTCAGTGCCCTGTATGTTGTGCTCAGGTAGTGTGGGGTGAACTCGATCCAAGCTGTGGCCTCAGGCACTCCAATAGTGTATATAAATGCTGACTGTGGTATACAGGAGAAGGTGAGCCCTGCTGGTGGAATGCTACAGTGGAGGAAACAATAGTTGCACTGCGACCCTGCTACTGGAGAGTGTAGGGTTGCTTTCCCTGAGAGCAGCTATAGGCAGGCATCTGGGGGGCACAGACTTTATTTGTGCCTTGGCCCACAGCAGTCTTCTGCTGCAGCTGTTGTGAGCAGTGAAATTTGTCCTCAGGGTGCATGAATATGCACAGCTACTCTTCTGTTGGGGCTAGTGAGAATGAGCCCCATAGCTCTTACCTCGGCCTCAGTTGCTGAGTAGGACACATTATGGTCTAGGCTGGGCTCTTACAATAGTGCCATGTTGCCACTAGTAAGAACATAGGGGTTTGTGGGAAACAGTATGAGCTCTATCTTTAGACCAATGCCTTTATTCCAGTTCCACGGAGCTCCCTATGTCTGTCTCAGGGCCCACAAGGATCAAGTGGTTTTCCCATGGTTAGGATTGTAAGCTTTTGTGGCAAGCATTTGGACCACTGGGGGAAATCTCACTTACCTTTTCCCTACACTGGGGAGTGTCTCAGACTGTTTCACCTCCCCTCCCTCTTCTTTGCTTTGGGTATTTCCTGTTACTTCTTTTTTTTGAATTTTAGCATGCTTTCTTAGATGATTATCTGCTCACGGTTTTGGTTCTTTGTAGTGGAGAAGGTGTGTAGGAGATGCCTTTAATCAGACATCTAGAAGCCCCTCTCAAACACAGTCATTTCATTGAATTTCTTTACACTAATTACAACCTATTTGAAAAGAAATCAAGAAACTTATCCAATTTACAATAGTATCAAAAGAATAATATACTTAGAAACAAGTTTAATCAAGAAGATTAAAGAGCTGTGCACTGAAATCTACAAAATATTGATGAAAGAAGTTGAAGGCACAAATAATTGGAAAGATATATTGTGTTAACGGATGGGAAAACTCAATATTATTAAAATGTTCATACTACCTAAAATGATCTCCAGGTTCAATGCAATCCCTATCAATAGTCCACTGATATTTCACACAGAAATAGAAAAAAAAACAATTTTAAAATTCACATAGAACCTCCAAACAACTCAAATAGCCAAAGGATTACTGAGGGAAAAAAAGCTGAGTGAATTACACCATCTAGTATTAAATTACACTACAAATCTGTAGTAATCAAAATAACACAGCCTTGGCATAAAAGCAGACTGATCAACTAATGGAACACAATAGACAACCTATAAGTAAATATAAACTTATATGATAAAGTAATTTTTCACAAGAAAATCTGTATGACACAATGGGGATAAAACTGTCTCTTCAATAAATGATGTTGGGAAAACAGGATAATCATATGCAAAATAATGAAATGGGACACGTCTTACACCATACACAACATTCAACTCAAATGGACTAAAAATTAAAACTAAGACATGAAACCATAAAACTCCTAGAACAAAACTCAAGAAAAAGCTCCCTGATATTTGATATTTGCCTTAGCTATATATATATATATATGTGTGTGTGTGTGTGTGTGTGTGTGTGTGTGTATTTGTATATATATATATTTGGGTAGAAAACCAAAAGCACGTGCAACAAAAGTAAAAATAGACATATGGAACTCGAAATCCTTCTGCACAGTCAAAATCAATCACCAAAATGAAAAGGCATAGGATGTACTGAGAAAAAAGTGTTTGTGAACTGTATATCTGATAAGAGGTCAATATTCAAAATATATAAGGAATTCACACAACTCCATAGCAAAAAATCAAATAATCTGATTAAACATTGGGCAAAGCATCTAAATAGACACTTTTCCAAAGAAGACATAAATATGGCCAACAGCTGTATGAAAAGTTACTCATCATCAATAATCATTAGGGAAATGCAAATGCAAATCCCAGTGAGATGTCATTTCACACCTGGTAGGAAATATATTACCCAAAAGTCAAAATATAACAAGTGTTTCAGAAAATATGGAATAAAGGGAACCCTGAGCACTGTTGTTGGGAATGTAAATTAGTCATTATGAAAATCAGTATGGGGGCATTTCAGAAAATGGAAAATAGAACTTCATATGATCCAGCCATCCCACTTCCGTGTATATATATTAAAAAAATCACTTCCTGAAGAGATATTTTCACTTTGCTGTTCATTGTAGCATTATTCCCAATAACCACAATATGAAAATATCCTAAGTGTTCATCAACAGATGAATGGATAAAGAAAATGTGACAGATGCATACACAGACACACACACACACACACACACAAATCAGATACAGAAAGACAAATACTAAATTAACTCACTTACTGTGAAACCTAAAGCAAAGTTTAACTCATAGTAACAGAGAGAATAATGGTGGTTACCAGGGTCTGGGAGGTGGGAGAAAAGGGGTAATATTTATCAAAGGGCACAAACTTTCAGTTATAAGATAAATAAGTTCTGGAGACCTGATATACAGCCTGGTGACTATATTAACAGCAATATATTCTGTACCTAAAATCTGATAAGAAACTAGATTCTAAGTGTTCTCACCGCTAAAACATGGTAACTATGAGTAGCAATGAATATGTTAACTTTATGGTGAAAATCATATACAATGTATGCATCATGTTGTAAACTTTAAATATATATAATTTTTGTCAACCAAACTTCAGTAGGGCCTGGAGAAAACAAATATGTCTTATTTTTATGTCAATTTCTTATCAATAAAGTATAATTCATTATGTTAACTGCAAAATAAATGTTACATGAACATCAGAGATGAAGAAAACTTGTTAGATTAAATTCATACCCATTTATGATTCACACTAAGCAAACTAGGCATACAAGGGGATTTACTCAATCTGATAAAGATCATTCACATAAGACACAACGTTATCTTGATACTTAATGATGAAAGACTATTTTACTGATGATCTGAAACGAAGTTGTTTACTCTCATCATTCCTATTTAACATGACACTGGAATTTTTGGAGACTATTATACAATGATTCAAGAAAATAATATAAAACATACTTGTGGTAAAGCTTATTCACAAACATAATCATGTCTTTAGAAAAATATTAAGCAATCCACGAAAAGTTACTAAATTTAATAATTGAGTTTAGAGTTTAGCAAAGTCATAGGAAACAAATAGTATTATAAATATTTATTATATTTCTATAAACAATTCATATTTGAAAATTTAAATAACAGGAATCATTTATAAGAACATCAGAAAGATAAAATATTTAGGCAAAAGAGATCTAAGATCATACATTGATATTTTAAAATCACTGCTTAGAGAAGTTAAATAATATACAAATGAATGAAGAGATATTCAATTTATGTGTAGGAAGCCTCGAAGTTCTTATGATATAAATTTTCTTAAAAATAAATATAAATAGCAAACACAATCTCAATCATAATTCCAATAGACATTTGTGCTGAAAATAATTTTTTAATATAATTTCAAGTCTTATTTTAGATACAGGGGATACATGTGCAGGTTTGTTACATTGGTATATTGATTGATGCTGAGGTTTAGGGTGTAGACTTCATCACTCAGGTAGTGAGCACAGTACCTAATAGGTAGTTTTTCAGCCCATGCCCTTGCTCCCTGATTCTAAAATGTGTATATATATATATGTAAAGGATAAAGAATAGTCAAAACAATTTTGAAAAACAAAAAAGAGAACTTTGCCTGATTCCAACATTTATCATAAAGCTATAGTAATCAAGAAAATATAGTATATGTATAATGGTAAACATATGGACCTATGAGACAAGATCAAAATCCAGAAATAGACCACACATATAAGATCAACTTATTTTACAGAAAGTTGCCAAACTTACTTAGTACAGAAGGAATAATCTTTCAACAAGTCATGTTCTAACAACTTCATATTCAAATAGAAAAAAATGAACCTTGACCCATTCCTCCAAATCTGCAAAAAAAAAAAAAAAAAAAAAAAAAAAAAATTACTTTGAAAATGGATCATAGATCTAATTTATAGAAGAAAGTATAGAAAAAAGTTGTTACAATTTTTGGGTATGTATTCATCTGTCTTCATGATGCTGATAAAGACATACCTCAAACTGGGCAATTCACAAAAGAAAGAGGTTTGATTGGACTTACAGTTTCACTTGACTGGGGAAGCCTCACAATGGTGGCGGAAGGCTAGGAAGAACAAGTCACATCTTACATGAACTGCAGCAGGCAAAAAGAGAGCTTGTTCAGGGAAACTCTGCCCTATAAAGTCATCAGATCTTGTGAGCTTTATTCAGTGTCACGAGAACAGCATGGGAAGGACCTGCCCCCGTGATTCAATTACCTCCCACCAGGTCCCTCCCACAACATGTGGGAATTCTAGATGAGATTTGGATAAGAACAAAGCCAAACTATATTAGGGTATGACATAACTTCTTAGAGATATCACAAAACACACTAACAAAAAAAAATTAAATTGAATTTCTTCAAAATGTATATAATTCAATCATTATTAAGAAAATGAAAATCCAAGGCAAACATTGAAAAAATATTTACAATTTATCTATCTGACAAAGAAATTATATTCACAACATGCAAAAGAATGTTATAACTTAATAGAAAGATAATGCAACTTTAAAAAGTAAACAAATTTTTTTAAAAACTTCACAAAAGAAGATATAAAAATTCCAGTAAGCCCCCCAAAATGCACAACACAATCATCAAGGAAAAGTAAAAAAAAAAAAAAAAAAAAAAAAGCCACACCAAAATACAACCATACGTATGTTACAATGGTTAAAGAAGAGTCTGACAACCCTAAATGTTGACAAGATTATTGAATTCCTGGAACTCTCTTAAACTACTAGTGGGAATGCATAGTGGTAGAAACAGTTTTTTTTTTTTTTTTTTTGAGACAGAGTCTCGCTCTGTCACCCAGGCTGGAGTGCAGTGGCGCAATCTCGGCTCACTGCAAGCTCTGCCTCCCGGGTTCACGCCATTCTCCGGCCTCAGCCTCCCGAGTAGCTGGGACTACAGGCCCCCGCCACTGCGCCCGGCTAATTTTTTTCTATTTTTAGTAGAGACGGGGTTTCACCATGGTCTCGATCTCCTGACCTTGTGATCCGCCCGCCTCGGCCTTCCAAAGTGCTGGGATTACAGGCGTGAGCCACCGCGCCCGGCCAGAAACAGTTTTAAATGAACCCAGCAGATTCTTATAAAGTTAAAAATGAACGGCCGGGCGCGGTGGCTCAAGCCTGTAATCGGCGGGCGCCTGTAGTCCCAGCTACTCCGGAGGCTGAGGCAGGAGAATGGCCTAAACCCGGGAGGCGGAGCTTGCAGTGAGCTGAGATCCGGCCACTGCACTCCAGCCCGGGCTACAGAGCAAGACTCCGTCTCAAAAAAAAAAAAAAAAAAAAAAAAAAGTTAAAAATGAACTTGCCATAAATCTCAATGATTTCACCCAAACGTATTTATCAAAAATATAAGAAAAGATATGTCTATATAAACAATTGTACATGACTCTTCATAGTAATTTTATTCACAATAGATATGAAAGGAAATATCAATCCATAGGTGATATGGATTGGCTCTGTATCCCCACCCAAATCTCATGTTGAATTGTAATTCCCAATGTTAGGGGAAGGGCCTAGTGGGAAGTGATTGGAACATGGGTATGGAATTTCCCCCATGCTTTTCCCGTGATAGTGAGTGAGTTCTTGAGATCTGATGGTTTAAAAGTAGGTGGCACTTCCCCACTCTCTCTCTCTCTCTCTCCTGCCACCATATGAAGAAGGTGCTTGCTTACCCTTCACTTTCTGCCATGATTGTAAGTTTCCTGAGGTCTTTCAGTCATACTTCCTGTTAAACCTGTGAAACTGTAAGTCAGTAAAACTGACTTAAGTCAGTTAAAACTCTTTTCTTCATAAATTACCCAGTCTCAGGTAGTTCCTTATAGCAGTGTGGAAATTGACTAATGCAATAGGTGAATGAACTAACAAATTGTAATATAACCAGGAAATGGAATACAATTTAGTAGTAAAAAGGAAACTACTGCTGATCCAAACCAAACTATGAATGAATCTCAGAAACATTTGGCTGAGTGAAAAAAAAAAGTCAGGTGCAAAAAAATGTGTATACTATATGATTTCACTTATATGAAATTCTTTTTTAAAAATCTACATTTTCTTTTTTATGATTTTTATTAATACATAATTGTACATGTTTATGGGATACATGTTATATTTTTATACATACATACAATTTGTAATAATCAAATCATATCAAATAATTAGGATAGCCATCACCTCAAGGATTTATCATTTCTTTGTGTTGGATACATTCCAAATCTTCTCTTCCTATTTTGAAATATACAATATTTGAAATATACAATAAATATTCTTAGCTATAGTCAATGTACAGTGCTATCAAACACTAATTTGTTTTCTCTATATTTTTGTATTCATTAACCAATATCTCTTCAGCTCCCTCCTCCCACACTTCTCCACCTCTGGTAACCATCATTCTACTCCCTACATTCATGAGATAAACGTTTTTAGCTTCCACATGAGTGGGAACATGTGATATTTGGCTTTCTGTGTTTGGCTTATTTCAATTATATATGTGATTTCCAGTTTCATCCATGTTGCTTCAAATAACAGGATTTCATTCTTTGTTGTGGCTGAATAATATCCCATTGTGTGTGTGTGTGTGTGTGTGTGTGTATTATATATATATATTTACCATATTTTTAATAAGTGTATCTGTTGAAAGACACTAAGTTTGCTTTCATATATTGGCTGTTGTAAATAGAGCTGCAATAAACATGGAGGTGCAGATATCAAGAAAAATAAATTATTTTCAGACGTTTTAAATTTATTTTTTATCGATACATATCAGATATACATATTTTGGGGGTACATGTGAAAATTTCATGCATTTAAATAATCAAATTAGGATAATTGGAATATTCATCACCTTAAGTATTTATCTTTCCTTTACACTAGGAACATTCAAATTATTATTTTCTAGCTATTTTGAAATATACAATTGATCAATATTAACATTTGCTGGCAAATGACCAGCAAAAGGTCAGCTCAAGCCGTAACAAACAAGAACCAGAAGAGTGCAGTTTCAAGATTTAATAGAGTGAAACAGCATGAAAACAGAGCTCGCAAACAAAGGGAGAGGACCCAAATTGGGTGCCCTTGCCGGCTGGAATGCCTGGGTTTATATCCCGATCATTGTCCCTCCCGCTGTGCTCTCAGGCTATAGATGATTGGCTATTTTTTTACCTCCTGTTTTTGCCTAATTAGTATTTCAGTGAGCTCTCTGATTGGTAGGATATGAACTAAGTTGCAAGACCCAAGTTTCAAGGTGAACTCGGTCACCTTCCCAGCTAGGCTTAAGGACTTTTAGTCAGCCTAGGAAGTCCAGGTAGTCCTGTCTCTCAGTATGAAACAAATAGAGTAGTCTGCTACATAGAGATCATGAAGCATCCTTACAAGTTTTGTATTTTTTTTAACCATCTCCCTAAAAGTGTCATGTCTATACTATTTTTCATAATGTTCCATTTCCTCTGATTCTTCCTCTTTCTTTCCCTCAATTCCTGCATTCCAATCCACTGTTAAATTGAACACCGCCCATATTTCCCTGCTACCATTCATTTGTTCATGTTGTTCTCCCATCAGTGGTGAACAGGCCGGGTGCGGTTGTTCATGCCTGTAATTTCAGCACTTTGGTAGGCCAAGACAGGTGGGTCACTTGAGGTCAGGAGTTTGAGACCAGCCTGACCAACATGGTGAAACCCCCTCTCTACTAAAAAAAAATACATAAATTAGTTGGGCATGGTGGAACGCGCTTGTAGTTCCAGCTACTTGAGAGGCCGAGGCAGGACAATTGCTTGAACCCGGGAGGCAGAAGTTGCAGTGAGCCATGATCACATCACTGAACTGCAGTCTGGGAGAAAAAGTAAGACCATGTCAAAAACAAACAAACAAACAAACAAACAAACAAACAAAAGGTGAACCATGTATTTTCAGTGCTCTTAAAATTGCATCTACTATTTATCTTTTGTAATTGTGTTTACATTTTTATCTCTCCCACTAAAATGTGAGCTCATCAAAACATTTTAATTTTGATAAAGGGAAAGGAGATTGAACCATTGTTGAAAGTTAAAATAATCTCTAACTGAAAATTTGATGATTAACTTAGCAATGTGCTATGTAATTTATGTTAAGAAGGAGAAAATGCAACATATCCTTTGTCAGGCCTCTGAGCCCAAGCTAAGCCATCATATCCCCAGTGACCTGCATGTATACATCCAGATGGCCTGAAGCAACTGAAGATCCACAGGAATGAAAATAGCCTTAACTGATGACATTCCACCATTGTGATTTGTTTCTGCCTCACCCTAACTGATCAATGTACTTTGTAATCTCCCCCACCCTTAAGAAGGTTCTTTATAATTCTCCCCACCCTTGAGAATGTACTTTGTGAGATCCACCCCTTGCCCCCAAAACATTGATCTTAACTTCACCGCCTATCCCCAAACCTATAAGAACCAATGATAATCCCACCCTTTGCTTATTCCTTTTTTGGACTCAGCCCGCCCGCATCCAGGTGAAATAAACAGCCATGTTGCTCGCACAAAGCCTGTTTGGTGATCTCCTCACACGGACACGTGAAACATTCTTTACTCTAGTTCTAAAGCTAATGATTAGACAAATTCCTGGAGATTATTTTTTTAAATAGGCACACAGTGTGTTCATTTGAAACATAAATAAATTTTCCAACCAAGTTGTCAGTGATTTACTTCTTACTGGAAAAGAGCTAAGTTCTTTTCTTTTTAGTCATTTGACAAACATTCCATGCAGAGTAACAATAGTTCACTAAATAGTCCCCCTGACCCATTTGTCCCTTCCAAAGTACTAAATATTTATATGACATAACATATACACTAGCGAAACCTAGTACAATTTAAATGTGGAATATGGTACAGAAGCTGCTGAAAACTTCACTCGATTTCTCAGCTCTTCATTTTTCTCCAGAATTATATGAATGCATGGTGCCTTCTTTCTAGGCTTCATATGGCCTTAGATCACAGACATTTTTGGCTTTTTAAAGAAAATGATCATTTCAATAAAGATCATTGAAGAAACAAAGAGAACAGAAAATGATGTTCAAAATGATTTATTACCTGAAACAAACTGATAGAAAAAAATTAATTCAAATTCGCCAGAAGCAACATTTTTTTTTAATTTCAAATTCTCCAAATACAATTTTGCCTATGGCCCAAGTTTTACTTTCATTCCATTTTCCATGCTTTTGTGTACTTTCTCCTCCTTGATGTTTCTAATTGCTACATCTTCCTAATTTTGTTAATATATCAATTTTGGAAGGGCACCACTGGAATGAAAATATTAGGAGTATTGAACTTGCAAAGTTACATAAAGGATGGTTTTGACCAGTGATCAATCTATCCCATTGTCCCTCAATTCCCTCTGTAAAATAACTTAAGCTTCCTACAAGTGCTTTTTTTGTTGTTGCTGCTTGCATCACTATGGCAGGCTATTTCATCTATAATCTCAAACACTTATCATTTATTTGTGATGAGAACGTTTGTTAGTTGGCCTAGCTGCAGTACATTCCTCCCTCCAAAAAATTTGTTTATTCTTCTGTCAATTACAACTTTTGAAAGGTTAAATTTACGGCAAAATAAACCATTGAAAAACTTTTTGAGAAAAAAAATCTGTTTTACAGATTTAACATTAATACCTTGAGGTATTCTGAGAAAATGCACAGTAAACGTGTGTGTGTGTGTGTGTGTGTGTGTGTGTGTGTGTACAGGTAACACTTTTGTGAAAAAAATAAAATATTTTGAAATAACATGTGTAGCAAAATTTGATAGATCCATTAATATATTCAAAACCTATAAAAACTTGTATACTACACAACATGGTGACTATGGTTAACAATGTATTGTACACTTCAAAATAGGTAAAAATGGATTTCAAATATTCTCACCATAAATAAATGATAAGTATTTGAGATTATACATGTGTTAATTTTTTTTTTTATTTTTTTATTTTTATTTTTTATTTTTTTTTATTTTTAAATTTATTTATTATTATTATACTTTAAGTTGTAGGGTACATGTGCATAACGTGCAGGTTTGTTACATATGTATACTTGTGCCATGTTGGTGTGGTGCACCCATCAACTCGTCATTTACATCAGGTATAACTCCCAATGCAATCCCTCCCCCCTCCCCCCTCCCCCCTCCCCATGATAGGCCCCGGTGTGTGATGTTCCCCTTCCTGAGTCCGAGTGATCTCATTGTTCAGTTCCCACCTATGAGTGAGAACATGCGGTGTTTGGTTTTCTGTTCTTGTGATAGTTTGCTAAGAATGATGGTTTCCAGCTGCATCCATGTCCCTACAAAGGACACAAACTCATCCTTTTTGATGGCTGCATAGTATTCCATGGTGTATATGTGCCACATTTTCTTAATCCAATCTGTCACTGATGGACATTTGGGTTGATTCCAAGTCTTTGCTATTGTGAATAGTGCTGCAATAAACATACGTGTGCATGTGTCTTTATAGCAGCATGATTTATAATCCTTTGGGTATATACCCAGTAATGGGATGGCTGGGTCATATGGTATTTCTAGTTCTATATCCTTGAGGAATCGCCATACTGTTTTCCATAATGGTTGAACTAGTTTACAATCCCACCAACAGTGTAAAAGTGTTCCTATTTCTCCACATCCTCTCCAGCACCTGTTGTTTCCTGACAGCATGGTACTGGTACCAAAACAGAGACATAGACCAATGGAACAGAACAGAGTCCTCAGAAATAATACCACACATCTACAGCCATCTGATCTTTGACAAACCTGAGAGAAACAAGAAATGGGGAAAGGATTCCCTATTTAATAAATGGTGCTGGGAAAATTGGCTAGCCATAAGTAGAAAGCTGAAACTGGATCCTTTCCTTCCTCCTTATACGAAAATTAATTCAAGATGGATTAGAGACTTAAATGTTAGACCTAATACCATAAAAATCCTAGAGGAAAACCTAGGTAGTACCATTCAGGACATAGGCATGGGCAAAGACTTCATGTCTAAAACACCAAAAGCAACAGCAGCAAAAGCCAAAATTGACAAATGAGATCTCATTAAACTAAAGAGCTTCTGCACAGCAAAAGAAACTACCATCAGAGTGAACAGGCAACCTACAGAATGGGAGAACATTTTTGCAATCTACTCATCTGACAAAGGGCTAATATCCAGAACCTACAAAGAACTCAAACAAATTTACAAGAAAAAAACAAACAACCCCATCAAAAAGTAGGCAAAGGATATGAACAGACATTTCTCAAAAGAAGACATTCATACAGCCAACAGACACATGAAAAAATGCTCATCATCACTGGCCATCAGAGAAATGCAAATCAAAACCACAATGAGATACCATCTCACACCAGTTAGAATGGCGATCATACATGTGTTAATTAGTCTGATTTGATCATTTCACAATGTATACATGTATCAAACTATCACATTTTACCACACAAATATGTACAATTATTATTTAATTGAAAATAAAAGTTTGAAAAAAGCCTAGAAATTGGCCAAATGATACCAAAGACCAATTTAAGAAAATATTATAAACCTTATTTAAGGAAGGACTCACATATTCTAGGTCATAATAAAACTGAGAAAATCAGGTAATTTGAGCAATTGCTTAGAGCTCATTTTACTGAAATGTTACAGTTTAAACACTGAAAAGTTTCTTATAATTTCAATGTAATATATAAATTCTATATTATATAAATATGTATATATTTTGTTTCAGACTTTAGAATGTATTTTCATTATCTGATCTTCTCTTTAAATCCTTAATAAATAAATAGGCAAAAATTGTGGCTCAGGAAGATAAATTGACTTAGCCAATGGCAGAAAACAAGCAATTGGAAAAGCTTTATGATATAGTTCTCTTGACTTCTAGTCCAGTGTTCTATTGCTTCTCTGTTTCTCTAACAAATATGAGAAAACAGAACACTGGTGACTCCCGCTCAAGAAAATTTGTTATGCAGTAATTCTTTTAAGTCAATATTATGAAAACTATATGCCAAATGCTATGACCTGTGGTTAAAATTGGCAGCTGCTGATTTGGATATAACAAGCAATTAAATAATGCACTGAAGGAAAACACACACAAATACAACATCTAATCCATGCATGTTCCCTTTCATCCCTTAAAATTTGACATATTCTTTTTTCTCACCCTTGAGCCTTTGTTTAACTGCACTGTATACCCCTCCTTCATGCTAAAACAGCAAGTGCCTGTCACACTACATCTATTCCCTTAAAGTAAAACTAGAAGTTATTATTTCTGGCAAAATTTTTATTTCAAATATGCATCAGTAATTTCTTAGATCCTTGGCACAATGCCCATATTACTTTTATGGCATTCACAGTTTGCATTGTATTAGAGTAATTTACATATATTCCTATCTTCCAATGGACTATAAGCAGCATGATAGCTTATTAGTGATCAGTACAATATTTGCATATATTATATGATCGATAAGTATTTCTTAAATTAATTTATTTTTATTTCTGTGGGTACATAGAAGGTGTATATATGTATGAGGTACATGAGATATTTTGATATAAGCATACAATGCATTATAATCACATAAAGGTAAATGAGGTATTCATTACTTCAAGAACTTATTCTTTCTTCATGTTAGAAACAATCCAATTATACTATTATTTTTAAATGTACAACAAATTATTTTTAGCTGTAGTCACCCTGTTGTCTTATCAAATACTAGATCTTATTCATTCTATTTTTGTACGCATTAACATGAAAAGTCCCATAACTTTCTCTCTCCAGGATTTCTCCCTGATACCTTATTTAGTTCATTTGGTGAGGTCATATTTTCTTGGATAGCCTTGATGCTTGTGGATTATTGCTGGTGTCTAGGCATTGAAGGTATTTGTTTCACTCATTGCAGTCTGGGCTTGTTTATGCTTGTCCTTCCTGGGAAGGATTTCCAGGTATTTGAGGGGAACTGGGTGTGATGATCTAAGTTTTTGATAACTTCATTCATATATGCATTCAGGGGCATCACAAGCGCAGTAACTCTGTGGCTCTTGCAGATGCACAAGACACTACTACCTTGGTGGTCTTAGATAAGATGTGCAAGGATTATCTGGATTACCAAGCAGAGACTCTTTTTTTCTTCTCTTACTTTCTCCCAGTAAAACAGAATCTCTCCCTGTGCCAAGCTGCCTGGAGCTAGAGGAGAAGTGACACAAGCGCCTCTGTGGCCACCACTACTGGGACTGTGCTAGGTCACGCCAAAAACCAGCCCACCACTCGATCTCACCCAAGACCCATGCTAACCACTGCCTGGTTTGTATGTTTGCTCAAGGCTCCAGTGTTCCACAATGAGGAGGTGGCAAAGCCAGCCAGCCTTGCATCTTTCCTTTCAGGGCAGCCAGTTCCCCCTAGTCCCAGGTGGGTTTCAGAGATGCCATGCAGGAGCCAGGGCATGGAGCCAAAAGCCTGAGGAATCTACCTTGGTGCAGCTAAGCTGGCACTCAAGCCACAAAAGAAAGTGCTTCCCATTGTTCCAATCACTTTCCACAAGTAGAGGAGTCTCTGTCCATGGCTGCCACCACTCCAGGCCTGTGGTGAGTACTGCCTGGATGCCATTGTTCATTCAAGAACCAAGGGCTTTTTTTTTTCTTTTTTTTCTTTTTTCTTTTTTTTTTTTTTTCTTTTTTGAGACGGAGTCTCGCTCTGTCGCCCAGGCTGGAGTGCAGTGGCGCGATCTCGGCTCACTGCAAGCTCCGCCTCCCGGGTTCACGCCATTCTCCTGCCTCAGCCTCCCGAGTAGCTGGGACTACAGGCGCCCACAACCGCGCCCGGCTAATTTTTTGTATTTTTAGTAGAGACGGGGTTTCACCGTGGTCTCGATCTCCTGACCTTGTGATCCGCCCGCCTCGGCCTCCCAAAGTGCTGGGATTACAGGCGTGAGCCACCGCGCCCGGCCGAACCAAGGGCTTTTTAGTCAACTTGTGATTAATGCTGCCAGACCTGGAACTCTCCCTTCAAGGCAGTGGGCTTCCTCGCCTCTGGCCTAGGGTAGATCCAGAAATGCATCAAAGAGCCAAGGTTTGAAATCAGAAACTCAAAGAGCCCCCTTGGCGCTCTACACCACAGTAGCCAAACTGGTACCTATGCTGCAAGACTAAGTCCCCTTTACTCTTTACTGTTTTTTCTCAAGCAGGAAGAGACTCTCCTCATAGCCATAACAACTGGGAATATGCTGGGTCATACCTGAAGCCAGCACATCTCTGAGTCTCATCCAAGGCCCATGGTGAGTACTACCTGGATACTATTGCTAATTGTTCAGGGCCTAAGTCCTCTTTAGTCAGCAGCTGATTAATCATGCCAAGACTGGGTCTTTCCTTCCAGGCAATGGATTTCTTTCGGCCCAGTGTGTCTAGAAAAGACATTCAGAAGCTAGGGACTAAAAAGAGGGCCTCAGGGCTCTGCCTGTTGCCCTATCCTACTGTGGCTGAGCTGGTATTCAAGTAGCAAGATAAAGTCCTCTTTAGTCTCCCCTCTCCTCAAGTAGAAGGAAGGAGCTATAAGCTGTGGTGCCTAGGGTTGGGAGAAAGGTGGCACAAGCACTCCCTTGGTCTCCCTGGCTGGTGCCACTAGATCGCATGCATCTCAAGTACACTGACTTTGAGCTCGGCACAACACTAGAACTTGACTGGCAACTGTAGTCTTTGTGGTCTAGACTGCCTTTCAAGTGTGTTTAGAACACCAGAGCACATTAGCCTGCAGTAGCGAACCTTGCCAGAACTCAGGTTCCAACGTGGACCTATGAAATTCCTTTTTGATTAAGGCTGGTCTAAATGCACTATCTATGGGTGCTGTCTAAATTTTGCCCTGTATTGCTTTTCTCTGTGTCAGGGCAGCACCGAATTCCAATGTGAAGCTCCACAATCACTTCATTTTCTTTCCCCTAAGCACAGAGATTCTCTCTCAGCACCATATGGCTGCTGCCAGGGGATGGAGCCAAGGGTTGCATTAGCAATTTAAGACTGTCTTTCCTACCCTCTTCAGTGCCTCTTTTAGTAACATGAAGTTAAAATCAGGTACTGTGATCACTCGCCTAATTTTGGGTTCATATATAGGTGCTTTTTTTTGTGTGGATAGTTGTTAAATTTGGTGTTCCTGTGGGGAGGACGATTGTCGAAGGCTTCTATTCAGCCATCTTGCTCCATTTCCTACCAAATGTTTGTTTTTTAAAATATCAGACTTGAGGAGATAAGACGGCTGACAAAATACAGTCAGAAAGCACTGCTCCCACTGAGAGAGCCCACATTATCAAGTAAATCACCATACTTTGAGCAGAACTTCAGAGAAAAAAACACTGAGAATGAACAAAAAGGCAATGGTGAAGCCCAGGCTGAAGGAAGAGGAAGCTGAGAACCTTGTGCAGGATACCTAAATGGCAGGGCTAGTTCCTGGCCCTGAGTAAATCTTGGGAAAATGGTGAGTGAGAGAACTGAGGGAAAGCTGGATTTCACCATGGACCTCTGAGATCCTAGTCACAGTGGACCTTGTGTCCCCCATGGGCACATGATCTGGCAGAGACAGGACTTCAGATGGCATGGAGCCCGGGAGCTTTTGTGCACTGATAAGCTTCAGTGGAAAGCAGCCATACACATACATAGTCAGGGCTTCCTATCTACCTCCAAGAGGAACAGGGCCCAGCTGACCCTTGAGCCAGCAAGGGTGGAGCCAGCTTCCCTGTGGGACTGTGGCACATCTGTTCTGGAAGCCCTGCTGCTCATTGGTCCCTCCTAGGTTCTATGCCTCGCTGCCTTGCAGGAATGGGTGCACAGCTCAGCTTCAGTAGCACAGACTGAGTGCACTGCTATACCTGAGTACTTTCTTGGTGAGCCAGGAGTAAATCAGATTACACCATAGCAACCTGAACTCAACCCAAGCTATGAGACATCCATTACTCCAGGGCTGCAGCAAAAAACTCAGAAGTATGGAGCGGAAATCTGTAGCCAGCACTTGGGCATGGGAGGAACCTCACCCTTATAGCACTGAGAGAGATGAGACACACTGGCTTCTGAACTGGGTGGGAGCAGGGCATACTTCCTTCCACAGGGCCAGGCCAGTTCACAAAAAGTGTGGTATATTTCCCAGCCACAGCTTCTGCCCAAGGGATACATGCGTACTTGAACACCTAATGAAAGAAATGTGGGTAGACCACTAGTGATTGAAGGGGGTTCCCCTAAGGCACAGGAGCAGACCTGATGAGGGATTGTCTTTCTCTCTCAACCCTCATAGCAGAGCATGCCTGTGAACACTAGCAAGTACAAAACAGCCCCATGGTTGGGTATTAACCTAGATACTAGCCATTACTCTTAAGTGCCATCTACAGGGTCACAGACCAAACTATAGCACCAGAAATTTATCCTGCTAAAATATACACCTATGAAAAACAAGTGCAAGTATTCACTCACACATATTCTGTACAGTGCCCTTGCTCCCTGAAAGCATCCAGAAATGAAGTCAACTGACTATACTCAATTTATGCCACCATTAAAGGAACATCAATCTTTCCAATTAAGAATCAGTGCAAGAACACTGGCAAGCCAACAAGCCAGAGCGTCCACTTACCTCAAAACACAGAGTGTCCATTTACCACAAAACGAGCCACTAGCTTCCCAGCAATGGTTCTTAACCAGTCTAAAATGACTGAAATGACAGAGAATTCAGAATATGGAAACCAAGGAAGCTCACTGAGATTCAAGAAAAAATTGCAACCCAATTCAAGGAATCCAAAATATCAAGTAAAATGATCCAAGATCTGAAAGATAAAATAGTCATTCTGAGAAAGAGCTAAACTGAAATTTTAGATCTAAAAAAGTCACTACAAGAATTTTATAATATAATCAGAAGTACTAAGAGTGGAATAGATCAGGCTGAGGAAAGAATCTCAGAGCTTAAAGGCCAGTTCTTTGAATCAACTCAGTCAGACAAAAATGAAGAAAAAAAATTAACGAACAAATGGGTTAAGGTCAAGTGGGTTGACTAGAAGCAGCTAGTGTGCACTGTTCTCATGCAGAGGAGATAGGGTGGCCAGTAAACACTAGCTTTTCAATAGGATCATCCAGGAGGACACATTGGGATTCATCAAGGCAGTATCATGACTCACAGAAATCAGAGAAGATGAAGACCGGATAGTTGCCTACCCAGGAATGACATGGAGCCCAGGGAGGCTCCTGACCATGGGGAAATGCTGAGTGAGCAAGAGAACCAAGAGACTCACACTTCTATCATAGACCTTTGCAATGCTGGGAACAGGAGATCTCCCCTGACCCCCTTTCCCTGGGACATCCAGACTAACATGGAAAACTGTGTGGAGTCTGGGAAAGGTCACCACTCAGGCCCACATAAAGTACCAAGGGTCTTGGACTCTTATTCTGGCATCTGCTACCATAGCTTCTCTGACAAGGGAGGCCAGGCTTCTTGCATGGTCCAAGGATAGGAGCTGCATCCACAGTACTAAGAAGAAGACAGACTACAGGCCTTGTCGTTGCTACATATTTCCAGGCAAAGCTCACTGTCCTGAAACCCCAGCATGGCCACCACACCCTCATCGGGAATACTTGAGCCAGTAGCAGCTCTGCATTTCTCTGGGACAGAACTCCCAGAAATAACCAACTGGTCTGCCATTTTTGCCACTGCCACAGTCCCACTTTTACTGCCTTCAAGCTGGGAAGAGAGTGAAGAACCCAAGAACTATTATGGGCCTCTAGCACACCACAGCTGCATTATGAAAAGGTAGCCAAACTATTTTCCCTGCAGGTTCCTGCCCCCGTCTGCTCCTCAATGGGCATGACCTTCTGACATGGGCCCACAACATAGCAGCCCTGCATCGAGCTTATCACTTCAGTTAGTGGCACCTCTGCATTTCCATGGGAGGAAATCCCAGAGACAATCTATAGACTCTGCCATCGCCACTGCAGTGGTACTGCCCTTGCTGTCCTCGGGCTGGGGAAGGAACAATGAGCCTGATGGCTTTGTTTGCGCTGACAGCATGCCACAGCTCCCACACTGGAGGCCAGTCTCTCTTCTCTCTGAGCCTCTGAATCCCTGCTCTTCATTAGACAGGGCCCCTGGCTTGGGTCAGCAGTGCAGATGTTCAGATCCTTCAGCTGAACATTTGCATTAGTAGTGGCTTCATGTCTCCCTGGGGTGGAGTTCCTAGAGATAACTGACAGCCCCTCTGTCACTGATGCTGCAGCAGTATCCACCCTTTCTGCCTCCAGGCTGGGGAAGGGACAAAGAGCCTGAGTTCTTTACTCAAAATCCATATGCCACAGCCATCCTATAGAGAAGAGACCAGACTGTCTTCCCCATGAGTCCACCACCCCACATTCTTTTCACCAGGCAGAGTTCCCCATCTTGGGACAACAATGCAGACACCTCACCCCAAGCTGATTATTCTAATTGGCAGCAGTTTTGCATTTCTCTGGCGTTAAGTCAATGTGCACCCAACACTGGAGTACCCAGAGTCATAAAACAGACTCTTCGAGATTTATGAAGAGACTTAGATAACCACACAATAATAGTGGGAGACTTCAACAACCCACTGAAAATATTGGACAACCATTGAGGAAGAATACTAAGAAAGATATTCTAGACCTGAACTTGATACTTGACAAAATGGATTCAAAGTTCATCTAAAGAACACTCTACCCAACAAAAGCAGGATATATATTCTTATCTGAGAGAGACAAGAGACAAGTGAAAGGGTCTCTGTCATTGCCACTGCCAACATCCCCAACCGTGCAGCCCTTAAGATGAAAAGTGAATAAAAGCCTGAGCCTGACCTAGGGCTGAAATGTGCAGCCTGGGAGTGCCAAGCCAAGATGTGTGGCCAGCACTTGAGAGAGAGAGGAGCCTACACACTCAGAGCACTGAGAGGGTGCTGGGATGCAAACATGAAGAAGTAACAAGGAGTCACATGGCTGAGTAAGAGTCTATCTACCAGGAATTACACTGAAGTGCCAGCTACTAGGTAGCAGCTCAAACTTCAATAACGGAAATACCATGTAAAGACACCATCCCTGTCAGACCAAGGGGAAGAATTCAGCCACAAATAAAGAGCCTATACAAAGCCTCAGCCCTCTGAAAACATCCAGAAAT
The DNA here is from genome assembly GCF_043159975.1 of Macaca nemestrina. Classification (NCBI taxonomy): domain Eukaryota; kingdom Metazoa; phylum Chordata; class Mammalia; order Primates; family Cercopithecidae; genus Macaca; species Macaca nemestrina. Next base: position 73,316,153 of record NC_092145.1, read on the forward strand.
GAATCCAACTGAGTATAATCAAATTACATCACAGTTAAAAGGACATCAGCCCACACAGATGAGAAACAACCAGGGCAAGAATTCTGGCAACTAAAAGCCAATGTGTATCCTTACCTCCAAACAACTGCACTAGATCCACAGCAATGCTTCTCAACCAGAATGATATGGCAGATACTACAGACATAGAATTCAGAACCTGTATGACAACAAAGATAATTGATATCCAGGAGTAAGTTACGACCCATTCCAAAGAAATATAAGGAATCCAATAAAATGATTCAAGAGATGAAAAACAAAATAGTTATTTTAGGAAATAACCAGATTTGAGCTCATGAAACTGAAAAACACTATAGTAATTTCATAACACAATTTATAGCGCTAGCAACAAAATAGACCAACTGAGGAAATAATCTGTGTTCAAACGCCAGTTTTTTTGCATTAACTCAGTCAGACAAAAATGGAGAAAATATAATTTGAAAAAAATGAACAAAATGTCTGAGAAATATTGCATTATGTAGAGACCAAATCTGTCACTCATAAGGATCCAAGAGAGAAAGCAGAGCAGAGAGAGAGCATGAAAGCAACTTGGAACAAATATTCGAGCATATTGTCCACAAAAATTTTTACGACGTCCCTAGAGAAGATGGCACTCAAATTCAGAAAATTTAGAGAAACCTTGGGAGATACTAAACAGGAAAAGCACCCAAACTACACAAAGACCCATAGTCATCAGATTCTCCAATGTCAAAGTGAAAGAGAAAATATTAAAGGCAGGTGGAGAGAAGGGGCAGGTCACCTACAAAGGGAGCCGCATCAGGATAACAACAGACCTCAATCCCACAAGCCAGAAAAGATTGAGGGCCTATATTCAGCATCCCTAAAGCAAAGAAATTCCAACCAAGAATTTCATATCCAGTGAAACTAAGCTTTATAAGCCAAAAAGAAATAAAGTTTTGTCACACAAGCAAATGCTGAGGGAATTTGATATTGACAGACCTATCTTACAAGAGTTCCTTAAGGGTTTGCTAAATGTGAAGAAAAAAAGACCATTACTGTCCACCCCCTAAAACACACTCAAGTACATAGACAATTGACACTATAAAGCAAATACACAAGCAAGACCATAACAATCAGCTACCAACATGAGGACAGAATCAAATCTGCAAATATTAATATTACCCTTGAATAAAAACAGGCTAGCCACCTCTCTGAAAAGGCACAGAGTGGAAAATTGAGTAAAGAAGCAAGACCCAACTGTACACTGTCTTCAAGATACCCATCTCACATGAAAGAACAACCATAGACTCAAAGTAAAAGGATACCAAAAGATTTATCAAGCAAACTGAAAACATAAAAGTGCATAGGTTGCTATTCTAATTTGAGAGAAAACAAACATTAAACCACAAGAATCAAAAAGGGTAAGGAATTGCGTTACTTAATGATAAACGGTTCAATGCAACAAGGAAACTTAAATATTCTAAATATATATGCACCCAACATAAGAGCACCCAGATTCATAAAACAAGTTTTTTGAAACCTATGAAGAGACTTAGTCATGTAATAACAGTGAGACACTCTAACACCCCACTGACAGTATCAGACAGATGATTGATACAGAAAGCTAACAAAAATATGTGGGACTTAAGGTCGACATTTAACCAAATGGACCAACCAGACATCTACAGAAATCTCCAGCCCAAAACAACAGAATATACATTCTTCTCATCTGAATATAGCATATAATCTAAAATCAAACTCAAACTAGGCCATCAAGCAGTTTTTTTTTAACTTTTACTTCAAACCCACAGCCAACATCATACTGAATGGATGAAAACTGTAAGCATTCTCTTGGAGAAGTGAAACAAGACAAAAGTGCCCACTCTCACCATTCATCTTAAACATAGTACTGATGGCCCTAGCCAGAGCAATTGGTTTGTTACATAGGTTTGTTACATAGGTAAACTTGTGTAATGGGGGTTTGTTGTATAGATTACTTTATAACCCAGGTATTAAGCCTAGTAAGCATTAGTTTTTTTTTTTTTTTTAATTATCTTCCTGCTCCCAACCTCCTCCCTCCAAAAGGCAGCAGTGTGTGTCGTTCCCCTCTGCGTCCATGTGTTTTCAATATTTAGCTCCCACTTAGAAGTGAGAACTTGCAGTATTTGGTGATCTGTTCCTGTGTTTGTTTACTAAGAATAATAACCACCAGCTCCATCCATGTCCCTGCAAAGGACATGATATCATTCTTTTCACAAAGCAATTTTCTACAAATTAAAAAAAAAATG